>NC_135016.1:11324000-11986000 GCF_051020955.1 Megalopta genalis
ATCTATCTATCTATCTATCTATCTATCTATCTATCTATTTATCTATCTATATCTATCCATCTATCTATCTATCTATCTATCTATTTTTTGAGTTTTCCTTCTCTATTCAAGATCTTTTTTTAGTCTTAAGTTTTTATATTTTATCCATCCTTGCGTGACTGCTACATTATTACGAGTGGCTCCGAAAATTACTTTTATTGGTCAAGCTTTTATTGGTAAACATTGTTTTCCCTTTTGGGTTTTTCTACACGAATTTCGGATTATCTACAAGAATGAAAGCGGTTCGTTAAAATTCACATTTCCGTGCGCCAGTTTGTGCAAATGGAAATTTGTTTTCGTTGACGTTTTTACAATCATAAATATCGCGTGCATGCCCTGTGTGTATGTGTGTTCTAACTGTTAAATGCTGCATGGACTGGACTCGTTATTTTATTTCAATACAGCGGATTCTCGCAGGACATTCAAAACAACGGGATAAAAAAGCGAAAACTTTTTTATGCATTGAATTCTGTGATTAGCATCGGATGTTTCTGTTATTTTACGAACCGAATGGTTTGCGAAACGGAAAAAAATAATGTCGCGCATACAGTCTGTTGCCGAATATTTCGGTTCCCATGAAAATCTCGATATACGGTGAGAGAAGAATTCGTACAGCTTTCAAAGCGAAATAACTTTTTTACAAATAGGCCAAGCGATCGGAATTTTTTCGGGACGTTGGTAGTATTAGTTTAATTTAAAAAATGCACTTTGTAAATCTTGGTGATTTATATGCATACTGAAAATTTCATTGAAATCGGTTGAAATTTTCGTTCTAGGCTCAGAATGAAAAAGTTAAAAGAGCACAATTTTTTTAAAATCTTTTTATCATCGTAACCGGTTCCAACTTTTGAAGACAATGCTTTAGCCATTGTCTAGTAAACCGATCCCTCTAACATCCCCCAAAAAATTTAGATCGCGTGGTTTAATTATAAAAAAGTTAGTCCGTCTTAAAAGATGTTCGAATACTTTTTATACCAACTGTACATTATTTGAAAACAACAGACCCTGCCGGGATCGTTAAATCCGTGTGTGTCAATATTTATTGTGACATAAAAATGTGATACTATTTACACTAGTGGCGACGAATGTTTGCTATTTAAACATCGACGATTTCACGGAAGAATAACCAAAGTTGCAAACCTGCGACTGCAGAAAGGTCTCTCGTTTTCTGCGAAGTCGGGGAACAATCGCAAACTTTCGAGTGACTAGATCCGTAAGCGGCCACATATCTTTACAATCACAAACAATCGTCTGATAATGTGTTTTATCTTATTGCATAGACGTTTACTCTTCGTGTACCGAATGATAATATTAGCCGAGGAAAAATTCTGGTTATTTGCCGAAGATACAGTATACAGCCGTATAATACGGAAACACGAGGATAAAATACCGCAGAAGGAATTCATGCGTTTCGATGTTGCAATACTATCGACGTTCCTGAATATGCATGCCTCCGATGCCTGACCAACTCCGTCGTGTCACACGTATTATGCGACGCCGGGCATCGATTTCAAGGCGAACGAATGCAGCAGGCATTCGAAATTCAACAAAAATTTTAATACGCACAGGTTTTCTCCTCTTTGAATGATACATGCCACAGAAATCCGGCGGACTGGCTTCTGCTGGTTCTACAAAAGCATCGAGGCTGAATGTCTGACCACTGCCGTCTGATTCCACTTACGCCAACTCTATAAAATCCGATTTGAACTTGCATACTGCTTGCAACATTTGAACATTACCTTCTAAGAATAAAATAGCCAACATAAGTCACGAAAATACTACAACAAATAGAGAAATGCATTAATACACCGAATTGTATTTATATTTTCGTATCAGAAGATTATTAAAAAGAAGTTATATTATATGTATAATATAATATATTATATATACAGGTATTCGCGAAATCGTTTTTTATTCGGAACATTTTTATATTATATATATAATTATATACTGCTGTTATTACAGATATTCCAAATCGTTTTTTATTCGGAACATTTTTATATTATATATATAATTATATATATTTATATATAACTATAATGTATAATTATATATAAATATATAATATAATATAAAAATGTTCCGAATAAAAAACGATTTGGAATATCTGTAATAAGATCAGACACTTTAACGTGAAGTTATTATTATTATAACCATTAAAACGATGTTGGACATACGAAGGCAAGGTTTGATTATGTACGACTGCTTTGTGATAAAATATTAACTTCATATTACTGTCACAGTTGCGCCATTTAATAAAAACCTAATAAATGATGCCACTTAATTGTAACTTGTCTAACTTTATGCACAGAGAAGCACAGAGTTGTGCACAGAGAAACAATAAATTAAAAACTTACACTATGTTTAACGTGCTGTATTTTTTTCTCGAAGGTCAACGAGAAAAATAATTTTATGCGAAATTAATTGAAAGCAAATGAAGGATTACACGAAGTATCGTGGAATATGATCGGTACTAGGGATTTATTTAAAACATTACTAGCAGTACTACCATGGAAAAAACATTAGTAAACGATTCGAATTATTCTGGCACAACTCGAAGCGAATATAAATTGCAAGAATAAAATGTGACCGCAGGATACATTAGCAATACGAGTCGACTAATTAACATTAGTTCATGGAGTGCACGCGGTTCTGGGAAATCTCGCGGTAATTATTCTTGACATAGAACTTCTAATCTGCGCATACCTGGTGTTACGAAAGTTCGTTAATAAACCGAGCCACGCCTGTGAACTGTCGCTTGAGAACACAAATGACAAGCGTAAAACTTGAGCACCGGCAAGCATCGTTAATAATTCATTTAAAAAAAGGTTCGCGCTCTCAACGAACCATGACCAAGCGCAATCTGATGAAGAAGTGGAGCAAAAAGATTTGCTTTATCGAGCACCGAATAAGACGGTGATTGACACGATTTTCTTTTTCTGTACTTGGTAAAACACGGCTAATCGGAGGCCAACGGAAGAATGCAACGATGCAGCAGCGTACGACAGCGTTTCAAAGTTATTGACACCGGCGAGATCGAGCGCAGCTAAATAGCGGCGCTAATATGGAAGAGAACGCGAACCTCGAGTTCCCTCGTATAAATTCGAGACAAATGTTTGGCGTTAGATAACATCAGGCGCGCGAGCCCATTCCATAAATCATCGGATCGACGGTGTCCGATTAGTATCGCGGCGCGCGATTGTCCCGACACGTGCGAATAGTCGTCCTTGGTGGGAATAGGTATTCCTGCTCCTTTCACGAGAGGCTCGCTCGAGCCCGCTCGAGCGTGTGTCTTTAACAAGGAAAAAAAACGCCCAATCAGCGTTCGATCACGCAATTTAAATGTCGCAACGGTTTAAAACGTATCGTGACCATGGAGAGGAGATTGTTCCAGCCGGTACGCATGAATCTGTTTACGGAGGCTACAGCAATTTGCATTTCGTATTTTAAATGTCCTCTTCAAAAATTCTCTGCGTCCAGAGGATGCTGTATACCCTACTTGGAATGGGACATTTATTTTTAGCAGAATTTCGTAGCATTATTTCATTAATTGGACGGAAGAACTGTTTTCAAGAGCTTGGTCTTGAGAATTTTAAGTCCATTCTGATGTTTCTGCGAAGCATTAATTTTGAATTACCCTGCACCATTGTTTCATTAATTATTGGACGAATGATTTTGAACTTTTGCTATCAAGAATTTGGTCTTGGAGAATTTTTAAGATCGTTCCGATGTTTCAGTGGAGTATTAATTTTTAAACGCTATTCAGAATTATCATACGCTCTCGAATTATCAGGCACGCGAATTGAAACTTCAGTTATCAATGATATGATCTTCGAAGATTTACGATTATTCTGATATTACAGTGGAGTTTCTATTCGCTGTTTGAATCATGATATCATTTCATGAATTGTTAGGCCTATAAAGTTAAATATTCATCTCCCTAAATCTTGTATGTTTTAAGATTAATTCTGTCGAGGTATAGAATCAATCTTAATGTTTTATGATTAAAATCGCACAGGGATGTCGTGTTGAAATTTCGTTAAATTTTGGAGCGAGTACTTGTTATGAATCAGCCTGTGGAAGTACACCGATTCCAGATTTGATTCTTTAGGATGATGCACTATTCGAGAAGAAAGCATTCAACATTTAAGTGTAACAACACAATAAAATTTAATTAAGTTTTTTAAAGTTAATTAAAAGATTTTACAGGACGAATTATTCAGAGTAAATGAAACAGCCGATGTTTTCAACGCTGAAATTCCGAAATTCTTCCTGCCAGTATCTTAATCGACAGCAATTTTGACCGGGCACACATAGTACACCATTGAATTAATGGGAAATTCTCTGGACTTGATAAGACATTATCTCGTACGGTTTCTCTGCTATTCGACGATCCGGCAGGGGCAAAATCGCTGACATTGTTAAATCACAGGGGTCGAAAGATTCTACCTAATTATTTTTGACTAACGATCGACCTCGAAACCGCTATACCGCTGCGGGAAAAATGAGATCCTAACACGTAACGACAGGTCCCGGCCTCAAAATCGCGTTAGCTGAGAACGGGAGAAATTAACGTAACCGGATCCCGGATAACCGTAGAAGAAATCCATCGTTTATTGGAAACTTTGTTCCTGATTGCGGATGGCTATCAGGAATGCTGCAGGAGAATGCCACTGTTTAGCAATTTATCTGTCGCAAGACAATCCGCGAATAATATTACCAGAAAATGAGATAAATCAGATTCTGAATTTTCTGTAATATCTGTGCAACGATTTCGCCACCCAAATTGAAATTTGGTAATTTACAGATAAGAAAAAGTGATACGATTTTTAATATCGGAATACAAATTTTGCTACTATGTTAAAAGTGTGACGAAAGTCACAGTAATTTATTTAACGGATCTCAAGAGAAATGTTGACGTTTCCAGTAGTAATGTCCTGAGTACTGAAAGTTTCCAGTAATTAAAGCAGAAGCTTGCATTTATTATTCGTGAAAGTGATAAATTGTTGTCGCGGTTTGTTAACCACTGAATAAAGCCATTCCTCAAAATTATAGGCTTCAGCAGCTTGTTAATTACGAGGCTCGTTTGTATGTCGTAATTAATGGAGTTGATTCCATTATTCCATTATATAATGCGCCATTGTGTTTTATTACAATGACTGTAATTACAAGATGAAATATCATACTTTCTATTTCGAAAATTCAGCTACAGGTTCGTCCAAAGTACAGGTATAGTTTGAGGGTTGTTATTCAAAGAGCTAAAAGAATATAAGATTCCTTTGTTCTCTATACTTTGACAGAATTAAACTTCCTGCGCTAAATTATAGAATTTTGCAATTAAGTTTAAGTTTGCAATTACAGTATTCCCGACTTTTCCATTTCAGATTTCCACGTTCGAAAACATTGAAAAATTCGTAGATAATAAGAAGCTACGATTTATATATTAATAAATATTTCATCGCACTGAAAATAATTATATTTCAAGCCAATTGCCGCATCAACAATTAGTAGATTTATACGATCCTCGCTACAAGTTCCAAAATAAAATTTTAATGTACTTTTTGCGCGCTTCTACTCGATTGCATTTCTAGCAGAAGCGCGTCCGGCTGTTTAATTCGGAGAAATGAATCGTCGGCAGTCGTAAAATTTAACAACATTCCGCGCACTAATAATACAAGATAATTACGTTTCCGATGGTTCCACTTCGACGACCCGTAATTAATTCAGATCACTGGGTACTCGTCGTGTCGTGTCGCAGCAGAAAGGTTTTTTCCACGGTCGTCTCGAAGGCCTGATCGATTCATGTAACATAATCGAACAATTTCTCCAGAAGCCTCGCAGGGCCCTTTATCACGTCACTTATTACAACATGTTAATTACTTTCTCCGAGCGGCTGACTTCTTTCGAGAAAACCGGAGCAAACTCGCGGAGTTAATTACATCCATCCGGGCACTGTTTAACAGCAGTTGATTACCTGAAAAGCTTCATCTTTCCGCGGTAATTGCTTGAATAATTTCACTTGTAGGAAGTTCGATAATTTATAACGAGGGGCCGCTCGACTTCTGTCAACAGGATCGATTCGGGATCGAATTTTCAGCGGACTGTTTTCCGAGCAGCAAATTCATCAACGTCGGGCACTCAGCTGAAAACAGTGTACTCTAATATCGTGTAGAAAAGTTACAGTAAAAATATCAACGTGAAAACTTCATTTTTCTTCGAGTTATTTTAATTTCTTTATCGCGGCAAGATCACCGATGCGGTCGAGCCACGTTGAGTTTGTTCAGGCTGGCGTCTCGGCGTGCAACGAGGAAACCAGGATTGTCGTTCTAATGAGAAGTAATCGCTGGATATTAATCGCGAAAACGAACTGTGAGAAGTAATTGCACAACAACACGCATGATGCTATCAGCTTGATGGTGAAGATGCATACAGTGTGTTCCTAATCTGATGGTTTCAGTATGTCGATAGCACGCGAGAGAATAAAACTGTGGAGTACAATTTCGAAGAATTCGCTCGATAACTGAATCTGAGTAAATTAATAATTTCGTGAATTTGCAGTGTCCTTAAAAAGAGGCATTGGTCTTCGAACTGTAGAGTTGAATTTAAAAGAATTAATTTGAGAAACGAATATCAAGGGACTAATGATTTTATACATTAGTAGTATCTCTGAAAAAAATGCACCTTCGATGATCTCCATTTCGATTGCAATATAATGGAAGCTTCAATAAATACGTTCACGGGAAATGTTAATCCAGGCAGTTCTGTGTTTATATATCGATTAGCGATGCTAGTTAAAGTGAAGAACGACGATGAAGTATTGAATATTTCATTGGATTTGCTGTAACTAGTAGTTCAGGTCCAATCATTCTAGAAAACTAATGGGGCTATGTCTTAATCGCTGTTTACACAGTTGACTGCGTATAGAAACGGACGGTAATAAGCAAACACGGTAATGAACGGCATAAAAATCTAGAAACATTAACATTGTTTCTATTGCAGAAATTTGTAATTGTAATTCATCGGTAGAGTTCTATGTTTTTATATTACTGTTTCATTATTATTTTTTTTCGTGCCGTTATTTAAGTGCCAGCCCATGTGCAAACGTAATCGACTTGTAAATTGCGCAAGCTGATCTAATGCTAATTTTAATGAGATAATAATATACCGCGATGATAATACTGCAATGATAATACTGCAATTTGAGGATGAGTACATGAATTGCGTGTCTGATCAATGATGTACACTTCTACTTCTATTTTAAAATTAACTAGCATCGAATTGAATTCAACTGAGACTTATTATATACACGGAATAGTATAATAATCATTAATATTGAATGAAAATTCTGATTATTAGTTCAGTATTTCAAATCCATATTTCAGTAACTGTTGCACAAATTTATTTATCGGCGCGATTACAGTTAAATTACTTTGTTTAAAACATTGTAAACTGGATTTCTGTAATCTGTTGATCTATTATACTTAGCAATTAAAATGCTTCTACGATTCCAAAAATCACGAAGCAGACAACTAATCCTGAATCGCTTAACCAGAATCACTTTGATCAGATATCTGTTGATCGCCTCTTTATTTTACTGAATCTTTGGTGCAGCTTTATCAACAGCATCTCGTTTGTTCGTTACCCGACCACGTTATTCACTTCTCAAAAAACACCTCAAACACTTCGACAGCGTACAGAAACATTTAAAAATTAACTGACAATTTATTATTCACAACTCAGATATTTTGAAATGAAAAAATCACAAGTATTCCTACAATAAACTACTTCGAATCGAAAAGCATCCTACAACTAAAACATCACAGTGGTCCCGAAGGAAATTCCCATAGCAATAGACAGCATAAATATACGTTTACAGATTTAATGATAATTTATTATCCTCAACTTCAATATTATCAAATGAGAAATTCACAAGCATCTCTTAAATGCACTGCTTGAAATCGAGAAACATCGGTCAAACGAAACATCACAGTGGTCTAGAAAGAAATTCCCATATGCACGGACAGCGTAAACAAATATTTACAAATTAACTGACGTTTTATTATTCGCAGCTCAGATATTTTCGAACGAAAAAATTACAAGCATCTCTTAAATGCACTGCTTGAAATCGAGAAACATCGGTCAAACGAAACATCACAGTGGTCTAGAAAGAAATTTCCATATGAACGGACAGCATAAACAAATATTTACAAATTAACTGACTTTTTATTATTCGCAGCTCAGATATTTTCGAATGAAAAAATCACGAGCATCTCTTAAACGCACTGCTTGAAATCGAGAAAAATCGGTCAAACGAAACATCACAGTGGTCTAGAAAGAAATTTCCATATGCACGGACAGCATAAACAAATATTTACAAATTAACTGACGTTTTATTATTCGCATCTCTTAAACGCACTGCTTGAAATCGAGAAAAATCGGTCAAACGAAACATCACAATGGTCCAGAAAGAAATTTCCATATGAACGGACAGCATAAACAAATATTTACAAATTAACTGACGTTTTATTATTCGCATCTCTTAAACGCACTGCTTGAAATCGAGAAAAATCGGTCAAATGAAACATCACAGTGGTCCAGAAAGAAATTTCCAAAAAATCTTTTCGAGATGTCGAGATAGTAATAAAAGATTATCGTCGACTGAAAGGGAATCCTGATTGTTGTATCAAAGAACCCATCCAATCTCGTTCTCACCTACGCGACGAGGAGTAATCCCTGGGCACAGAGTGGTTCACACCTGTTCACGCCGTTCCACCATCTTTTTCGCCGAGCACGATCCCGACCGGTCGTTTCAACGAGCGCAGCGGATCAAATAGCACTGATCGAACACGAAATCACGCGGTCAAACCGGCGTATCACCGAGCCCAAGCCCCACCAGCATATTTTTCGTTCGTTCACGCTCTCGCTGTGTATCAGTGCAGCTATTTGAGTAGGGATTTTGATGTTTATCGAATCGAGACAAACCACATCTGTATTCCCGGCACACCGGCCGATTGTTGCGCTCCTTCAGGATCGGTTCCGGGATTCGTGATTTCTCAGCGTTTCGATCGAGGACACGCTCCCTCGGATGCGGTCGACGACGGTGATCCAGACTTTTCCGCTGCATCTCGGTCTCCAGAGATTGGTTTCTTTGTAACGTCTCCTCTCACGGTTACTGACAACATCGGAAGCCAACGCTCGCTCCCAGATATATATCGCCATTCTTGATAACACGATATCAGAAACATTTTGTCGCATAAATTGAGAAATTGCTGTTCACAGATTTCCAGCGGGAAGTTCTTACAGAATGAAATCTTGTTTGCACTGTCTGATGGAAAATAGTCGGCGAACAGTCTGTTCTCTCAATTTCTCGTTTATATTTTTATGTATTATATGAAACAATACTCGTGAAACTTTGCATAAAAGAACCTAATCGAACCTAACGTAAAATAACCTGATAGAAAGTAAAAAATCTTCCAATATATATAAAAACCTTGTCAACACTAAAGACAATGACTAGAGAGTCATTGCCAATATGTGGAGTAAATACCCTAAATGTTATTCCTTACAGTTTATATTATTGGAAAACTGAAAATTTTTATGTTTAGGAATAAAGGAAACAGGTTGTCGTATCTTGAATCTTGTAACTTTTACAAGTTTTACAACTCTTGTAAGCCTGATTATTACTGTCCATGTCCACTAAAATTTTAACAGAATTTATAATAATACCATTTCATTTTATTATATTATACATTCAATTAAAATTTTAATACAAATTATATCTCGCAATACATGTGTATAATGCATTAATGAATTGTGTAAATATGTATTCGTGCAATTGAATACAACCAGTAATTAGATCGACAACGCTAGGGAATTACAGTAATAAGACACTTCGTTCTGTGTCGCTGTCTTTCTGTTTCTTTCTACGTTCACGAACGCAGTTATGGGCGCAGGCTTTCGTGCGATCGAAGCTATGACGTAAAGTGCTCGTTAAAGAGATTTTCATCAACAGTTTCCGAGCATATTAATTATTACAGGTACAGCTGCGCGTTGCTCTACCATGGATTAGATCAATTATGCTGGACAAAGAAAAGACAGATTTGTAAACGAACATCGCACTCAAACTTCGCCCGAATACGGTAGATAATTGCGACAATTTACCAGTCTGCGTTTAATTGAAGCTAAGCTATCGCAATTTCATTTCTCAATATTCGTCCGTGGAGTAATACTATATTAAAGGCAACGAGTCCCCGTTTATTTCATACTGAAATTACAACAGATCGAATTCCAACGGATGTCATTGTACTGAAAATGTAATTTCTATTTGTAGTCGTGAATTGAACATCATTGTTAAACACGAAGTATTCGTGATCGAATTCTTCAACGAGCAAAATTTCATCCGAATTTTCGTCGATGATCATCGTTTTCTCTTCGGTGTACTAATTAATGAAGATTACGAGTTATTGATTCGGAGAGGCTGAAACAGAAAAAATCCACATCTGTTCCGGAGCTGATTTAATCACATTCGTTACTTTTACGGATTAAGCGAGACCATTCTTTCTTCTACCATTTTAACCAAGTAGAAGTTATTTCAAATTTTATTTTTTCATGTATTATCTCCAATTCACTGGCTCAGTAATCGCGGTAAAATTTCGAAATCCTCGGAACAATTAATGTTTGCGTATTACTGGAGATCCGATATGATAATCTTGACTTTTTACATCATCATTAAAACGATATAAAATTGTGACGCTCACACAGTAATGAATATTTTCGTATTATTGGAAAATCAATATAACATTCACGAATTCCTGCATCTCTATTGAAACACGTGGAAAATTCGTGGAATAAAATATTTCTAAATATTGACCAGAATTTAAAAGCATTAATTAACACGTTCCGTGCCACGTGTACCATCGATGGTACACGCTTGCATGTTTACTTAGTGAACTGAACAAATTGTTTACAAGAAATTTAGAACCGAAGAATCAATTTCCACCGCAAGAATGGGCGTTGATAAGTTTTTGTTACGTTGTTATGTGTACGAGAATTAATAATTGCACGTAATACATCAAGTTTTAGTAAAATATCAAAGTGTGAAGATTCGAGTAAAAAAAGCTCGGCACGGAACGTGTTAAATGATCAACAACAATCGTGGTAGTGCAATCAATTTTCTAACGTTTTTAAAACATACCGATTAATCTAAAGGTATTATAATTTGTAAATATTTTACGATTTTATAAACAAAATCACAAATGTAGAACCTGATCAATCATCCGAGAAGTGTGTATTAATAAAATAAACAGAAGTTATAAAAGTACGAGTGATCTGATTTTTAAACGAAACCATGGGAACAGGTGAAAAACTTGCAGCGAGACGAGAACAGAAACGTCAGGAAGCGGACCGTAACAATGTAGAATTAAGCGGAGGTTGGTGGCAATTAAGCGCGCCAACACAATCTAAGGAATCGGTCGTCGGAAAGAATTTTTTTTCCGCGGGGATAAACGAAACGAACGTTCGCATGAATATAACATGAGTAACAGGAAGAAAACTGCTGGAAATAAAACAGCCTCTCAGTTAGCGAACTTCAATCTCCTACATGCCGGGATCGCAGCGGAGTAACTCCTGTCATAACGACCGGCGCTCGTAAAGTTAAGAAGCATCCACCCACGTAAGACACGTGAATTTCGCCTCCGTTAACGAAACGAGTGGAATTTCGTAACTCCCGTCTGTTCACGGCGAAACGTTTCTCGTCAACGACCTCGGCTGCAAAATATTTCCCTTCGAGTCGCAACATCGAACGACAGTAAGATTCTCTGGAACAATGTTTCAACGTTGACAGTGCTCGCGAAAAAAAATTTTCATGCGTTAATTAATTTTTACGAGATCTTGCCGGAGTTCGGTGAAATTTTACACGGAGGACAGACAAGAGATACAGGCTACGAATAAAATTTTATTCGACGGTATATGTGCTTTAATCGACACTTTATTACATATATCTTAATTATAAATATATATGATTATAAATATAAGAATTGTAAATATATAATTATAAATATGAAATAGTAAATATAAGAATTATAAATATATAATTATAAATATATGTAATAGTAAATATAAGAGTTATAAATATATAGTTACAAATATATATATATGTAGTAGTAAATGTAAGAATTATAAATATATAGTTACAAATATGTAGTAGTAAATATAAGAATTATAAATATATAATTATAAATATGTAATAATAAATATAAGAATTATAAATATATAATTATAAATATGTAATAATAAATATAGGAATTATAAATATATAATAATAAATTAAAGAATTATTCGAATAAATAGATGAAGTAAATGATGAACAATGAATAATTGTTATTCGAATAAAATATTCGGCTAAAAAATATTCATTCATATAATTATCTAAGATAATTATTTATTCGACACAATTCGAGTAGTTCCTGGAACTTAGAAGGCCATTGAAGATTATCATTCAAAGTTTTCACTTGACATTAGTGGACCTCATTTATTTGACTTGATTACAGGGCGCGGCTTTCAACGGAAAAAGAGAACAGACGTTCCGGTCGGTAAATATTAATTAACTCGTCACGAAGCTGTGGTTTATTAATTATTTGCCGTATCTGCGAAAGGAAGCATACATTACCCTTAATCATCAGCCACCGCCATTATGATGGCACTATAGCACTGTAAATAATCCGGATAGCCTCGTTGCCGGCTTCGTGGCCTGATAATGCTCATGCTAGAATTAAACTTCTCCGCAGTCTTTCAATACCCAATTTTTTAAAGTTCGAGCGGCCGATAGTCGATAGTCGATACGTCAGCGTATCAAAGGAGACTTTTCTCGAGAAGGTTTTCGATAGTCGAGATGAGGATACTAAATTCTCCCGAACCGGCGATAAGGATTCTACCTTTATTTGAAATCTTCAGCTTCCCGAATCGACTTCGAAAATGCAACAAATTAAGTGCTGAGAGGAACTGGTAACAAATGCTGAAAGCGCACAGTTTGATTTCTGCGAATTATGAGCTCACAGTTTCTTAACAATTGTCATTGTGCCACGAGCATTTTTTTATGAAATTTGTTAACAGCATTCGTATTATACTATGTATTATACTATATATAATTGTATTATACTATGTATTATACTATTATATTATGTAGAGATCTTTAATGATTAAATGTGTTACGAACATTTCTTCAGATTTTAATCAATGCTACATACAAATAAAATTATGTCCGGTTTTAAGTAATAATGTTTTAACAATATTACAATAAGCATTGTCAAATTTTGCGAAGATTGCTGCAGTGATTTTTGTATGCATAAATGTGGTATGAAAATTCTATCAAATTTTGAGTACTGGTACATACAATGTTTATTTATAGTAATCAGTTTTCATCAATATTTATGACAGCGGTACAGCGCATTTATGGTAAATATTTGAAAGATATTCACAGGATGAAATATGATCCGAGACGTTGCAATGAATATCCTAGTATGGTTTCGCAAACTGGTTTACATAATAACTCTGTTAAAATCGTGATTCAGTTATAATATTAGTAATCATGACGCATCCGAGTTACGGGAACAAACCGAGAAGTAAAATGGAAATGGAAATCTATGTAAATGGAAGATGCGGGTGATAACGTGTAATATAGCGTCCAATAATAATTCTGGTCCACTGGGTAATGCTAAAAACTCTATACAGAACTTCGTTCGATGAGTTCCGTAATGTGTCTGTATTTACGCTTTTAATAAGCGTCCAGCTGGTCGCCTACAAACCCACGCATTTCAATAGTAATCATGTACTCGAATGGCTTTTATTTAATCGAATGTTGTGTAATAAATTTATTAATCGTAACTACACTGACAGGTCTGCCGCTGGTTAGAATTAAATACAAGATTAAATAAAATTGCTGTTTTTACACTTCCACTTTCATCGTACGAACAAGTGCGCCCAATGAATTAGCGGCATCCAAATCATGAAACCTGTCGCAATAAAAATGTTCTCAAAAATTCTCACTATGAAGCTTAAATTCCTGAAGTATCGATAACGATGAGGGCGTCACGGGAATGATAACGGGGCTTCAGAAGCCCCAGTCTTGGGTGACACAAAAATACATTGGGTGCTATATCTGCTTCTGTATCTCGCCTGTCGTAAAAGATCCGGAAAACGAATGCTTGCCCCATCTGTGTAAACTGTTTGGAACTCTTGTTCTTATCAACACCTTCCATCAGTTTTTTTTTTAAGTCCCACCTGTCGCCTATCCTTCACCGGCAATCTGTAAGATCTGACGCCTGTATCTCACTTCTGATCTTTTCAAGATCCACGAAGTGAACCGAAGAGGAAGTTCCTTGATGCGCGTTATACCCCCAACGGAATCGTATTTCCAACTTCGTCGTAACCAAACACAGAAAAATGTACGACGTAGCGAAATATTCAGTTCAGTAATCTGTTTGCAACAACCGCCAATCTGGAATTTAATCACTTGCCGCAATTTTTCTGCGCAAACTTTGCAAGAACTTCTGAATAATTTCACCACTTTGTGAAGAATAATCTAGTTGTTGTGGAAGTTTATTATTCCCACAGCAGACACGTGCTGTTTAATATTACGCCACTTTTAATTTTCCTCGGTTTCTTGAGCTATTTTTGACCAATTTTTAATTTCAATTTCTTTGATATCATCGCAATATTGCGCGACATCTGTGGAATGTAATCAAATGGTTATTTTGTTGAATACGATCTTACGTTTGTTTTAAGTTACTTTTAACCGAGTAATTCAATTTACGACGATGGTTTTATCATACTAAAAGCAGGGCTGCCGGTTGATTGTAATTGACGGAGGCAATTTTAATTCTCCAATTTCGTTTTCTTTCAATAGCAATTCGCTTATATATATCGGAAGAAATATTGGTCAGCGAGGTAGTTTCTTCACTCTTTGCTTCCATAAAACATAGTAATAACACTGTTCGAACGTTCTCTTTCTAGCAACAGCATTCCCTAAAGAACCGGCGTCTCTACAAACTTCCACCGGTTTATTAATTAATTAAAACTGTAACTTTGTAAGCTCAAGTTTACGCGTTGCACAAAGGTTTCCACGGGCTCGAAATTAAAATGAAAATCTAATGAAACGTGACGGTTTTTCCTTGTTTTCGATTAAACGCTGTACGTTCTCTCGCAGTGTAATTCCCTACGTATAAAAATCTCTCGTAACAGGTGCGAAATTTCGTTAGACAAGAAACAATTTTCTGTTTTTAAATAAGTTGACAATTACACTGCATGATTGTACTTCCAAGTGCTCATTAATTTCTCTGTTGCATTCACAGTTTTACATCTCTCCGATAAATGCATAAAACCCACGCTTTTACGGAACCCGTCAAAATGACAGGTTATTATGTTATTAATTTACGATTGTTCAGATTGTAAATTGTCAATTATTTATTCAATACATGTATTACTTGCGAATAATATTACAATAATTATACATATATATTATATAATATATGTAATTATTATATCATATTATATATAAATAAATAAGGATATATATATATAGTAATATAATTATTATATATCATATAATACATATGATACTATATAATACAAATATAATAATACTATGATAATAATATTATAATATTATAATATAATAATACTATAATAATACATATAATATAATAGAAAAATCAGAATAAATGTCTTATCCTTACTTTTATAAACTGATGTAATACAGTTTCTTCCAGTGCTCCGCAAATCTAGTGCTAAGTGGAATACCAAGAGACACCATTCAGTGTGTCTTTGACTCCCTGATGAAGGTAGCTGCAGTGCTTGCGGAATGTCGGGAAAGTAATACCACCAGAACAGGATTTATACCGGAAAGCCTCGACGGTAAGAATCTAAAGACAAAAGAAGATCCGGAAGAAATTCCAAATAGGAGGGATTGGTCGGCTTCCCGACGAATATTTTAATGGCAACGGAAGTCCTTTGGCTGGCCGGAATCTCCAATTAACTTTACCCGCGAACGTTACACTTATTTCCCATTAGCTTCACGAAATAATTCTCAAGAGCCGGAATATATTCCGGACGGAGACCAGGCTTGTTTGTGAGAGCCGCTAAAAAAGAGATTTACCCGTTCCAGGTCTGTACGTAGGATTTCCGTAATCTCGGATAAGTATTCACTGTTAAATAATTACGGGGAAGCACCGCGTAGCGGTGTGCCGGTCGCGGTTCAAGCCGGTCGAATTATTCAAAACGGACTATGTTTCGTCTGCGAAATAAACGTCTATCGCAACGTGCAACATCTCAGACGTAAAAAGAAGCGAAGAGATAAGTGGATGATACCGGAGACGAGAGCGCTGAAATAAACAAATTAAGACTTCCGCGATCTCTCGAAATCAAGCCAGCATTCGCTTAATCTGTTGGTATCGTCCTTATGCTTTTGAAGTTTGTCTCGCGATTGCAAAATTGTTTGAGAGAATGTCAATTTGATGGATTTCGTAAACCTAGCGTCAATAGAATGGTAAAGTGTTCGTTTCTTGTACGATTTAATTCACTTTCGTTTCTAGATTTTAACCCGAGAAAGATAACCTACGTCGCAGAGGCGCCTGCGAAAGACTGTTGATTTTTGTTAATTTTTCATAGAGGTCTAGTGATTTAAGTTTAAAATTACTTAAAATATAAAAAAATATAATATAAATGCATTTTATTTTTACAATAATGCCAAACCTTTAAAATGACTAGATTAACTTAAATAAATATTCATTGTTAGTATAAAATTGACGCCTTAGAAAAGCATGCGCCTCTGAAGCGTATGGTTATCTTTTACGTACGTTGTCATATGGTTATCTTTCTAGGGTTAATGTCAGAAGGATGGAATTCAGATCCGAGTTAGAAGAAATGAATAACGCTCATGTTTAGCAAATTACGTACGAGATCTTGATCACGAGTCTGACTCATTGTTACAATGGAAGAAGTTAAGAACGCAGACGCGAGCTGGAACAGACCGGAACGTACTGCTTCCTTCCGACGTATCTGATTAATGAACGGACCCGTAAATATCATATCCCATTCAATCCCTGTTAATGTTGCATTTGTATCCGTGCCAGCTGCCCCTGAGCCTTTACACGCTGCCGATGAAATTTCAATTCGTTGAATATCCTCGGACGATTCGTGTTGCAGGGGCCGGCGATCGTGTAACTCGCGGCCGAGCTAAATGCACAGAGTATCATTCAATGCTTGGCATTGTTAGAGGGGCTGCTGATCATGTTTCGCGGCCCCGTGTTAACGCGCCGTCCGTGGTGCCGGTGCATGCTGCAACGCTCGACCTTAGGCGAGCCCGAACCTGCGTTTCCGTCTGTGAAATCGAATTTCACAATCTTTCGATAATTATGAAATTGTGCAACGTGATCTATAACCGAAATTCGCACACTTTGTCATCGGTCAACCCTTCGTGGTCGATGTACAATTGTCAGTTTCTTTCTATAGAATCGTTGTTGTGTGATATTGATGACGTTAACGTGATCTGAATGATTTGGACATTTCTATATGTTTCACAGTATTTTAGCAAAATTTTAAGAGAATTATTTTCTCATTTGATTATATATTGAGCAAAGTGAACGATTATTAAAATCAAGAAAACTACTGATTACTAAAATGTGCATTGCAGAAACAACTTGTTATTAAAGTATGCATTAAAGTAATAACTGATTGCTAAAATATGCATTGCGAACATGAGCGATTACTAAGATATGAATTAAAGAAACGATTGATTGGTACGTTGTGCATTGAAGAAATGATTGATTAAGTAGTATATGCATTAATCAAGCGATTGGTAATGCTTTTGGTTTATTAATGAAATGATCAACTACCGAAATATGAGTTCGAAAGATTTTAAGAAGAGCGGCTGTTTCGATGTCACGAATAAAATTGCACGGATGGAATTTTCGTAATTTTTCCGTTTCATTTCGTATATGAATAGGAGAGTTTTATTAAAGTGCATACACGGGGCGGGTTGTTGTTCGGGAGAACAGATAAAGGGGAACGATAAATTGTTCACCATCTGGCCAGGGTGTTATGAGTTCCAGCGCTTGTCGGACGTCCAAAATATTTTTGCGCGCCTGCACGTATAAACGGAAATCCGGAAGAATTAATACGTAACAGGTTCCTTTGGAATTCGTTACGGATGAGCGTCGAAAATTCAATATCGTTCCAAGGTATCACGCGTGCTTTGAATCGGATAAATCGCGCTGCGTTTGTCAGGGCACGTGTCTCTGGCACGAAAAAGCGCATATCAATCACATCTGACAATCTCGAGTTTAATCAAATCGATTGCACGTTATCCTCATGGCGTTTTCTTCGTTCCACGGTTTTTCGCCGACCGTAACAGTACGATCTTTTCTGTTCTAACAGAATCAGGAGATTTCCGTCCGCTACAGTGAAACAAAACATTCTGTATTTATTTCGAAGTTAAAGTAAATACAATAAATTCTCCCTAAATTTTCCTCCAGCTTGTAGACAAAAATGGACAATTTGGAAAGAGGAGACACGATTATTCGTTTCTTTTTATAATTGTTGACGATCGGCAACTATAAAAATCCTCTTCCAAAATTGTCCACCTTTTGTTTGCAAGCCGAAGGAAAATTGGGAAGAATTTACTGTACTTCGATAACTGCCTTTTTAATTGATTTTTCATGACGGAAGAAAATGTTGCGACGAATCTCACGAAATTCCTACCCAGATGAGAAGACAGATTCGCAGCCCGGAGTTTCGAGCCAGACTGCATTTGAAATTCATACGTATTCGGAACAATCGGTTATTCCCATGGATAATGCGCAGTGATCAGAATCATCTCCAGAAAGCTATCCGCTGTACAATTATCTTGATCCATCGTAATTAGACCGTGGATTTTATGCATTCGCGGCACGAATGAGCACGTGCAGTTTAGAACAGTGCAACAATTCAAATAACTTAAAAATGATCGAAGATGCGAAATTATTAAAAGAATACCTTTCTATTGGGTTGGCAACTAAGTAATTGCCGATTTCAGTTATAGATGTCTCTCACTCCCATTTTTATGATATCCGTAAATGTTATATTATAAAATTATTATTATTATTATTATGTTATTCTTTATTATCCGTGAATGTTAGCAACTGGACAAATTGAATGCAGCGGTCAAGGAAAAGCGACCAGAATTGGTCAATCGTAAAGGAGTCATTTTCCAGCAGGACAATGCTAGGCCGCACACGTCTTTGTCCACTCGGCAAAAATTCATGGATATTGGTTGGGAATTGATGTTACACCCACCATATAGCCCTGATCTCGCGCCATCGGATTACCACTTATTTCGATCCCTGGACAACTCCCTTCGTGGTAAAACTTTTAACGATGATGACGCTGTAAAATCTCACTTAACTCAGTTTTTGGCCGAAAAGGATCAGACTTTCTACGAGCGTAGAATTTTCAAGTTGTCAGAGAGATGGCAAAAGGTCATCGAACAAAATAGAAAATACATTACAGATTAAACTTCATTCCAAGTAAAACAAAATTTCTTATTTCATTGAACAAATCGGCAATTACTTAGTTGCCAACCCAATATTTAACTCCTGGTCCCCGTAATTCTAATATTCAATCTAGATTCCGTTCCTAATCAATCTGATGTACGATCCAGCGAGGTAGCAGAACGAGGATGTGTAAAAAGTGTGATGAGACGACACGTGCAGAAACGCGAAGCACGTAAATTATAATGAACGTGCACGTTGTCCTATCGGCGAAGACGCGTGGGTTTTAATAAATTTTTCACATTCAATTTTTTGATCAAATTTATTTTAACGGGAATCTCTCCGCGCTTCAAACAACGACGCATAGGTTTTTTCCGTCGTGTAGATTGATATCGGAAATTCTTGTCTACGACGACACAGGTGCGCAAGCGTTGCGAGACTCGTTTGTAATGCTTTTTCACCATGTTCGGAAATTGGTTCTGTCGGCTTGTTTCATTTTTAGTTGGCCGTTACTGCTTCGATTCAATGTTTGATTGGATATTTTAGGAAATGATGCACCCGCCATCTAGTTCCAGTAAACTGTCAGTCAGTTACAATTTCGAACGAAAGGATGTCTGTAAAGAAATAAATAGAAATTAATAACCGTGTGACACGTTAACTGACCCATCGCGATCATCATCATTTGGCGGAAACGTGAAAAAGGTGGAGCTTTTTGACATTGTTGGAATTATAAAGGCATTTGACATTCTATCAATCTGTTGTTAATTGTTATTATCGATTACATGTCTGTGTTCGTTCGGGCATCGTAAGTTTGCCGCGTGTTAAAGAATTATAATAATGTTCATCTTTCGTAAAAATTACGCATTAAGATAAAAATGCAGTACAAATACACTTCTTCGTTGTAACGAAATTTGTAAATATACTAGCGACAATTTAATAAAATATGATTTTCTTCACCTTGCCATAATTACATGAAATTCTCTGAATCCCTGTTAAGTCGCTGGAAAACGGAGGTAAACGGTTTTATAGATAATTCACGAGTACTCGATGTTACTTGGATTTTTCTCACGTCTAATTCGATCACGTTTACTTCATTTTTGGCGAACTTCGTGATATCAACATCAAGCAAAATAATTACCAAAATAATACAACCAGAATTACTTTTTCCGGTCCGGTGTATTTTCGCAGATTTTAATTACTTTTGCGCTGGAACACGCGGGAAACAAGTTTGAAATAAATTTGCGGCTTCAAAAGGAAAACAGAGCAACTGTAAATTACGGAATTAATTATGGCTCACGAAATTCGTGTTACTTACAAAGTACCAGAAGCTGCAACTGCAGAAAATGTGTTTCCGCGAGAGGCCTGTTGCTGATCCGCATCGTTTAATTCATCATGGTGGAAAAGTAACCGGAACTTCTAAGTAAATCACGAACTCTTTGCTTACACATTAACATTCGACGAAGCATTACCGTGATGCAAAATTGTCTTCTGGCAAATTCAGTCACTTCGAAGGAATATTTTCACGCGAATGCCTCATGATGCTCATATAATATTCTTTATTGACCGTTTGACTATCTAGAAGGAATTCCGAATGAACGAAATCATAGTAATCGAAGGAAAAAGTGAACATTGCCCTGATTTTTGTCCGACTTTGTCGCAGTTTCTGGGTCGTTTTTGAAGTAATATTCCGAAAATTTCTGTCATTTTTGCATGTCATACTCGCAAACCCACGTTTCGTCACTAGCTGTAATGCATTCTAACAAATTCTTTGCTGATTAACTTGTTCAAATACGGTTTGACACCGTTTCTCAGCAGTTTTCACAGTGTCACAGCTCCTTTCTTCGTTTTCTGCTCGATTACGATGATTTAGACATTCTAACTTGGATATTCGTGTCATCATAGAACTTCTTAAGCACCAAAGTGTCCACCTTGACTCGAACGAAAAGAGCGATTATTAAACGTTACACAGCGTTTTCAGCGGTTTTCTGTGTCATCGGGGCGTTTCAGCGTGCTGGATCGCGATCGAACTCGGCGTCACGACGGAGTATAGTTGGTGCTTACACGCAAACAAAAACTTGTTTTAACAGATGCACCGCGGGACTTCGGAATGGTAAATTCCGGATACTTTTCAAAAATAATGTATGCACTTCTTGCATAGGATTGCGGCAACCGGGCCCATGTATCACCGAATTTTTGCGGCTACCAATTACAATGTAACCGGCACAAGACCCGTAAACCCCTATTAGTTATCAGCGTTATCGGGACATTACATATTCGCCCCGGTTTTGCTTTTCGCGCGAAGATAAATTTAACAATCTCCCGATCGCGGAGGCCAAGCTACCGCGTGTACGTTTAGAGAATTTATGATTAATACAATATATCCGGAAATACGAGGCCACGGCGATATTAAATTTCACTTGGCGCGTGAATTATCAGTTGGCAAAAATAAATTGGAGCATCGGAAATTTAAAATAGGAATTCCGCGCGGACACCGATTTCATCCGCGTCGTAATTAACGCTCTGACCGGCCGCGTACGTAATGGATGACACAATTCCAGATTAAGAACACTTGCGCGCAGAAATATGTATTTGTTACACCGCTCGAAGTTAAGTCGGCGAAATGGCCGTTGTAACGATTACATTTTGAAAACGTATGGCCATCGTTTAACATTTTCTTTGCGCGCTTGATATGCGAACGAAAATGCGATTCCGCGAGGATTTCTCTCTTTCACGTTGAACGTAATGGAACGATAACGCGAAGGGAACGATATATAAATTCTCTGTCGAACGATATGATGGACGTTAATTTCCCAGCCCGGCTGATGTTATTTACGACGAAGATATTTCTGTGCAACGTATTGTTTTTCGCATAAAGTGATTGACATTTATTTCGCCGTTCGACAGATTTTATTTTCGCCGAACGCTATTTTGACAATTTAATTCTTTCTTTATTTCGGACGGATTATTATGTTACATGTATCTCTCCGTTCGTTTTCAGTATACCTCGGATTTTATGCATTTATCGTACGAGCTGATAAGTGAAAGTTAAAACAGTAGAATTCAAGAAGACGAAGGAAAATCGAGTTTTAATCAATTTCTGTTCGTTGCGACGAACATGGACAATGTTTATTCCGCAGTGTAATCATTAGCGATCACACAACTATGAAATTCATTTGAAGAACGAAAGTGACTCGGTTGGTAGCCTTCGAAAAATGAAATTTATTTTTAACAGCTTCAAATTTCGTGGAACATATTCTAAATCTTTTAATTTAGAATCATACTGAATTTATTAGTAATAGACTATACATTCGTGACGAAAATGATTGACGAACAGACAGATTAAAAACGTGTAACAGTGTAAATATATGTCAGTGATTTGCGATTGACGTAAGCAATTTTTATTGTGCATTAAAATCCACAGTTTAATGAACAATGTCCACATTTTGTATTCCATGTACAGTAAATTCTCCCTAATTTTCCTTCAGCTTGTCAACAAAAATGGACAATTTGGCAAGAGAAGATACGATTTATTCGAGTCTTGCATCTCGTTTATATAATTATTGCCAATCGATAACTATAAAAATGAGCCTCGAGGTTCGAATAATCGTAACTCCTCTTTCAAAACTGTTCACTTTTGTTCTGAAGGAAAATTAGGAAGAATTTACTGCAGCTTGAATTTCATAATGAACGTTAATAGAGAATTGTTTTTCCCGAAACAATTAGAATGTGATATTTCTTGTTGGAGCACCGAATTTTTCATAGAATTAGAATTCATCTCACGGTGTTTATCTTCGTTAGCGGATCCAAGGCAAAAATTTGTTGGGCAAATGAGTTCAGCTGCGGATTCTGTGCGTACACGGTCGCGTTTTGCTATTTCGGTGACCGTATTAGTATTCGGACATCGTACATTCTACCTATTACTATGCTTTCTTTCTCATGCGGTGCTGACATTGGTGAATTATAGTGATGCATATGTCGAAAGAACGAAGTGATTTTTAATTAGATTAAATTAGTATAATTATAAATTACTTTATAGTATCTACAATTCATATTT
Organism: Megalopta genalis; assembly: GCF_051020955.1. Taxonomy (NCBI): domain Eukaryota; kingdom Metazoa; phylum Arthropoda; class Insecta; order Hymenoptera; family Halictidae; genus Megalopta; species Megalopta genalis. The sequence goes on from NC_135016.1 coordinate 11,347,614, forward strand.
TAATTTAATACTATAAAATAAAAAAATAATATATAAAAATAATAAATATATAAAATAATAATAAAATAATAAAATACTATAAAACTATAAAATAGTTTTTTTATATTATGATTTAATATTACTATTATAATTTAATTTATAATTATCACAATTCATATTTTAATTTGATATAATTATTGTTTAGTGAATAAAACTTGGTCATGTTGGCACGTTATAAAAGTTCAACGAGATTATTGTTATGTAACAGTAACACATTTTCTGCTCTTAATATAAAATCTGTAATCTTTCAAAAGTATAATAGCTTCGATGGAGAAAGCTCATTTCAAGCTTCATTAATCTTTATCGAACAAAACCGTCGCAACCAAAGTTTACTTGCACAAAATTGGATCGTACGTTAAACAATTTCGCTATGCTACATAATTTAATCGTATTAAATCATTTCCAATGCTTCATTATTTCGTTGCTTAAACTGTTTCCAGCGTTCAATAATTCCGCTGCGTTAAATAATTTTAAATGTTGATTACTTCCATCGTATTTAATTATTCTGATCACTATGCATGTAACTTCGTTACGTTATCCGTCTGGAACAATTTAATCAATTATAAAGGTACGATCCGCAGCTGTTCGAAAATCAACAAGTTACTTTCGGCAGCACAGTGATTTAAACATAACTTTCGGGATAATTGGTTGAAATCTTTTATCGTCTGCTTCGTGAAACAACGAATAATTTCAGCTACGGTTGTTATCACGGTTGTTGTAAAATGTTAACATGCCACGCTGTGTCGGAAAATTTGTGATACACGCGACCGACATGATGGTGAAACGTTAAAAGCAGCGTGAAATAAGTTTTACGGCGGCGGAATTGGAATTTCAAATGAAAAGTCTGGATTAGGGGTCCGCAGAAAACTTTTCAGTATCGGAACCATCTAACTGCTGCCCCCTCAACCGGAAATTAGCATGTATAGAAATTTCAGAGGGTGAACATCGTTCGCGGACAATCGAAGGGTGCGCCCCGAAAATTATGCGAATATACCGGGTGTCTAGAAGCAACGTGGCATTTTACAGTAGGTTATATCGATGACAATATTTAATTGATAATAAATCGAACAGAACATTAAAACAACACAAATCTCGCGTACAATATTTTCACACACATTTAACAACAATCTCAGCTATACCGTTTAAAGTCTCAGCTGTAACAAAATTCATGTCAGAGTCACTCATTTTAGCTGATAAAAATAAACTCACGCAGATCATAATCTCTACAGCATGGTGAACTAAACAAGCATGATACACTTTCTTTGCACCGTGCAACATAATCGAACTCGAGCACCTGTCACGTCTGATTATGAATCACCGTTTCCACTTTTTGTGAGTACCGTATCTATACGGATCAAACGAACTTTCGATATCGATTATCTTGGAAACCAAACATCAGTTTGTGTGATGGATTGCCCCAGCGATTAGCCTGTGGCTGCGATAGCCAGCATACTGACCCGAAAAGTTAGGCACCGGTAATATTTTTTAGCCGAGCAAATGATCCTTTGCTAATACTGTGATACCAACTATGCTATGACGGTCAATCCCGTATTTAAATTTTAGGGAATAATCTTGCATTTTGCAAAACTTATTTTCATTCGAATTTTTATCGCGTTCAGATAATTCTTTAATTTCTATGACAGGACCATTCGGCAACAGGTGGTAGAAAATTTCGAAGACATTTTTCGCTGGAATGCGAGCCGAATATTCAAAGCGGAGACATTTCCGCGTGTTCAGTTCCGTTTCCAAGATTAACCCTTTGCACTCCGCTGTCCCCTCTCGTGGGTTCATCGTAATTCTAGCATATCACTCGGATATCTCCTCTCGTGGGACATTAAAGTTTATTAGTGATTACGGGGAATTGAGTTATTTCAGCGCAACTGAACTTTTGAGACGTGCATGTTTCCCTGAAGTTTTCTCTTGAAATGGCACAAGAAATCAAATCAAAATATAGTAAAATTACTAAGATATATACAAGAAATGTCAGCGAGTTTTGACGAGAACGTGAGAGGCGTGCTCGCGACGGTCCGAGCACTTCAAAGGCGCCACTTGAAAAGAGCGATAAGGCAAGTTTGTAGAAGAAAGATCGGTATGCGAACATAGCACGCACTGTATAGTGAGATTTATAATCATAAAATCTGGAGGAAAAGATTTTCAAAGCTGAACTCAGTCTGGTTTGAAGCGTCGAGCGGTATAGATAGATCTAACGAGTGAGAAAATCGGAAAAGTGATTCTTCTCTTGGTAAATAAATTGTTTGGTAAAAGTGTTTTTGGTAAATATTATCTTGTGAGTTAGTAATAACAATTAGAAATTTTCAGCCTATGTATTTATTCATATTTTTTATTAGAACAATGGCAAAACGTTCAAACACGAATGAGTCTCAAGACACAAGTAGTAGTGAAGATGAGCTCCAGATAGACGTTTATACAGACATGTTAGAAATGTTACACAGAAATGTTACTACAGATATGTAGAAGGTTTTCTTCTATAGTTAGTCCATCGTTTTGATAGCAGTGATAGTGATATCGTCCAAGCAACAAGGCGACGAGAGAAAGAGTTCGCGTAGATAGCGATTACAACAACAAAACAAAATTATAAAACAAACAATAACAAAATTATAAAAAATAAAATATTGATTTTTTGCAAGTTTCTCGATTTCAGCCAAATTCATATAAGTCCAATATCATTATAATATGTTAGTTAGTTCCAAAACCATACTAAATAATAGGAGGGTCTGTAAATGCCCGTTTCTGCCGAAAAGTGGCGCTGAGTAGCTGGTAGCCAACGTCCAGAATGGTTCGGAGTGCTAAGGTTTAACATGTACATAGGTTCATACATTTATACTTAGAATTTAATATTCTTTCGATCTGCAATTAGAATAGCATACCTTTCCATCCAAGAGAACAAAGTCGACCTTGACATTTCGACAACTACACCATGCACTAGAGAAATGTGTAACATTAAAGTTAGTCGAGGTGTGCGAGTTATATGGCTCACCCTGTACGTAGCGGCGAAACAACGACCCTCTAATACGTGGATTCCCTTTTCCAACTGTCCAGTCGTCTGATAAATTCGACCGAACGTAACATGACGGGTAAACGTTCCAGCAGTGGACTATCAATCTCCCCAATGGGAAAAGACTGTTCCTAATAAGCGGAAACACATTTAAGCAGCGCCGCGCGGACACTATTTATGGTTGCTTAAAATGCAAACGACTGAAGGATCTCGGGTTGCCGTCGGTCGACGGAGGAACGGCGCTGCTTTTTTTTCATAGCAATCTCGCGACGGGAAAGTTGCGGACAACGCGACCCGTATGGCACGCAATTACCGCCGGAAGTAATTCGTTCTTTCCGCAACGTAACGTCTTATCTGTAGCGGGGCTCGTGATTTTCTTATTTCGTGCTGATACCCTCGAACGGAATGACGGAATATCAGGCGGTCTTGCTCCCGGGCAGTTCTGTTTAATGCTGCGAGCAAAAGTTATGCGACACCTCGGGTTAAAGAAGTTACACTGCTGGATTAATCGGATCGAGATCCAGGTTACGAGGCAGGAGGAATGCTGAGTACATAAACATCACGGTGTCTGGCCTTAATAGCTCTCTAGATAGCCTTCTTTTATTAGATTAGAGTGTTTTTTATAAAATAGTGTAGAGTGAATGAAAAATTATAGCTGCTTTTTATTATAGCTAAGTACATAATTTATTATAGCTGAGTTCATAAACATCACGGTGTCTGGCCTTAATAGCTCTCTGATAGCCTTCTTTTATTAGATTAGAGTGTTTTTTATAAAATAGTGTAGAGTGAATGAAAAATTATAGCTGCTTTTTATTATAGCTAAGTACATAATTTATTATAGCTGAGTTCATAAACATCACGATGTCTGGCCTTAATAGCACTCTAGATAGTCTTCTTTTATTAGATTAGAGTATTTTTTATAAAATAGTGTAGGGTAAATGAAAAATTATAGCTGCTCTTTATTATAGCTAAGTACATAATTTATTATAGCTGAGTTCATAAACATCACGGTGTCTGGCCATAATAGCTCTCTAGATAGCCTTCTTTTATTAGATTAGAGTGTTTTTTATAAAATAGTGTAGAGTGAATGAAAAATTATAGCTGCTCTTTATTATAGCTAAGTACATAATTTATTATAGCTGAGTTCATAAACATCACGGTGTCTGGCCTTAATAGCTCTCTAGATAGCCTTCTTTTATTAGATTAGAGTGTTTTTTGTAAAATAGTGTAGAGTGAATGAAAAATTATAGCTGCTTTTTATTATAGCTAAGTACATAATTTATTATAGCTGAGTTCATAAACATCACGGTGTCTGGCCTTAATAGCTCTCTGATAGCCTTCTTTTATTAGATTAGAGTGTTTTTTATAAAATAGTGTAGAGTGAATGAAAAATTATAGCTGCTTTTTATTATAGCTAAGTACATAATTTATTATAGCTGAGTACATAAACATCACGATGTCTGGCCTTAATAGCTCTCTAGATAGCCTTCTTTTATTAGATTAGAGTATTTTTTTTATAAAATAGTGTAGAGTGAATGAAAAATTATAGCTGCTTTTTATTATAGCTATGTTAAATCATAGTTAAAATAAAGTGTGCGTGTTTTACTGTTTTTAATGGTACTATAGCTAGGGAAATGAATGAAGGTATTTTACAAATCGTCGAATATTCGTTTAATTGAAACTGGAGCAATAGATTGAGAGAGAATTGGTTAACCGCAACGTCAGAATATTCTGCATCGATTTCAAATAGCACGAGTTCAAGTAAAGCTGTCTCTTGAATCATTTTATTGTTTCATACTTCGGTTACCTATTTCGCCATAAATGCATAAAATCTACGGTCTAGAGATTACAGCAGAAGATTTGACAGGTTCATTTTCTTACAGCAAATTGGAGGAAGTTCTTAATCTGCTTTCAAAACTTTAAAGTAGATCAAGAATTTTTGCGTACATCTTCTTTCATGGTTTCGCAAACGATGTAAAGTCTCTTTCATTTTCATAAACCGAGCCGTCCGAGGAATAAACGAACGGAATTTCTTTCCCGACGCAATTGGATTCGCAATTATTTTACAGAATTTGGAAAGAGCACGTTCATAAATAAAAGTTATGCGATGTCTAAATAAATGTAACCTCGCAAATAATCGGAATAAATGTAATTTCGTAAATGATCTAGATAAATTGAATTTCGTAAATGATCCAAGTAACTTTAATCTTGTAAATAATCTAAATGAATTTAATCTCGCGAACGGTGTAAGTTAACGTAATTTCCTAAATGATTTCAATAAATTGAATGTCGTAAATAATCCAAATAAATTTAATCTTGTAAATAATCTAAATAAATCTAATCTCGCAAGGTATCCAGATATAAATCTGGTCGACCATGTTTACTGTGCCATTTGCAAGCTTAAGAACTACTCTAACTTCGCATCGTTCGCATCAGTAAAAAAAAAAACGAAACGGAGTTATGGGACACCCAACACGAGACCACATTCGCGTATGCATGGCGACGGCAGCGGACCTTCCGAAATTAATGCAGAAACGTTTTATTTTCGTGTTCGGGTGATCCAACCGCGAGCTATACTACAAATAATGTATGCGTGCCATGTTTCATATACGTATCTTATCCTGATTGCAGCTGGTTGAGGTAAATTCGTTGAACTATCATTGAAATTTCAATCGAAGGTATTTCACGGAGAAACATTTCGCAAAAATCGGGATATTTCGAACAATATTTATTTGTAATAATATTTAATTGATATCATTGAAACGCAAAATTAAAACATTAACATTACTTTATCTATCGCCACTTTCTCCTCGTTTAGAATTCGATCATTTAATAAATCGACTCCCACATTACTCGATTATTCAATTATACAAAGTTTAATCAAAGTCACCCCACAATCGGCGTGTCGTTTCATAAAAAGTTTATCCAGTTTTATATTTAATGACAGCTCATTAGAAATAAATGATTTTTATGTGAGATAGAATGCGAAGCGTTGAGATACTCGTTAATTTTCATACTTAACGGTTGATAAATTATACGAATTTAACAAAATTAACCTCATGCTCTCCTTCTTATCTTTATTGATTTATATTTATAATAATCGCGCACTACTCAAAAAATTAATTAATTAAAATATTCTCACGTATTCGCACAGTTCGACTAAAAAGAATAATCGCACGATATTCATATAAATTATTTTCTAATAAAATTCCTGCCGGGGTCGCGCGCGATCTTTTTTATCGGGCAGGACCGTGAATTCACTGGTAGTCAGCCATTAATTCAGACTGCTCCAGGTTGCGTGCGATTTTCCCTCGGCCCCGCTAGTCCCCCTCGAGGACACCGGCATAGTCCTTCCCTGTTTCCGATAGTGGTTTAAGCATAATTTTCTGTATAATTAAATGGCGAGCCGCTCAGAATGCTCGCGCATCGTTTTCGTTTTGGTATCACAGTGGAATTTATGCAGGCCACTTAATTCCAAGGCTGCTCGGGAATTTCGAGCGACTTGTATCAGCCGAGCATTTTCAATTCAAATTTCTCACTGCGCGAATATTTTTGGCGACAGTCGATAGAACACACGATTTGTCCTGGTCAATTCTTCCTTTAACGAAACGAAAATATCGAACGACACGAATAAAATACGATTGTTTGTCCAATTGTTATTATACATTCTGCTTTACCACGGTCAGCATTTTTACCATAGGGAAATATATTTTAGTAACGTCCTGCACAGAACGCCCATTCTTCTACCTGTAATATTCAGCGTTTCAGTCTCTCAGAAATTCGGCTGACTAACGATCGGACTATTCTACTTGAAGCTGTGTCATATTTTACTCCGCCTCTGTGCTGCGAAGCTCTCAGGCATTGCCATCGAGACTCGACGCATTATTTTCATGAAATATAATTTAAATTAGTTTTCCGAGTTTCCGTAACCGGTGCTGAAATCTCGCTATCCAAGTTCCCGATCGATTTGATTCGTTATTTATTTGATATTTCCCATGGGTAATTTCCATGCAGAAGCTTTCGTGACGGCGAAACGTATCAACCCTTGCTTTGAGGGAATGGAATAAATTCCCCTGCCGATTGCATCAAATTTCATACAACTACTCTTTGGGAAATTTCCATCCTTTATGCGTCCAGACGTTACAACATGCCATCGTGATCATTTCCCTGGGAATCGACAGACCTTTCAGTAACCTCCCCGTGAATTCGTCCGTTCGAAAAACCGCTGTCGATATCATCGATAAAATTTCAGTACGTTTAATCAACTTCCAATTTTCTCGTATGATTAGTTTTATAGGTTTATTACAAAAACGAACGAGGCTAACGGCAGACACATTAAAAAAGAAAAAAACGAGAAAATATGTGCCGGTTTAAAACGTGTTGCTGGTTCATTAATTGTGGGATAAAGCAATAATATGGCAGAGCTTTAATAATGCGATCCTTTAATCCTTGAAATATTTTTCAAGGAATCGTTGGAGATGAGAATGATTGCTGATTTCTTTCATTTTAATTGTTTGCAACTATGAAACTGTATAATATTGCACACATTATGCTGGTCCTTTGATTTTCAGCAATGCTCCTTTTTCATTAAAAATACTCTAAACATACTACTATACTAAGAATATATGAAAGTTCAACAGTCTTTTTACTGAATAAATTCCAAACGAAGTCGTCAGATCATAATTCAAATTTTTATCATTTTCACTATACATATATAGTATGACTTCTGTATAAACTGAGACTAATTAGAAAATCATTAACGAAATATTAATAAAAGAAGAAACGAGTCGGTACGTGAAACCTTAACCCTAGAAAGATAACCATATGACAACGTACGTAAAAGATAACCATACGCTTCAGAGGCGCATGCTTTTCTAAGGCGTCAATTTTATACTAACAATGGATATTTATTTAAGTTAATCTAGTCATTTTAAAGGTTTGGCATTATTGTAAAAATAAAATGCATTTATATTATATTTTTTTATATTTTAAGTAATTTTAAACTTAAATCACTAGACCTCTATGAAAAATTAACAAAAATCAACAGTCTTCGCAGGCGCCTCTGCGACGTAGGTTATCTTTCTCGGGTTAAAGTTCAACGATCAAGTTGCAAAACACCGTACCGAAAAATTCGCGGAACAAGGTGCCGACGTTCCGGTTTTAATTAAAACATTTAATGACAGTTTGATTCATTGGCTGATAGCATGCCGCAAGCGAATATTACGTTTCAACGGTGTCGGATTGGTGTTCCGTCACCCGTAAAACTGAGTCAGGGTTGAACAATGTTCCCCAAATCCCAGCACTTAATTCGCGGGGGCCGATAATTAATAGCCATTGATCCCTGATTTGGTGGCGGGCGCGGAATGATGACGCGTCCTGCAGATCCATCAGTGAGGAGCAAGGATTCGGCTACGGGACCGGAACACCCTACATAGCTCGTTGCGACTCGAATACCAGAACACGGCCGGGTCCATTTCATTTTCCGGCCACGTATTTTGAAAACGTGCGAACTCGCGCCGCGGCTGGATCGTTTCAAAGTTAATGGACGCTCGTAACAACCGGAACGACCGTTAATAAACACGAAACGTTTGCCAGTGACCGCTCTGGGGACCACCGTACGTAATGTGAACCTAATCCTTCTGAGCTCTCGTCGAAGACGTGCGTGAAAAACAGCGCCGCGAAAGTGGAAAATCTCTGGGGAATGGATACTTCGAGGAAATAAGGACCACGGTCTTCATATTCTATCAATATAGTGAGGCTGAGGCGATAAACTACTTTCCGGTGATTCTAATACTTATGGTGTTCGTAATCACGAGGTAAATGAAAAGAAAATTGAACAATTTTTATTTTCAGTGAAATTTAAATACAAAAATTTAAACGGCAGTTTAAATATGAATTCAAATACAAACTCGGACATGAATTCGTACACAAATTCGAATAAATATTTGAGTACAGATTTAATTGTAATTTCAAACATACATACGAATACAAATTTAATTGTAATTTCAAATATAAATACGAATACAAATTCAATTGTAAATTCAAATATAAATTCGAATACAAATTCAATTGTAAATTCAAATATAAATATGAATACGTATTCAATTGTAATTTCAATTATAAATACGAATACAAATTGAATTGTAATTTCAATTATAAATACGAATACAAATTGAATTGTAATTTCAATTATAAATACGAATAGAAATTCCATTGTAATTACAAATATAAATACGAATACAAATTGATTTGTAATTTCAAATATAAATACGAATACAAATTGAATTGCAATTTCAATTATAAATACGAATAGAAACTCCATTGTAATTACAAATATAAATACGAATACAAATTGAATTGCAATTTCAATTATAAATACAAATACAAATTGAATTGTAATTTCAATTATAAATACGAATACAAATTGAATTGTAATTTCAGTTATAAATACGAATACAAATTGAATTGTAATTTCAAATATAAATACGAATACACATTGAATTGTAATTTCAATTATAAATACGAATACAAATTGAATTGCAATTTCAAGTATAAATACGAATACAAATTCGAATACAAATTCGAATACAAATTCGAATAGTATATAAATTACGTTACATTTAATTACTCCAATTTATTTCATTTCTGAAATTCGTTGGTACATTACTTCGAAACAGACTACGTCCGAAACCACAGTGATCTTGTAAATTTCAAATTTCCTGTGTTACACAGGAGAAAATTTCGTTGGTAACAATATAACCGGTTGATTTATAAGATCACCAGGATGCCGCCAGCGAACTATAAACTTGCTTCACTGAATTGCCCAATCGCTTCGGAAGTGTGGCAACCTTTCCGGCAAGTTTCCGTTCTGAAAAATGGGATAGACCGTTCCGGTGCGGTTCGCGCGGATGTGGTGCGAAACATTTGTAGGCGGAAGAACGGAACGTGGTAGCTCGTGGGATATTTAAGAAAGATGAAAGGTGCGGCAGAGAAAAGAGTGAGTTACATCAACGAGCTGTTAAGCGCGGGAACGTGTTAATCTTAAACTTTCCACCTTCGTCGAAGCACGGTATCCAGAAACGTCGGGAAATTCAGCAATAAAAATCCTTCAAGCTTAAACGATCGTTAATTCCCCAACATGGTGGAATAACGGGGCCATTAGCACACGAAAATCGTTTGCTTTATATTTGAACTTCCCTCATTGTAATTTCATTTTTCCGACGATTAATGTCTATCCTACAAATTTAAATCCCTGAGTGTCCTTGAGCTTTCTCGGTGACAATTAATCCTTCCTCCATTTACATTTCGTTCCCGAATCTATTCAATCCTCTTGGGCCAATTAATCTGGTTGGCTCCTTTGTGTACGAATCGCAAATGTCTCCGAATTTTTCAGTGGTTTTTAAACGCTTAATATTCGTTTTTATTATCTTACAATTAGGTACTAATTAATCAACGGGTTAGACAAGCAGATTTTCATGTTGATTTAAGGTGACCATGGCGGAATTGCTGAATCGAGAATTAATTTAAACTGTGTCAAATTCTAATGGAATTCATGTCTCGCAATGTTGCTACATTTTTCAAGGACTTGCAGATTACTTTTCTGTGCTCTTGAGAGAAGCAAATTTGCATGTTGATTTAATGAGTCCATAACAGAATCGCAGAGTACAGAATAAATTTAAACTGCACCAAATTTTAGCGAAATTTACGTCCCGCAATTTTGTCACATTTCTCGAAGAATGGACGAACGTGCCAATATTTTTATAAACGAGCTGCAGATGAACTGTTGCAGGTTGCAGGTGAGATAATTTAATGAGGAAACGCAGCGTGTCCTCGAATAAATTTGCTTCGTTTAATTTACACACAGAGGTAATAAATAACATTGGGTTGGAAACGATTCTCGCGAACACTTGGGAATAAAGTAATTTCGTTACGAGATTCCGCGGAATTTCCGCGATTCACTCTGTACGACACTACTTGACACATTTCCTACATGAAAACCGTCCTTACTCAATAAATAACGCAGAATCTCTTCTACATAATTCAGCGGACAATCGATATCAATTAGACGGGCTCGATTCATTCATACTGCAGTGGGTGTAACGATAATTCACTCCTCGAACGAGTGACGTGCATTAATGGAACAATGTCTCGAAGCATTAGACCCTCTCCAATATCGTTTTAAAGAATTTCGTATTTAATTAAACGTTGAATTTTAAATAGGTTTCAGATTAAGATTGATTTAAATTACCGAGACGGGATTAAATTTAAATTATCAGTCGAATCTTTCTATTAACGAGAAATATCTCTGCAATTAAAGTTTCCCCACTTTACTTCTTCCTCGAACAATTCAAAACGGTAGATTGACAATTTAATTGCAAATTGCAGAGATTTAAACGAAATCGTGAAGAAGACGTTAAAATTGATATTTCGGTCGAACATGTTTTATTCTGCATAAAACACTTTGCAAATGGAATTGCAAGATAAAGGAATTCCTGGTGGAAATTTTTCAACGAATTGATAATGAATGTTCGGTTTGGAAGTGTTGGTAAAAATGCTTGAAATTTATTGATAATTATAAACAAATGCTTTCATAAATTTCGAGGCCACGATACAGCGAAATCTGTACAATGTGTTCCTCGTAAAGTACGACAACTTTCAACAGATTCTGAATTAATTCTACGAGCGGTACACGGTTGAAATTTATAGCAGACATTTCTGCATGCAACATCTTTGACACAGACTCCTCGGGCAATTTCGCCCAAGAATTTCCATTGCAAATCAACCCTGTTGAAGAGCACGCTGCAACTTTGTCCGAACGGACCCTTACAATACAGGACGCCCATTTCTTCTTCCCGGACGAATCGGTCGGCTAATTAAATATGCGCGATTCTTTTTGGGTTGAACTCGTTTAAGGATTCATGTAGCGAATAATTATTTTTCTCGCTAACTAAGTCGCCGAAAAGATTTGCAACCTTGCGACGATGTTCCCGTCTTTTCGCGAGTTCCTAGGGAACTCTCCTTAGAATTTTACATTTACTTTAGAATGATTCATTAGCGGATTCAACGAAACCGGTCTCTGTTAAACGTTGCATACATTTTTCTCCGGAGTGCACGGTTTCTCGCAGTAACTTCTCTTCGTGCTTCGATATTTAAATTTTTTATCGAATGCATGAAACGTTAATTAAGACATCTTGTTGCGAATATTTTAGACTTTAGCATACATTTGATAGAGTACGTCAGTCCTGTCAACAACATTTTTGTGCCGAACAATATTTGCCATTTTATTGCGAACGCGAAATATTCGTTAAAATATATCGTCGTGATAATGGTTTGATCGTGAATGGTTTGTCAGCAAGCCTCGTCTTTTGTGGAGAGTTTCGTTTATCAATTAGTATTTTTGATTAAACTTTTAGACAATTTTTTCAGGACATTCTCCTATGTGAACGAATTTCTACGAAATTCTCGTGGAAAGTAAATCAGTCGATACATTTAACTATTCATACATTAAAATATAATTACAATTTAATTACAATTATGTATGAAACAAATAATTACAATTGTGTATGTAGATTCTTATTCGAACATCTCACATCTCGTTTCAAAGTAACACAGATTGCTGATTAATCGGGCACGCAGCGACTTGATTGGCTCCGAGAATCCTGGCTGAAAAGAAGCAAACTGCATTACGTTAATTCAGAGTACATCAACAAGTCGAATCGAATTATCATCCAGTACCGATGGGCTAAGTACCTTCCCCATACACCTTTAATTACGTTAAGCACTAACACACAGCTAAACATGTTCTCCTCGAGGCTCTGATCCACACTGTTTGCAGTCACATATACTAGGTTTGTTTGTGCATGTTTCAACGATATTTACAATTTTTTTGGGTTCTAATTGACAACTAGAATTTGTGGCATTCGAAAGGTATTACTTGCTTTCGAAACTTGATTTCGCGACGGGCAGATTGAAAAATGTAGTTTCGAGAAAAGCATAAAATAAGTCCAAGATTTTTTAAGCGCGTTATCTCCAGTCGCTAAATGTTGGAATTTAGAATTATCGCTCTGGGAGAAACATTCTGCACATTTGAAACTTTAAGAAACCGTTAGGATGATGTCGCACCTTGATCAGCGCTGTTTTTAACGGAGTTCGCCGCTGCGACGTGTTATCTGTTCGACTCGATCGGTCACTCGGAGGCCTCGGAAAGATTCTCAGAGACTGTCGCGGATGCAGCACCGATGCAAAAATTGTCAGGGAGTTCGTTGTCGCCGGGCCGAGGAAAGTTTCGAGCACCGATCCCCGGGAAACCTGCCGACGAAACATTAGGATCGAGGTCGTTTGCAATGGCACCTGTTCTCGATGTTCCGCTGCGTTCGAAAGTTCCGACCCGACCGCCTCTTGCCCGCGGAACGCATCCCGATGCAACTGTGCCGGCTGCGGCTGCGTAACTTTTTATTACCCGGTTAACTTTCTACTCGTGCGCGGAACCTCAATACGGAAATCAAATGTCAAGTGGTCACGTAATATTTACCCGGGAAATGAGCCTCAGTTTATCGAGCCACGTGTATATGGAAGTTCTCATCACGGTTTTCGATTTTCGAGGAGCCGCCCAAGCTCAATTTCGAAGGAGCTCCGCCGTATATTTTAGTGACAGGGGGAATTGTTTGCTTTGGCTTCAGAATGCAAGAGTCGCGAATACGTTCCTCCTGTTTCATGTTTCTCAACCAGTCAACCGTTGTTTCTTTGAGAAATTTATACGTGGCTGTCTATAATGCAGAATGAAGCACGTATGAAACGACCTGTTTCATTTTTTAATTCTATTACTGACTCAACCAGTTATCTGATCGCATTCTCCATCCAGCATTCTCATTTCTATTTCTCAGATCAGAGTATGTATTATTTATAATTTACGTAAGGACAACGAATAGGGTGATTAACTCTTGCAATTTTTATTTTTAACCAGAATTAGTACAATCATTAAAAGTGGCAGAGGATCGAAAAGACAGAAATTCGAATTTTCACCTTAAAATCTCGCACGCGCGACCACTTTTTGCATATTTAGGAAAGCGAAGCGGGAAAGCGGAGTTGTAAAAACGAAACAAAACAAAGTGCAAGTTGTGATTTACAACTCTGCTTGCGAGAGTAATCTTTGCATGTGTACAGAACGAATCAGCAGAAAGGAAAGCAAGGAGAGAGAGAGAGAGAGAGTGAGAGAGAGAAGCGAACGTACGAAAGCAAAAACGCGAGCAGCGAGAAGAAACCGTGTAGATCTAATTTTCACTTAGAACTCCGCGCACGAGCGCAAACTTTGCAAACTGAAAGAATGAAATGGAGGGAAGGGTAACAAGAATTGGAGGAACGTTTCATAGAGGATCTGAAGTACAAAGAACAGGAGAACAGACAACTGTTGAGAGAACTTAATTTGTACAACGTAAGAATACAAATGGACTGGTATGTAATGCAACTCTTATAAAATATTTGGAAATGAACAGAGGATGTGGCACAATCCTTATTAGATTTTTAGAAACGAAATCTACGTTCGGAGCTGGTAGATTTAAGTGAAAGTAATTGGAACATAACTCGTCGATCCCGGAACGTTCCATCGCGTGCTGTGATTTAAAATTACAACGCCCATAAAATTTCTATTGTCCTTTTTTCTTACGCTACGCGTTCGTGCACAGCAAGCCACTATAAAAGCCAGACCAGCTAAGTAATTAGCTAGATTAGCTACTGAAGAAGCTGCTTCGCCGGCGGAGGGCTTACTTTATGCTCCAGTAATCGTTGATTAAAGAAAAGTTAAAGAAAATTGCATTTTCCTCGGCAAAAAGTCACAGTCGAAACTTCGGAGGAGTTTTTTTTTCAGAAAATTACTTTTCTTTCTACGGCGCGGCAACCGGTAGAAACTTGCGTTGCGTTCCGCTAATTGAGTTTCATTTTTCGATAAGGGCTCCTGATGCGAGAACTGCAGTTTCTTGTGCAACTTCATTGTCTTTTTATACAGTATTTTTCTTAAAAAGAGGCGGGCACACTTTTATTTCTTAAGCCGAGGATTATATTGCGTCTATAAAAGCACGGTAACGTACCTTATTGAAAGTTTCGCCTTTTTCTACGTGCAAGAGAAAGTCGTTGGAAAAATGCATAAATATCCACGACCAACTAATAAGCTGCTGCAGCCGAGCATTGTTATAATTCCATATTTCTCAATCGTGCAGAAAGAACGCGAACTGCTTCGTAAGTTACAAGAGTGTATTTTTCATTTAACTCTTTGCAACCGAAGCTATTTCAACGCCAAAACTAAGATATTTTTTCCAACGGATGGTATCTTCATTTTGTAATACTTTTGTATCGTATGCACATGACATTATGCATAACATGTATTCGAACGGTGAATTTCAGTTTGTCATTTCACAAATTGTTGATATTCAAATAATAATGATAATCTCGTAGAAAAGAGTCTTCCTATAATAAATCTAGTCTTACTTTATTTATTTCGAAGATGCATGTTACAAAGTGGAAAAAATTTTGCCAATCGTGTTCCAAAAAAGCCTGTTCGCAATTTCAATAATATTAAAATAGAAAATTGATCATTTGACCAGCTTCGGTATGTTCAGTATTAATAGACTGTCATGACTAGACTGCGGGCGTTTATGAAAAATAAAAAGTTCGTGCTTCATTTGCAAGAGACAGGAACTGCACGAACGTTTATTCCACTATTTAATAATTTTGAGTCGTGAATAATACAATCACATTGTTACATTCTTCTGATAATGTCATTGTTTCGTCTTTCATTGACTCGTTTTTACTGTAAACGCATAAAATCCGCTGTACAGTGGCTTTCATACATCCACGAAGAAACGAAACGAGGATCATCCATAAACTGCAACTTGGTTCCGCTAATTAGATCCAATTATTATAAGCAACTGCGCGTAAACGCAACAGAATGGACGAAGCCGGTGAATCCGGAGACACCGTTAAGTGGTTAAAATTTCGCGCGGCGTCTAATGCGACAGTTAAACAGTTATAGTCAACTAAGTTGCCCGAAAAGCAAACTTGCAAACGAACTGTGGAACGCGCTTTGAACAGGCAGCGGGCGGCTTAAACGAATTTCTCGGATCGCAACTGCGAATGGAAAATTCGTCTCGTTGACTGTCGTCGTTTCGCGGCTGCCATTTTTCGCACGTCCGACGCGTTGCATATTCACGAAGCAGCAGCGGTGACTCGGCGTCGACGTTTTCGTCTACACAGCGGGCGAATGCATTAATCAACCATCCGGCGGAATCGGACGCGCCTCGCCGGAAGTAATTGGCAGCCGCTGCGAAACAGAGCCGCACATAATCGCCGCGGGACGACCGCGATTGGCCCGCGGGCTGGTCTCGGATTGGCGCTACCATAAACCGCGACAGACTGCCACCGGGTACACGTAATCTCGTTACCGTCGCCGCGGTAGAAGCAGCACTGACATTCGTACGGTGCCGACTGATTCCGTCGCCAGTTGTTCTGGCCGGCATAACGCGTTGTAAAACCTCCCCAGCTAACCCGTTCAACTTTGCCCAGGCTTCGCTAACTTTTCCCTTTTCCCGGCTGTCAAGCCGGGCTGGTTCGTTTCCGCGGTGACGGCTGAATTTCACGACTTGTCGCCAAGTTGCGACGCTTTGCCGCGGATCGCTCGCCAAACAGGAACACGATCTCCGCGTTAAAACGGCGTTAAAACTGTGCTGCCGGTAATTGCTCTCTCAACATTGATGTCGGCACTAGTTACCAACTCGTACGGCACCGTTACCAGACGCTCTTCGTGGTGCGGAACAGAGCCGGAAATCTGGAAATTAGCTTACGATCAGGGGGGGGGGATTCTTGGTGGCTGATCGTTCGTGGACTTGTACTACTGGGATAGACTGTCGTTGGCCTGGTTTAGTTGGGAAACACAGGGTATGTTGATGCTGGTAGCGCTGGATTCATGATGCAATGATTATCTCGGAAATATAGAAAACCTGCAATTGTTATTAATATTAATTTAATGCAACATGATTCCTGGTTTCGTTGACTTGTACGATGACATTTTATGTAGTCGTTCATGTTAGAAAGTTGTAATTAACAAGTAAAACTGTCGTATGAAGGAGGACAGGCGTGTTAGTTGTGATGTCTGATCATTGGCTGGTGTATACTACTGATACCGGGTCTTCGCGGTGAATAAAATTGTCGCACGATTAGAAGTTTATTGGCAAATATTGTTGACGCATCAGTATCACTGGAAGAGGCAGTCTCATTGACCTAATCTAGTTACAAGAAAATGCTGACATTACTTCTAGAAGGCTACACTCAATTTTTATGTTCCATATTCTAAGTATTTTAGTCTGGCATATAAATTGTATGCATTGTGCAAACCACGTGACCTGAGTGTCCTTATTCTACTTGCATTTCTGGTATCAACTCTGACATAATCGTACCCATAACCTAGTATTTCTTTCGAAATGTCTGCGATCGCAAATACCACCTAACATAATTGGCCCCTGCCAGCATAGTTGTTTCATTCCACTGACCTGACACTGACCCCATTTTCCATCAAACCAGCAGTTAATCTGAATCCTCTCCTCCCAGCAGTAACTCCCTCTCTTCTCTCTCTCTCTCTCTCTCTCTCTCTCTCTCTCTCTCTGTTGTCTATTCAAACTATCTTCAAACTTAAGAGTACCTAATGTACTGGTCGAACCATAAACAGCTCTATCCACTTTCGATTACTCTCATAACAGACCCAGCAGCTACCTTGAGTCTCTTTGTCTGACCGTCAACGCTCTATTCTACTGCTTGGACCAACAAGGTAACAATGAAACTTGAGAATTCTCGATTCTGAAGGGCTTTTCGCTCCCCAGTCTTGATTGCTTTCCTAACAAATCTTCTCATTGCCTCGCGTTTCTTTGTCGGATTATGAACTGCCTATACCACTTCTTCGATCATCGAGGAAACAGATTAGCACAATAATTATTAATTTCTATGTACTTCGTCGCTTGCTAGTTTTGATCACTTCAATAACAAATTTACCAGCTAGACTCATTGTCTCTTCGTCTGACCATAAACAGTCTGTTCTACTTATTACATTAACAAGGTAATATAGAACAACGTAAGACCATGTATTCTTATGCAATTTTCAGACAGAATAATTTTCACTACGATATACTAAATTTGAATTTCGCGGAGGAACAAAACCTGCTCGTATTTCTTCAAAAATTTAAGAAAAAATGTTGAAGATTCGCAAGATTGCATACCTTTTAATAAAAAAAATCCTTCAAGACAGTTCCAGAAAGGTAAACTCGTTTAAATAATACATTTTAATGCCATCGTCGTTGCCAGAACTACTATAGTTGTTGCTAATTAACACGTCCACATGGAATTCGCATCCAATTATATTCATGCTTGGCTAATCATAAGAGGACAGAACACGTTTCTGCCGACTCTCAAGCTAGTTCTACATAAACTGCCTGCCACCGCCTCGATTCTAGTCACAAACGCCCTCAGTTCACTGTTTCGCTCCACTTTGTTCCGCCAATGCAGTAAATTTACCGGTAGAATGCACAAGGGTTATAAAGTGAACTCATCCACGCATTCTCCCGGCTACCAAAGAAACTTTCTCCGCCGTCAGATTCCGACGCCGACAACGACTGCCAGAGTATCTGCCATCAGAAACCGACCTCTAATACCAGCTAATGAGCGGCAGTTGCGAACTCGATATTAAAAAATGTTTTTCAAACGCGCTGCTAACCGTAATTGAAACAACTTTCTGACCATCGATCGGCTTTTATTAATCCTCGGCCAGCAGCCGTTTGCTCTCTGCGGGAAAAGCCGCTGCTTGTATTTTACCTCTGACCCCGACGCCAGTTGTAATTAATCTGTTTATGGTCCGCAGAAAAGTTCCGGGCTTTTATCCAAAGCGCACGTTGAGAAAGTTAACGTTTCCAATCCCAACCTCGGACGTGGTAATTTTTGATGATTTACCGGGGCGCGAGTAAAAACGATTCTCGCGGAGTTACTTCGCCTGCGAGTGGCGTACTGTTGATTGTTGAATGCCTGCGTTAAAGCTGCAGTTTACCGATGCAACGTTGCTCGAAAGCGAAACTTTTGATTAAGTGCGAACTTCGATCTCGAAATTTTATTTATCGATTTGTACAAAAACGTGTTTCATTGTTTAATAAATTAGATAAATCTCGATGGATGCAAGAACATCCTTATCCTCTTTTGTCTCTTCAGTTTTTCGTATTTCGTGTAATCAATTCTAGCATGAATGTGCGAAATCCGCAGTCTACTTTTGAAAGACGAGATGTCTACTATATTTTTGTATTTTTATATAATTTTTTCATGAAGACATAGATTTAATTACCTCTCTGATTATTTATTTATTGATGTCTGACTGATTACCGAACTGCGAATTGTATGCATTTATGGCAGAAATAAGTAGGTCAAATATAAAACTCTGAGGACATTAAAAGAATTTAAAGGTATCTTTGCACTGCTTCCAATTTATCGCAATCGTTAATAGAAGAAAGATATTTTCATCGAAATTATGTTCCCCCTGTAATTAAATGAGACAATTTTTATTTCGCATAAAGATCCACAGTCTATTGACCACTTTCGATTAACGACGAATTCTTTGGAGAATATCTGTAAGAATATTTCTGTAAAAACCTCTTGTCATTTTTTTTTTTAATTTTGCTGCAGATCGACCGGTCATTCGAGGGCGCACTTTGCAATTCAAATTTCATCCTCGACATTAATCATTTTTGAGATATTGAACGAATTGTTTTGCATCTCTAATTTTTGGAGCTGTTTTTACTCCATTGACGTTACGCTCCATCGGCTAAATAAATCATTCGTTTAATATTTTTCCGGCTGCTTAAAATTAGCACTTCCCGAATGTGCCTCGCGAGAGAAAACTATAAATCTACAGTGACGGGGATAAATTGTTTTACTATTTAAGCGGCTTTCCATTTTGTATGCGGTAAACCAACCGTTTGATTGTCTCCGTATTTTATTGGGTATTATATTTCATGGGCTAATTACCAATTGGCTGCAATAAATATGTTAGTTTTCATACATTTGTTTAAGCGACACAGCAAACACAATTATCAGAAGTACTGATAATGAGATTCGTAATATACAATGAACATGTTTCGGCCAAACATTTTCAGATCAAATAAATGATTAATTTTGCGTTCATTGCTCAGGAAATTGAGTACGAACTTTATCAATAGTATTGGATTTAATTTCACAGCCGAATCAAACGAGAAACCTTTGCTATATTTCGACTGTAATATGTACGAAATACCGAAATGAAATTCTTTTATCCTTGCTGGAATAATTAAAAGTTGGGCTTCTCCGAGATTAAATTACGAATTAACCGCAGTGGCCGAATTAGTTTACTTTGTATTCGATAAAGTGTATGACATACGAAAATCGGATTTTAAAAATATAAGACTCCTACTTTAGATTGTGCTTTTTATTTCTGCATTTCCTTGGCACTATTGAAAATAAATGGCTTGGACATAGAAACATTTCCCATTGAACACTATAAACTACACTCTAAGACGAATAAATAATAATAAATGTAATCCCATAATTCTAATTTAACACTTTCACTGCCACGCCAGGAACCTCAAACGTTGAATAAAATCGATGTATTTTATTGAATCAAATTAAAAAATACTAAAGTTACGTTCTACGACATCAGTCACTTTTTCGGGATTCTTTCGTATTACGGGTCACGATAAAATTCGGAAGATATAATAGATTGACGGGGAAACTTAATTTTCATATCTGAACGAACAATTCCGTCGTCTATGCATGATTGATGCGGCAATTAAAATGTTAATCCGATGAAATTTAATTTGACTTCCCAGAGATAACAACGAAGATATATTCTGTCTCGTCGACGAAAATGCTTCTCCCGCGGAAAGGGAAATGCTGTTCCTCTTCTGAACGTCATAAACCCGACGACCAGTTGTATCATTTCCCCCTTCAAGTTTTATTGAGCACCATTAAATTTTCGGTCTCTCTAGTTTTATTATTTTTTTTTTTACCGATTTTATCACTTCCGGCGCTGGAAGGTCTCCCGGATCCAGCCTTTATTCGCGAATAAAGGGATAACGGTGGACGAGATGAAACGATTTGAAGGAGCCCTCGAGTCTCGTTCGTTTTAATCCGTCTTATCCATCGCAGCGATCACGCGGGTCTCGGTCAAGAAAGACTCTTCACTTTTATACCCCTTTCCTGCGGAGAAGAGAATGGTGTTTATAGGGAGCAGCCGTTACGCAGCGTTCTCCGCCGTGACTCCTCATCTCGCGAAATAATCTCCTAACCGTCTTTTCAATCGTTCAGGAAACAAGGCGGTTCCTATGAATCCTTGTTCTCGTTTGAAAGTCTCGCTTAAAAAGGCTCTCGAGCCGGGCCGCGCTACCCGAGATTCGAGTTTTCAAAGTTTCCACCTTTGAAAAGCTTGTTTCCGCTTTGGATCGCGAACAATTTCGCCGTTGATCGTGATCCTCTTGTGCTGCAATCCCGTCGCGTCTCCAGAACGGCAACGGCAACGGCAACGACGGTCGCTGAAAA
Source organism: Megalopta genalis (assembly GCF_051020955.1). NCBI lineage: Eukaryota > Metazoa > Arthropoda > Insecta > Hymenoptera > Halictidae > Megalopta > Megalopta genalis. The sequence goes on from NC_135016.1 coordinate 11,369,260, forward strand.
ACGACGCGCACGGATGGTCGGGAATGAAATTGTACTTCTGGACGATTGTCTCACGCTCATTGATCGCCGAGATCTTCCCTCGATCGCGGATATGTTAGTTCGGAGTTCACGATGATGATAATTTCGCAATCGAACGGAATACTGACGTCGAACCTCCCATCCGGATGATGGCTGCGGGCCATTCGCTATGGAGATGAAAATGGAGGACGGAATTAAACTCGTTTGCCCTCTATTCTCTGAGCTCCGAGTGCCAGGTTAATTATGCACCACGAAACTGATTGGTCCGTGAACGGAAATCCATATTTTGAAGAAGCTCATATTGCTTTCTCGAGCGTTTCAAAATGTCTCTCAGAGGTTCCGTATTCTAACGTCGCGAAACAGGCGATAGATTGGAGCTTTTCTTAAGGCGAATTTTTAATTCCATCGAACTCAGAATTCAGGCATCTATTGATATACAGGGTGTAACTCTGTTACAAAGCGATATCTCCATTATCGTTAATGATACGCGGAAATACTTAAGGAACAAATTGTTTGGTTCAAAAGGGACACATGTTGCGGTGGAAGTCATTTTTTTGTAAAGGTCATATTTTTTGAGATTTTAAGCTGATCGATGTTTTTTCAAATGGGATTACATGTTTCTATCATTATATCACGATAGCTGAGATCAAGACGAATCTAATAACTAATAATACCACGACCTTCATGCGACCTTGGGTACGAAAAATAAAGAAATTTTTAGACATGGAAAGTATACCGATTTCTGATTTGGGTCGTCAAGGAAAATCGATTTTTTCAGTTTTCAACAATTTCGCTTGATTTCAAAAAGGCGAACTATTGAAAATATTAATTTACAATTTTGTACAGTTATTAATCCGTATCTATATAAGACGCAGTAATTTTTCGGAGACATATGAGCCGATCGAAACAGAAAAATAGTTTTGTCGTCTAAATTGTTGAATAGAGGACGTTACATGATGAACGGAAAATTAAACGATAATTTGGAATTTTGTATTCGAGAACTCGCGTAATCAATCCTCTTGAAATTTACGGAACACTTTGTTCTACTATCGAGGTATCAAACGAAATGTTTATACGACGGATCAAAATATTTCAAGTCGAAAGAAAAATAACAGTGGCGATAAAGTTATCTGTCGGTATGCAATATATATATATATATAGTTGTTTGTATTGAGCTGAAACTCGATATGCAATATTCATTTTCCTACATATCCATGTTTCGTATTTAACAGAAAAAGTTGTAAAACTGTTTCCGAAGTTCCTCGTTGAGGGCAGAAACTTTCTGGTCGGTCGAAACGCCGAGAAATAGAGACTTGTTCATTAAAACGTTCTCGGTGTTAAGAAATGAAACGATAATTCATGCGGACCCGGTAGATTTAACTGTCTCTGCAATTCCCGAAATTAGTGAAACGCCGACTAAATTCCTTCTTTAATTTATTTACCGAAAGTTTTCTCGTTAATCAGCGGTTTTAATGGCGATTAAACGTTCGGTGTGTTTCTTTTTCGGCCATTACGAAACTACCGCGGACTCGGTTCCAGATAAATCAAAGTGATAGTCATATTAAGTCGCGGAGTTCTGCAACCGGTTTAAGAAGTTCCACGAGCGCGGATCCACGCCGTGATTATACGGTGTTATAATTTCGGGGAACAAATGCGCCGGTCTCGAACAAAGTGCACCGCAGTTTCGAAGACACGGATGCGTGAAGATGTTTCTCGCATCTCTGCTCTCGACATATTTAAGCCAGCCTTCGAGTTTGATCCTACACGCCGGAATATGGCGAATTCCATCTTGAAGGATTCGCTTGTTACGGTCGCAGTCGCTTCTCTTTGTAATGATTCGAACAATCTCAAACAATTTCATTTCATTTCGCTTCAAACCATTTCACGCGAGAAATATTATGTCGTTCATTAAAAGAAATATTTAGTATTTTTGTTTTGCACGGTTTTTGATCAGTATGTCTCCTTCTTGGTTCATTTAGAATTTCGACAAATTTGCTTGCATTCTTAAACAATGTAAATACTTACATAAAAGTGCAATAAAATCGAGGCTAGTTAACAAGAATTTAGAATTCAGCCGAAATAAATTTCTTATACAAATGAATTTACGAAGCAGCATTTACGCGGTTCTTTTCGGAGCGTGATAAATCGGAACAATTTTATTATATGGCTAAATGGAACGGTTACAAACGAATTTGCAAGACGAAAGAATTCTCAGGTTTTTTCAACGAAGTATTTCAAGCGACCCAGAATTCGTGGATTATGAAACGGGGATCCAATTTTTGAGTTTTAATCTCGCAGGGATTTTATATTGCCGGACGCCAAAATGTTCTTGCAAACCGGCGTAATCGCCCCAAATTTTCCTGATATACTGTCCTGAAACTGTTCCAAAATCTGCAATCCATTGCAGCATAACAAAAACTCCCATTTAACTCTGCAGGATAATGCTATACTAATTTCGGCATTACAGTCGAGTCACCGTTTCATTTCAAGGAATTCAACACATTTTATATTCACCACTGTTCGGCCAGTGGCTGGTCTATTCCACTGATTCCGGAAATCGGACGATAAAAAGAATTACATAATTAGTTCCTACAATTAGTTCCCGAACCACGTAAAGGAAGGGTTCCCGCAACTCGACGGGAAAGTTGGAGTTTCTTCGTGAGAGGGGAACTTTCAGAATTGAGCCACGATTTGTCCTACAATGGCAGATCGATGTTTTGTCGTGATTCCCGGGAACCGGATGTCCCCCGCGCAATCAAAAGATTTGTATCCCTTTGAAAATATTCGAAGTTTCTACCGTTGATAGCTGAAAACTAAAAGAAAGTTCAGAATAAAAGGAAGACACTTTTCGCGACGTTCGCTCAAGTTTTGTTCCTCGAAAAAGTATTAAAAGCATTAGTATCGCGCGAGTAACTTTGCCATGGGATGTCGAACGAATGATAGCTCCGGCGGCTACGATGTAAATGAAAAGTCAACGAAGTCGAGGCAGGCATAATTTGTCGAATGTTTCGTGACCCGATATAAAACTGAATTTTCTGAACGCGCGTTTAACCCCTTTCATAGGACAATGGCTCCTGCGAAATGGCCACGCAGCTTCGGACAATTTTATCTTGTGCAGCAGCGAATGCACTCGACAACGCTGTCAACTTGTCGGCGACATTGCGAGTTACACGGTCAATAGAGCCGAATATGGGTCGTACAACGTACGTCAATGATTCTCGGTTAATGCAAGATTTCCTAGCCGTTACGGTCTGCACCGGTGCGTATCAATTACTCTCGGGTTCATAAGCTGGTAATGGAACGTTTCACTTGCCTGTGACTTGCCACGGGCGTCTGTCGGATGAGCTTTTGTACGCCGCCGTAAACGCGACTGCTTTGCAAACTGTATCGCCAACTTCGCCGGAACAACGTATTCAGAAAATGCAAATTTTTCTTCGCCCCGCGGGTAAGTCGCCCAAGTCAACAACGAGTGGCACTCGGACTTACCAAGCTTATCTATGTACGCGAGATCTGACTGAAGTTACAGATAATGTTTAAACTAGCGGAAGCTCTCGAACTGACACTGGGTTCGGTTCGGTGTGCGTCAGACAGGGATTAGATCAGGATTGTGGTCGGTTCTACGGCTATGCTGTGTGCAGCCAGATACGTTATTATTCCTCTTAAAGAACAAGGGTGTCAACTCTTATCGGCTCGTCCTGGACACTTCCATTCTATTCAGCAAACAATACCAACGTTTCTACTCTTTGTTCGACTCGACGCGGCCTGTTCTACTTTGATTTAAAACATTCTTTCCAGGCATTATTTCTCGGAGATACCGTTCTATATGGACCTGTTTGTTTCGCTATAGATACTACTTTATCGATTCGTCTGACTATAGGGAGCCTCTGCTACTTTCTTCTTGGCACAAACATCGAGCTCCGTAGAAATGGAGGGTGACTTTCAAGCAAATTTCTTGAACGTTTCACGGGTTTGAAAATTTATTGAAACACCCTTCAGTGTAAAGTTGAAGTGTTTGAACTCGAAGAAATTTTATAACTGCAATTATCTTGGTGCGCAATAGTAATCTTTGTATTAATCGTCTCGCAAAAATGTACCTGTACTTCTTTGCAATATTTTCGTGCAGGTTGTTTGAATGCATCAATTTTCTGTGCTACTTGTATGTTTACTGTGTGACTACTTCATCTGGCTGACCATAATGTCTTTATTCTAGTTGCTATGTTGCTATTGTTTGTTTTACTTGTCATATGCAAGCCAGCCGTTTCTTAATCGTTTGATTATATTACTTCTCTTACCAAGAACAAGGTTTTTGCCAATAACGTCTGATTGTGTTACTCATTTTCTATTTCTGTATAAAACTTGTCTGTCCATAGTATGCGCATACTACTTGTCTGTCCACTGTGTGCTCACACTACTTGTCTGTCCACTGTGTGCTCACACTACTTGTCTGTCAGCAGTGTGCTCACACTACTTCTCTGTCCACAGTGTGCTCGCACTACTTGTCTGTCCACAGTGTGCTCACACTACTTGTCTGTCAGCAGTGTGCTCACAGTACTTGTCCGTCCACTGTGTACTCACACTACTTGTCTGTCTATAGTATGTGCATACTACTTGTCTGTCCACTGTGTGCTCACACTACTTGTCTGTCAGCAGTGTGCTCACACTACTTGTCTGTCCACTGTGTGCTCACATTACTTGTCTGTCAGCAGTGTGCTCACACTACTTGTCTGTCCACAGTGTGCTCACACTACTTGTCTGTCAGCAGTGTTCTCACACTACTTGTCCGTCCACTGTGTACACACACTATTTGTCTGTCTATAGTATGTGCATACTACTTGTCTGTCCACAGTGTGCTCGCACTACTTGTCTGTCAGCAGTGTGCTCACGCTACTTGTCCGCCCACCGTGTACTCACACTACTTGTCTGACCACAGTGTGCTCACACTACTTGTCCTACAAAATGTTCAAATATACTTGTCTCACGACAGTTCGTCTATATCACTTGTCCGGCTACGCAACTCCAATACTACTTATCTTTTCATAATATCCTGATATTACTTACCTTATTACTACATTTCAGCAGCACAATGTCTGCACCATAGTACTCATTATTTATATATCTAACCACAGTGCTCCTATACTCCTTACCTAATGTCCTAAGTAGCAGATTCAGCTAGAATGAAGCGAACGCGTGAGTACTCAAATAGATGTAACCAAGCTTGGCGAAATCGTCAAAAGCATCCGCCCCTCGGAGATTAGAAGCTATTTGGTGATCGCTTGTAGATAGCACGTTAACCGTCCCCTCGGTACACGTGAAACTAAAGCTGGCCGTTTTCCAGTGCAGACGTGAATGAACATCAGACTGGGATTGAGCTTGCGGTCGGCCGCTTCGCCCGGCACTCACGTCTTCCATCGTCGGCGTCGTTCAATTCCTAGCTGTCCCTTTGGGACGGATCAGTGAACGATGTTCCAGTGACGAATCCATAACCGGGCTGGAATATACCACAAACTGTTAGAATTCAAATGTTGCACGTGTGTTCGAAAGAGAATGAAAATCGAGGGAAAATAAAAATCGTGTAGGTCAAAAACTCTGCAGTTAAAATAATAAAGTGTGGAAAAAAAGTCAAAAACTTCAGCTTTACACAACATTAAAATTTTAATAGGAAGATCAGACTGTTCGTTCTATTGAAAAATGAAGTTTCTAACGTCTAACCAACGTTCGGTGTAATATAATTTTATTTTCTCTGTACATGATCCTTCGTACGATGATATTGGATTTACATTTACGTGGGAGTTAATTGAGTTCGCCATATTTATTCCAGTGGGGAATTGCTTCAATCGGAAAACCATCGGACTCGTGAAACATGGATTTGGAAAGTTGCCACGACCGCTGAAAATATTACGTATTTTCCAAAATGTAAAGCCCGCCGTTTGAATTTAATGGGAAGAGTCGTATGGTATTTGAAATTGAATTCCGCATTGTGCTCGTGCGATTGACGCGATTTCTGTGGCATAGATTTTTTGAACGATTTACAATACAAACAGATCTTCCTCGTCAGTTAGAACATTTCTCAACCAACCAATTAACCACCATGTGAATATTCGTAATCTCTGTTAATTCCTGGCCCGGAATTTCACAGCCGTAACTTCCCTTCCCGGATAGTGAATTAATGATTGCACTCGCTAATGGTAACGGTGCGGCATAATTTATAACAAACAACCGTGATTGGTCGCTGCTGGTGTCAAAGGTTCCTAAACTTGTCAAATATTGACTTCTACATCGCTGCAAATAATTCCAATCCTCGAAGTTCTATTTTAGCGGGTCTGGCCAAGCACTGACCTATTCTACGTGTGTACCTAACACGTCGCGATGGTATTTGAAGGATCCGGTCCTCGTACTGCTGAACGTATTTAACTAAGCTTTCTACAATTCGCTCGCCGCCAATAGCCGATAATCAATTTAACTATTAATACGTACAGTCTTTGCAATAACGAAACTGTATACACTTCATTTACATTTTTATTGTTTTTCGAGGCTAGCGGAATTGTTCTTTCTACGTCTGATCAAATGTCTGAAGTCAAAAGACTTCATTATTTCAATGTATTAGGAAATCTGCTGCTTTCATGGCGTAAATAGTAACAACGAATTCTGTAGAATCGTTTAAACCCACGCGAACTCGACACTTTTGCAACACAGCTTTTCTTCTTGATCCAGAAAAGCAATGCGTTTATTAAATCTTTAGCTGATATTTTCACCACGACCGCGCTTTCGCCATGATTTAAACGAACGTGTTACCTTGGCATCCTAAATATTCGCCAGGTATTCCTCGCGACTAATCCTAGCGTTTTCCAGAAATTCCTGCGAAACCCATATTTGTGTAACGTACAGCGTAGTCCCGGTGTTCCGCGCGGTTCTACTGTATAAATAACGGGGCAAAAGGAGCCAGAATATATTTCGAGCGTTTAGAGTATAGAAAATTCTTGGTTCTCGTAACTCTATTTCAGTTTTCGTGAACGAGGCGCTGCGCATTTCGAAAACAAAATTTCGGACGCGGCCCGATTCCCGGAAGCGTGCATAAACCTCGCGGCGCCCTCTCATTGTTTAGGTGGCTGAAAACCGTTACGACGTAAGTCATATCTTTCCGACTATTTTTTTGTTTTGTTTTCGAAACTGTTGCGAGCTGCAACCCGTTGCATACAACGGTTCCAACTGACAAAGGACGGTCAGGCGTGGAGACCAACACCACGGAACCGTGACCCGTTGTAACAAAAGGTTTAATACAATGTTCGAAATGGCGACTCCGGAAAAATACAACACCTCGTAGAGAAGGGTTAGGTTTGCGACCTGGAATTTATTGCATCCTATCGGACACGGTTCGCACTTTTTCGAATGTTAGTTACAGCGCTTTAATCTACTAAATACGACTATTATTAATTTCTTTTAACGTGGAGCAAAATTGCATTCTTCCGTTATCAAACTATATGCAAAAGTAAATGTAAATATACACGAAACAAAAATTGTCTCTAGTCAGACAAGAAATAAAAATTATCTCATTTACTGAAGAAAAAAACGACCTTATTAAGGACAAAGAAATGTTAATCACACTGACGGTCATAAATTTAAGATAATGAATTTTAATTTCAGTTCGATACACACACACACATATATATAATTTATTTAGTATGTTTTGTTTTGAGATCTACAAGTGCACGTTTCAATTTGTTAATCTCAAACTGCTCGGGCTGCGAAATTTTTTTTAAAGCAAGACTTTGGCTGATTAAAGTCCATTCAGGTGATTTAAGTTCTGTTCGATATATAGATTTAGTCGAGAGGAAAAATAAATGTTAACAATATTAAGTATTTTGCCATATCGCTTTCGCGTTAATTCATTTTGAGGTCGATATTAATTTCATTGCCACCGAGACATGCATGTGGCACATTTGCTATTCATCGACGTTGACCACCAATTTAAATAATTTGGGTACTTGAAGCACGATGCAATTACAAAGACTATCATGAGTTCACCGCAACGGAACGACCTTGTGAATTTCCTTAAAGCGTGACTATTCTCGTTTCTCTTTTACTTGTCGCGAGTTCGAAACCAAGTTTATTAAAATCCCGTAATTTTGCGAAGCTTTGATTTTATACACATCATGTGATCTCTCTCTCTCTCTCTCTCTCTCTCTCTCTCTTTCACTATATATATAGACACATATATATTTGAACAGAATTTTCTAGGTGGGTATAATGTGGAAAGTTTCCAACTATTCCCCGTTAATGGAACGTCAGATTTGACAACAATTCGGGGTGCGGTGACGCGGTTGAAATTATTTTCCTTCGAAATTACTATAGCTGTATGTCGCGATAATATTTATTGTGTTACTTAGTGACCAAACGATTCCATTAGCGTTCGTCATGTGGCCTAAAATTGCAATTAACATTCTATATTATCTAATTATTGTCAGAGCGTATCCGTCTGTTGCGTGTTACATACGCAATAACCGAATAATTTATCCATATTCATTGATTATTACGAATTGCTATACTGCGGCCGATAATTATGTTCCAGTAATTAACACGTAAGTTCACTTTCAAATTCTTCGATATGTTAACTATGTTTATTCACGTTAATTGGATTCATTATGACGAGTTGAAGGCTTAACATTTTCGATAAAGTAATTCGCCACACTTTTGTCGTAGGTTTAAGTCGAATTGTTATTACAGAACATGAATTATATACATTATTATATACATTATATACATCAGAGAAAACGTTTCTAAAAAGTATTAATGATTAAAATAACAAAATTGGCAGCATCAGTGTTTCGTTATTTTATCAGTCGAATCCTGAAAAGAATTTCAGACGTTCTTAAAATAGTTTAAAGCATTCAACACATTTGGTCACGTTGCTAAAAAAATATTCTGTTTCGTAAAGCGTACAAAATCATTCGCGATCCACCGTTGGTACTTCTATAATTATGCTCTCTAAAAACATATTCAGTCAAAACAATTTTTTTTCCAAGCATTCACAGCTACACAAACATCGCCGGAGCGAAAATATTAGCAGAGGCAACCCCATATAAAATTCCTCCCCCGATAGAATCCCTTTTGACTCCGTTCGTGGTTAAATAAGATCGATCTGAATCGGAACAATTTTGGCGAAGCGTTCGAGATAAAAATTTCAACGAAAAAGATCACGATTTCATTAGTTTCTATTTTTTCATTTAAATCGATCTCTTTTCTACATCCTAAAGTGATAGATAATTGCTGCGACCGAATTTGAAATCAGCTTGTCAAAATCTACGAGAAACGATGTACAGCATGTCATAAAAACATTCAACTGATTTTTGAATCAATTATGATTTTGTTGTAACCTTTATGATTACTTCAGGTTTCAAACAATTATCACTGAAAAACTGGCAATACTGTTGAGACCGAAAAATTTGAGAATATAACTTGAACATTCTGGAACATCGATTCTTTTATTAGAACTCGATATCTCACATCGACGTATATGCAATTAATTGTAAATTTCGCTCTTCTTATAATAATATCATTTTCTCAAAATAAATCGACAATTTTCTTATTTTTTAACATTTTTAATTAAAAAAAATTTACCATATTATTTTGAACGTGTGGTACTTTAAGAGAAAGAAGAAACAGTTTTTTAGTTTACCTTTCAATACACTTACATTTTGAAGGAGGGCGGTTAATTCACTGCGATCTAACTTTGTTTTCAAACTACGTTCGCATTTAGATTGAAAGTATGTAATATAAATATCAGGAATATGAATGATAGTCGGCCGTAATTTTTAATATATTCTCAGAATTATTACATTGAAATGCACTGCATGTAAAAGCTGAAATGAGGTCGATTCAGAAGTTGCTGATGATGCCTCAAGAAAATATCCAGATATTCCGCTTACAGAAAAGAGCACGTTGTCAAATATGCAACTACAGAAAAGATCGGGAAACATGGCGGAAGTGCGTGTCTTGCCAGAGCTCAATATGCGACATAGATCGCGTACTTACACATGCTGAATATGGAGAAGAGGAATACAAAATTAAGTAACAAAAAAACCGCGATTCCACACATTCCACCTATATTTTCCATGCGAAATTTGTTGGGAAATAAAATATGTTGAATTATTCAAAAAAATACACATTTGCCTCTGGTCAAAATGATTCATACCTAACTTGAATGGTTGCCACACTCAGACTGCACAGTTCTTGACGGTGTACATTTCAAAAATTACAGGAAGTAGTTCAAATAGTGCAGTATAATATATTCTATATCCGTTTGAAACTCACAGAATGTAACTTTGAACTATTTTCAAAATAAAAATGTTTTATCATTCTATTAACCAGCTGATTTTCTTTTCACAAAATCTTTGTGATTCGAAACATATTAATTACAATTTACTTCAAAATGAGAAGATAACGTAGAAATGTAATTATTAATTAAACCCTTGCCGTACCATTTTCTTCATAGTTAAATTGATGAGCACTTTATTGATTGTAATAAATTCTTAGAAGAAAAAGAAAATTTATATTTATCATGTTTTTTTTTTTGCCTACATTTACTTAAATGCTTAAATACTGATGACAAGAGAACAGAATTTTATTCTGGTTTAAAAGAATGTAATAACATTCACACTTAACAGAATATTATTAGAAATCTCTATCGCGAGTCAGATTTGTGAACAATAGTTAAAATAGCTCCGTTTTTTTGGAAAATGGAGTTAGGCCACTTTCGAAATAAAACGACTCATACGCAAGCACTTAACCAGTTAGCTATGGCACCTCCTTTTCATAAAAAAAATCGTCAAACTCATCAAACTCGTCAAACACAGAGTAAGTGTTAAAATATCCGCTGTTAAAATATTCGATCGAAGAGACAGTTTTATTTTATGAAATTAACTATTTTATTATTAATATTTACTTATTCACTTAACATTAACATATACTACATACACACAATAAACGAAAAACGCAGGGAAAATCAAATATGTATTAAAATTAAAAATTCAAATTGCTGTTGTAGAGTGTTATTCAGCAAAGAAAGAAACAGAATATAATGGCGTAAATTATTATCGTGAATTATTCATATAATTATTCACACTATTTATTTGCTTGTTTTATTCTGTCCTGGCCTCAAAATATTCTAAACATCCTGAAACTTGAGAACATGTTTTTGTTTCCACTAAAATTACAATTTAAATAGCCAATGGTCACTACTTCTTACGAGTATACTCGTCACGACATAAAATACTGCCACTTCTCCATGACGAGTATACTCGTCAAACCCAGCTAACTGGTTCAAGATATCTTTCATTGAGTTAAAAATATGGGTTATTTTGATCCAGTGCGACAGCGGATGGACAACGTAGAAAAAGACCATCGCTTTACCGAATTTCCGAAAGTCCTTTGATCTTGACACTCTTGACTCCGCCGCTCGGCCCCGCAAGCTTTGTGCCTTCTCGCCGCACGCAATCACAAGCCGTCCGCCAATCAAACGAATCATCCGTGGCCGACCACTGAGAGATCGAGGGGTGCCGATCGAGCCCGGGGATTCGCGGAAAGTAGATTCGCCGTGTGACAGAGATCGGGACCCGCTCTGATAAGAGAATGCGCGCCGCGTGGGAAGCTGGGAAGAGGGGTTGCTGCGGTCCAAGCCGGCGCCCTCGCTCCACAAGTTCCTTCAGTAGGCGCGCGTTGTTACATTCGGCTGGACCCCAGCTCGAGTCTGCTCCGCGAGTCGCGCGTTTCGTCTCGTTCGAATCAAATCGTACCTGTTCGCTCGCCATGAACCGATCGACGAAAACCCCATCGCCGAGCACCGTCGCACCGTCAACGAGAACGCGAATTCAACCATCATCGAATTTCCAGCGAGCATCCAGAAGAGCCTAAGCTCGATTGCCACCAGGAATTCAGAGGTTTCTCGATCGGATCGAGGTGACCGTGTGATATATAGATCGTCGAAGTGTACTTCACCGAGATGCCGCGTTGAAGTTCGCCGGTGCCGTGACAGCGTCGGTTTCGCTTTGAACTTCGCGTACTTCGGACTGGTATCGGTTAGCCGCGCGATCGGCGAACTTCTTGAGAGGTTTCGAATCGTGGCAGGAATCTGCGATGAAGGATCGGGGGACCCGGGGCTGAGGATCGATGGTGGACGATTTCGTCGGACGGTGAGCACGTGGCTGAAGGATGCGCGTCGCCGCGGTGTTTCTCGCGACAACACGTTTCCCGCGGGCGTGACCGGGCCCAGGACGTTGATAGACTGTGCCAGGAAACCGTAAACCAGCAGCACCATGGTACACGCTACGGGAAAAGCATCGGCCGGCTGCGTGGCTACTCCGAACTGAAGGTGAGTGTCGTAGAGTTTTCCCATACGGACCTGTCGCTGGCCGTTTTTACGAGGCCGTAATCCTGTAACGAGGCCGCGCGGATCGTTCCCGCCGTGGATCTTCAATATTCCCGCTTCCGGAACTTCGGAGCTGCGTAATTGGACGGAGTTCTTCTCGGCGGGTCGCTCGTCGCCGGGCTAAGGGAATCTATTAATAACCTTGAGACGGTCCCGAGAAATCCGGAGAGAGAAAGAGAAACAGGCCGCCGAGAAACTTTCCGCGGAGACCTCGATAAGAACCGTGTTAAAGTTTCGAAAGCGTCGAGAGCCCCTGGATGATCTTGAAAATCCCGAGATTCTTCCGAAGCCCGACCAACGGACGGAAATACTTAATCTCTTCGCAAACTTTCTAATGCCCGTTGTCGTTCGTTGCCGGACCGTTCGATGACGTCAAGCCGATTTTCGCGGCAATTAGCGCTGCTCCGATCGTTCTGCTGGCTGGTTTTCTGCCGGGTGAATACAACGGATTTTGGTGCGGATCGATAGTTCGCTTTTCGATCTCCAATTAACGATTGTCGCGGCAGTTTTTCGAGTTCTAGGATATGTCGATTGTGTAACTGTATTATTTATTTATTTATTTATTTATTCTTTATTCGCGGATAAGAATCATTTATTATACGGTGATTGATTACCAATTCGCCGCTTGCACTACGATTTCTTTCACGGTTTTATTGATTAACACTTCTTCGTTTTTCATCATTTCCCTGATAAAACGAGACAATTTTTATTGCTTGCGTGCCCCTATTTACTTTCATTCCTAGATTTTGATAGAAGAAAATTTTACTTTTGTTAGAATTTTGAAGAAATGAAAAGTGATCGACATGTGTTGCCTCGTAAGAATTACAAGATTGCATTTAATTAAATCGTTGACAATTTTTATAATACTGTGTACCTGACGAAAGTAACATAGCCAACAATTTCTAATGGAACCAGCTTAACGACTTCAATAATTATGAAAAAACCGGTCATTTGACTGGCGGTGGTAGGTTTAGTGTTAAAATGGTTAAAGTGTGAAGTCTTATTCATAGAAAACGATTTCATAAAAAAAAGTCTAAATACATTCATTTAGTGTTAATTAATATCTTTACACGTTTTATCGAGGACTAAAGACAAGCTTACGTGGTTAGAAAGTCTGCCTCGAAAACTATGAAAAGAACTGTCTACATTTTTATAAATGATCTACTATCCGAGTGTTGGCAACAAACCAATGATAGGTGCAGAAATTGTATTTGATTCGATTTTTAATGTTATCAAAATGTCAGTGAACTTTCCTCACATATCAATAACAGTGTAACCCATTCGAAGGGAACACTGCCGCAGTCGTTCAAACATAAGATCCGAAATTACCGAACCTCTGTGCACGCAAATGAGAAATTGGTCGATCTCTTTACACGGAAACGAGAAATTACACGACCCCAGCGACACTGAATTCTAGGTTCTCGAAGTCAATAGCAGTGGAAAGCTTAGGTAAACGTAGAATTTAGCGGGCACAATTCCTCGGGCGAGTAACCACACGAGAATAGAAACCATAGTAATTCCGAAGCGTCCGAGGCCCTTGAGAGTGTGCAAATTTTCGAAAAATTATGAACGTTGAGGGATTCAACGTAAATGCAGTAAAATTTCCAGCGTATCCTAGACCAATATTTAAATAGATCATTAACAATTGTTCATCTCTTTGTAACATTAGCGCAAAAAAGCACACTTAATCACAAATAACGTAGAAACAGCTCATAATAAATCGATAATCCTTTGGAAATAATAACACAAAACGTCACCTCATCGATTGATGTAAAAAAATATATCAAATTTGCTGAAGAATAATATATAAATAGATCATTATAAATTGATTATCTTTTAGAAATATTAGCACGAAACGTCACCGTGTAATGTGACCTAAAAAGATATACAAAATTTGCTGTAGAATAATATATAAATAGATCATTAAAAATTGATTATCTTCTAGAAATATTAGCACGAAACGTCATCATGTAATGCGACCTAAAAAGATATACAAAATTTGCTAAAGAATAATATATAAATAGATCATTAATAATTGATTGTCTTCTAGAAATATTAGCACGAAACGTCACCGTGTAATGTGACCTAAAAAGATATACAAAATTTGCTGTAGAATAATATATAAATAGATCATTATAAATTGATTGTCGTCTAGAAATATTAGCACAGAACGTCACCGTGTAATGTGACCTAAAAAGTTCTACAAAATTTGCTGTAGAATAACGTATAAATAGATCGCTATGAATTGTTTAGCTTCTGCAAATATTAGCACAATACGTCACCCTACAGTTTGACCTAAAACAGCGCACGAAGTTCGCCGAACTACCAAAAATTTCTTAGGCTATAGAAAACTGTTAGCCTTCCTTCGCTCGCACAGCCGGGAGAATCCCCCAATTAGCTCTCTGCTAATTAAACCTCGCGAGCACAAAACGAGAAGGAACGGCTCGGTGAATCCGAGACAGTGAGCTGATCGTAAAGTTTTTTGGTCGCGGACTGTAACGGTGTAGAACGAACGTTCCCGGGCCATTTGTCGTCCGTAAGATTTCGGCGTTCGCTTGGATAATAGCATAGATAGTAACTGGACTTCAACTGGGTCGGGATTTTTACGGTCGGACGCCGAAGTTACCGAAGTTTTAAAGCACCGTAGAACCCGCCGTTGCCAAAGACTTAGCGTCTGAAAGTTAAGCCATCCAAAATTCTATTATCTGAATTTTCCTTGCGCCGTCCGCTGTCTAAACAAACGCGGAGTTAGTGGGCGACGCGAACGTGAGTCGCCTTGTTTCGACCTGTTTCCTTCGAACAGGAGCAACGAGATTTAAGCACAAAGTAGAACTGTGAATCTCAAGATGCCATTCGTATTCGTTCGATTCTAATCCTTGCGAAGGAATGAAAGTTTCGCGAGTTTTCTGGCGGTTTTCATCGATAGATGAAATATTAGTCCTCTACAATCTACAATCGATTTGTCATCATTTTAGAGTCATTTATGTCATTTATATATAAATTTTATTAAAATCAAATATGCCGTATTATCTTCTGTAATTTTGCTACAATTATTTTATCATTAATTACTGCGTTAACGTTATACATATTTACATATACACAAATTTGAATGTATTAAAAAATAATAATATTGAAATGTTATGAAGATGATGAGGACCCTTCGTTGATATTATTAAGTGATTAAATCAATTTTTACTCCTGCATCTTGCATTTAACAGCAATGCTATTCATTTCCATTAAATTGACATCAAATTATTAATTATCAATACCTAGGAATAAATTCTAGTGTGAAAAATTCATTTCTTCTGCTAAAAATTTACTTTCTCTGTTAAAAATCTGTCCTTCTGTTAACAATTTCTTTCGTCTGGTTAACAATATGTCCGAAACAATTGTTCAGTTGTCAAATGTCCTAATTAGCTGATTGTTTCATAGTTCGCCATTAGTTCTGGCGAATTCGCAAATTCCGCGCTCCAATAATGGGGAATTACCTCGTACGGTTTAGATGATCAGCAGTGTTCCGCACAACTTTTCCCTATAGCCACCGGTAGGAATTGTTTTCTCCGTGTTTCTCGGTTAATTAAAGCCTCCGGCCGCCCGTGTGTCGAAGCATTCCGTTGTTCTCGAAGCTGCCGGTTTGAATAAAAATGTAACCGGAATTGGCCATTTCGATCTTGTTTACTGCCCCGATGGAAACACGTCACGGGGTTTCGAACATTGGCGTTTATTATGTCGTATCCGGCTTTTAGTGCGAGCTGCAGCTAGAATAGCTAAGCCTCCAGCCGTTCGACGTTAGAATACCTGATATTTCGCCGCATTGTCTCGCAACAAAGTATCCTTAGAGTGTCCGCGAGCGGTTATTGAATTCAGCGCATCGGTTGGTTGTGTTTGCCTTTCGTAATGGGATACTTCGGACAATGGCTGTGCGCGCTCACCGATCCCGAATCGCCACGGTGACGTTTTGTTTATAGAATCATTACAAAAGCTGTCGTTTATTGTGCGTTCCCCTTTGACCCGGGAAAATTGACTGTTGAGTTCGCTCGATTGAAAAACTGCAATTGAAAAATCTGTAGCTTCTGCAGGGAGCCTTTATTTCCGCTCAATGGAACACCGTTTCTTTTGCCGGCATTGTACTGCATAATACATTCTTATTCGAATGTGTATGCGCTGAACAGTAAGAGATTCTATCGTTCGATTAATATAATAATAATAATGTAACGTTTGATCACTATTTAAGCTGCACTCTGTCCCATTATTTCTATTAGTATCAATATTCTCAATATACCACACTTGTATCGTCACGACAGAATAATAGCCTTTATTTAATATTCAATAATCGCAAGATACGAGACTCGACAAAATTTGTTCGTTGAACATTGAACAAAAAGTAACAAACGCGATGATGCATTTCTCTTTCAAAACGTACAAGATTTATCTCACTAGGTATTAACTTACATTTTCCGATGATTCCAGCCAGTATTAATATCCATCGGAATACACATTTCTCATCACCGGATAATGGTATCCTCCATTAATTATTCAGTAATCACAAAAAATGATAGCAGACACGTCCAATTTATTTGCCGAACATTGAACAAGAAATGTCGCAGGCGACGTCGCATTACCGACCTTTCTTTCGCAAATTTTCCGCTGCGTTATCGTCGCGCGTTTCCTTGATTCCCCAATAAATTTCTCGGTATCGAGAGCACGTCAATCGTCGTGACAAATGTCGGAAGAATTACGCTTGCGAATCCAAACATTGCTTTTTGTAACTGTCTGCGCGCTTCGCAAATATTCGACGTGCGAAAATAAAAATCGCCGTACGATCGGCGGAAGAATTATCGTCAAGGACATTATCGTCGAGGACAAAGCTAGTAGATCGTCAGCCGTTGAAGGGTTAGCCAATTATCGGATAATCACCCGTCTCTCCCACGCGGCGCATTTATCGGCAGCAATCGTTTAATGATTGTACCACGTACGCGCGATATCCGTGCGATCATCAAACAAACCACAAATCGAGATTCATTGCAAACACAAAACACGATTGTCGCTTCACTGCGGTGTTAAACATGCCTGACGTGACTTTCCCGGGCAACTGAATTCTCTGTTAAACAGCATCCGTCGCTTTTAGATCGCAAGATCCTGGAGAGAACACGAAAACAGAATTAACCGTTTGCAGCTCGATAAAACTTAGAAATCACTAGCTAATTCATTCTAGCTTCTTTTTTTATCTAAGTCCATTCTTAACAACAACGTGGCTAATGTGTTTTCTTCTATTGCTTCATTCCTAAACACAATTTGTGTTAAAATTATTCATTCGTTGTTAATTTATGACCAGAATTGCAACTTGCAATCGTTTAAAAAATCGTCGGAACAAATAGCAGCATGACAGCAGCTGTCAAATGCACGCGTCTTAGAATCGCGTGTCATTGAATCAGTTGTAACGTTAACGAGCTTTAAAGTTAACTCTAAAATGAGTATACATTATCGGATAACAGATAATAATGAGTTAGCAGATAAAGTTACCACGTACATTACAACGAATTCGTAAAATTAATAGCTCGTTCCATTGATCGGTCGTAGAATGATCAAGCTCAAAGTTAGTTGGTCGTATAACTGACGGCTCTAAAATTAGTAACCCCAGAATTTAACGATGCCGGGTGTCGGCAGAATGATATTGTAAAAACTCTCATCAATATTTCTGTAACGAAACTTCTGTATCGAACCGCGGATTGAAATGCACGCGGAATACATAATTAGTAAAATGAGAACGTCGCGGCTCGCGAGCGAATTAATAAGACCTCAAACTAATTAATATTTAATTAGTAAATCCGAGAAATGATACGGATATAGGACTACTAGAAACATAGATTAGCCAGGACTGTTCGTGAAAATTAGTATCACATGTTCTAAAAATTATATGACACTGCTAAAAGAACAAACAAATAGACACTGACACATATTTCTCCAATATTGCAATTAATATTCCACTATAAAGATCATTTTTCCTCGAAAGTTCAGATGAAGTGTGAATAATTTTACGAAATTAAGGCAAATAAACAAATAAACACTAACACATATTTCTCCAATATTCCAATTAGTATTTCACTATAAAGATCATTTTTCCTCGAAAGTTCAGATGAAGTGTGAACAATTTTACGAAATTAATGCAAATAAACAAATAAACACTGACACATATTTCTCCAATATTGCAATTAATATTCCACTATAAAGATCATTTTTCCTCGAAAGTTCAGATGAAGTGTGAACAATTTTACGAAATTAATGCAAATAAACAAATAAACACTGACACATATTTCTCCAATATTCCAATTAATGTTCCACCATAAAGATCATTTTTCCCCGAAAGTTCAGATGAAGTGTGAACAATTTTACGAAATTAATGCAAATAAACAAATAAACACTGACACATATTTCTCCAATATTCCAATTAATGTTCCACTATAAAGATCATTTTTCCCCGAAAGTTCAGATGAAGTGTGAACAATTTTACGAAATTAATGCAGATACGTTCTCATCACGGACCTGTCCAATTAAAATACCTTGAAGCCTGCGTTCGCCGTAGACTAATTTACGGAAGGGGTGATCAGAAATGTGTGTGCAATCACGAAGTTTGTCCAGCACATAATACCCATAACACCCATAACATTTAGGTGGTCGGAAACGGGTAGACAGTTATTGCGACCTGCAGCGAGCTACTGGTTTCTTTTTTCCAGCCCTCGGCGCCTGCTCGGAGGTGTAATACCGGGTTTCGCGTCCCAGTGGTACCCGAGCTGTCCACCAGTACCAAGAACTGCGAGAAAACTTGAGCTGGAAGTGGGGCATAGTATCCACGGCGGGAAAATCATCCCTAAAATAGTACCGCTGTTGGCTGCACGAGTTGGCAAGAGCCTCAATGAAATCACGGACAATGCTGTAACCGACAAAAATTCACGGAAGCCGAGTTTCATACATAGCGACTGTGTTCCCTCTGTACCTGCGCTTTTGTTATGAATGTCAGACACGCCTACCATTTGGGAACCAGAAACTCGACACAAGCATCTCCGCTCTCTCGAGCTCAAAGGGTTGATACATTATTTCAAACTTATCGATGCTCATCTTCTTAAAATTCATACGTGGGAGACTCGATTGTTTAAAGTGGCGCTTTAATTTTTCGAAGACGAGAAATGAATTTTCCTTTATACTTATATTTTCCTTTATAACCAGTTAGCTGTGGCGCCTCCTTTTCATGTGTCGCGAGAATCAAGCGACGACGAGTACACTCGTCAAGCCCAGAGTAAATGAATAAGTCAGTTAATAATTTTATTACTAATATTTACTTATTCACTTAACATTAACATATACTACATATATAATAAACAAAAAACACAGGAAAAATCGAATACTTGTAAAAGTTAAAAATTCAAATCCCTGTTTTAGGGATCCCTATATTTTTTAATTGTTTGTTTTATTCTGGCCCGGCCTCAGAATATTCTAAATATCCTGAAATTTGAGAATATGTTTTTGTTTTCATTAAAATTACGATTTAAATAATCAATGGTCAATACTTTTTACGCACGATGAGTATACTCGTCATGACACAAAATACTGCCGCTTCTCCGTGACGAGTATACTCGTCAAACACAGCTAACTGGTTAAAATAATCTCCGATAAATGTATCGGTACCATTAAATCTCTCATTTCAAGAAACTGGAATTAAATCAAGCGACTAGTCTGAAATTAATTAGCAAGATACAATCGACGATGTTAGCGAATTTGGATAAGAATGTAAAGAAGAACATGAATAATAATATGAAGCAAAATATGAAGGAGAATATGAATAATAATATGAAGACGAATATGAATATTAATATGAATAAAAATAAGAATAAGAAGACGAATATGAATAATAATATGAATAAAAATAAGAATAAGAAGACGAATATGAATAATAATATGAATAAAAATAAGAATAAGACGAATATGAATAAAAATATGAATAAAAATAAGAATAAGAAGACGAATATGAATAATAATATGAATAAAAATAAGAATAAGACGAATGTGAATAATAATATGAATAAAAATAAGAATAAGAAGACGAATATGAATAATAATATGAATAAAAATAAGAATAAGACGAATATGAATAAAAATATGAATAAAAATAAGAATAAGAAGGCGAATATGAATAATAATATGAATAAAAATGAGAATAAGAAGACGAATATGAATAATAATATGAATAAAAATAAAAATAAGAATGAATATTAATATAATAAGACTATGAATATTAATACGAGAATATAGGAATGGAAATCGTAGAGGTTCTAGCCGGATTAGTGGGATCGAGGAGAGTTAACGATCCCGTTGCGCCGTATTTATTCAACTGGCACATAATTCAGTAGTCACACGGGAGATCATCAATATCGCATAATGCATCGGGGGTGTACCGCTTAATCGCAGCCTACGGCCAAGATGCTCCGGCAAAGCCGTCGTTTCTTCAAAGGTATTACCTGTCCGCCATGTACACGGCACGCGTAATAAATACTGTGGCTCTGTTTACGTGCCAGCCGTTCATGATTTATGGAAACGCGCCGGCAGCCTTCAGCATTTGTCAGACACTCTATAACACGCCTGGGGAGCGTCTAATACATAATGAATCCGCTAATACACCGTGTCGTTTACGAGCAGGAATTTTCTACCATTTGCATCCCGAAGCTGCTCGCCTTTAACATATTCACGAATTTAAGCTGCTAATTACGCTCGACGGAGTTCCGTTACAGAAACTGGCCCGTAATTACCATCACAATTTGAATCGCGTGATCCTGCTCAGGTGGAAACCTTGCGAGACACTGTTTCACCGTTTCGTGGTTTGCAAATTTTTAATTAGTCGTTTGTACGAGATTGTTTCTCTATCATCGGAAATCGATAGTGGCCACCCATAGTGCACTCCGTGCTGTTTTTTTCTCCGTGAACCAGCAACCAACAACTCTGTGATATTTTCAGAGAAAAATAAAATCGAATCGTATGTGTGTAGCCGAGAATTGGAAATAATTTTTTATTTCAGTGTTTCGTACATTTTTGCACGTCAGAAATATATTTTCCAAAAAGTATGAATCCACGTGCTTTTCTACAAATAGAATTTATTAATTAAACTAGCTTCATTTTCGTCATATTGTTATGAGATTATTTTATCAAAGCAGAGCGTACTCTGTGATTATACTGTGTGTAGACTGTGTGTTATACCGAATGAGATTCCATGATTTCACAGTCTCCGCACCGTTTTAAGTAGGAAAGGTCAGCCATGATCCGGCAAGTAAATACTCGACGTCAAACATTATCCTACACCTATTGTCAAATCTTCCAATTTGATCTTTTCTTATTACAGATCCATCAATTATCCCATTCACGAGTATTCCAAATAATTTTTCCATTTGATTTTCCTACACTTTCAAACATGCAAACTATAAAGGACAGTGCTTTCGAAGCATCATCATATAGGATCGCTGTAATTTTTGATTATATCGACCGGATCGCGTAACAAAAAATACCACGCATTCATCGAACATGTCGTACTACGTCTGCAAATTGTGAAATCGATTCACGAGATGGTTCGTCCTAAAAAAAATCCCGAATGCGACTGATTGTTTATAGCCGCAGTATAGAGTTCCCTGAAGCTGCTCGTTACTTTTCTATCAAGAGTGAAATGGATACTGGTGCGGCCGGCGGCGATCAACTCGTCCAATAAATTCAGCGGGTAATCCAAAAACGATTCGCCTTCATATCCCAAAAAGCCCACCCCCGCAGCCGCCTCGACAAGCTGTAATCAAGCGCAATATCTATTCACTTAACGTGGATCGGTCGAATAAACGCGCCACTGACATGGTCACCAGCGATTCAGTGGATTGTTGTTGCTTGTTGCCGGCTTACTTCGCGAGATTTACGGTTGTAATTTGATAATACCATTGCCGGTCATTCGCCGCTTGTTCGACGCACCGACCATTTCGTTGGAACAATCGACGCGAGCGTTCGCGGTTATAAATTGCTCCGACGCTTAGCGGAGAAGATATTTTTGATTGCTTTTTCAATTGAAAACGGTCCGCATATTTTTGTTGCAATAACGCGTTGCACGGAGTTGGCTGTTTTTATGTCACTTAAATGCGCGAGCTTGGAATATTGCGATTGCGTATTTTAATTCTGTATCTAAGAATTTCTGTATCCAAGAAAGAAAGTTTCGTAGCAACAATGGTAAATTGGAAAAACGAATTATATGAATTTAATATATATATTATATATATATTATAAAAATTATAATATAAAAATTAATATATATTAAATATCATTGCAATTTCAATGCAGAATGTGCATATATAATTCGTTTCTTCAATTTACCATATATATTAAATATCATTGCAATTTCAATGCAGAATGTACATATATATATATATATATATGTACATTCTGCACCTCTTTGCAAAAACCTTACTAAAGGTTTTATATATATATATATAACATATATATATATAAAACCTTTAGTAAGGTTTTTGCAAAGAGGTGAGTTTACTCTTCCAAACCATGATCGTTTCCATCAGGGAAAAATTAATAACGTATTCAAGGAATTTAAAGAGTCTTGAATTTATGAATCTGCATTCAGTCTTTGAAGCGTTATGTTTTCCATGTCTGTTGTGGTAAATCGTCGTTAAAGAATTTGATGCAGTTGTTACGAAAGGAATATTTCATTTTCGGGATTTATCGTCATTTGGTAGTCATGAATGAAATTCCTTACGTTCACGTAGTATTCTAAAGGAACGTGAAAGCACTTCAATTAATAAAATTCTGTTTCTACTTTCTACAGATACACTTTTCACTCAAACAGCAATAGAATGGCACACAAAAATAATACAACAATTTTTGTCGATCCATTGTAAAGGACAAACTGTACCTTATCAATTGCTTGCGACTTCGATCACAGAAGAACATTTTTACACCCATGACATATTATAAACGGTTTCAATTGCGCACGAGCTCACGAAATTCCCACGAAAAGGAGTAATTTAAAATTGCATTTCAAAATTGCAATTTCAATGAACGCTAAAATATATTCGTAAATCTTAAGATGCTTTCAGTATACGGAAGTCAAGACGAAATAAATCGAACAAATACAAAACTTTTAATAATTATTATGAAAAAAACTGTATACAGTGTTAAAAATAGTAAGTACCATGCTTCGCGTTAGTCATCGCTGCATCGTTTACTTCCTCCGGTACATTGTGTGTACACAGTTTTCACGGAAGTTGCAACACAGCTAAAACTGGTTAAATAAAAGTTCGAAAAAGAATTTCTTCCCACGGAACTATTAATGTACATATTCTACAATGTCTGTACGACGAGAACGCTTATTGAAAAAGTTCCAAAAAGATTTCGTAAAAGTTCTACAGGAACAGATGCTTCGTTGAACGGAAGGTACAAGTTCGAACAGAATTTTGTTCAGAGCGACTTCACGAGCCGTGCAACAAAGAATCTCGCACATAAAGCAGAATGATTTGACGTGTTTTGGCGCGGTTGTGGCAGGTGGTACATCGCCGTTCTTTCCAACAAGGGTTGAACGATCTACTTCGACAGCGTGCTTCCAGAATTCCCGGCGACAATTCACCGATTTCCGGTGTTTACGATCACGAGCATACTCCCGGAATGGTGTTATGGCATAACGAGCCCTGTAAATCTATTACCAGGCATCCCGGGAAGCACGACACCGCCGCTCAGGCATGTTTTATTCAACATGCTTTAGCAAGTGAGCGTCCATCGACGTTCGCGCCTCGTCGCGGGGACTTCACGGTCCGACACCCTTGAAAAACGTCCGTCTTCCTGGACGGATCCTGCGTGACGGGTTTGCGGGTTCATTGAATCCAGCCTGTCCTCGGCTGACGGACGATCGACCGGCCGAAATTGATGGCCGTTACACGGTTACAACGATATCGCAATTTCCGTGGCTCCGCTCGCACGGAATTTATACAACGCGGCGCACTCCTCTAGCCGGAAAATCTGTTTACTCGCGTCATGTGTCGGCTCGTTTTCAATTTGTACAACGGTATAGGCAACGTAATCTACCGATTTCCGAAAGAGGACCCATAAAGGCGGCGTGGATGCTATTTAATACCTGTGCAACGCGCGATCGGAAACGAAGCACTCTGCGAAGTCGTTTTAGCTGGTCCAGAGATTCGTTTGCTCGCGGAGAACGGATTTTATGCGTTGACGTTACGTACCCTGAGTGAGAAAAGAATCTCTTTTAGTATTCAGCTTCGCTATGTTCAGCGTATCGAGGATGATGATGTTCAAAATGTAAAAAATTCGAAATAATGTTCAGTGTCTCTTCAAACTCGATTTGCATTAAGCAAGTTGTTTCGAATTTAATATTAAACGGAGTTAATATTCATTAATAAATAGAAGGTATGATATTAGTTGTTTCAATGAGCGATGTATTTATTAATTAATTGATCTTGAATTTCATTCACGTGCTGATTTTTATCAGCTAATTGATGGAAGTAGGGATAAGGTTTAAATTTATTTCGGTGTTGAAATTATTCTTCTCAACGAGACAATGTAATAATGTCATTAAGAATTTGTTATTTCAACGATTTCTTAGAAGATGCATTACCTTTTCGTCGATAATATTCACTTCTTTCGAAAATGAATTTCATATTTATAATTATTTCTAATCAAATTCATATTAAATCTGAAAATATAATAATGAAATTTGCATTATTTTACAAATAAGTACACAAATTCATATTAAATTTAAAAATTGTATAAAAGACTGTTAATTTTGTTACGCGAATGGGTTAATTTTATTTTCGGAAAGGTGAACATGATGAATAAAAAATTCAAAGTGGGAAAAGGAGAGCACAATATATAGTTACAGAAATTTACAGAAATTATTCAAGAAATTATGTAAATTTACAGGAATCAAATATACAAAAATTGATCTTGTGTGTGTGTGTGTAAAGTGTTATCAAAAATATAATTATCATTCGATAGACGCTCGGAACGAAGGCTTTCAAAGACCGCAAAAATAAGTGACGAAAACGCGATCGTCTATCAATAAATTGTGTGCAATTCGTAAACAGGATGAACAAGACATAATTCTATATTTTATAACTCATCTCGAGGAATCATCCACCGACTTGGCCACAGTTAATCCTCGCACATAATCCAATAAGCTACGACGATCGTCGAACGAGACCGGATAAAGGCGATCATTAGGATTTCGCCGGGGGGATCGTTTTCGAGGGAGCGAGGCTGGCAATGAAGGCGGTCGACCATTAATCGAGGGGTGCGTGGCGGAGAAAGAAAAGCCGGTTGCGAGCAAGAAGCAACCGCCCTCCGTGCCACATAATTCTTGCCGCGCTGTTACTCGTGGGATATTAGATTCCTGACGGAGCAGACCGAAAGAGAGACTGCATCGACTGCCGTTCCTATAAAATCCATTACGCCGTCGAATGATTTAACGCTGGCCTGCCGGCACTGCGATCGCCTGATAGAAAACGGGGTGGGTGCCCGTCGTCGAATAATTTAGCGAAGCATGTCCGTGCGAGACAACGCCGCAAGCGGGATTTACATTTGTTAGTAGCGACTCCGGCGAAATTGTGTTCCATTTTATCCGGCTCCGGGCTCTCGATTGGGACTCGTTTTTTAATGCGAACGAAGCGACGGTACACGTTCGAATTAGTTCGATACTCGCCGCACGTTGTTTTGAACAGTTTCATTATTGATTTTTGCTGGCGGAATTTCGGGAACGTGGCGGAAAGTGTCCCCTTGGTTTTAGATCTTCCTGAATACGGTTGTCTCGTTCGTTTCTCGTTTCGTCGGGTTTCGAATTTATTCGAATGTGTAGCATGTGCGTCCGTGTGCCCGGTGCGCGATGCGATGCGGAGCGCGGTCTTTTTCGAGATTATCGATTTATTCGGGGTCACTGTTTTCAGCTCCTGTCATTAGACCACGGATTTTATGCTCTCATGGCAAAGTTTGGTGAATGCGATTCCATACGGCAAAAAATATTAAAAGTGTCTGAAAATGTCTCAGTGCGCGAATTTCAATCTATTAAAATCTATTTCAATTTATATATTGAAACGAAGAATCAGCTTGCTGGTTACTCTCTATTTCTTCCCATTGAACCAGAGAATTTTTATTATGCACAAAAGCTCGCGGTCCATTTATCATACTGCAAAATTAACGTCATACAAACTCATCATGCAAAATTTAAAGGGACGATTTATTTGATTATCGATACTTTTATTTGTACGTTTTTAATTTCGTTGATTTCTTATTTTATTTGTCAGCGGATCGTTGGTCAATTTGTTAGCAAAATTTTAAGCGTGGGAAGAGAATTTGGTAGACAAGAATTATTTTAGATTCGATTAGATATGTAGATGATCCTTAGCCTTCGTTTTCGCTTCGTCATGGTGCAAATTTGTTTCAGTAGAAAACGATCTCGGCAATTACAGAGATGATCGTTTTATCAATGCTTCTCCTCGTACGTTGATTAATTTATATTATATTTGATCCCATTTTCTAGTTGATTAATGATAAACGTGCTACTAAAGTTCTAAATGAAAAATAGCATTTATTGGACAATAAATCCACTTCGTTTTACACTTGATCATAAAATTAACATCTCTTTTATGGTACATGTGATTATGACAATTTTATTATTTCTTTACGCTTGCAATCAAATTTTGTACATTCTATTACTGGAGGACAGCATAACATCTTAGAGTCAGCCATTTGATCGCTGAACCTTCTATGAGAGAATTCGACAGGAGAAAATATAATTGGACTGTTTACCAGATGAAACGAGTTAACACTAAATCTACCGCGGTCAAAGCGACCGCTTTCGTATTCTGCAATTCTGCAAAGTTCCGAGACTCTTTCGTGGAAAACGCTTGAATAAGTTATATCATTGGAGCAAGTTTTATAATGAAAACATTACAAATTCTAAATAAATTCGGTCTTCTCGCTTTTGTGAAGCAGTACACGTCAGTTAGTATTGCTGCTTGGTAGTACAAGTGATTATGACAATTTTATTATTTCTTTACGTTTGCAATCAAATTTTGTACATTCTATTACTGGAGGACAGCATAACATCTTAGAGTCAGCCATTTGATCGCTGAACCTTCTATGAGAGAATTCGACAGGAGAAAATATAATTGGACTGTTTACCAGCTGAAACGAGTTAACACTAAATCTACCGCGGTCAAAGCGACCGCTTTCTTATTCTGCAATTCTGCAAAGTTCCGAGACTCTTTCGTGGAAAACGCTTGAATAAGTTATATCATTGGAGCAAGTTTTATAATGAAAACTTTACAAATTCGAAATAAATTCGATCTTCTCACTTTTGTGAAGCAGTACACGCCAGTTAGTATTACTGCTCGCCAGGTTTAGTGTTAATCTTATCCGCGGAATGATCCAGCACAGTTCTCTCGTTCGAGTAAATCGCCTCTTTTTTCAGAGACGAATGCGCAATAAATGGTATTCTTTATCAGAGCCATCATCAATTGAACGTCACGAGAGCTGGCAACTAGCGGAAAACATAATCGTGTATCATAGCAGTGGCCCCATAAAAATACAGTTTCCTCGCGCGGGCGGCGAGTGGGCGAAATTTATAGATTCCCGGACTGTTTTCCATAATGATATTTCACGCGCGGAAGTTTCGCGTCGCAATGTCCTACGCCGTCGGGAATATCGGTGAAAGCAAAGTTCGTGGATACAGAGAGAGAGAGCGTGATTTTTGTTGTTCCGCGGATCTTCGCACCGCCATCTTCTTCGCACCAGATGGCGGATAGAGGGAGAGCAGGAAAAAATTGTACAGCGGTTTTCCCGGACAACCGACAACGTTATCAGTCGAAACATATATTTCCCGGGATCCCACGGGCGGCATGCGGATAGCCGCGGCTCACCGCTGCCGCAAAACACGACGATGAATCACATCCGACGGTTGTTACGTTCATTAAACACTTAACACCGAGAAAGGGAATATCAAGGCATCCGGGTTGCCGTTGCCTGACCACCGGAGACCTAATTAATCACTTGGACATCACCGGTTGGACCAGTCGTTGCAATTAGTTCGCCCGAAGACAGCGGCGCGACGGAGAAAGAGAGTAGTATGTCGACTGACATGGCGAGAATAAAAACCTCTTAACCGCGGACGTGAGGGAAAAGAAAAGTAAGTGGGATGGATGGGAAAGGCCAACGAGATCACGAAACGATGGTACAACGGGACGGGGATGTAAATAGCTTAGAATTACGGTGACATACTGAGATTGTTAAGAGCATTATGTAGGTCGTGGGTGTGCATTGCTTAATGAGGGTGTATTCCTTTATGGTAAGCAGGATGTTGGTGGTCACGGAATTAGAGCAAATATAGGTCCTGCTGGTGTAAACTATACTTTTGCAGGCCTGACACAAGTCACGTTAAGTCATTTAATTGTATCCTTTATATTTGGCTCAGTTTTCTTTGTGGCTTGCTAATAAATTTAGCGTGCATGCCACTACGATTTCCCAAGACTTATGGTAATTTTCAGTTTCCTATAGAAATTTTGGCTACAATCTGTGCATGGCTTGATCCTATTAATTTTTCCTAATAATTTGTACATACTATAATGGTTTTGAAGGACTTCTGACAATTTTTATCGCATCATACTGTGATCAATAGACTGCGACCATTCATGCATTTATAATGGACGAGGGTCTCGTAGAGTATTTGTTTCTAATTAAGTGGAAATAAAATCTTATCTTGGGATGGAATATTGAATGAGCACTGAATGTTCCAAGTTGTTGGATCTATCGAAACGCGGAGAAATTTGGTTACAATATGCAGACGAATAAATGGATTTATTTCATAGAACGAAATACAGCTAATTTCTCGTAACAAAAATAACATGGAAATTGGTGTTTATTAATACAGAATTTCTCTTGTACTTCATAATATTGGGAGTGATGATGAACGTGCAGATGAACGAGTCTCTGATCAACAGAGACGAATCAATTAGGATTATAGTAAATCCTCCCTAATGGACGCTCGGCTTGTGCACGGAAATGGACAATTTAGGAAGAGAAGACACGATTATTCGAGCCCTATTGCTCTATTGTTACCGATGATCAACAACTACAAACAAGCCACGAGGCTCGATCAATCGTATCTCCACTTCCAAAATTGTCCATTTTTTGTTTCCAAGCTGAACGTTAATTAGGGAGTCTTTACTGTATTGAGATTGCGTTTACGCTGAACTTATTTAATCAATTTGTTACTTCGGGGATATATTACGATAAAAATCGTTAAAAATCTGGTCGAATATATTCGTTAATATGTCTAATTTTATAATACGAGTCGAGGTAGCGGAAAACGTCAGCACATATTCCTGTACGCGCTAGCGTTGGAGCGTTATGGCGTTGGAGCTCTATTCCCGGATACGGGAGAAAATGGGAGAGAAGTGGAACGAAGGAGGAGAGAGAGTGAGAGAGAGAGGAAAAATAAGAACATCTTGAGGCGGTAGAACAGGAATGAGACGAGGATATAAAGAGTTGTGAAACGGTGGAGTGGGCAACGGCGGGGACGAACGATGCCAGGGATAACGAGGGGAAGGATGTAGGCAGAAGAATAATGGCTGGGTGGGGTGAAGGTGAAGAGCCACTGAGTACCTCACTGTAGAACTGGGAGTGTTAAAACAATCAGAAAGACGTTTCCTTCTCTGAAATATTGTACAAGCACAGTTGAAATAATATTTAAACGAAGAAACCTATGATAGATCCGACAAGATATTTTATTATTAAATACGCAGAGTCTCAGGCTCTATTACTTGAAAGTATGTCGAGTGCGGCCAATCCCCTTTCCAAAGATTTATTGCAGCTTTCATTTACTTGTCGAGGCAACTCTGTTCCGTTTTGTAACATGTTCGAGCTCTCGTACGTTTTCCGTCTCAATTTAATTAATAAATTCGGTTAAATTCCGTACGAATAAAATTGCAGGGCATGTTTGTTATTTATTCTCCTCTAGACTCTCTTTGCATTCAATTCAGGAAATATTGGTGGATGAAATTTTCTAACGGTGTGTAGCTGTTATATAATAGAAGAATGTAGAACGTACTTAATCTATTACTTCATATTAAATAATATTTTCTATCGTATGCTGTTGTTCAGTGAAATGAAGTAGAAATGTCCTACTATAGTCAGACAAAATAGTGAGCAGCAATTTACAACGCCAAGTTTATAACAAGGGCTTCAATTTAATTGTAATTTAATTGTAAACTTTTTTATATATATATATATATATATATATATATATATATATATATATATACGGGGTTGTATATATATATAATGTAGTAAATAAACTTTCAATTTTTACATTAACACTTTAATCATGAATTACGAAAGTTCAATTTTCAACAGTTATTTTGTATGTAGTTGATAAAAATTATCAAGCAACATTCATTTCTTCACAAATAAAAGTTCATGGTATTTTCCATTTACTAAGCATTATTTGAGGGACTATAAATAGGATAAATATAAATGAGTAAGAAAGTCACGACTTTGTGTGTGTGTGTGTGTGTGTGTGTGTGTGTGTGTGTGTGTGTGTGTGTGTGTGTGTGATGTACTTATTTTATTGTACGGGAATATCGGGCAAAATAAACAGCCATCATGCAAAGTATTTCAACTATTTGAAATCTTACTGTTACCGTCCAATTAGAACTTTTTCCCTTTACGCATAAATGTGTAGACGAAAAGTTTCAATGGATTTATAACTACTTTCTTAGAACAGAAAGATTAAAACTGAACAAGTTATTATTACACCAGAACCAATTGAAAATTGTAGCAGTTTCGTTCGAGTCCAGTTCATAACAAACAAGTTTGCTCTTTCATTCGATATAAAAAAGTGGAGGGTTCCATTGAATCGAAGATTAAACAAAACCAGAACGATTTTTTTACGACGAAGATGTTGCAAAAGAAGCTGAATGCTCGGTTTCCTGCATTCGACGATGTCGAAGTCGAAGACCTGTAAATGGAATGTCAACGTTGCCCTCCTTTTCCCGGTTTTATTCGTCCGCGATGCTGACTGTTCACTCGACGAGTACTAATTAAGATCTGTAATTGCTGAATCGATTCCGGTACATCAGAACCGTGATAAATGCTCGTTTCCTCTTTCCATTTGAGCCATCAAAATGAATATAATTTTAATGGGGCAGCCCCTGGGAAACCGTTATTATAAGGATGATCTTCAGCAATTTTTTTATGACGTGAAACATTCATGAAATTTTTCTGCACTTTCCATACAAACTCTTTAACAATTTTAAATTGCAGTGGTATGCATAATTATTGGACTGCGTTAGACAAGTATACTATTCTTTCTTCCTTAAATAATTTTAATAAGTTAAAATTAATACGTCAACTTTCGTTAATTCATTTCATTTTTTCGCGATTTTAAATCTCGTCGTTCCATGTTTGCTGTAAAAGCATAAAACCCGCAGTTTAATAATTATAGACGCGAAACGACTTTTACATTGTTACTAATATCTGAACGAAAACTAGAGAAAATATCATATTTGTACAATTTCATTTTGTGAAATGTTTTGTTTTTAATACACAAGGTGTCTCAGAGCTAAATGAAAGGAGGCCATCGCGCGCGCATATTCGCGGAGAAAAAATGTTACAGCTGGGTCTCTTCTAATTGATGGCAACATGTGAAGCACACACGGTAGATTACGCAGGCATTATTGGATAAACTATAGCAGGTCGAGGGCGCGTACTGCGTGCGCTTCCGCTACATTTTCGTAGGGTTTCCGCTCAATTATGCGTCTTCATACTGTTGACGATGCTCGCAGTGGTTTTCCCACTGTTTTACATTCATTTTCCGATTTAAAGTTCCGGAACGAGTCGGGCTCGCTTGGAAAACCTTAGCACAAGTCGGGCTATCCCATGGTGCGACTTACTGCTTTAATTAAAGGACTCTTTTCAAAATTGCCTTTGACAATTCCAGTGCCGCGAGTCAGTCTGAATATTCGGCGGGTAATACTAAAAACAGCTGCGTTATGTTTGCGACTGCACCAGCCAAACATTTTCGGAGGAAGACAGCGGAACAGCTGGGGAGAGATAATGGAATGAGAATGAGAAAAGGAAATTGCGGAAAGTGGACAATTTAATCGGGGAAGGATAAACGGGGTTGTAGAACCCTCTATTTTTAGCGTAATTTCCGCGAGGAATTTGCTTAGGCTGATTCGAATATTTCGCAAATCAGATTTATGATGATTGAATGATTGCAGCGTTGTTTTATCACTGAAATCAGAGCAACCACAGTTTAGTGAACACTGTTCGTGACGTTTGTAAATCATTTTTACGGCTTCTAAAAATCCCGTTTTGATATGTACTTTATAATTGAATTTCGCATATTGTTCACGGAACGTCAATGAAATGTTGCGTTTCGTAACTAAGCCATTTATTTACTTCGATTTCGCGATTTCTAGTTATTGAGAACGTAATTGGATTTTCGATCATCAACGAACGTGGCTTATCATTTAACGTATGACAGATTGTTATTAACACGTTGATTAAAATGTCGACAGAAAATTGAAAACCTGTTGACTGATCTATTTACTCGCATGCAATCATGGAATACACGGATTTAAATAATATGAGACAACGTATACTCTAATCGAAACTAACAGTATTCTCATTTTATTGTCATTTATTAACCGAATTTTCGGGTCGTTAACGTTTAAATCGACCTTGAACTAATCACAGAATTATATCGTACTGTATTTTCACGGTAGCGAAGAAATACAAAAAATTTCTATCCGACCGAAAGCCATAAAATAAATCAAGAGGGTGTCATCCACTCTAAAAGTAAACGATCCTGATCCCCTAAAAAATTAATCGAGCAATGAATGTATCCGATATTGTAGTAGTTACTTAAATTTAATAACGCGGAAACACGATTCTCCCGCCGCGTATGCGAGAAATCCGAGTCTCTGTATTATATTACAGTTCCGCAAACAAATTCAGATTTATCATCGGAGCAACTCTCGTTATTATTAGCGACATTTCGCTGCATCGCGAATCGTGTAATTCAATGATCTATCGAGGCGAATCATACTCGACGCTTGTCCTGATTATTTTGAAGTGCTCTTCTACGTAGACGGGCGAATCGAGCACCGTAGACGCTCTTCCAGAATTAATAAACAGACAGAATTTGCACGAGTTCGCCGATTCACGATCCTCGACTGGAAGTGTGAGGAAAGCTCTTTACATCGCTGAAAGTGAACAATCGATCACACGCGTTCGTCAGTGTTAACGCAAAATTCCGCATCTACCGTTAACTTCTAACGAACGCGGTTTTAATCCAAATGAAATTCTTTGATCAAAGCAAGCGCCATAGTGATCACTGTACTGCCGACTCTTGATGAAAATTAAACTACACGTTTAATTTAACGTGTTGAATATAATACAACAGCATCTTTAAATTCCCTATATATTTTCACTACTTCACAGACTGCTTCATTTTTTAATGTAACGTATCTATTTCTGTCATAAACCCAGTAATTATAATAATAAGTTTCGCATACCGCGTGTCGTTTATGCTATTCTTGATCGTGGGGAATTTATTGTAACCTTATCATTTTGTATTTTTATACGTAGAATCAGTGTAAATTAGAACTAGTGATACATAGTGATCATTATACTGCCGACTCTTGATGAAAATTAAACTACACATTAAAATTAAATGTAACGTGTTGAATATAATACAACAGCATCTTTAAATTTCCTATATGTTTGCACTGCTTCACAGACTGCTTCATTTTTTAATGTAACGTATCCATTTCTGTCATAAACCTAGTAACTATAATAATAAGTTTTGCATACCGCGTGTCGTTTATGCTATTCTTGATCGTGGGGAATTTATTGTAATCTTATCATTTTGTATTTTTATACGTAGAATCAGTGTAAATTAGAACTAGTGATACATAGTGATCACTATACTGCCGACTCTTGATGAAAATTAAACTACACATTAAAATTAAATGTAACGTGTTGAATATAATACAACAGCATCTTTAAATTCCCTATATGTTTTCACTGCTTCACAGACTGCTTCATTTTTTAATGTAACGTATCATCCATTTCTGTCATAAACCTAGTAACTATAATAATAAGTTTTGCATACCGCGTGTCGTTTATGCTATTCTTGATCGTGGGGAATTTATTGTAATCTTATCATTTTGTATTTTTATACGACGAATCAGTGTAAATTAAAATTAAAATGCAAGAAAAAGAATACGATAATTATATGAATTTTTCTAACATCGTTTGAAAGTACGTCTAGTTCAAACAAAAATGTATAAAGATTGCTCCGCAAGAAGTTCCATAGCAGTATTTTCTTGTCGACACGTTTGAAATCACAGCAGAATATTGTTAACGGTATTATTTTCATCAAACTTGAAAAATGGCAGCGTGGTCGAGGCCGCAGTGGTCGCGGTTTTCATTTCGCGACAGGTCAATTTGGAAACGCGACTGGTCGGTTATTTTCCGACCTATTCATCGAACTTTCCGTCCGCTGGACGTCCAGCGGACAGGATAATAGACACTCGTCGGAATTGGCTACTTTTCAGCCGGATGCTGCGTTCACGGCACAATATTTCTGTCCCTTTCGATACGAGGACGGCAACGAGGGATTCGGAAACCGAGAACCAGGGAATAAACAACGATTGTCCGGGGTAATTGAGCACGTAGGTTTTTCTCGGTTTCAGCCGGCATGTCGTCGGGACATCGTGATTATAGGAAATTACTGTGCAATCAGTTGATCGGACCTTGATTATCCACATGCTAGAGGAACGTGATGGTCAGTTCCTCTGTGTTCTGAGAGCATAGCGAAACGGGGACGGTTGTTCTAGTCACGATGCAGGAAAATTGCGTCGATTTGCTCGGGGGCTTAAGTGGAATTAAGGGCGTGTTCAGAGATCAACGTGTGCACCGGAATTCTGGAGGTTTTTGAGCGCGAAAGAAAGTTACGATGCATTTGCTGCGGTCCTCTAAGCGTTATACGTGCTCTACGTCACACAAACTCGACTTGCTAGAATAAGAGTAGCTAGTGGAAGTAGTAAAGTCTTGCAAATTTTAGTTGTTTATTTAGCATTTATTTATTTTTCTAAAAAAGTTCAACATAATAATGGTAATAATTATGATAGCAGGAAAAATGATAAAATAATAATAAATAAGAAAATGAAAACGATATGAGCACAATATACGAAATAAACACCAACATCCTAGCTTCTGATAACATTATAAAGATGATATTTAATTTTATTAAAATCATGAACGAAGAAGTGAATGTCTTTAGTATTAGTGTTCATCAAAGTGAGAATCCTATTCAATGGATCATTTCGAAGTTTTACCAATGATTTGGGAACATAGCTTAGTACAGTACCGTTGAGTTTAATTAACAGATTAATTAACGCAAGAGACAATGGTTTACGCAGCTTTTACTCGATTCTGATACTATATGAGTAACGTGTATTATAGTTAGTTTCGTCATAATGTTATTGTTTATGTCAGCCAATTATATCCTGCTAATTGTTCGGACAGGTTGTAGCCCACCGTTCTGTAAACTTAACAGCGTCACGTGCAAACATCGATTGGTAACGATGTTCTTGTACCCTTATACCCTAAATATAAATATTGTTTATACTCTTATTAATATAAATATTATTCAAGTTTATGCAATATTATTACAATATATTATTTATTTATAAAATTTATATCGTCAATAAAACAAATATTAATTACAATTACTAGTCATAGAAACAATGTCTATATTGATAATATTCAGTATTAATTCACAATGAACAAAGATTCGGTCTGTAAACGACAGATCTCCATAACACTTAAATTCAACAAACAAGTAGTCGCTATAAACTAATAAGACTACTGGAATTTATTGTATATTTAGTAGTGCATACAACAAAAAATATTTAACAGTGGTAAATATTACTTGTTTATGTCAACCAATTATATCCAGCTAATTGTTCGGACAGGTTGTAGCCCACCGTTCTGTAAACTTATTAGCGTCACGTGCAAACATCGATTGTAACAATGCCATTATTAACTGTTCTTGTATCCTTATACCCTAAATATAAATATTGTTTATACTCTTATTAATATAAATATTATTCAAGTTTATGCAATATTATTACAATATATTATTTATTTATAAAATTTATATCGTCAATAAAACAAATATTGATTACAATTACTAGTCATAGAAACAATGTCTATATTGATAATATTCAGTATTAATTCACAATGAACAAAGATTCGGTCTGTAACCGACAGATCTCCATAACACTTAAATTCATCAAACAAGTAGTCGTTATAAACTAGTAAGAATTTATGTATTTATTGTATAAAGGATATGAGGAATTTATTGTATATTTAGTAGTGCATACAACAAAAAATATTTAACAGTGGTAAATATTACAGTGGTACATACAGTGGTAAAAAAATGTTATGGGAATAATGAGAACAATACTATTGAGAGTAAGCTTAAATAATAGCGGAAATGATCTCTTTACAATGCTATTTTTCTCATCTCGATATCTAGATTGGTTCTCGAGATATAAGGGTTTAAAGTTTCCTGCGTTTATGAATAGAGGCAGTTGTACCTGACCTGCCTCAAGTAATAGTAATAGTATCAGTAAAAAGCTCATTGATGAATAGCCGTCGTAGACCACGCGAGCCCGCCCTGCTGATCACTGAGTGCGAGAGAGAGGTCCGAGTGTGCGACAGAGAAAGAAGATACTAGACTAGGAAAAATTACACTTGTTTTTACAAGACGGTATCTCGAGAACCATAAGTCGTGTCGACACGAGACACATTTCATTCGAAAAGACTCTTTTTGTCGTTTCAAGCGAGTACAAGGATGTTAGAAAATATGAACAAATGATGAGGTTATAAATTATTTAAAATATAGGTAATTTTAATAGGGGTTTATACGCTGTTTAATGTAATTTTATGATAAATATATGAATTTATAAGAGCTTATAATATTACATTAATCTAAAAAGAAGGTTTTTTAAACAATATAGAATAGTGTTTATAAGGTGGCGAGCTTCAGTTTGTTCAGAATCACGAAATTTCTTATTTAATGTAATGAAAAATTATCGATATTTTGCGAACAATCTGTTAATCAGAGGATTGTTTTTATATTTTTTTCTTGTACGAAATCTTAGATCAGTTAATTGACAATTGAGACATATTTGTTTTTAGTTTTTGTTAATACATCTATTTATAATGAATATATACGAATATATACATATATTTACCTATTTTATTAGAAATTGTGAACTCAGAAGAAGTTGATCACGATTACGTTAACAAATGTGAATAGGTCACATATGTTAATGCAAATTTATATTATTATTTAAAAATTTACAAAAATGTACAGATAGCAAATTACATTTACGATATTAATAGTTTTCACACATTGGAAAGTATATTTAACTGTTCGAAATTCTCTTGCAGTCTTTATTCCACAGGTAGCAGTCCCTAATTATCATCAATTAAAATGAACTGTTAGGCCTATCAGGGTCTCCAAATTATAAATACATGCAAATTAAAAATACTTTCAAAGAAATATTAATTAATAACAGACGACTACAGCATACCTGTTGCAAATTAATATCGCATAAAATGTCTCGCAAAACGCCAGATTGCTTTCGCATCGTATAAAATTACAATAAATATGTTGAAACGAGAAATACATATAAATGGTTATCGAACTTACGAATCTTTTCACACGAATATTTTCGATGTAATCTTATCTTACTGTCTTCCGAACACTGACCTATATCACTGTAATCCTAGTTATTTCGGTTCAAACGTTTCCCTAAAGCTGTGAGAGCTTTGGTAAATTGCATTGCTTTTTCGGCTGCAATTTTTTTCTTTATCCCATCAATTCGGATTCAGGATTACCATAATAATTGCCGTGTACCTGCGATACTGTTTACTATTGCTAAAAAGTGCAAAATTTCAGTTTGCAAAAGTAAAAATGTAAGTTTCTAGGATAACCACCACTATATAAAACTATAGAAATGAAATTGTTAAATACTAAAATAAAATAATTTCGATTTTATTGCGAAATAGAAAAATCCGCAGTAGCTCGATCCTTCAAATACTTATTATTACTAAAAATGACTCTACACTTTACATTAAAAATTTCTTTCTAAGGAAATTCATTTTACAGAACTTGAAGAAATCACAAGCAAGGTTAATTAATAAAAGCGATTCACTTTCACAATTACGTAATGGACGATATTTAGAATGATTCTCAGCTTTATTCATCAAATATACCGAACATATTTTTGAAGATACTTCGCGTAGAGTTATCAGCCTTTCTGTTGTTCTCAACGTGCCAGCGATTTATTTAATTGAATTGCCGAAAATTGACTAATTGGGTGACGATGTAAATACATTGGATTGAAACCACCCGACACCCACAGTCGGAGGGTTAATCAGTGTGAATACATTTCTACGCCTAATAAATTACAGTGAAAGGGGTTAAACGGTGGGTTTGTGTCGATGCATGAACATGTTATAGACACGATGATCCCCCTCGGCGATTCGGCGCGGTGTAGCGTCACTCTCTTTGTTACGAGGAACACACAATAGGCTCGAGGCGAGACACAAGGATCCGCGGTAGCGTTCGAAACTTGTCACGATTTGTCGAAGCGTTCGCAGTGTCACGGTATTCCTTTGTTTAACGAATTTCCTCGCCGGCTGGAAATCGCCGAGAAATTGTCTGACGCTCCTTGTTATCGGATAATTGTCGAGCGAGCGCTAATTCTGTCAATCACATGCACAACCTTTGTAATATACAGAGCGCAAGCAACATAGAATTTACTGTATCGTAAATAGAAGCGTTTGAACCCGGTACAATTGGCCTCCATACAGTCGTCCGTGGCTTATGGAATCAAAAGATAACGACCATCGGTGCAGCTTACTATTCTACCACTGTGTCGTTACACATAACTGTTTAAAGGTTCAAACGGAGATTTACAATTTCTATTCATGAACTTTCTCAGAAAATGTATTCGTTTGGGCAAATTCAGTTGAAAAACTCGCAAGATATACGAGCTTG
Organism: Megalopta genalis; assembly: GCF_051020955.1. Taxonomy (NCBI): domain Eukaryota; kingdom Metazoa; phylum Arthropoda; class Insecta; order Hymenoptera; family Halictidae; genus Megalopta; species Megalopta genalis. Next base: position 11,408,877 of record NC_135016.1, read on the forward strand.
CAAAGAAGATTTTCTAGATTGTCTGACTGGTAATGACTTATTCCACTGAACTTTCATACATGCCAGGGATGTACTACCTTTTCATTTATACCGACTTCGCGATCATAAACCTGTCGATGACTTATTATGGAGAATTGTTAACACAGCGCTGTGAATGTTCATAGTTGTTGAAATGATCACAAGCAATTAAAACGGATATAAAAAGAGAATCAAACATTTAAGAAATATGAATTTTTATGAATACCATGTTGTATTTTCTGAGAAAATGTGACTATTGTACTTTAAAAATACTAATAAAAGAGATTTGAATTAAAAGAATATTTTGTCCGCCAAATTTTACAAAATATTTATAACAAAATACGAATCCGCTAGAATCGCGGCGCAAACAAAGAAAAGCAGTTCATTCAGAAGCGATGACACAATTACAAAGCTCGATATCTGCAATGTAACGTAACTGTGTTATCGTAGTAATCGGCTCGAATAACTTCCATTCAAATAACATCGAGGCTCGCATCGGTCGTCGGCGCCGCAAATTTCCCATGACCGGCGGTGCGCAGATTGAATTCGAATTCGTCCGATTTTCCGGCAATTTCGCCGAGGAATTCAGTGATCCGCGAAACAAGCTCGAGGACGCGCGACCCTACGCCCGGCCGCATTGCCCTTCATTATTTCACCAGCCGGCAGTTTTCGAGGTTCGATGTCATAAAGGCGACAATTGAACGCCTAGGCAAATTAGTAGCTGTAGTAGTAGTAGTAGTAGTCCTGCGGCGGACGAGACAAAAGAGGTCGAGCAAGGCTACGAGCTGCGCGGTTCTTAATTGGAACTTCTTCGGCAATAAGACCGCCAGTCCCATTGTGCTCTGCTACTCCGTTTGTTTGTTTATATATTTCGCTCTATTTTCTTCTTTCCACGCCGCCAATTAATCGGGAGCTATTCTGATTAATGAATCTCTCACTGAGAGTTGGGCATTATTCGCATTGTTTCGAACAGACATTTATCTGGGATAATTATCCGAATGAGTTCCTTCTAGTCGAATATTTCATTCGAATAATTCATTATTCGTTATAAATTGTTCTATCTATTTATCCGAATAATTCTTTATTCGAGTGATTCTTTATTCGAATAATTCTTATTCGAATTACCCGAAAAGTTCTTTAGTCGAATTACTCGAAAAATTCTGTATTCGAATAATTCGACAAATTCTGTATTCGAATAATTCGTTATACGTTATAAATTGTTCTATCTATTTATCCGAATAATTCTTCATTCGAATGATTCTTTATTTGAATAACTCTTTATTCGAATTACTCGAACGATTCTTTATTCGAATAATTCGACAAATTCTGTATTCGAATAATTCGTTATACGTTATAAATTGTTCTATCTATTTATCCGAATAATTCTTTATTCGAATGATTCTTTATTTGAATAACTCTTTATTCGAATTACTCGAACAATTCTTTATTCGAATAATTCGACAAATTCTGTATTCGAATAATTCGAAAAATTCTTTATTCGAATAATTCGATAAATTCTGTATTCGAATAATACGAAAAATTCTATATTCGAATAATTCGCAGAAGTAAATATGAATGAAATAAACTCAGAAACTACGAAAAACCATTTTACATTGCATAATTTTTATTCGAATCAATTATTTTCCGTACGAATGCCTGCACAAATTCCATATGAATTCTTATACGAATGAATAATATCGATACCATATCCAAAGATCTTAAACGCCTGCTTTACGATTTAGTTTCGGAGAAACGTGCGTGGACAGACAATTTATCGATGCAGTGGATGCGAAAAATCGGCAGCGGATTCGCGCGATAAGCAGTTAAATTCGGCGATTACACGTCCAGCGAATGATCGGGAAATGCGAAGCTCCGAGCGATCGATCCTTCGAATAGAGAAGGCATTTTTCGCCTGTCGGATTTTTCGAAACACGAGGCATAGTGGATAATGACTGTTAAAGAGTTGTTCTCGCGTCCATGCTCCGCTACTAGTTTCAGCGGAGCCTAAAGCTGCGCGGCCACTTGAGAGATATTATCGAGAACAGATTGGTGCCTTTGTTCGCTCCGAAGTGGACTACGGTGGATTATATCCGGAGCAGAAAAAGTGATATCGATTCGGAAGTATATAATGGCCAACGGGAGTTGTTCTCGCAAAGATGTGTTCTACGAATGATGTGCTGCCAGTTTCTTACGGAAACTTTGCTGCGCACTGATGGAGAAATGTTTGAAATCATATCAAGAACTGCAATTTTCAATGTAAATACATTGTCATTGCGAATGCATTTCGATGAGATTTACGTCTGGAATTAATTGTCCGTAATTTCATGTTTGTACAAGTCCATGTTTATTGTTTACGTAAACATTCGGAAGCAGTTGCTTAATCGATTTTAAAAAGAACGCTGAATTTCCATATTTTATCTAATTATATCTCCATGTAATTCGAATATAATATGAAGACATAAAAATAATATATACAATAGATATTTCACATTGTGTAGTGTAGCCATGATTGAAGTTCATTCAACACTAAAAGGCTTAATCAACATAATTAAAAATAATTCGAACATTCTGTATTTTCTTTAATCATAGCTAGTGTAAACTTCAAATATTCATTCCCATAATATATTTCAAACTATTCAATTGAAATGAGAGAAATTAAAAAATGTAATTCATGTTTCATGAAAGAAACATGTTTAATGCTCCTTCGTTTTATTTTTATTTTTAACTAATTATATATTGATCAAGTATATCTTACTGTACTTTCCGTATCGTTGTACCTATAACAATGAGTTCCTTACCCGTATATATACATAAATAAATCGCATTAAATTAAACGATCAACCATAGCTACAGCAACAGCTTCAACGTTTTCCACATTTTCACGAATCGAACGGGTGATAAACGGTCGAAATTCACAGAGAATGAAACGAGTTTCCGTCTAAGCCAGTCCAGTATCAATATCATCGAAAAATACGAGCACCTATGGACACGGGCGGTTTATAAATGGTTTCATAAATATATAGACGGTTGGTTCAACGTCGGTGCGACAAATCTAGCGATGCCCGTATCTCGGAACACTCCTGGCAACTCTCGTGCAGGTTTATGCGACTCTCCGAAATGATCCTGGACGCTTTTATTATGAACGTGAAACGAAATTTCTGCTGCGAGGCGGGGAGTACACGGTGCAGGCGTTCGCCGTTTAACGTCTTAAACCCGGCGAGACAGCGCCGCAATTACCGATGCAATTTTTCATCGGATAGAAATGAATCTGAATGCTGGCCTTTGCGTTTCTTTGGATCCCGGAAACAAAAGGTTCAACCGTGGGAGAATTTATTCGTTATCGATAAACGTGTGTCAAGAGACAATGGGTTCGCTCAGAGAGCAATTCGGTTATCATCCGATCGCAGTTAATAACAGAAAGTTGCGTGCTCCGTACGTATAACAATTAAGCTCACATGTAGTTTATGGGTAGCGCTGAGAAAAATTTATTGCGTTTGCTGCAACGGTTTTCATAATTGATACAGTACCGTGGTCTCTGAAAATCGTATGAACATTTAAGCGAAGCGGAAGAGTAATTTAACAATGAAGAGAACATTTGTTTCTCCGTTTTATTTAAGTGCGAGCACAATTCTTACATTTACTTTGTAACCCAATAGTGAATAGCGCATATAAATTAATACTGTGCAAGATTGGAAAAGATTGTCGAACAGAATGCATGGCACGGATTTTCTCAATTTAGAGGAACTTATTTAGAACAATGATACTTAACTTTAAATTTCATCGAAAAGTACGTAATCGTATCTCGACTAATTATGGCTCATCATTTTCTTATCAATTAACACAATATTTATTATCAATTTATATATTATATAATATAATAATATATATTATATTATATTATATATATATATATATATTATATATTGTTTATTATCAATTAACAGAATATTATTGACTGTATCTTCGTAAGAAGCAAAATTACATTAGTCCATCACAAATATAAACTAGGAAACGTATATTAATTACACAACAGTAGTTATTCATTCCATTATTCTATTAACATGTTATACGTAGACTACATGCACGACAGATTATTCGTAGATAAGACACGAAATTGATTTCTGTCGTGGATTATTATTCAGCTGCAACCAGCAACGTGTTTATACCGCGCCCTGTAACCGCATCCAATCGAAAGTTGCAGCGCAACGCTGCAAGTAATGTTGATTATAATCTATTGCATTGCAACCGCTGGTAGATGAACACTAATCTGATTGATGATTCACAATTACGACTAATGTGAAATCATGTTTATGATTAACGATCGCGATTAATGAGTAATCAAATAATCATGATTAATGAACAACTTAAGTAATCAAAGTAAATGTAATGGTTGGTCGTGATTAACAGAGTAATTAATGTAATTACCTTTTCATATTACGATTCACTGAACAATTTGTTATCACGGTAACTAATAATATTTTTGAATAGCGTTTAGGAAATTCGCGTGACTCAAAGGAAGTCTTTCAAAAGCATTCAAAAGCAAGTGATTAAAAAAGATAAATTAATTATTCGTTCGCGATTACAGATTACTGATTACAAATTATCATATGTAATCGTGGTTATTGATTTAGTTTAGTAACGATTAATTGATTAATGATTACGATTGTGACATGATTTTCATAATCAGTTAGAAAATTGATCACAAAATAATCGATTACTGCCCAACTCTAATCCTGAATACTCATTTATACAAACAACGATTAACTACCATAACGTCCGTAAGCAATTACAAAACTAATCGCAAAGTAATCGAGTACTGTCCAACTCCGGCACGTGTACGGAATCGTGATTGGCATTCATGGCAGCGTCGGAAGTTTCTGCCGGCGATATCCGGAATTAATATATCGGATACCGGGACCGAGGCGGATCTCTGAAACTGGCATTATAGAAAACCGATTCGTACGTGCCGTCGCTGATCCCATAAAACCTTTTTTTCCTGCGGTAGCAGTCGATGCAGACTTTTACGGCGCGGTTTCCACGTCCGTATCAAATTGCAACCGTCTTCGTCGAAAGGAAAGGACAGGAAAAGTAGCCTCGGGGAAGTAGCGCGGAACGGGAAACGGGCGAAAAGTGGCAAAAACTTCGGAGTCGTTAAAACGTAAAGTAGTTCCGGATCGGGACGAATACGTACTTACAAATAGGTTTGCTGTAGCAGCGGTTCTCGCGCGCGGAATTCTGGATTTATGGCGCGAGCCGTTCCCATTAGATCTTGATCGGGATCCATGTGGTGGCGGTCGTGTGCAGCAGCCGTCAGATTACATGGGACAGCGTTTCAAATCACTCGAGCGAATTCGTCTGGCTGCAATCCCGTTCAAGAGAATCTCTCGCCCGCGAAAGAAAAGAATGGGCGAACCATGGGATAGTCCAATATCAAACGCGATGGAACGTTGTAAAATATTTCTGCAAGATGTTTTCGATTTATGTCACCGTTTATCAATTTCCGTGACGAGCACAGGGCTCCGAGGTGGCCCATTTCGAAATCGTTTCAAGTGGATCGATTATGTTCGTATCTCAATTTGGTCATTTCTCTTTTCTTATTTTTTCTTCTTTTTTCTAGTAGACTAACAAATGAAGGAACTGAAAAATCGAATAATTGATTTTGTTAGGGCCGTACGAATATATCGCACGGTGCGCAGATTGAAAGTTGCTCCTTCAGATGCTGCGCCTCCAACGACAACTTAATGGCGGTGGAGTTGATTTGTAGAAAAAGCTCAAACTGTGTTGTAATGCAAAGCAACACAGTTTATTTAACACGTTGACTGCCACGCGTATTTACAACAAAATCTCCTACAGGCCACCCGTGCCGCTATAGGAAGCGTGCGCTGTTAATTCATATCTGTTTTTTATTCCTGCATGAACAATTGGAATCTTTGTCGAGTACCGAATGGTATAACTCAAAATCTCTGCCCTTATTTTTTTTCAATAATGAAAAGAGATCGGATTGCCCGGAAGGAGAAGCATAAATAAAATTACATCGTCAGATTTTGATTTGGATACTGATAAATATAATCTTAGTGATAATGAATGTTATGAAGATACTATTGACGAGATTTTACGAGAATTGGTCATGGAAGAAGAAAGAAATGTTGATGATACTGAGGAAGCTACAGTTCAAATAAAAGATTCGAAATGGACCGATCAGAGGCACGAGCATATCTGAAAAAACAAACAACTTTTTGTCCAAGCTGTCCTGATCAACCTCAACTTTGCAGAGAATGTTTTAATGTTATACACTGCGAATAATTTTTTTAATAAACCATTTTTATAAGAATTCAATAGTTTCATTACCTCCTGTAGAATATTTGTCGAAATATTTTCGGAAATCCTTTGTAAGTAGTCAAATCAGCGTCACCCGAATTACGGGTGACGTGGCCTGATGAGAACTTTTGCTGTCACCCGAATACGGGTGACGCGGCAGTCAACGTGTTAAAGAAGGTCCAGGTTTACAATTGTGTGAGAGTGCTTGACACGTCTCTCGTGAGAGTTACCGAAAGACTCGTGGTCTCGACAAAAGTTTTGTTTTCCAGGTTGACTTGCTCGGAATTTGAAGCCTGATTGGCTTCAACCCCAACCTGTCCCCTCTTCCGAAGACGTTGCTCTAGGGCCTTGAGAAAAAGGCAAGTCGACGGAAGGCAGTTGGAGACCTCCTTGGATCTCCGGCTAAAGTGCACAGTAAAATAAAACTATTTCCTTACTTTTTACTTTACCGGTACTACCCGGTAAAGTAAACGGCATAAAAATGTCGTTATAGCGGGTCGTCGTTGTAAATCCGCCGAAATATTGAACCTTGTCCCGTAGGGTTCGGTTTATTTCATTGGTCTGTCAGGCACCTTTTCTCGGGGCCGTAGATTAGACCCTGTAGGCCCTCGTGTGACCTGACAGATTGTCTTGGTGTTGTTCCAAGACGGAACAGGTTTCAAGTTTTGGAAATGAAGTCAGGAAGGGCGGGATGTGACTCAAATACATATTCGAACTATAAAATGAGATATAAAAAGATATATACGTGGTTTGAAAAATGCTTTTTATCGCAATTTGGTATACAACGGTATCGCCGTATAACGCGTAAGAGGATTTCGTCTGAAACCAGCATCGAAAGCTTCGAAATTTTCAGAAGCTTCAATTAAGAGGAGTAGTAAGTGAAGTGCGCGAGGAAATTTTGCCCGTAAATTATAGCTCCGCGCAACAGTGCAGAGGATTGCCATTAATCCTTTGGAAACATTAATTTCCTTTATTTGCCGGGAACGAGAGACTCCCGCGGAAAATTATTGTGAAATTGCTGGAGAGGGTTAAGCGGAAGACAGCTTACATAGAGGAAATTGGTAATTGGATAGTTCGGCATTGTTTGAAGATTACGGTGATTGCATGCTGAAAATATTATGGCGTATAATGAAAATAAAAAAGAAGACACGATTTCGTTGATACGTAGGAAACGAAACTTTACAGTCGGTATTATTCATACACGGTACGTGTGTGCGCCATAGCGTTGTACCTGGTCTGCAAACCGTGAGCATTTATTGTGCACGAGAATGTGCGAGAAACAGCGAAATATGGGAGCTTGTGGATTTTGGGACAGCTTTATTTTGTTTATAACGTTGTGGAGGCTATTAGAGGGGAAACTTGGTTTTCTTCGCTTTTTCGTCGTTATTATTTAACATTTATGACATTCTAAAGAAAATCTGTGTAAATTGCAAGCATATCGAATTGCTAAAAAAAGCTAGCGTGGTTATAAAGTTATATAATAACGAAACGAAAGGTATCTTAATAATTTTTTAAGAGATAATAACAACAGCAAAATATAGTGACAAAAATTGTAACTGTCTATTCATAAGGTATCACATATTGAACCGCCAAATAATATGTAAAATGATACAAATAATTACTCTTCTTACGTAGAATTCGGTATCTCGATAGAAATTCTGCAAAATAAAAATTGTTTGTCAGCAGTGAAAAGTGTCAAAATTATTGAGACCACTGACCGATTTTATTATTCGCAGATACATACAGAGCAAACTAGTTGCACAGTTACATTATATAAGGTAATAACGTTTTATGTTCCCAGAATTTCGCGGAAGACAGTGACAATGTAATAACGCGGTAATGGGAAACTGTACGTTACCATTTCCGCGGAGCATGAAGTTATGATGGAACAATGCGGTCTCTTTTCTTATTGATGCCACGGGTTGCACATGAAAGGCGACATTAGATGGGAAACGCCATCAGAATTATGGCGGGAAGAATTATTGCGGGAGGAATTATGGTTCGATGTGTTACTGCCGGATGAATTGGTCGAATTTTTCTGTCGACAGAGACAAGTGTTCCTCTTCGGTTCTGTCACGATGTTCTACCAAAAAGTGCGGAACTTTCGGATTTATGGTATCTACTTGCCTCTGTTTTTCGGGCAAAAGAATAGCGGACCACTGCGTCCAGTGTTCCTGGCGTTCCTCGTGTGTAAAAACGGGTTTGCGGTTTTACAGCCTGACACGAGGAACCTTCTATTATTTAGTGGCACAATAAATCGCCGACACATATGGAATGTTGTTCTGCGGGACGCAGATAGTTCGGTTTTGGAGGCATTCATTTTTTTTTCTATATTCGGAGCAATTCAATTGCGAACCACCGCGTGAAAAACCGTTCCCTTTATGATGGGGAGAATGGTGGAAACGTGTTGGAGAACAATCTACGATTGTACGCAGATTAAAACACCGTTTGTTCATTTGTCATAGGCTCCATCACAATTCCTGAGCGAAACAAATTTTCTATGCAATAATCTGCAATATTTGAGCCGTTTATTTTGAAAGCGGCATAAGTCACTTTGTTTTTATGTCGATATATTTAAGAGTTTGCGTTTTAACACGTTTAAAAATATTGATGCTAACTTTCGAGAAGATTTACTTGCATTTGTTATCTCAGGATACGGATATTTTTCTCAGTATAAATAATTTCGTATAAACATTAAAAAAAATCACCACTTTTCATTATGGTAAAGTGACTTATGCCACTTTCAAAATAAACGGCTCATTTTCCGATCGAATATTATTATTCAATACAAGTATATTATTATTCAATACAATTATATTAATATAATATAACAATGACAGTCATCCCTTTCATTTCGTCTACATAAATTTAAAGGCGAATATCCATATCGTATTAAAATTTTTAGGAATTCCTGAAATAATTTGGGAATGTAAACATTGTTATAAATTATAATATATCTAGTAAAGGATTAGATATCGAAGAACATCTTTAAGGATTGAATTTTTTTGGTGTTCATATTTTAGGAAGTGACGCGTTTCCGTTCATCTTCAGTCTACAAAGGAATTGCTTCCCATAATCGAAGTGCAATTTCACACGTACAGTGACTCACAAATGTATTCGTACAACTTCTAAAATACAATAACTTTTGAAAACTGAACTAAATGATTTGAATTTTTTTCTATGGTTGACAGAGGCATTAGTCTATTAGAAGATGGCTAAAAAGCTCTGTTTTTAATTTAGCTATTACTTGGAATGAAAAGAAAAAATGAAAAAGCCTCGTTTTTTAACTTCTTTATCCTATAACGATAAAATTTTCAACGTGCAAAGTTACCGCGTTCTACAAAAGATATTTTTCAAATTTTTGTTATAGGCTCGGAGAAAAAAGTTAAAAAACGAGAGATTTTTATTTTTTTTGTCAATCCAAGTAACAGCAAAATTTAAAAAAAAGTATTTCAGTCATCGTCTAGTAGACTACTCTCCCAATCATCTAAAAAAAAGTTCAAGTCAGTTACGATGAAATTCCTATTATATTAGGTCTACCGGAAAGTTCTGTCCGCTTGAGAAATGAAAGGAAACAATAGATTTTTCATAAATTTAGTAATATTTATTGTACAATATAATTTCCGTCGTTACTTACGACCTCTTGCCAGCGTGATGGCAATTTGTGAGCAACATTTTTCAAAAATATATGTCTCAAATGATCATATGCATACCTATCGAAGTTTGCAATGACATTATCAGACAGAGCTTTCCGGTAGACCTAATACAATCGTTGCTGTATTGCGGATCCTAGATTTTATTTTCTAACTAGACGTCTGTCGAAATCGTTTCGCAAGTCGAGTGGATCAGTCGAAATAATACGAGTGTTTCCGTATGAAACCTGTGGGGAACCGTTGGCAGACTCGCGAGCCAACCAGTTGCCAGTTATCACGGCGAGATAAATCACCGGCCGCAAGTTATCAAGACAACGACAGTGCCGCTTTTATCACCGTCGAATCGCTGGAGAAGCCGTTGTCGGGCTAACCATCTGGAAATCCCTTCGGTAAGCAGAAGTTGCCCGTCCAGCAGCAGCGGCCCTGAAGAAGCAGCACGCGATTTACGCTTCCGCGATGTAACTTTCGTTGTAAATTCATTACCGGATAACAGTGGCGGAATTTATACGGTTGCGGTTCGAAGATACTCATTGAAAAACGAGTCTCAGCGGTTTGATTTATTCAATGAAAAATACAACGTTGCCGCGAGTCCCGTGCCCCGAAACGCTGTAATTCTTCCATGAAAAACCGGGCTCGCAGAATATATGGACACAGGTAATGGGAAACCCGCGATCGCTATAGCGGACCGCGCCGCTTCCCGATTTTTCATGTTACCTCGGTATACAAGCTCGCGGTTCTGGTATACGCATCGATTACCCGGCCCGTCCGAATGTCCCGGCTAAGAAATTGAAGCCTTCGGTGGGTCGGGCTTCTATGTCTTCCTTTCCGGATATCTCGTTCAATTTGGAGCAGGTGCCTGTTTACGACATGCATCGCATTATTTAGGGGCGACCGCACGTTCACGTAAGTCGTAAACGATTGTCTCTAGCTGCAGAAAAATACTGCAGTTTTATATAGTTGAACCAGCCGGACGTCTGTTTGAAGTAGGTCGATCAGATGGTCACGCCGAAATAGAACAGAGAAGTAGAAAATAAATTCGTTGTCGGACAAACGAGAAGAGATTTGTGGAATACTCATTTTTTACCCTAGCAAATTGAAAGCAAGTAAAATAATCATTCGTTGACAGACGTGCAAGGAGAAATGTCTTGTCTATATCAGTCAGTAGAAAATTCATTCGATGTCAGACGTATAAGGAGAAACGTCTCATTCAATCAGCCAGTAAAATGTCCATTCATCGTCCAACGTGTCAGTAGAAATATCACGACCGATCAACCAGTAGATTCTCCAATCATCGTCGGACACGTCAGTAGAAACGTCTCGTCTGATCAGCCAGCAGAAAATTCATTGGTAGTCAGTCTGACCAATAAGAAGAACATTTTCATCGTCGAACGTACAAGAAGGAAAGCCCATTCTAGCTCTAACCCTCCAGATTTAATTTTCTTAATTTCCAACAAAGAACGTTCGAATGGCTGCGACTACAAAAGCAACAATTCAGCAAGTAGTTGGACGTTTTCTATTTCGTCGCTCGGACGACGACGGGTAACGTGCATCGACGAAAACCCGGCGATTTTCTCCCTGATTTCGTCCTTATTTCACCGGTGGCCGAAACTTTTCTCTCCGGTGTCGTCTTTATTTCACCGGTGGCCGAAAATTCGACGTTACTCTCGCAGATTGCAGCCGGAGCTCGTACAGCATGAAATGTTCGACTCGCGTCATCAGCCGAGCGGAAACGGCGTCGGTGGTCAGGAACGAAGTTCGTTTCCCGAAATCGGGATGCATTGTGGCATCATCGGAAGCGAGGAGATGAAATATCGAAACAGTGTCGAGCGGGTTCAGCGGTTTGTCAGCGAGTCAGTAAAAATCCGCAGTTCCTTGGATGTTCGCCGGAATTTTTTCGATTGCCGGTTCCGCCGAACGGAACAATTGTTCGGAACAGCCTCGGATCGAGGGATGCCCTCCGGGGCTAAGGGGCTTCAAACAGCGTTAAGAAGTTACCAGCACCGGCGTTCCACGATGCAGAGCCCAGTCAAAGGATTGAAAAAGTGAAACGTTCCTGGAACGAGTCGTCTATGAAGGAAGCAATTGCTCCGTCGGACGCAAAGCAAGAATGCCCGCCTCGCAACAGAGACAGGGCCGGCAACTCCATTCTTCAAAGAGTTAGGGGAAACACTTTGGAACCCATTACCGTCTCTATTACGCTCTTTGTAGCCGGCGCTCCCTTAATTTTAGTTTATTAGCGTACTCGGACCATCGTCGCGACGGCAGCAATTGTGTAATAAATATAATTGCATTCGATGTCAACACGAGCATCGACGAAGCACCGACTCGGCGGCGCTGCGATATTCAATCCTGGCGCGAGTCTGCATCCTCAGCGATTTAAGTAGCACGTCTGCTTTAATAGCGCCCTGGTGCAAGGGCTGCGGGTGTCGGAATGATCATTCTCTCCAGCGATGCAGAATTCGTTCGATGAAATATCTAGATTTGTAGCTGACACGTCGGAGGAAGCCGTCGAAATTAATCGCAGACATTGCCAACTACTTCTGATTATATCTTGTAGAAAATTACATTTTTCATATTTAATTGAAGCATTTATGCTTACATGGAACTAACTTTTATTTTATAGAAATCGATCTTTATTTTTAGTTGGCATTATAATTAGTGAAAATCGATCAAAGGAAAAGAGACAAGATACAAAAGAAAATATTCATTTTCAGACAAAGAAGTAATAATTGTTTTGGCCAATCAGAAAGCAGAAGGAAACTTGAGTTTCTGAAAGTGCAAACTCAGAAGAATATTCATTCATTGTTAGAAAAACAAATAAGATTTCCACGACCACAATCCAAAAGTGAAAGGAAACTGTAGTTTCCAAAATAAAAAATTTAAGATTCGCGCTAATTAAGAATACTTTTTATTCTTTTCTCTGATTCTGAGAGCCATAAGTTTCTCGAGTAGAATGCCGTAAATAGTCAGCGTTCATTAGGTGCGCGCCCAGGGAACAATTCCAATGACTATAATCGTAAAACAATGTAACGACCATGAAATCGAGTCGTATTTTGAGTTTTACCTTCTTTAGGAAACTACTTTGATTTCTGAAGGTATTTGGAACTTCATAGTTCGGCTCGCGAAGTTTTCTGCCCTATAATTGAAGAGAATGGGGCGGGGACCGTTAGAAATCACGCCTCTCAACGATAATTGGCCAGCTCTTGGGACAGTTCACGATTGAATTGCCTTCGTTCTGACAAAACGAAGTTTTCTTGGACCTCGATCGAGCTTATCGGTCTCGGAAGGCTCGATAAGCTTCCCGAAAGTAACGTGAAAGAGGTCACGCAGAGTTCTTTGCATGCTGCGGAAACTTTCAGAGTCTTATTACTAGCAACAAGTAGCAGGATCTTCGATATCCTGCAATTCCTTGCGAAAAGTACCTCGTTGTTCTCCTGGATAGGATTTCCATTTATTAGAAAATCTGCTATATTTGAAATTGAAATTTATTCAATCGTTTCAAGCTCGCTTTAGAATCAATTTATTCAATCTACACACTTTCGCTGCAGATGCATATTTCAAGAAAGGAAATACAAATAACTCTTTGCTCTCTAGTCCATTAATATCTCGATTTAGTTAATGCAATCTATGATATTGTTTGAAGAGATTGCAAAAATGAGTGAAAAGAATATATTGGGTTGGCAACTAAGTAATTGCCGATTTGTTCAATGAAATAAAAAATTTTTTTTACTTGGAATGAAGTTTAATCTGTAATGTATTTTCCATTTTGTTCGATGACCTTCTGTCATCTCTCTGACAGCTTGAAAATTCCACGCTCGTAGAAAGTCTGATCCTTTTCGGCCAAAAACTGAGTTAAGTGAGATTTTACAGCGTAAAATCATCATTAAAAGTTTTACCACGAAGGGAGTTGTCCAGGGATCGAAATAAGTGGTAATCCGATGGCGCGAGATCAGGGCTATATGGTGGGTGTAACATCAATTCCCAACCAATATCCATCAATTTTTGTCGAGTGGACAAAGACGTGTGCGGCCTAGCATTGTCCTGGTGGAAAATGACATCTTTACGATTGATCAATTCTGGTCGCTTTTCCTTGACCGCTGCATTCAATTTGTCCAGTTGCTAACATTCACGGATAATAAAAAATAACATAAAAATAATAATAATAATAATAATTTTGTAATATAACATTTACGGATATCATAAAAATGGGAGTGAGAGACACCTATAACTGAAATCAGCAATTACTTAGTTTCCAACCCAATAGAACAATGAAAACATTGAAGAATATTAAGAATATCGAAATGTTATTATAAACTTATTAAGATTCTTACAATTGATTAATTTTCCAGTGGAACGCAATCAGACCTATAAAAATGATTAATACAAGGATATAGGCATTGTAGATCAGGGCCTCCTGTCATTACCGTTGTTGAATGAAAAATGCAGGAGCTTAATTATAAGTAAACTTGAGCCTCTCAAGTCTACCGGTAAATATTAAATTTCGTTCGGCCTTAATGCCACAGTTTGCTCCGCGAATTCCGGAGCGAAAAGTACCGCAGCTTTATTAATTATTCATAAGCCGTACGCGAACAATAAACTTTAGAAGAGTTTCTTCCCTGCGAATATTATATCTATGGAGATCCAGAAGAATGTTCAGAAATGATAACAGGGATAAAAGATGAATTTCTGAAGAGACCTTAACATTGTTTTTACCATTTTATCATTTCAGAAATTAAATTTCGTGTCGTCTGAACAAATATTCTACTTATTCATTCATCAATGGCTTGAAACACAATCATGTGACAACTGCTATTTGTCAGACCAACATTGTTCTATTGTACCTATAAAAACACCATATACACCGTTCATCGATAAAATTCATGATCCACATAAAGAATTATCACTAGATTTTTATTTTCTTTACCTACCGGCACAGTATTACATTAAATTGTTCAACAATTATTTTGTATAATATACTCTTCATTGCATGATTTACATAGCTACAAAATTATGGTGTAAGTATTTACAGATATATGAATAATCTATATTTGCCGATGTGAATAAAGCTTTTAATTTGATTCATTCTTTTTTACACGACACTGTATATAAATATATAATGTAAATAAATTTATTTGTATGTCTAGCACCAGACTTATTCCACTTAATGTATCAGACTATAATTGTATGTTTCTTCTCAGTGCACAGCATCGACGTTATTTTTAAATAGAAAACATAGCCAGTTTCCTAACACAGTTACAGATAAATTGCTGTCTGGCCATACACGGCGTATATGTACTTAATGTCGGAGCTACAACCCAAAATCTGATGGTTAGCTAGATAACAAACCACACTTGATTAGAGGCTAGCCTAGATTCAACAGGTTAGATCTACCTGTCTGACCATAATCGCCCTATTTCACTTGCATAACCACGAGTACCCCTACCATTTCTCAGACGCCGCCAGTAATCGCCTCTCATTTATTTACCCTTGACGCCGGTTCGACGTTCTTATTTGCGATCTTCCGGACAGCCACGCGTTCGATACGCTCTAACAGAAATTCGATTGGAACAGGAAATTGTAACGACAGCCATTAAGACTCTTCTTGTATCGAATCGCTGCGCCGCTGAGAACAGGGGTCACGTCGCAGACCAATAACGACCACGCAAATGACCATCCGAACGATCATTTCCAAGCTTCGAAGCACATCCTCTCTATAATCTCTCTCTTCCGACACTTTCTCATTTCCGTGGCAGGAACATTCGTTACTAGTTCCGCGCGTTTTTCTCTGCTGGTCCATTCCGCTCGTTGCATTCGACGAATAATTATTAAAACCGAGCCGCGTGATAAAGTGACGAGAGAGCTACGCTGATCGGGAACACTGCTTTCGATAAACCGAAACTCGAAAAACCGGTTACATGCTGCCCATTAATTAATTACGCTGACAGTGCAATCAACCACTCGCGCGAACGCGCTCGTTATTTATAGTTGGACCGCCGTGAAACTTTTACGAGAGAATTTTTCTGTGCGAGTAGTCGGAAAAAATGGACGTATAACTGCATACATGTCCAAACTTTAGGGTAATCTTGACAATTTTTTAGTTCGGCAAGCTGTCGTTTGTTGAGAATTTATGACTACGTCCACATCCATTGAGTCAATTAGCAATCGATAATAGGACGGTGGGAAGAACAAAGTCTTCGTTACTCGAAACCAGAGCTGGGAAAAACTGGATCTTTGAAATAGTAAATGGACCGTAACTATTTTTTACATCTCATGTAATATTTGGCAGATAAACATTTTTTGAAATGATAGTTACGTATGGAAATAGCATTTCGAATATATTTAACTACGTACGTTCAACAAATATTTTTTGAATATTCAACCTTTCTTAACACTCAAAACATACTTCGAAAACAGTTTATTTGCCATACTCTGTATTACGTGAGAAAATAGAAATATTCGTAGAC
Organism: Megalopta genalis; assembly: GCF_051020955.1. NCBI lineage: Eukaryota > Metazoa > Arthropoda > Insecta > Hymenoptera > Halictidae > Megalopta > Megalopta genalis. Next base: position 11,425,330 of record NC_135016.1, read on the forward strand.
CATATCTCAGTTTATTTAAACTACAGGATTATTTAACGATTGTAAAAATTACTATTGGTCTAAGTATATAAAAAATTTTTATTGTGTTAAATATGCGTAAAAAATGGTTATTGTCGTAAATGACCATATCTCAGTTTATTTAAACTACAGGATTATTTAACGATTGTAAAAATTACTATTGGTCTAAGTATATAAAAAATTGTTATTGTGTTAAATATGCGTAAAAAATGGTTATTGTCGTAAATGCGTGTAAGAATCGCTATTGTTCTATTCATGTTTAGAAAGTGCTATTGTTCCAAACAGGTTTCAAAATTGCTATTGTTTCAGACACCCGTAAAAACATTTACTGTTCTAAACCCGTGAAAAAGTTGCTACCGTCCCAAACACGTCTAAAAATTATTGTTCCAAACACGTGAAAAAGTCGCTTTATTAACATTGTCATTAATATCCAATAATTTCCACCTTCTTGACCCGAAAAGCTCGGCGTCTCAACACGATTCATGCAACGTCACGTCCACGAAAACACCGCTTGGTCTCAATCCACGCAGTTTCCGGAGTTAAATGACGTATTCAAGAACTATCGACATCGTCGAGTGGGGAAAAAAGTTTGTTGGTTCTTCTCGAATTTCGCAGAGCACCCGAGGGGTCGGGAGTTTAATGAATTAATCAGATACCACGGTAGATTCGTAATGCAATTCTCTCTTCTTTCTCGGCGCTCCGCTTAAGACGGTCCGCGCGTCCGCTTGAGATGCATTTATTCACGTTTCTTTCGTGCATTCCGGAATCTCGGGTTCGCGCAATTTTTCCGGACGAAGGCGTATAATGTAATTCCTAATGTCGGGTTCTCGACTGTGCCCGTTTAGCTCGAACGGCAAAGGTACGCTGAGAAATTAGCTGAAATAATGCATTCCACGATGGAAGCTGAATCCGGGGGCGGGGGGACGGGAGGGGGGAATGAGACGGCGGCAGACATTAAATCTACGCTTTCGCGGTGGGAGCAGATCTTGGAGTCTACTTAATACGCAGACGAATTTAATCTGCACATCGTGTCGCACAACATGACCCATTTCGTAGCTCTCGAGCTAATCTGAAAATATCGCGCCGCTTAACCCAGATTCCCATTGTCTCCTCGAGGCTCTGTTATTAATAACTTTCTCGTCTGCCCTTCGAGATCCCGGAAATTCCGACCCGCTAAAGATTGCGGTCCAGTTAATTCGATTCTTACATTCCGACCATTATTAATGCTCTGTTGATTAACATTCATTCCGATTGTCCCGTTTCTACTTCGAGAAGATCTTGGCGACCGAAGAATCTGCCTTGCATTTCATGCTGCGATCGCATTCTGTGAGATTTACGACCACTTGACAACGTCTACTTTTTAATTAAACTGATAAGAACTTAGCCGTGCTGCGACGTCTAAGTCTTCGAGTCAGATTCTCCAACTTCCGCTATCTGTATTCGATTAGAAGGAGACCTTCTACCGCGATAATTTCCGAAAATTAGTAATTAGTTCGGTTGTCAGGACCAATTTTCGACGCTGCCTCTCTGTGAGAAATGAAAAAAGCGCTTTTAAATATTAGAACTGGATTTTTTTTTTTTGATAATAATGCGATTAAATCAATTGGATGGAACACGAGACTGACGAGGCGTAAGAACAATTTAATAGTATTTTTGACTTATTAGAGCCATTAAGGGGAGAATATGTTATCGAAAGGATAGGGGAGACAGTCGATGATAGGTCAGACGAGAAACGATTTTATCGATGGGTTGCTCTCAAAGTGCAACTACCATATAAATGAACAATTCTAGTTTAGAAAAAAAAAACACTACGCGCTCTCGAAATACGCACTGATAAATCGGCAAACTTTCAAGCGCTCAATAAACTGACAAAAAAAATTCGTACATGAACTTTCGCGTGGTATTCTGAAAGGGGAGATTTCCCTCTGCAACGCAATAAAATACTAACTCCAAATAAACGCTTTAACTCCGTACAGTTATTTAAATTCGTAAAAAATGGGAAACATGAATCCTTAGTTTTTAACTGTATTCCGGAATAAAAAATCAGCTTCGTGAAAATATAGATCGTGGGTGTCAAAGCTGCTTCGTTACTTTCGCAGCATCGATACTGTAAAAATGTGTTCGTCAGAAATTTCTGTAAACTTCTTCAGTCAAGCATATATTATAGTAAAAATCGCAGGAAGTTTAAACAAACCCGATCTTGTCGTTGTTACAAAACAACATACACTAGTCGCGTTTAGAACTTTGTAGTTCCAGTATAAAAAGTCCGTCGACGATGTTTCTTTATCGGAGAGAAGCTATCGATGTCGCTAGAAAAATGGTGCATAAAAATGTCATGGGATCCGATTACCCATGCTTATCCTAGCTTTCAACAATGCATCGTGCCTGAATTTCGGCGAAAGCCTAGCAAGGAGTCGCCGTCGAGTCACGGAACAAATAAACCGGTTAGAAATTAGGGAGCTCCTCGGCGCATCGGCGATCGCGTTCCTAAAGCGGCTCTCGCACAAAGGGATGCAAATGAAGCTCGATACAGGAAAGCAATTTAGATATGCGATAAATGATCGCCTGCAAAAAGCGGCGCGAATGAATTTTCCCGTGCAAGCTGGCCCCGGAGATTTCAAAGATTTTTCAATGGAGAGAGGCTATTTTTTTCCACGAAATTGGCTACAATTAAATAACTTTGCGTCGAAGGTTTTCGACGCGGACGCCGCGTGGGATCATCGGCGGCCCGTGAAATCGCGAAGCGTGCGCACGTTGTTCACGTTCGCCCGTTGAAATTTAATTATCTGCCCGACATTGCTCGCGATGAATACGTATATGTGCGCGCACACATCACCAGGTTTTCGGTATTTCCTAAATTTGTTACGGACCGCTGAACGACCGGCGTACACACGTGTCGTAAATACCGTTTTCTGGCAACAGTTGGTTTCAAGGATCGTCTAACGTTCGTTCCGCCCTCTGAACATCGGCACGTACCATTAAACAATCGATTCCAGCTGCACAAATCTAAACACTCTGCGCGATAGATCAACTCACTTACGCCAGGACCCAATATGCTTTCAATCGCCGTACAGGGAGAAACTAAATTATAGGGCGTCGTGCAAACTGATGGTACAACCGGATAGGGGGTAATAGCACGTCATAGAATAGGTCGAAGAGAAATAACATTTATTACTTTGAGACTTTGTTGGAACAGACCGAGTTGGAAGATGCGCCAAGATCCCGTGGCTTGTAGCATGACGAGAAGTAGAATCGGTATGATTTGGTCAGACACGCCACGTGATTTCTATTCAATGCTATTATCTTTTCAATCTAAGTTTTCTCGAAAACGGAGCCTCGAATGAAAACAAAATTACTGTTAAACTGTTTGGAATTTTCTAGTTAAATCGTCTTTATTAGCCTCATCTAGGAATTTGTCATCTTGATATATCTTCCAATTGATTAAATCTAATTATTAAATTGATTCACACACACACACACACACACAAAATCTAAACGAATCTTCTGAGTAATTTTCACGTTACTCTGATGTTTATCAAAAATTCCTTATTTACTCAATGTAAGACGACTTTGCCCTTTGATACGGATAAGTAAATAAATAAATAGAATATGTTTGTTGTTATGTATATATTACATATATTATACTATTTGTGCAAAAGGCAGTCGAAGGAAGAATTTGTCGAGGCAGCCTGAATATAGGAAACGTTGAAGTGGTTCTATGACGTTGACGCAGTACCTTGTAGTTTCGAAAATAAGATGTTTTCAAGAAATGATAAATGAGTCAGTCAGCAACGAGTCAGATATTTGCGGTGCCGCACGAGAGAAGAAAGCGGAAAGCGCACAGAAGAAAGGCTGCCACGCGGAAGTAACAATCTACGGTCGCTATGTCGGCCTCGTATCGCGTTCTCCCGCGAGTAAACACCAGAAAGAATGATAATCTAAAAATTACAGGGCTCATTCATTCGGGAGCAAGCTATCGGGGAGTTACATCCATAGCCAACAACATTTTTATTGCCAAGTTCTATCCCCAAGAGCTGCGTTACATCTCCGCCGAAGTGTTCTACTTTCTTCGCATGTGGGAATTGCATGTCCACGCGAGAACAACTTTAAAGCACCACTCTGCGGCCGACACGTGGCGTTGTACATACAAGTTACCAGGCTGAGCTAAACTTTTACATCGGTAGATATCATCGGCGAAACTCTGGATGCACTTGTAGAATCGCTACAAAGTTTGCAACACAATTCGCTGAGAATCAATGTACAGATATCGCTCGAGGAAAAATCGAATTACAGAAACAACAGTGACTCGCGTCCTCGTCCGATCACGTTCGAAGTTCCAACGAAATGCAACTAAATCTTTCAGCTCGAAGTATGCGAACTTCTGCGAACAGATAGTCACTGTACTCTCGCAGAAGATTTCCAAATTTCGTTAACGTTTGCATCGATAGATATCGTCGACGATACTCTGCCTAAAAGTTAATGTAATAATAAAAACTGCTAACGAAAAGTGAAATTCCAGGAACGACAGTGACTCGCGTCCTCGTCCGATCACGTTCGAAGTTCCAACGAAATGCAACTAAATCTTTCAGCTCGAAGTATGCGAACTTCTGCGAACAGATAGTCACTGTACTCTCGCAGAAGATTTTCAAATTTCGTTAACGTTTGCACCGACAGATATCGTCGACGATACTTTGCCTAAAAGTTAATGTAATAATAAAAACTGCTAACGAAAAGTGAAATTCCAGGAACGACAGTGACTCGCGTCCTCGTCCGATCACGTTCGAAGTTCCAACGAAATGCAACTAAATCTTTCAGCTCGAAGTATGCGAACTTCTGCGAACAGATAGTCACTGTACTCTCGCAGAAGATTTCCAAATTTCGTTAACGTTTGCACCGATAGATATCGTCGACGATACTCTGCCTAAAAGTTAATGTAATAATAAAAACTACTAACGAAAAATGAAATTCCAGGAACGACAGTGACTCGCGTCTTCGTCCGATCACGTTCGAAGTTCCAACGAAATGCAACTAAATCTTTCAGCTCGAAGTATGCGAACTTCTGCGAACAGATAGTCACTGTACTCTCGCAGAAGATTTCCAAATTTCGTTAACGTTTGCATCGATAGATATCGTCGACGATACTCTGCCTAAAAGTTAATGTAATAATAAAAACTACTAACGAAGAATGAAATTCCAGGAACAACACAGTAATTTGATTTCAGGTGCTTTGATACAGGATGCGCTATCAACATAGGATAAAGATTTGTATCGTGTCAACGAAAATATTAATTTAATTTTCCATTTTTATTTGAGTTCAAATTAGATTTATATTTTTTAGGCGACCGTGCAACGTGCCACTGACTCTCTAAAATGAACGAATCTTCTCTGCGCGTCCACCATCGCCTCCCGAATATCGACAGAATTAAAGAAAAATAAAGTTTATCTGGAGAACTGATTTCCACAAGGAACTCCGATCCAAAGGAAACAGAACAGGCTTCGAAGCGGTCTCGCGAGAATCTCGAAATCGAGGTACCGTTCGGTGGAGTACAAAAATATTTCCGTCCCGTAAATGAGACACCTTCGCGACGAGACCAGGCTGCAGGAAGGTGGTGGGGTGGGGTGGGGTGGTGACAAGAGAAAATTCTTCTGCCATTCGGTCGGCAACCAGGATGAAACCAGATGGGTCTATTTCTTTCTCGTTGAGCATGTGGGTCATAGACGAGGGCGGCGTGGATCCCTTATCGGGTAAACCGGAGGAGCGACCCGTGATTGCTACGCTATTCGATCGTGCTTTGATGTGCGAGCCATGGACGAGATCGGGATCGTTGACGCCGGAATCACAGGAGATAAAGGGCCACGGCCGAGATGGAACTCGCGCGGGCCGAATCGGTCCCGGACCAAGTCGATATTCGAGGAAATTTCGATGGAATTACACCGGCTGAAAGTTTCCCAGAGAATAAAAGCGAGCATCCCCTCCGCGTGTTCCGCGATCCAGATCCGGGGGGATAAGTTATTCCGATGGTCACGCTTGAATCGTATAAACCGCCGTTGAATAGCTGAATTTTCAATTTTAGTTTTATATCCTGTCGTGACGTTTCTCTACGGAGCAACAGACGCCCAAATGCGGGAAGAAAATACACGCGGAATTATGAAACAAAATATGCAAATTGTTAAGTGAAGATTTGGATCGGGTGTAATTTTTTCGATTTTTATTGATTATTGGTACGGGTACGCGATTTCATATTTTTATTTTCATTCTGAATTATTCAAATGTATTTAGTAAAGTTTCGGAATTTGATCTACCCTACATCATGTAGGGTAAAAACTTAACATCAACATATAACAAAAATTAGGTACTATTGCAGGTGCTATTGGAGTCGTTAGAGTAATTTTGATATTACTTTTCTTTACATAAGTCACCCATCAGTAGTATCAGAGTATCATCAAGTAATCTGAACTTAGTTTTATTTTAGGATAAATCATTGATACCCTAATTACGTGTTTACTTGTTCTTGATTTATTGATCGTTTGCTGCTATTCGTTCATGAATTGTTAATTAATTTGATTTTGATTTTATACTTAAATTTTTGTTGATACATTATTCTATAATGTTGAAGAATATTTATATATTACTTTGTATTAACAAGACCACGTATACAATGAAAATTATTATATTGAAAATTAGTCATAAACACATGATTTTAGGTAGAAAATATTTTTATCCGCTTTTGGCAATCTTCTCCCTCATAAAACGCCTGCTAGCCATGCCCCCACATTTTACCTGCTAGAGAATCCCCGAAAGCGTTGCGTAACAGACCGAATTGTTTACCCTCCTCACGGATTAGGTTTCCAACATAGAGGCTCGGCTTTCAGTTATTGGGATTTATTGAGCGAACACCCGGTAAATATGCGGCTCTATTTACTGCAAAATTATTGCTACGGAACTGGCTGACTTGCCAATAAACATAACGGGCTGCTTCTAAAGCTCTATGTCAGGAAAATAGGAGTACAATAAATTCTCCCTAATTGACGCTCAGATTGTGCACAAAAATGGACCATTTGGAAAGAGAAGATACGATCATTCGAGCCTTGCAGCTCGTTTTTATAGTTTCCGATTGTCAAGAATTATAAAAACGAGCTGCAAGGCTCCAATAATCGTATCTCTACTGCTTAAATTGTCCATTTTTGTGCTCAATCTGAATGTACTATATAGTAGTATAGTGTACTATATAGTACAGTCTCTCTACTTGTATATATATAATATAGTATAGTATATATATATATATAAAATATATTATATATTATATATATACTATATATTAAATATATTATATATTATATATATATATATATATATATATATATATAATATATTAATATATATACTATATATTAAATATATTATATATTATATATATATATATATATATAATATATTAATATATATAATATATATAATATATTTTATATGGTGTCCCTATTTCTAGTGCTTCTTTGGAACTGTAAGTACAATTCGTTACAGGATTGTTAATACTAAACTTACTTCATCATCTACTGTTCATTTACTGTTTAATAAATTCGAAGCCCTTTTTAAGAAATATAATTATCATTTGATGCATCAAGTTTTTTCTCAAATTCGTTATAGTTCATTTACTCTAGTGTCATCATTCTACTGATCATTTACTGTTTAATAAATTCGAAGCCCTTTTTAAGAAATATAATTACCATTTGATGCATCAAGTTTTCTTAAATTCGTTATAGTTCATTTACTCTAGTGTCATCATTCCACTGATCATTTACTGTTTAATAAATTCGAAGCCCTTTTTAAGAAATATAATTATCATTTGATGCATCAAGTTTTCTCAAATTCGTTATAGTTCATTTACTCTAGTGTCATCATTCCACTGATCATTTACTGATTAATAAATTCGAAGCCCTTTTTAAGAAATATAATTACCATTTGATGCATCAAGTTTTCTCAAATTCGTTATAGTTTTACTTGCATATGTTTTGTGCATTATCAGCATCGCATGATAAAACGAATGATAGAACTGTATTAAATTGTATTATAGAAACCACGGGAACAATGTGCACTGATGCGAACATATGGAACGAACATGTTATCCAAACAATTAAACATGTATACGAAAATATGACTTTCCGCTCTCCTAAAGACAGTTGTTCGGCACACACCGAAACTATTCGGGGAACTTACTTTTACCCTTACGAAAAGTTCTCGAAGTGTACTCGCTCACTCGTCCATTATAAATGTGCTATAGGAGCATGTGACACCCGAAAGTTCTTGCTCGTGTAACTCACTAATAACAACACATGCTCCCGGCAACTTAAACACACATTATTTCGCGAGTTCATTGCCCCGATCGCAAAGGGTTACTCGTGGCTTTTATCTGCATCCCTTTATCGATCACTTTCGAACGATCGCTGTTCCCCTCACATGAATTATTATACTAAGTTATCTTGCATGATACCACTTGTCAGTTAATTACACAGTGACCTTGATAATAAAATTATTTGAGTTACTATACTCTATTCGAAAGTATACGAGCACACAAAATCAAGAAGAAACTATGCAGCAAAGTTAATTACAAATCCATGTTAATTACAAATTTCCAACTTTCGCGTCATCCTTTCTTTAACTGAATACTTTTCCGGGTAAATAAAATGCAAAAATTTCGAAGCCACGTGCGTGGTTGTCAAAAATGTTTTTCAAATGCATTATTTTGAATACTGAGACCTCCTTGAATACCGTGCATTCCATTCTCGCTCTATGAGCACGGAATTTGCAGTTTGAGCGCGTTTTCAGGAGTAATATCGATCATAACGTTGGGCGGTCTACTATAAACTCAGGCCACAAACTCACAAATCGTTTGTATACTACTGCGAACACCGGTCGAACCATAACTGCATCCCAATAACGTTGTGTATTTGTTCGGAATATATAGTGCACTAGATAGTACTGTGTTTAGATGTGTCCGACGACGACTATGAATTTGTTTGAACATCGGTTTACAAAACCATAAATAAGAAGGTTTACGCGTATAGTATTCGAAGGATATTCGGTACATTATGGTCGACAGAAATATAAATGCGAACGATCCTAAATCAAATTTGCAAGCTAAAATGTCTTCGTGTCAGGTTGCTTCCCCCGTTAAACGATGTCAACAATTTATAGCGTTCTCGTGCCGCAAAATACTTCTTCGTCATAGTGCCAGACCAATGCGGGAGAGTTTCACTTCCCGATCCAGTATTATCTGCTGTTCGCAACGAAATCGTGAAAACAGATAGGCATAGCATACGATCCTATATGCTACCGTCAATGTTTATTTTAAGTGGAAACAGAGAATTCTGAACAGTCAAATCCAACATTTGTTCGGAGAGTTATTCCATCGACATTTAATATTTAAAATTACTTAAATTTATAATTATTCCATCGAACCGGAGCATGATAAGCCTTCTGTATGGTATTTCACTTTGTTGCAAAAACATTTTAAAACGAAATCATTACGTTAACAATTTGTGAATTAAATTAGATCAGCATAGTGTTCAACGTTTGCATTCCAAATTGATTCAAATATTTATTTTTCAGTAGAAACAGTGAGAATATCTTCTCTAATAAATTCCATCAATACTAACATCAACAGAAATGAGTTGAACTTTATTGTAACCTACCCTGAAACATTGTCAATGTTTTTTCACTGAAGAAAGTTCACTCGTCTGCGTAAAATCGGTCTACTTTTGTAATTCCATTGTTACTCGTGGAAGAACGTGTATATAGAATAAACTGGCTCCGAATTCCAAGTCTCATTTAGTCTGTCATGAGCCAGAGAACTCCTCTGTCGGTCATCAAAGTCCCGTCTATTGTTCTTCGTCGGTTCTGGATACGGAGTTCGTGTACAGAGTCCGCAGTTTTTATAGCTCGGTCGTTCAATGTCGCAAATATGAAACTCCTGTGTCTATCTATATTGGGATGTGTGCGTCTATATGCATATATATATATTGTATAGAATTCATGGAGGAGGAAGGAACGGTGACCTGGTTTGGAATTCATATCCGGAAGTCACGTACAAAATCGTTGCCACCCACTGGGTTCGTGAGACCCTTGTATGCAGTGCTCCTGAATCCAAAATGGCGTTGTTACATTTCTTTTAATAAAAAATGAAACGCAAGGAAACTCGGTGCTAAAAGCATTCCCACAATTTGATCACTCTTGATTAAACTGCTGTCATTTTTATAATCAAGAGACAATTATTATTTTTGGTGTTCTACAACAACTTTGATATTTTCATTATAATACATTTAATACTGCGAACTAAGTATTACTTGGTCGAAGTGATTCTCTTAATTTTAGCTGACAGTTCTGTCCAGATGTTAATTAAAACAAGTTGGTAACGTTCAAGTAAATATTTATTCAACTTCTGCGAAAATTGATTTTCGTGGAAATTTATTTCTAGAAAAACATTGCTTCGGGTATGCGGACAAAATGATTGCGAATACACAAATTCTTGATTACTGGAAGGTACATACAATGGATAAAATAATATGTGTTTGGAGTATTTATTTGAAACGTGATTCTGGCGTTTTAAAGAACTCACAGCGGTTCGTGTGCTGTGCAGAGAAGAATTTAATACGAGCTAATTTATTAATTACTTAACCGCGACCGTTGTGGTTCGACGATGAGATTCAAGTGGAATTCCACGGCTCTTCTGCATATTTCAGAACGGCCAATAAGCCGAAGTGCATTCTTGGGTTTCATGTCCTTCGCGGGATTAGGAAGTACCGTATCCTGAAATAGCTTTATTCAGTCGAATTTCCTTGAATTTCGTATTTGTCGACACCCTCTGTAATATTCATTACCGTTTCCAAATGAAACCGAGACATTCGCTGCCTCTGTGCTTTCACGATGGAATTTTTCAATCCTCGTGGTGCAACCGTTTGCTAAATTATTTTACTTTCTATTGCATTCGTCGGGTATTACAAGCAATTTTGAGGCTGATTTCTCGAGATTTCGATAATTTTATTTAACAAACCCTGGTAGAAATTACCACGTTATTTCTGAAAATTGAAGTCCACGGTTCATAGACAGTATTTCTTTATAATGCAACTGTAGTATGCTTATGTTTCAAGAATAAAATTACATGTTTGTTAGAATATCTGTAAAATATTTGTATTGGCAAAATAATCACCATAGAATGGTCGAAGATTTCTATACAATTGTAGCACAAAGTAAGATTAGAGCTACGATAACTATGACATTAGAATCATTCAAAGAATTGTCTGCGAAGCGGATCATGAAATAGAAAACGAAAGAAATTGTTAATTGATCTAGAAATTATTAACCGACGATCGACACGATTTTCCTGCTGGAAAATAATTATGTTGGATACTTCAATAGGTGATACACGTTATGTTAGTCGGCAAGCGTACTAGAAAACATTGATGTATTTTTAATGCCCGACTGCTTGCTATCTGGTTCTAGAGTCGATTTCAATGCCTCCAGGATAAATTATGAGAGGGATGGAGCTGAAACCAGAGAGAACTTTCCCAGATGATATATTCCTTCATGCTTCAATGCTCTATCCAATTTATACTTGAGTTATCATAACGACATTATTTAAAAGATGCATGGTTACGTTTTCAATTTATGTAGCATAATGCCATCGGGAACATACTGTTCCAATATTTTATAGTAAATCATATTCCTAGAGACTGCGATCATAAGTTACATCGAAGTTTCTCACATAAATTACTAGAAACGAATTGTCGGATTGTTCAATTCGAATTATTCGACGTCTAAATTCTAATCGAAACGATGATCATCAAATTATTTCATGGAACATGCTTCAAAGTATTATGTCCGCACATCATCCGGTTTATCTCTTCGCACGTGTTTCTCCAAAATTCGTACAATCGAACCAGCGAATTTTTGGCTTCAGCACTCTCGTAAATTAACCAGTACACAGAACACAGTCGTATTTTTCTCACGAGCGTCACGCGTTCCGCCGTAAAGTTATTTTTTCACGAGGCCAGAAACAATATTTTGTTTCAATTTCGTTAGTTTCATATAGTTTCCGTTTTCGCATTCAACCCTCCCACGGGGAAAGTCTGTTCGAAGTACGAACTTGTACAGCGAGGAGTCGTTCCAGCATCGACAAAGTTCTTCGTTGATGTAGCCGGATTCAGAGCGACAGGGGACAGATATTGATATTCAATTTCCTTTTTCCTCTTCTGCCAGCTATTTCGGAAGGGGCGTAATGAATTTTGCATGTGGCGGATGAGTATTCCTACAATACTCGATCTATAGATATTCAATCCAACCACGATAGATAGATCGGCGAAAATATTTTGGAGACGAAGTGTTATTTGCGAACCGCATCCGCTGTCATTTTTGAACCGAACTCGCTGCTATTTGTGCTCGCGAACGGAGCATTCCAATCGTGCGCATTCGCAAAAACAATTCCGAAATTTTATCCTTTATTTAACCATTTCTATGTGGCAAATTTGTCGCGTCGATGCGTTTTGTTTTCGAATGCAAAATAATGTCACACAGCGCGTTTATAAAAGCATGCCTGTACGAGCATGCCGCACACAACGCCATTCTAACAGCAAATTCGAAACAGATTTTATGATGAGACAGATTTTTCTGATCCATTTTTCCATTTAGTATAACTTACAATTTGCGACTCTTGTCAATTGGCGAACCTTCTGACTCATACAACGCTGTCATTTTAAACCGAATATCAAAATCAAATAAAAATTTTGATTACGATTATTCAGATTGTAAAAGTACATGTACGAATTATTTTGTTCGATACGTATATTACTTGCAACAAATATTACAATAACGCTCGTCAAAAATCAGAATAAATAACTTATTGTTAATTTTACAAAGTATTATAAAATAGCTGCTTTTAATGCTCCGTAAATTTAGTGTTAAATATAAGCAAATTTGACAATGCAGAAATTGTTTTGGAACGTGATATAGCAATTATTAATGGTGCTTCAGATGTCTCCCTCGAATACAAAGGATTAAAAAATTCTGTGCTGTGATAGGTATTTTCACACTCGAGAACTCACGAAGATATTTTACCCTTGTTGGAGTTCGAGCTAAAGAAGCTACGCAAAGCGCTCGTATACGTATTCCTAAGGGCCTCCCTAAAAACAACTCGAAACTCACTATTTCATGCGACGCTCTCGATACAATTCCACTCGAAAGTTCAGAGGTGTGCTCTCATACCATGAGTTCTTAGACAAGTATTCGTAATGCAACTTCATTTTATAGTAAAATATTAATTTACAAAATACTTTTATTACTATATACACTGGTAATAAATAAAGTACAGCACAGCGATTATGTACAATTAAATTAACGCATACTTTTGCAAATTTTATTTCAGATATATTACGATCACAGTGTAGTAAACATTTCAGTGAAGATTATCGTACGATCACAGTGTAGTAATCATTTCAGTGAAGATTATCGTACCTGTTAATGGTTAAACGTCAGAGAAAATATAAAGGTAAAATAGATAGAAATTTTCTTTTCAGAAAAATTACAGAGAAAAAAATTCTAAAATAAATTATACGCCAAGAAGTCGAATAAATTCATTTACATTTAATATTAATTTCAATTGAAATGTCAACGAAAACAGTGAAATATAATTATCTGCATATTTCAACGAGCCCCTAATTTCTCAACGATATGTTTGCGTAAATGTATCCTTGTATTCTTACTACCGCGTTGTTTTAAACATTTGTAACACCGATAATTTCATATCGAAATCATGGGAGCCCGTTTTATTGAAATCGGAATTAATCAACAAAATTTCAATTAAATCTCGTGCACGAATACTTCAAACGTGTACACATCAATCTGTATTCCACAAACAGAGAAATCAAGAATAATTACATCCTGATGTATAAATCACCAGAGTCCGCGCAATAAATTATTCTTCACTGTCCGTTCATAATGGCGAGAACAAGAGAAACGTTCAAACAGAATCTCGTAGCAAAGCCGGCCGTTTAATTAAGTTAGCCCCATTAGCAGGAAACGTTCGTAACGAAGAATTAATTATCGCCAGATTTCTATCGTTGGGCCACGGACACGGTGGCACCATGTTTTCGAAACCGGATCCGCCATCGGAGCATTAATTAACGAAACTTGAAGAGAACCCCTTGCCCGATAAATTAACCGAAACACTAGATATCTGTGAGGCTTGTTTACTCCGGCTAATGAAATTACACGCGAGAACAAGTAAATCGTCTGGCGAATTACCTGTGGAACGTCTTCGTCGTTGTTTGAACAGCGTCTAACGGCGGTGTATCGTCGAGTTACAAAATATTACACGCGTGTAAACACGTTCGAAGCTGGCACACGGTTGTGCATCCACGATGTGCTCAGGATTCGCGAGTTCGTTATGGATTATACGCAAAGTGGCAACTCAACGTCGATTAGTTTCTGTAACTTTGGTCCGTGAACTTCCGGCGAAATCCGTGAACTTGTTAACTGGAGGGGACGAGTTAACTCGGCGCACATGCGTATGTGTGTGTGTATCTTCACTCGTCTGTATCTTCCCGCGAGACTTTTCGGTCCGGTTGCCCTTTCCAAGTACTTTCCTTTCAACTAATAACAGCTAGGTTTTGCTGCAAACTCGACGCTCGGTACCATCCAAACGTCTACGTATTCGAAGCAATCTTCCTAAACTTTGATAGTAATTTTACATGGATGTATTAGGTAAAAATAATTTTATTAATTTCATTTTTATTTCGATATTTATTTGTTATACCGTATATATTTATATTTGTTACACCGTAACTTTGATAGTAATTTTACATGGATGTATTACGTAAAAATAATTTTATTAATTTCATTTTTATTTCGATATTTATTTGTCATACCGTATATATTTATATTTGTTACACCGTAACTTTGATAGTAATTTTACATGGGTGTATTACGTAAAAATAATTTTATTAATTTCATTTTTATTTCGATATTTATTTGTTATACCGTATATATTTATATTTGTTACACCGTAACATTGATAGTAATTTTACATGGGTGTATTACGTAAAAATAATTTTATTAATTTCATTTTTATTTCGATATTTATTTGTTATACCGTATATATTTATATTTGTTTCACCGTAACTTTGATAGTAATTTTACATGGATGTATTACGTAAAAATAATTTTATTAATTTCATTTTTATTTCGATATTTATTTGTTATATCGTATATATTCATATTTGTTACACCGTAATAAATTAATTTCTATTTCACTGAATTTCAGATTATTTTTAATATCACCACGGGACGAATTCTTCGCGGTTTATGATTTTTCTGTCAAGAAATGCGACGCGTTGTTCTACTCGTTAAGCTTCGTACTCGACGATTCAATCGGTAATCTCTGACAAGTAGCGAAAGTTAAAAGACTTTAAATGAGGGCAATATACAGTTTTCTCTCGTAGTTTTTGCTCGAGTATTGATTCAACGTGGAAACGGAATATATGAATAAATTGAGAGTCACTTAGGATATGTACGTCCTTGGAGCACGCTACGTATAATACTGTCTTTCGCTATCACGTAGGTGGATTAGGGGTCACGTAGCTCAGGTGAGTAGAATAGGATAGTCTGCGGTTAGACGGGGGCAACTGCAGCTCCTGTAGACAGGCACGTATAATGGAGACAGCTGCGGGTGAGCAAATGGTATAGGAATATCTATAATCAGCAAATGGCATGGATACATGTGTACCAGTCTGATCAGTAGAATAGGTATGCGTGTAGTCCGACAATTAACGTAGGTTTAATTGTCATTCGATAAATGGAGAGTCGATACGTACAGCCTGGCCGCTTGAAAACAATGATATCTGGAGTAGAAGCTTACTTAAACATAAATAAGAGCAGAATATTTTTGTGTCAGTGAAATAGATACGTATATAATCAGACTCTTAAGACATACATAATAAAGTACCAGGAAAATGAAATCAGAATGGATATTACACTAGTTAATTATATACAGATCATTTGTGACCTAACGAAGACAACAATTGTTGGGATCGGAACTAGAAATTGCTGCCTACAATTTGCGTCAGTAGAATAGGTATACGTTTTATCAGGCAGATACGAGAAATCCACATTAATCGTGCAACACAATCGGCAATATAAAATTATGATCCATACTGAGGTAAATAGAATGACTCCTAGTACAGCAAGTGGAACAAGTTCGCCTTTAGCCAGACACGTAAGAGGAATACGTGGTAATCATTTATCGTGAAACGTACTCAATCCAGCAGTATAAAAATGATGAAGTGGATAGGATGAAGACTCGCACAGTCTTTAATTCCTGCAAGTAGGATAGGTTCGATTTTAATCAGGCAGGGACATAAAAGGGACAAATAATAATTATGAAATTTATCGCATTGGCTACATCTGCAACCGTATTAGCATTTGCGTAGTTAGTCACTGCGCTATCGATTTATTAGTTTCCTGTTCGAAGCAAACCATTAATGACCATTCCGAGCAGACAGAGAAAAAAAATCGATTCGGCTCGTAGTTACTCATCCAATCACCACCTCTAAAGACTTATTACCCTCCGGACAGAGTGATTTAGTGGTCGATCTGTAACTGAAAAAGGGAATCGCGTATCAACCGCCGTAAATTAGACCGATTTCAATGGCGTGATTAATTAAGCGAAATGTTCGTTAACGTGCAATTGGGCCATTAATCCGAACAATGCTGACGGATTGATGAGCACAGTCGTGATAAGGGCGAATTAAAATTCCAGGACTATCGGCTGCTCCAGCTGATTCGCAAGAAATTGTATCGCTAATTGACGATTGCAAGAAACACATCGTTTCGTTCTACTCTACCAGTTCGCTAATTAAAATCCAATTTATTTCATGGATAAACGAACAAATAGACCCTCTTAACAAAAATATAACTATATACTACAATATATAACGTACTTATATACTTATAAGTATATAGTATATAGTAGTATATAGTATAATAAGTATATATTATATAGTAGTACATAGTGTAATAAGTATATATTATATAGAGTAGTATATAGAATAATAAGTATATAGTATATAGTATTATATAGTATAAGTATATAGTATTATATAGTATAAGTATATAGTATATAGTAGTATATAGTATATAGTATTATATAGTATAAGTATATAGTATTATATAGTATAAGTATATAGTATATAGTAGTATATAGTATATAGTATTATATAGTATAAGTATATAGTATATAGTATAATAAGTATATAGTATATGTATAACTATACTTATATACTATATACTATATAACTATATGCTAACTGTATACTTAGGATCAATTATAATGTTATTTGCCAATTTTTTCATGTTTCATAAGGTGTGATAAGTTTTCTATGGAGTCACGTGAAAATTTCAATTAATTATCGGAAATTACGTAGTCAAATAATAATAATACTTGTAGTCTAGATCGAAATAGACCCGAGCCCCACAGTCCCAATATTAATCAACTACTATTATTATTCAGCAAATACGTTTATAATTTCCAATCATGATTCTGCATTTCAAAGTATGCTCTAAATTATCAATTTCCAGTAACCATATTCTTAGCTTATTGCGTTAGTTTATTACCTCATATTCTAAGAAACTAATTAATAGTTTCTAACTAGGTTTCACTTGGAAACTATTACAAGAGGAAACTGAACAATGTGGTCTGTCAAGTTCCCGGGTGAACGCAATTGCTCGGCAGGTAACTATTGTGGACACATGTCAGACATTTCTTCATCTATGACCTGAATATTCGAATGAATTTTCAATTTGGAAACGTAAATGCAGCCGGATCTCCGGTCCAGTTATATATTGTATAATTGACAACCAATTTAATGAGTTGCAAACTTTCAGATATTTTTCTCATTGTCTGCAACACTCAAAAATCGGATTTTAGAATTACTTATTACACTGGAAAATTACAGTGACACGTATTACATTACAGATAATTAAATTGTGGAGACAACAGCGTGAAAAATACTTTTTTGATACAGATGATGAACGATGCAACCTACATTGTCGAAATTAGAATTGGCTGAAATTAAATTAAACCAAGTTATACAGATTTATTCTAGCTGAACTTTCAATGAAAAGTTAATTGTTGGCCTCACATTTAAAGGATTACAGTAGTGAGGGTGCATCGAAGTTGAAATCGAAAAGGATTATCTTAAAGTAGAGATTTCGAGCTTTAATTTTTAAAAAACGTCATCATCCTACGATGATTTTTCGCAGAGCAATCGGCAGTCAAATTTGGCCAATTTTTATCCGAAATTTGTCTATGCTAAAATCTTTTCGAGCAGCGTATATGTCTTCACTTAATAAATTTAGTAAGCTGAAAATAATGTAACAATTAATATTCCTCCTCTGATGTAATCCAAATGAATTAGGAATCGAAATATGAAGTATGCAGTGGATATAACGATATATTTAGGAAAATTGTAAAACATCTTTATGATCGTATATCCGCATTTACGGTCACTCTCATTTAATAAATTCATACGTACGCGCGAATTTCCCATGTATATCGAAACGAACCAAGAGTTCCTTACGTTTCCCATAAATAAACAAAATCTACAGTCCAATGATCACGTACAAATGACACTAAGAATGTCATCGGCTGCATTATGAACGTGTCGGACAGGAAACGACTCGGCGAATGTCCCTATCTCGAAGTCGTCAGAGCAGGAAGCGTCTTAAAAGCGCTAATGTACAGTCGCCGTCGCCGGTCCATCGATCGCGGCTTAAAGATCCGCCAATTTCCTGCAGTCGGATAATTGAATGGCAGAAGTAGAAATCGCGGTCGCCTGTTCTAGCCGATTATTCGTCTTTACGAGTCTGGCCAAGCCGCGTTTTATGAGGTCAGTTGCACGAGAGCATCGAGCCAAGCTCTATAACACGGAATACTGAAGTGCCACTGCCGTATTGAATATCGGGAGATACCACGGTTCTAGGATTCTCCTAGACGTTGAATTCGCCGATGTCACTATTCGCGAAATGAAGGCCGGGTATGTGGGTTTATTATACGACTAGCCTGCTGTATACTCAAGCTCGGATGAACCGAGCGCGTAAATGCGAGACCGGCCGAAATTGAATCACCTAGAAGCATGATAACGGGAATTAGCCATGACTGTCCACGGTTAATAGAAAATCACGAATGAGGCTGCACGGTCAAATCGATTTCGCATGAAACTTCATCAAGAGGTAATTACCCTACGCCCCTCGGGCGCGGGGAGCATGGATAATGCTCAGATCGCGGATCTCTATGCGTATTCTCATCATCGTAGATTATTTCTGGACAATCGCGATAAGAAAGAACCTTCCGTCGATCAAGTTTCCTTGCGGCGAGTGAGCACGCCATCGTTCGCATCGTTATACACGCCCACTGCATTTCGCGCGTCTCTTTTCAGCTGCACTTATTTTCCGTGGCGATTCTTCAGAATTCGTTCAATTTCTGAAAGCGTCTTCGTAATTTCGACGACGGGATAATAAAATAATTACATTCACTTCAGACGTTTTGACATCGATTTGATGTCATTTTACCTGAAGATTAGATTTATTAAAACATTTTACTTAAAACATTTTTATTACTTAAAAAGTACTTGAACCATGTACACAATAAATTATGTATCGAAAACATTATTTTCGAGGATACGGGGCTCAGTCCTTGTTGTTTAATTAATGGCCGAGGTTTATCAGTACGTATTTCGTTGAAAATAATTTGTTTTTCTTACGTTATTGTCATCACAATGCATCTATTAATTCAGTAAACAGTATCTTTATAATATCGATAGTTGTATAACAAAATGTACGAGACAGATCATTTAATTAATCGTGACAAATTCAGTTCTTCCTTCATAGTTCACGTTTCATATAACACAATTTCTTTCCTTCTATCTTATTATAATACTGCTAGATTAAATCGCAAACAATGCACGCATAAATTGCGTGTAGCAAAATTTATTTTTCAGAGTGGTTTTTATGTTTCATTTCGCACAGAAAATTGACTAACACATAAACCGTGGAAAGTAATTTTTACGCAATGGTCCGAGGCGTTTATCCTTGGAAGAATAAATGATTTAGTACATCGCCGAGGACAAGTATTGAAACGTCTAGAGAGAACGTGAATGTGTTCGAGCCACTCGGCTCCTTTATATTTTCGACATTCCTCCACATGGTTTCCTTTTCGAGCGGCATTTCGAAATTCTGTCGCGACGCTGATGGTATTTTCTGTCTTTTGAAATGTTGGCCGTCCGCGTGGAAGCCAGAAGCATCCATCACGTTCCCCGGCGTGCGTCGCATCGTAACGCATATGAATGCAATCCTTTTTACGGCGTTTGCGTCGCGAAACAACGTTGTTGCGCCTCGCCACCCATGATTTCGTTTAAATTCCACGAATGTAAAAGTCCGCGGCGAAATAATACCATTTTTTTTGCCGCTCATGAATTTTTTCCGGCTCAAATAGAAATCTTCGAGGGAAATGAAAATTTTCAGCGTTACGTACCTTCGTCAACGAGCAACTTGATGTTCCTACAAATGCTGCCAGTTTCTGCGGAAATTAAAGTCGCGATGGTTCTATCTTTTGTATAGATATTATTATTTGACCATCTAGTTTCTGGTAATTAATCGAGAATGATGATTCCGACAATTACTGTATTTTCTAAAACTAATCACACAGGTGGTTGACCGATAATTAATCCGATATTCGATCAACATGGGATTAAATCATCATTCCGTGCGATCGTGAATGGGATTAACACTACATGTTATTTTTACATTAACTAGAAATTGAAAAGCAAGTATGCGGATAATGTATACCGATACTTTTACTGGTTAAAAGATTAAAATTACTGTACGCGTTTAGTATCATACTTTGTACGTAGTATTACAACTTCGTTCAACGTCACGTTGCAGATGTGAGCTCTAAGAAAAGTTGGAATACAGAAGGCAAGATTCCAGATCAAATCATTTCTTCTCGAATAAAATTTGGCGGGAATAAACTTGTCTTTACTTCGTAAGAAGTCCCAGACCGACGAAATAGCGAAACTCCTTCGAATCCATTTTCAATATTTTCACATTGTTCCGTGCATACGTTAGCCACCTCACTTCTCATAATCGAAGTATCGAGCACGCGGAAGTTTCCAGCCAGACTTGAAAACTCTGTCGACAGGGACAGCACTCGTCGATTTCAACTATAGTTCAATATGCTTAAGTTTCTCATATAAATTTGTCGAAAATGATAGAGAGCAAAGAAGCGAATAGTGAGATCAAGCCTGTAATTAATATAAATGATTAAGTACCGATAATTCGTTTAAACGTCGACTTGTCTGGATTATCTCACATCACGTACCATTCTCGATAAAAATAAATGTGTACGAGAAGTTGGATTAAACGTTCATTTTTCCCTTTATTTCATATCATCCTCCGATCCAACCCAATTAAAACTTTCGGAAACCTGTAAAAAGTTCAATAAAATTCTATGGAGTTTCATTTTGTCCTTCAATCAGACACGGGAATGAAGTTTCACGGGATGTCTTGTTCCAGTTTGTGTAAACAAATGCCAGGCATTTGCATAAAGTTCCGCAGTGTAATAATCATACTAAAGCCATAATGGGCTCAGTCCGGTGTACCTAATAAAGAGTCGGGCGCTTCCGCAAATTAAAACACCGACCGGCTAAACGGCGTGCAACAAATTCATTTCAATGGTTAAGCGTTTTTATGTCTTCATACGCTGGTGAACTATGGAATTAGCATCTCAAAATTCAAATGACACTGGACGTTACCAAGCACTGCAACCCCGGAAGAAAGCCATAAACCGCCGCCACGATTTAATCGTGAATTTTCATACGTATTATAGCGTTACTTTGTCCCGCGAGAAATTTCGATAAAAATCAGGCCAATTTTATTTAAAAGGCAATTGGAATTGTGCCCGCGTAACAAAATTGAATGCTTTCCCAGCAGCAACGACAAAAGCTCTTCATTTTTTACCAGCGATTTTATCAGATGAATTTATAAAGTTGTCATCGCGCGACCGCGCAACCGAACAATTAAATGGACACAGATTCTACTGATCGTTCGTAGCTCAATATAAATTCGAAGCGACCGCATATTGTTTTATCACCGTCGACACGGAAGCCGCGGCCAGATTTATCGTAATTCGAATAAAACGTTAATATTTCTATCGTGTATGGTAACGAGCGAATCGTGATTTAATCACGCGTATTTCATCCTTCTGTCGGGCCAGGATTTCGTTCCGGCGGAGAGGCGGATTAAATTATCACGCATTACGAATATTGCTTCCCCGTAGATTGTGTATTCCGTTGCGCGTTACGATAAAACGAAATGCGGGCTTTGTGGGGAGAAAAAAGTTCGCCTAATTTGCAGACCAAACAATAGCAGACTGATATAATTTGAACGCGAACCTGTGCGAAAATTGGTCTCGTTCAAATCGAGGTAATTCGTGAGCAAATAGAACGTGATCGTGTTTCGTCAGGCGAGCATGACAAATTCCAATACCAATCTACGGAGACTATTTAGAGAGCATTTGAAATAGTTTCGCTTAATTACGGAGACTGCTTTCTTCATGCGGTAAAGTAATTACTATCAAGCAGAAGGCAAGTGTGACTTTTGTCAGACGTTGAAGAAACTCTTCACTTCGCCTTCTTAATAGTCTCATAATCGTATAAAATTTTGCCACACGTGTTGTAACTCATTCATAAATGCTTTTATAAAACTTAATGCACTAAGTGGATCATGACTGCCTTTGTCGGACAAGAAAAATGTACCCCGATTCATTTTAATAAGCAGACATTTTCCGTCCACGGTGTTGGAATTAACAGAAATTTCGTCACAGTTATAGAGACAGTAATACGACTCAAAGGGAATATTAAATGTAGAAAACGGCTGCTTTTGATGGGGCAAAATTACGAATCCCTCTGCACACTTATATATACTTCTACTATCCAGAAGTTCCCACGAAAGGATAACATATTCAGCGAAAAAATTTGGCAAAAATTACAGAGATCGTGGAGTGTCACGAATTGAATAGCACGAGTAGAATATGACTGTGTTTGATCAGACGACAGTGATCGCAATTATTTTATTGCAATTATTAGCCGATCACAATGATGTACAGGGACCAAAACTAAGAGCTATTTTATGAATTTTTACAGATAAAATAACTGGCCGAAACTCGTTTATTATTCAAGTTATAAAATTCTATCTCGATCGCATACGTTTAGTTATTAACGAGGGGAATTTATTTCGATTAACACTTTTCAGCAACCAAAATAAAGTTTCCCTCGTCGACAATCGTCATCGGCTATGAAAATGATTTTTCCGTCATTCGCAATTATTATTTGTAACAGAAAATATTTTCGACGATTTTTGATTGCTGCGTAACGGTTAGGGTCTCTGTTTTCGTTACGTAATGCTAAATGTCAAGTGCGCAAACATCCACGAAATATTTGCTGAAATTACGAAAGCTTTCAGGGGACAGTAGAAAAGTACAGCCAGTGGTCAGGCAGAAATAACAGCTTCGCTCTACTGTTTACATTTCAACAAGCCCGACATCCTGGCAACTGGTACAATAGCGCGAAAGACAACGGCCAATATTACGGAAACTGTTAAGTGGCACGAAAACATCGGAAGCAGAAAAAGGTAGCCTTCGGGGTCGGGCGAAAACACCAGCTATATTTTCGTATTTACAATCCCGATGGCGAAACTTTCGTTAATTAGCAGCGGGGTCATCTCGCACACAATATTTTCCGAACACGGTTTACTTAACAGTCATAATAATTGTGCGAATTCGGGAAACAAACGGGCAGACCAACGAAATGTGAAAGTGAAGGGCTTGGCGAAGGCAAACGCTCGCGTTCCGTTAAATATTTACTGGCCGTAACGAGTGTCGGTCGCTTGTTTCGCAAAATATTAATGCTCTCGACGTTTTCCGCGCATAATGCCGCGTAATCGGCTACACGATGAAGTTACAACGTTCCATAATGCAGCAAAACGTCGCGGATGTTTTGAATGTCGGTCGACGCGCAGCAGACAATCGGCCTTTGTAAGCCTGTAAATCAACGATATGACCGGGCAGCAAACGAACCGCCGCGGAAATTACATGGAACATTTGCCGAACGTGCGTTCGCCGCTCGCTCAGTATTCACACTGCGTCGCTCGCGTTTCCCACCGTGTTTGCTGTTAATCCGACTGATATTTACGAAGCAACCGATTACACCGACCCGTTTTTATCAAGTTCTACACCGGCCGCGAACAGAATCGCAAACGCTCGCGTATTATATTATTTACACCTTGCGCGGACCGACGTCTCGCATGCGAATGAGCCGGCTGGGCCAGGACCACGGGGAAAAAAATGCGTCGCATCGCGAAACAAATGTCGGCTACGCGACGTTCGCAAACAGTTGTCCGCGTCGCGACGGGATTCGTTACGGAACTCGCCTGCGGAATTTTAACGACGCGCGGATCGATTGATTACAGTGTAACCATCTCTTGCCGAAGCTGCGGCGTGTTAGGCTTCTCCACCTGCGGAGCTTTGTGCTTTCGGGGGGAAATTAACTGCTTATTGCTGTTTGCCGGGGAACAGGCTATCGAACCGCGAGTTGGCAGAATTCGAACTTGTTTACTGCAATTGATTTTCTGCGAACAGTTCCGCGAATTCGCAGGAACTATCTTGGAATTGATTTATACGTAACGTGCACCTGATTCGAAGGAAATTAAGTGTGCGAACTTTGCATCGAGCCAACGCTGTTCAAACTTCACGTAAATGATACTGGCCGCGACTTATGTTGCAGAAAGTCAACAAGCTAGAAATTCGGGAACTGAAATTACTTTCGAAAACAGCGACAGAGACGGTGGATAACATTTATTGCCATTTAACCCTAGAAAGATAACCATATGACAACGTACGTAAAAGATAACCATACGCTTCAGAGGCGCATGCTTTTCTAAGGCGTCAATTTTATACTAACAATGGTTATTTATTTAAGTTAATCTAGTCATTTTAAAGGTTTGGCATTATTGTAAAAATAAAATGCATTTATATTATATTCTTTTATATTTTAAGTAATTTTAAACTTAAATCACTAGACCTCTATGAAAAATTAACAAAAATCAACAGTCTTTCGCAGGCGCCTCTGCGACGTAGGTTATCTTTCTCGGGTTAAATCGACGTTAAAAGACGTAATGCTCTACAAAATAGTTACCAAACGGTCCGAATGAAAACAATGTTGTTTTATAAAAATACAATTAATCTTGCGAACTCGGTGCTTAGCTGTTGCAATCTCGTTGAAAAGTATGAATTTATTCAGAACACTTTTCATTGAATAATTCAAATTTGTCTCTTCGCACTTTGAATTGTTCTTCTTCTATGGATTTTCGGTCGACGGTATAAAAAGCAGTTGCAGTGGCATTCCGATTGTTATCCAAGCATCCAGATTGCGGCAAAAGATTCTCCCCCATAGTGGTTACGTGCAGTACGTTGTTGCGAAACGACGGACAAAGCGAACAATACCATGATCGGATAAGCCAAAAAGATAGGCTCCACTGTAAATGCGGGTCACAACGTGAGTGGGCCAGGTCGATCGGAAATGTAACGACTCAGCACGAGATTTCACGGAAACGTCGACACCTGCCGAGGTATAGAGCCGAGAGTCTAACGTCTCGTGAATTTTCTTCGGAGGTTCGTCCATTCACTGACAGACGCTTACGAAGCTTTTCACGAAGAAATAGCTGGATCGAACATCGGAGATACCGATGGTACGTCATGAAAAACAACATCCAGCAAATATATCAGTCTTCTATGATATAGAATTTCAATTTCTCTGCAAGCTCAATGAAACCGCAGAGAAAGCGAAAGTCATTGGGCTCGTTTTTCATCGTTGCCGGGATCCTTTTTTCCGTTTCGGAAAAAAAATCATTTATAACGTTTCCTTTTTTATTTTCAAACGTCCGTGGAGGAAATATAGCCGGTGAACAGATAAAATTTGTGTTTGGAAAAAGGATGAAAAAATAGCGTGGCCGATGGGTTTTCCCACCGGATTTTCCTTGACGCTTCAATTGTCCGTCGAAGTCCGCGGGATTATTCATCGAATGCGTGATCGACGAATCTTTTTGTCGATACTGTATTAAGATCGTAATCGAAATTCATCCGTTGTTGTTCCACGCATCCGTGACGCACATTTTTAACAATTTTCACGATATTTCATGAGCACCGTCAATATTTTATTACATTTGTTAAATGATAATGAAATTACTAGAAACACGTATCTTAAATATCACGGACTTTAAAATGAAATTTAAAGTCTATATTTTATAATTCTATATAATTTAGTATACTTAAAGTCCATAAGTAATAGAAGGAGTACCTTAAACATTAATTTGAAAAGGATTAATAAATACAATCATAAACGATCTTAAGGCTATCCAGTCATATTTTTGTCAACAAGCTTTGTAGTTTGAGCTATAATTGATAATTTCTTAATCGAATAGATACGCGTAACAATGAATACGTGAAACGTTTTTATAGTCTGTCTAGGGTTTTGCAAATATTTTTGATTGTAATCTATATCCAAATTAATTGAGAATATAATTAAATCCTTGGCGTACCATTTCTTTCGCTATTACAACTACTAGAAATTTTTCAATTGCAATTAATTATTCGTAGAAAAAGGAGATATATATTTACCGTGCGTCTATATTTAATTGAATGTTTGAGCATTGACAAAAAGTGAACAGAATTTCTTTTTCCCTTACAATTTTCATGTAAAATTGGTTGGCATATAATCAACACTAAACCCACATTTATTTGTATAAACAGTTAAGTATCTGTTTTCCAGCGGCAACAATACCTGTGCACAACACTCACAAAGACGTTTGTTGATTTCGATTCTAGAGTTTCGTTCGACCGGAAACCTATATTCACTTCAATGTTTAAATACTAATGAAAAAGGAACAACATTTTATTTGATCGTCTGTCGAAGTTCGCAGGATTTTTTTTATCGAATACTCGGTCGATGGATCTTTTTGTGAATGCTCTATTAAGATCGCGATCGAGGTTCATTCGCTGTTTTTTCCGCTAGCAATTTTCACGATTTTCCGGTGGTTGGGAGAACCAGGCAAACGAATACACAATTTGGTGCCTCCCCGAGGCATCGTTTGATTATTTTCCGGTGTTTTTCCGACCTGTACATTTCCATTCGCTTGCCAACCCTTTATTTCATTCGAATTCAACAGTCGGAAATTTTCGAAAATATCGCTTCTATAATCCCATACGATAGCGGTATTCACGTCGGAGCTCTTTTCGTTCCCGGAGACAGGAGGGAATCACCTGCCCGTGAAATCCAGCGCGAAAGAATCGCGCGTGGAACTTGAGGGCATGGAAATTCGGTCACCTGCGAACTTTCCTAGGAGAGAATATCAAAAAATGTGTTTGCCCACGGATAAAGAAAATGCATTATGCATCGAGGCGCCGCCGAGGCGTAAGTGGAATAGGTCAGTGTAAAGGAGAATTCGCCTGTCTGCAGTCGGACAGCGAAGTCGTATTTATTGTATCGACGCAAACAGAAGTGACTTGTTTGACACTTCGGAGGAAAATAACATGCAGAGTTTCACGGAATCTTTGCATGGCACGGATGACATAGAATGCAATTTTTCTTGAAGCATTTACAGCATCGTTATATTTCTAAAAATGCTAGAAAATATTTAAATTTAGATGTCATGATTGTTTTTATAATAAAGAATCTTTCGGTGAACGAAATACTTTCTTCAAGATTTACAGGAGAATGTCTCCGTTGGAGACATTCTATAGATTTCTTTTGATCACTGTGCCGACTACGAATGTTTCATCGATATTCTTCTCATTCTGTCTGCCCCAATAACAGATATTATCTGTCTGATAACAAACAAGTCAATTCTACTTGCGACGAAAGAATAGACAAAAATGTGGAACTACAAGAAAATGAAAACGCAGACATATTTTGTGCCAGCAATGCATAGATACAGTGATTCAATACACGTCAATAATACTTTCATATAAATATCAGATGTTATCTGTCTGATAACAAACAAGTCAATTCTACTTGCGACGAAAGAATAGGCAAAAATGTGGAACTACAAGAAAATGAAAACACAGACATATTTTGTGCCAGCAATGCATAGATACAGTGATTCAATTGACGTCAATAATACTTTCATATAAATATCTGATGTTATCTGTCTGATAACAAACAAGTCAATTCTACTTGCGACGAAAGAATAGGCAAAAATGTGGAACTACAAGAAAATGAAAACACAGACATATTTTGTGCCAGCAATGCATAGATACAGTGATTCAATAGACGTCAATAATACTTTCATATAAATAAGTAAATAAATTAGGTTAGTTTGTAAAGCACTGTCTATTTTGAAAACAGTCGCGAGTTGATTTCTGAACAATAGAAAGCTGAAAATTGTTACAGTACACGAGAGACACAAGTACGGAGAAATGAGAATACTTTCTGATATATGTATGTGCCGTGGGAGTTAGGTTCGTGTAACAAAAGATGCCATACCGAAACGAGCATAATGCAGCATTGTTCCACTGTATGAACTCCGCGAAGTAACTTGCGAAAATTATTACACCTGCATTTGTATACAATGCTTTCATTTGAAAAATTTGCATGTCTGCAACCGTTCTATGCATTTTATTCAGTTTTTACGTAAAGAGTCGCGTGAAGCGAATTTTTAAAAAAAAATTTTGTCACAAATAAGCTGAAATTTCGTGAACAGTGCAATCAGTAAAAATATCTTCTTATAACGTGAACCGCGTTACCAAAAATTGCAAAATTAATCGTCGCCAACAGATTCTTTAAAAATACAATTTTTGACGAACGTTCTCGATATTAAGCTTGTGACGTTTTGAAAACGTTCACAAACGAAAAAATGAAAACGTTTAAATATTCAAAACGTTTTCGTATCAAGATCGTAATTTTTTAAACGCGTCCGCATATTAAAAATATAGTGCTTTAAAAATGTTCTCTTATTAACCATCAAGTGGTGACCACTCTTTTAATATCGCTAGTGGTAACGTGGCGTAAAATTAACCCCGTAATGGTGATTTGACTTCAAATTAACTCTGCGTCAATATTGACGCTGTCGTTAATTAATACGGAGTCAATGTGGCGCCCATCGCTGCTAATGTTACGAGTAAATTTGACGCGGGTCACCACTCTACGGTTAAAAATGATTAAAAATGCAGAGTACGCAGGGATTGAATTTCGTGCGCGCATTGAAATTGTTGCCGGGGTGACAGAAGTTCCGCAGTGCGTTTAGGAAGAACGGTGTGGGTGGCTTGATTTTCCCCTCGAGCTTCCTGAATATTTTCGCGAGGCATGCTTCATGGAAGGATAACTACAAAGAGAGGTTCGATGTGAAACACACGTCCCGCTCCACCGTGGCGATATCGCGGCGACGTGTAAACGCGTCCCCCAAGTGCTTCCCGCCTTTGTCGCTGTCACCAGTCTATAACTTACTCGCTTTCCGCCCTTCCCGTTTTTCAACCTACGAGTAACAACCCACGGCGAACACGTCCCGGCATTGTTGCGGCGCGGTATCGTAAACAGCGGTACGCTTTACGCTCCGCCATGCTGTGCGCCCGGAGGTAAAACGCGCACCTGCCAACGGCAAGCTGGAAAGAAAGTTGTCGGGGTTCGGTCTCCTGGGGCAGGGGGGGGGGGTGAGGGCGCGTTCCTCCTCATCGATTTCTTTTTTTATCACTGCTCGTCGATAAGGAAGCCGATTTCCATTTCGAAGCCGGCGACGAATACAAATCGACGGAAGCCACTCGAGAGATTTTTTTTGCCACTCGTCGAGACGGCAGGCTGATTGCAAAAATATTATTCCCGACTTAATTCCGCGAGACGTGCACGGATTCTGGATTTTAAATTAATCATTTGGTCACCGACACGGTTTAAACACTTGTGCTGGAGCTTACTACTACATGGAACGAGATTTATGATCGTCTGACCAATGGGCTACCTATTCTACTTGCTTTTATTTAATACGCTGCGGAGACAGTTCTGGTATAATTATCACAGACTCAGTCGTTTTAGATTCTGCAGATCAGGTACAAATAGAATAAATAAATAGCATTTAGTTGCCACTTCCTTTTAATCGTTTGTTTATTTGAAAATTTCGTGAATTAATAATTTCATAGGATCTGTGATTCTGTAGGAGGCATCGAATATTTGGTGCCTTTACTTTTTCGTATGGGTATCTTATTAGCCAATTATTATTAATATTAACTATCGAATATAATAGTTTTACAGTCGTTTTTAAATTATTTCTATATTACATTAGTTAATTGTTACTATTTATTAAAACAGAAATGTTTAATTCTTAGTGTACTATAAAACAAATGCAGATATCATAATTTATGAAACGACATGATCATGTCATTAAATGTCGAAAGAGATCATTTTTAATCACGTTATTGATTCACGAATATTGTTCACAATTTATTTATATGTAATTTAACATTAAGACTATCGTGTAAAAGATTGCAAAGTTACGGTAATGGGTACAAGAAGGTAAAAACGATGTAAGAGTTTCGACTTGATTGGTGTGTTGTTGGCAAAGTTGAAAATTCGGTTTCAATTTAGTCTGGCTGCTACCTGACAGATCTACTTGCGGAGGAAATTCTTGGAACACTTCCGTGAGCTGAAAGTGATCGTAATTCATTTGTCAGGCAAGAAACGTTGCCCATTCTTCTTGATTCGGAAGGGTACCCATTGTACTTTTCGCAGATCACTGTACGAAGACAAATTCGTCCACTTTTGTTGCCACAAAAAATTAGGACTTCCTCTTCTTCAACTAAGGAAGTCCTAATTTTTTGTGGCATATTTGTCTGACATGGGACAACCCATATCAGACAAATATGCTTGTTTTTCTAATCTCATTAACCGTTTCGCTGTAGCATAGTTTATGAATCGAATGTAGCTTGATTATTGAAAGCTGTTCGAATTCGTGAGGTCACAAAAACCAGGATTCCAATCTAGCTTCCGAGATCAGTTTTTCGGATGACAAAGGGAGATTTTCGATCAGGAAAGCTCTCTCGACGACGACGTCTGAATTTATCCCAAGGACGTTCCACGTATTCATTTCATTACTCCGGCGATGTTTATGGCAACACGTGCTCCGGAGGACGACAATTGTCCCGACGTGTTCAAGATGCAATTTCTGGGAAGAAGAGGGAAGTAATGAACGACGGGAGAGTTCGAAGTTCTATGTTGGGATCGAACTTCGGTAACAGCTTCCTATTCACTCATAATTCTGTCACTTTATACATCGCGCCAGGCATATATATGGTCACAGAATCTATCGAGGTGGGGGACTCTGACCGAATTCAGCAGTTCTATGATAATCCTGGCATGCTAACGCCTGGTTGATATACTTTCATGAGCGGTTGCGGTCGCTGTGCAATCACATTAACCAGTTAGCTGTTTCTGACGGTTTTTTTATCAAAGAGATTCGATGATCCATAATTCCTGAATCGTATGTTTGTCAATGTGCAAGTGGCACGTTTTTCAAGATCGTTCTCTGACTTCTGCATACTTTCGTTCCAATCTACAGGGTGTCCAAAAATGTCTCGCAATCCGAAAGTGGCGGGTTCCTCGGGTCATTCGAAGCAACTTTTTCCTTTAGAAAAATTTTCTCCGAGGCACCGTTAACGAGTTATTAACGGAAAACAGTGACCAATGAGAGGCGAGCTCGGCTGACGCGAGGCGACCGAGCCAAGGAGCGGAACTGGGCTTCGCGCGCTGGTTGGCTGGGCCGCCTCGCGTCAGCCGTACTCGATTCTTATTGGTCACTGTTTTTCGTTAATAACTCGTTAACGGCGCCTCGGAGAAAATTTTTCTAAAGGAAAAAGTTGCTTCGAATGATCCGAGGAACCCGCCATTTCCGGATTGCGAGACATTTTTGAGACACCGTGTATATGGAATTCGAATGAGAATATAATTCATCGGTACAGTTGCAAGTAGATTAGAATATCACGTAGTCGGACAAACGCTAAACTCATATTTACTGTTATATACATTTCAGTTCTATTTTCCAACGGTAACAATTTTTTTCAGCTATGCGAAACGCTTAGAAATGCGTTCGTTGAATTCGATTCGAGAATTTCGATCGACCGGAAATCACCGGCGAGTGTGGCATATTCGGTAGGCGGCGGCCGCCTAATCGAACGCCATTTGATTCGCGGCAATTCCTTCGAACAACGGATTTCCTTGCGCTTGTCCCTTCCGCTTTGGCGGTTCCCTATTGCGCGGAACTGGGTCATCGCGGAGAGACCCAGGGCGTTCAATTTTGCACATTAATTGCACGTAGGGAGCGCAACGCACCGTGCGCCGTTCCGGTTGCAGCTTAATGTAGAAAAAAAGTTCTACCGAAGGAAAGTTCCGCATCCTTGCAGACACTTATTAGCAAACTGATAATTAAGAGTACACGGCGTTAACGGGGAAATATCTCGGTATTTAATATTCACAACGGCTCCTTTGTCAGAAACTTCTCGATGCACAAAGGATGATATTAAAAGGCATTGGCGCATGTTAAATTGTCAAGGCCAATCATTTAAGTAAGTTTCTTTGTTGATTAGATTGGCCGGCGATGGCAGGTTCTCACGATGTAGTTATTTTTTAGTATACATGTACACTCTGCTTAATGTATAATAACAGTAATAAAAAGAATAATACTGCTAATATACTTCTATAATATAAAAACAACTATAATTATTATAATATAATATAATATAATATAATACAATACAATACAATACAATACAATATAATATAATATAATATAATATAATATAATATAATATAATATAATATAATATAATATAATATAATATAATATAATATAATATAATATAATATAATATAATATAATATAATATAATATAATATAATATAATATAATATAATATAATATAATATAATATAATATAATATAATATAATATAATATAATATAATATAATATAATATAATATAATATAATATAATATAATATAATATAATATAATATAATATAATATAATATAATATAATATAATATAATATAATATAATATAATATAATATATAATATAATATAATATAATAACAACAATAATAATAATGTCAAGTAAATTTTTCATTTTGACTTTAAAATGAATAGGACGTCGACCACGAAGTAACATTTCTTAGTCTTTTTTCTTGAAACGTTCCCCAGTGAAAGTTAATTAATTCCTTAGGAAACTCCTGAATTCCTTTTAATCGAATACTTTATTCGAATAATATTTTATTCAAACTATTCGAACAGTAATATTCGAAACCCAAGTAAATCGATAAACTATGATTAAATGCTTTATATTCTATCATGTTCAATGAATTCTTATTCGAGTAAAATTTTATTCTGATACATTTTGACCTAGATCAATGTTTATTCGATTGAATGTTTATAGTATCGAATACAACTGTCTTCGTGACTCTTAATCGTTCATCCGTCATTCGAATAAAATTTGGCCCAACTCAGGATCACAGAGAGAATGTGGAAAAGCATTCATCGATTTATGTTGAGAAATCGTGATTACAATACAACAAACTCATGGATTACTTCTAATCTACTTAGAAAATAGCGTGTTGGCGTTTTCGTACTAACGAGACAAATATAACGATAATTTCCCTAATAGCCTGCCTGTCACCAGCAGGGCATCGGAAAGGTCATTCATCGCGCCGCTATGGCCACGGTGAATTACTCTATTGTAACACGGCCCCGCAGTCACCGGATTATCAATATTTCGAAACCGATTAACTTCCTGTGGTGAGTCGATTAAGATCGTTTTGTCCGACGTTATGAATTCTATTATCTTCCGCAAGTTCACGCCCGTAGTTCCGGAGAACGCTGTGTGTGACCGGCCGCTGCATCAGTAAATTAATTAAAAGCCGATAACTAAAACCAACTCGCCGGAACGCTGACACCGCAACATCCTCGTTACCGGTTGCAAATTGCACGACCGAGGATCATTGCTTCCCCCATGACCGCTAAGAAGTGTTGGTAACGATCATTTTATAGCAACAGTCGTATAGAACACAGAACAGATCTAGCAACTTCCCCATAGAAAACCATCTAAAAATTGTTACATGGAAAATTTGTATTACTTCAAATGATATTTAACGAGTAGACTATTCTTTTTCTTATCGTAGAATGTGCTGAAATATTATAATTATTTCAATGTGTCCCCGACGAAAAATTTGCTTACATTTTATTTTATCGTATTTTATTGTATTTTGAATGTTTTAATTATTTTAATGTTCTTGCAAAATTTTTCATACATTGCATTTGAAATGGTTCGTGTATTTTATTGTCGTTTAACGTGTTTAGATTGTAACTTGAAATATTTTATGTATTTTAATTTATTCCCTGCTTAAAATAGTTTCTTATTTTTATTGTGCCTGTTAATTAAGTACAATTATTATTTCTTAAAATACACGCTCCGAATATTTCTTTCAGTGTAGCGATCTTTAAAAAATATCATGCCACGCCACTGTGTTGAAGTTTTATATGCGCAACTCAATCGTAAAAATTCAATTTCCTGTCCAGTTTGCAATTGCTGAAAAACGTTCTTCAGTGTCACGAGACTCGTAACTATTTTTTTCGAGGATCATCAATGACACCGACGCGCGCGATCGTAAATTCACTATACTGAATAGACGAGAGTGTTTCAAATAATCAAATATTTCAAGCTTTCACGCGTGCAACAGGAAATATATTTGTCCGGGTAATTTCATATGAAACTGATAATGAGATAAATCCGTGTGAAGCGTTACATCACCGCAATTGTTAATTTAGAGTGACAGTTGCTGCACAACGGAATCATAAATCTGAAATTCCGTGTTATATCACAGAAATGAGAGTGGCGGTCAGTATTTTCATCAGTACCCACTCCGGCCTTATAATTTATGCGAAGTTACGAGGTAATTTAAAATTCCTTTCTGGAAATGTTTCAACAAAGCTTTCAGTGTTTCGAGGAATATTTTGTACAGTGCGCAGCTACCGAAAAGTATTGCGAAAAATATTTTATACCGGCAAATAGTGGAGATACGTTATGCAGTCTGTTAACGAAACAACGAAATGGTTACTAAAAATATTTTGTTCACTTATTTTGCCACGTATCGTTGAATAGAAAAATTTATTTTTCGAAAAGTATTTCATAGAGTCTACTTCGGTAACACGATCGATACAATTTTCAAAGCAATTGTGTACAATGATTCGGTAGATTGTAAATATTATTTTCACACAATTATATTTCGTACAGCCTATTTCTATTCGATTCACCCATTTTTCAAAAATATTTAATATTTTAAAAAATATATCGAACAATCTATTCGTTCACGACATATATATAATTTTTTAAAATATCGTATGAAGTAATTTGTTGAAAAATGATTTTCAAGCAAATTTTCGGCAACCGTAAACGGAGAATCATTTTCAAAGACGTGAAATGTGAAATGATTTAGCGTACATGCAACAATCTACTGTACAAGATTAAGTCCACAATTAATTAAGACAATACTCGGTCTGAGTAGTCAATTAATAGAAAGCTCAGCACAAACGACGCAGCCAGCTGCGATCTTGTATCGTTTTAGGAACGCTGAGTGCACATGAATGTAGCATTCCAAGATGCATTCGTTGCTCGAATGCGAACCGACGCGGTAGAAACGTTGCCTACGAAGGATGCTCGTTACTCTGTAAGATTCAAGCAAATGGCGCGTACGTACTTGTAAGGATAAGGGCGGAACCCAGCCACCGAACTATTCCCAGATGGGCACTAACGTACTTTTCTTTTATAGTAACCGCGATCTTTTCCACTGGAAGCTTCTCAACTTCTCTTACGAATACGCCAGCCGACTTTGCCGCGCGGCCACTTTATATGTATACATTCAGTTGCTCGAAAACGGGCAACCATTGTCTGACAAGATATCAGCCACGAAGATTAACGGTGCAACTTGTAACTGTTGCCGATAGTCCTCGATACTTCGAGAGCAATGCCCAGCGGTGCCTTACATCACTCCGGGACCGAGGAAAGAAACCTCAAGAACGGAGACAGGGCTGCTGCTCCAATAAACACGAAAAGTAGTAACAGATACCTCGCGAGCTTTGTTTTCGTTTTGCATTGCATTTTCTTTCCTGTTCGACATACCGAGAAATTGGCGATACTTCTATTGAAACGAAAATTCTTATGGTGAAACCGGTTTGGCGACCGTCCAATTCATAAATCGTGAAAAATTCTGGCCTGGCCAGTGGTCGTTCTTTACTACTTGCGTTCCAAAAATATGCTACGAAATGCAGTCGCTTGGACGAATCAAATTTATCGTTACCATACCGAACGTTTTTGGGCAAGTTTACGTTTTCCTTTGGTAACTTATACTTCTCTCGTTGTTTATTTTGAACTTTTTAATAGATGTATTTATTAGTGTAATTTTTATACTGAGAGATAAAACTAGCTTTAATATAAACCGTGTGTAGAATCTATTTTGATAAAAGTGTGCTCAAAAGTATCACGTGATTATAAAAGGCAGAATTTATAAGTACTGGCAGTATTTATTTAAATGTTTATTTTATATGTATTAGCAATAGTTATCTGAGTGTATGTTAATGCGGTCCAACGTCTTCGCCATGTGACACCACATGTTTGCCGGATTCTACATTTACAACCGACTGTCACCTACCCTATTCCATTTGGCTGACCAGTTGCATATACAGTATCACCTACCTGTCGCGAGCTACTCTATTTCACTTGTCGTGTCAGTACACGTCCTATTCCACTCGTCAGACTGAAGCAGGTTCAATTGCAGTTTCCTGGCCAGTTGCGTACCCGTCTACATTTACTTACGTACGCACATAGCTTAACCACATACCGAATAAGGCATCATGACTAGACCGTTTGTACTAATATATGCCGGCATTCTAGAACCCAGATAATTTGCAGAAAACTTCTTCATTCGATGAAATAAATAATTTGATAACGCAATACATCTCGTGCGTAAAACAGTAAATTTTCACGATTTATGAATTGGATAATTTCCAGAACGATTTCTCCGTAACTTCCACGTTAAACGAATCGCCCCAACAATTTTCGATTACGCGGAACTAAAAGTATAATACAACGTACTGCAAAAGTAACATCGAAAAGTTATTGCTTACGACTGTTTCTATTTATGATTAAAACATTCCTATCCAGTGACTGTAAAATGTGCAAATAAATGCACAGTATAAAACAATTCTTACGTGCGAGTAGAATAGGTCAGTCAATGATCTGACAGTGAAATCTTTCGTTGCTACGTATCACCTTTAACTCGTCCTAAGCTGGATTTATTTATTTTTTATTAACTTCGAATACTGTTAAAGGCTCAATGGGAACAAAAATCTAAAAAAAACTGATCACATTGATAATTAAGCGATCGTTATAACGTTTGTAAAACACGTATCTCGTGCAAGCATGGATCGCATAACTATTCTGCGGGATGATAGCGCACACGAATGGCGATGCAACCGCGGACTGAGCTGGAATGTAAAGCGTAAGAAATCGACCGTCGAGTATCGCCTATCGGTGTTTGCATCGCGAGGCATCTCGCGGAAGAAATATACGTCTGCGAACGATAACAGAAGAACGGCGTTGGCATTCTGTCGCAAGCCATTGGCTGGCCGTTCTACCGTGCACACCTCGGATTTCAATAATTCTATCTCGCGAGTCCGGCTCTTTGATTCGACGTAACCTCCGTGAAAACGACGTCGTTCCGCGATAAAAGCGTTTTACGAGACGTCGCGACACGTTAACGCCGCATCGGCGCGAACGAAGCGCTAATCGACATGCATAGAGTTGCAACGATCGTCTGACGCGCAGTGGTGCCGACGAGGCAAAAAATCCATTTTAAAAGTACTCTTTTTTTCAGAAAAGAAAATTTCGTTGAAAGTTGAAAGAAACGTTTTCACAACAACATTGTTAAACGTTCATCGATATGGGCTAATCGGTAGTCTGTTTGCGTTCGTCTCTCTTTTAATTTAAGGAGGCATACGAAAATTGTTTCATAATGTTTTGCAAAGTTTAAATGTTAACTTTCGCAATTTCCAAGAATAATCGAGGCACATCTTAACATCATAGCACATCTTAAGCAATAATGGAAAAGGTGAGGTGCAGATGATTTATTTATCCTTCAAGTATAGAGAAATATTTAATAAGAATTTTTTGCACGTTACGTAAATCGTTTTTATGACGCGTCGTCGAACCGCCTCACGTGACGTGCGACCGTCAACAGTAAGTTTTATTTGACGACGATAATTGCGATAATAAGGAAGACGCGCGAATTCCGATCTCAGAGGAAGCGCACCGGCGACCCGGGTTTAATTACGTGAAATCGATCGGCTGCTAATTAGTCGTCGGGGCGCGATACGACTCGTGTCACCGCGAGAGACGCGCTGCGACGGCAGAAATGAAATTGCGAGGACGACTGTTCGTTTGAATTGCGACGACACCCGCTCCCTGGTGTCCCGGAAATAATCATAATTGTCCTTGATACTGTGAAACTCTTTGATTAAGATAGCCTGAATCACGGAACGTGGGATGACTCCAACGAATTGAGATAAATAACTCGTGTAACTAGATATCTTATCAGATGTCACGTTATTTTATCGCGAAGTTCGTCGAATTTATTTACATTTAATTTGCCGTAACTAGATTTACTGGAAGCTTAGAGTCGATCTGTAATTTACAGAAAAGAGTTACTCATTTAGTAAATTAATTTTATTACATAGAATTATACAGTTACTTAATGAAAAACTAATTTTAGTTCACAGTTAAAAAATCTCTTTTATTCTGATAATTGATTTAAAACAAAACTACTGAAAGCACCTTGTTTTTTTTTTTAATTATTTTGTATGAAAGAAATGGTGCGCCACATGCCTATATAATTTTTTCTTTTGTTCGTTTTGAAGCATCCATGCATGAAAAACGATGCCAAGAAAGGCCTGTAAAGATTTTAATTAAAATTGAACAGTATACAGTCTTCGTAAATCAAGTCGGAAATTCAATTCAATCAAGAATTCCTGACGATTGCGAACTCAAAAGAAATGAAACAGGAAATATCGAATCAAAACATTGCGAGTGACTTAAAAATATTTCCAAAATTTTAATTACTGATTTCATATTCCACAATACGTGGAATACTTCGAATTTCGTTACAAATCCGCTACGAATCCGATCAACCGTGACAATATGATTCGCAATGAATCTATGAAATAATTGCCTTTTTGAAACTGTCGCGAGCAAATGTTTGAGACATACGTTTCAATGGAAAATTGAATTACCAAGTCTTTGGCCAGTGATGGATACTTGGAGCGTCCCCAAAGTGTGCGTAGCGGCGAACTTCGAAAATTCATGAATCCAGCCGGTTGTTTAATTAAGGTGAAACGTTAGCGTCGTTCTTCGATGCTTTTCAGCGTACCTACTCACTTGGCGATATATTGGTCGCTGTTAATGAGTGTCGGAAGCCTTGCGGCCGACCCACTTGTTAAATAACCAGCCGGCACATCGTTTTCAAGAAATCGTATTAGCGCTCGACGGGCTCTGTGTCTGGCCTAGATTTGCTTCTTCTCCTGTCACAAAGGAAGTTGATACCTCTGCCGAACCTATTCCTCGGTAAGTAGAGCTCACGATCGACTCCGTCAGTTCAGAAAGGGAGGCACAGGCGTACTCGATACGCGCCGGGTGTCGATCATTCGGCTCGCATTGTTCGCAGAACTTCGAAGACACGAGGCTCCGTTAAAAACTGAATCGGGAATTTTCAGCCGTCTCTGACACCGTTTTCGAATGATTTGTAGGGACTGTATTCAATGAACACGGACCAGAGATACGACACCGAATAAGCCATATATCGTCCGAGCGTTTCGCAGTTTCAGATCCGCGAAGTAAAAAATGGCAGCATTAAATCTGCCACGGTGTCGCACCCTATAACTTCGGAGAATGACATTCGAAGAACTGTAACTTTGTTGGAAATAGTCGTGCTGCGAGAGTTCTGGACTTATTTGCATATACTAGTCGTATATGATCGGTCGGGGGATATGTTCTATCGAAAGACGCGAAGCTTATCTTATCTCTTTATTTCGCCTTTACTTTCGCCTCAGCTGAATCTTTGTTAAATATACAGGGTGGTCTGTAAGTGATATCATAATCTGTTGGGTACTGATACTACGTACAAGAATAAGAGAAAAATGTGGAATTATATTTTTTCATTTCAGGCTCCGTTTTTGAAATTATTTTGAAAAATAATACTACTGACGTGGAATCAATTAACGCGTCTAGCCATGACATACCAATTCTACTTCTTGTCATATCACGAGTGAAGAATCTCCCAATTCATTTTTCATCTTTAGTATATCGACACCCTTAGTCTCCGAGACGAAAGGATTATTTTTGGCTCAGATCAGTGCGTCGATATTGGCTGCATTTATTCCCAATGGTTCGCTTTCCGCAAAAAATATACGTTTGCTGATCTTTGGACAGAGCAAAAAATTTTATTCCTAAGCCAAACTGGCCAGCCTGAGCAAAGTGAAGTCTCCTCTTTCCAACGAGCCGAAAAACATCGCATTACGATTTTTTGCTACCGTTTTATGCCCGTATGAATCGGGACTGTGCCGCAGTATGAATGTTGGATTTTTTGGGGTCTAAAAGTCAAGGGAGAAATTAGTGGAAATTTGATGAATCGACGAAAACGTCGCTGGGAAAATATTACTTGGTGTACATTACTGTATTGTTACAAAGATATATTTTCTGTTAGTAACATCCTATATCTTATTAGCATCTTTGTTTCAATTTAAAAGATCACGCAGTAAATGTTTCAAGAGATAAAATAAATAAATGTTTTACGAGAGAATTATCGAACATTATTTTAAAACGAGTACCACGTTTAAGAGTACATATATCGTAGTACTTGTAGAAATATTTCTGCAGGGAGATCTCGAAAATTACCTGGGTAGTATAATTTATAAACCAAAACAACTAAATTGCTTAAAGTTAAGTCTGTTCGGTACTGGCACTTTGAAAATTTTCATCGGAAAACTATTCAATTAAAATATTGCATATTCCTCAAATTATATTTCAAGAACATACAGTCTAATATACATATAATATTATATTAATAATATATATATTTATTATATATATAATATTACTTTGACCGAAATTTACAAATAATATTGTACGAGTGACACCCGAGTATCTGCAGAATTGCGGAACGAAATAACGCGTTCGCGATCGAAGGGAATAAAAATAAAATTCTTGCAAAAGCTTCAGGTATATCTGATACAGCGGCATTTTCGTAACGCGGAGAAATATTATAGTTGCAGTTTCATAAATATTTAAGGCACGAATGGGTCCGCATTATTTATTCCAGTCTGTTACAACATTTGTCCGGGTAAATCCCGTAGAATAAAAGCTTGTAACGCCATTTCCAAGGATTTATGACGCTTTCGATACACCCTACATCGTGCCATAAACACCGATATGATCGCGGCGGACGAAAAACAGGGAAGATAATCTGGGACACGACACACCGCTGCGTTCAAGCCGGAGATAGTGTGTCCAGTTTCCGCCACACACCGTCTCTCGTTCGTTACATCGACGTAACGAACAAAATATTGATGCACTCTGGATAACGTGTTTGTTACCGGTAACGATCAGTGGATTCCCAATGGAACGACGTCTCCAGGAACGGTGAAGTACACGCGTTCATAACCGTAGAACTATTAAGGTTCGAGTGTACGTCGTTCCTTTGTTGTGGTTCCGGCACACGTTCGTGCACGGTCGAAATTCGTGCGCTCAAATGAGACAACCTGCTGTGCTTCGCGGTGTTGTTTCATACACAATGGCGCAATTTTATGCCGATAGTGACCACGCTGTAAGCTCGTTGCATTCCGTTTACATCGCGAACATCTGTAACGTCGGGGAACAAAGGTCGCTGGAACCGAAAGAACCGAAAGGTCGTCTATTCTCAGTTTATTAACATACCTCGATTCCCTTACAACGCTTTTTGCTGTAATTTTTTTCGCACGCTCCCGCTGACTATGCTCTATCCGTACTAGTTTCACGGTCTATTTCAGCCGACTCCCGGCGGAAATTCAGCAATCAAAAATTTCCGAGCATTTGAAAATATGCAGCGCTGCAGAGCTGCAGAGATTTCCATAACTAAGCAATTTTATTTTCGCGAACTCTCGAACCCACCGGGGTGATAATTTCTGTCAAACGTGGATGAGCGTTGCCCTTTCCTCCGCATATTTCAAGAGCTGCAGGGGGTATAAAAAAATTGACAAAATGAAAATTTAATGGAGCTCCGTGGCCCATAAAGCTGTGCAGAGGGATCGTAAAAAAACGCATCGTTTCAAAAAAAAAAAGAAGGAACTCACTGCCATCAATTAAAGCAGATTTTATAGGCGTGCTTTATGTGCAGATTTTATACAGCTTAAGGAGACATTAAATTTTCGTCGGAAACGGTGTTTTATGTTACAGTTCTCGAGATATACGGGGAGATAGTAAACCGGCCCTTATGGTCTCGGAGATGTTCCCGCGCGGGAGATCCCAAAGTGGCATAAACAATATTGTTCAGCAGGTTTTTCGAGCTTCTGCCAAGATCCAGTAGAGCTTAAATCAATTCGAAAGATTTGATTGCAGAAATCGATAAATTTTCTCAGTTAAATCATGTCGATGTGGTTCCATATTAACATTGTCTTACAGATAATCCCATATTATAAATATATTCCGAAACGTATTTGTCAGAAGCTTGAATCATTCTGTAATGACTCTACGTTGATATCGTGGCTGTGGTCGATGCAGAATAACGTTCGATCCAACCAGTTAAAATTGCACGAAAAAAATTCAGATTAGAATCCTAATAGACGTCTTTAATTACTTTCACTAGCATGACTATGATTAATGTATGATAGTGCGAGATTATTTTTATTATCGAAAACGTGTCGGTGTGAAAATATTGTTCGTGAAATTTGCGCATATGTTACAATTTTGCATTTAATATTATTAATTAAATATTATCATCGATATCTGCGATATAAAATGATGAGACTGTCTACGAAAAATTTGAAATATTTTATGAAATGTACCAACACCAGAAACTTTTGTACTCTATTTCTACCTGTAAAATTGAAGCGCAGGGTAACCCACCCTTATCACAGTTCGCTCGTTAGGTCGATTTAGTACGGACCGGGCTACTTCACAGTTGTCTGACCATAGATCGATTCATTCTCCTAGCGGCAGGCGTATTTCTCACGGAAGAATGTTTATAGACCGGTGGATCCCACATAGAAGCGTTGCTGCATGATAAATCTAGCCCGCAGGGATCCATTAAATGTTGGCTCTGGCGATGTTACAGAGGAATTACTTTCCTTGCGCAAAAAAAAACATCAAAAAAACCCGGGAAAATATCCTTGAAGAGAATAACTTCGCGTCGGGGCGTTGTTACCGTGAAACGGTTGCGCAGAAAATTACTAAACACGGAATGAGTAAATAAGGCAGCCAATTAAGCGCTTTACACGCTGATAATTTATTGATGCACCCCTTGTTTGCCCGTTAAAGTTACACCAGGCTCGTTAACTGTTGTGTCTCTCTTTTACATACAGTTTTATTTGCTCGCCCATTACGCTTCAATTAACCGCTGTTATTTTACAGTTTCCCTGCTTTCTCGCATTACACGCTCTTTTCAGAAACAGCCGAATCGCTTCGAAACTCTGGTGTTCCGATGTTTATTTAACTGAGAAGAACGAGCCTGTGTGGCACCTCTTGATTCATTGTAATGAAACGAATGACTCATTAACCGCTCGCGTTATAACGAGCCAAGCTCGCGACGAAGACTTCGCACATAATCTGCTAAACATGATTGTTGCTCATATCTTCCACATCGAAGCGAAATTTGAGTCCACTGTTATCTAGGAATAGCAGTAAATGGTAAAATTGTGAATTATATAAATTATCAAACAAAAAGGTACCTTAATATTTACAAAACCAAGAATTTTCTCAACTATTATTAAACAAAAATGTAGCTCATTTTTATGAAGCGAGAAAGTACCTACATTTTCATTAAACCAAGAAGTACCTTCATTTTTATGAAATGAAAAAGTACCTCAATTTTCGTGAAACAAAAAAGTAGCTCAACTTTTGTGAAACAAAAGAGTACCTTAATTTTTGTGAAATAAAAAAGTACCTCAATTTTTATGAAACGAATGAGTACCTTAATTTTTGTGAAATAAAAATGTACCTCAATTTTCATTAAACCAAGAAGTACCTTCTATTTTTATGAAACAAATAAGTACCACAATTTTTGTAAAACGAAAAAGTACCTCAATTTTTCTGAAACAAATGAGTACCTCAATTTTTGTGAAATAAAAAAGTACCTCAATTTTTATGAAACGAATGAGTACCACAATTTTCGTGAAACAAATAAGTAAAACGAAAAAGTACTATAATTTTTATAGTAGAAAAAAGTCTCTACATTTTTCTAAAATATAAACATACCTCTATCTTTATTAAACCAAAAGACATCTCCATTTTTATCAAACGAAAAAGTACCTTCATTTTTATGAAACAAAGACGTAGCTCAATGTTCACGAAACGAAAAAGTACCTCAATTTTTCTCAAACAAAAACGTTTCTTACTTTTTATCACATGAAAATGTAGATCCACGTTTACAGAACAATGAAGCACCTTAATTCGTAGTGCGAAGTGTTAATGCT
This sequence comes from Megalopta genalis, assembly GCF_051020955.1. Taxonomy (NCBI): domain Eukaryota; kingdom Metazoa; phylum Arthropoda; class Insecta; order Hymenoptera; family Halictidae; genus Megalopta; species Megalopta genalis. The sequence continues at coordinate 11,470,248 of NC_135016.1, forward strand.
GAATTAAAAATACCTTTCAGGCCCGATCCTCGTTCTTTTAACTATATTTTTCGCAGTTGCTCCGACCACTTGCGTTCTAACCTGCCCCACTGACAGACCTCGCATAGTCAGCACAGAAGGGAAAAAAATATGTCGGTCTTTAGCAAATCTCTCATTACCATTCACACTTGGAAATTGAGGAGCCTTTGAGGATAAGCCACGCTACACCGCTTCTCTTCACATATACTTGCACTACAAGAAATCCTCGTTAGCAAGCTTCTGGAGTTTCTTGTTTTCAATAATTAACGAACAAGGTTGATCCTCTTCTACGGTTGATCTTCAATCGTTAGGGATTTTGTGTTGCTTTGATGTTCCTACATTGTGGAGATCATAATCAGAACGCTGCGAAAATGAAATGAATTTTAATAAGTATCCACACTGAAGAAATGCTGCTCGTCTGTCTAATGTCTGAACTCTTCCGCTTTTAAGCAGAATATTTTATCGCTCATTTTATCGAGTGGACAAAATGTTTCATAATATTCCAGCTGACTCTCGTGCCATCTACTCTAACGTCACATTTTATTATTCAAATTTTCGCCGACGTGAAAAATCTATTTCACTTGTCTGGCGAGGCGATAACATTTTCCACTTAGACCATGAAGAAAAGTCAATATATCAATGACAATGTGTTCTTTATTCACTCGTCAGATCGAATTTAGAGTGCTCGTGATTCATTGCGTCCGCCTTATACTACTTGCACATTAATCAAAATATCCAAAAGGTTTCACCGAAAGATCTCACGCATTTGTCTGGGAATAATTTCGACTTTGATTATTTATCTAGAGAAATTTATTTCCGATTGTCCGACCATGGGTTTCCTATTCTACTTCGGGAGAAAAATTCGACCCAAAGCAAGCTAGGTCCCGAAATGTTCACTTCGCCCGACGAACATCCCAATATAAAAGATTTTTCTTTCGTTTCAACATTTCTCAAACTACTACACAATTCAGAAGTATAATATTTTATGGTGGGCGATACGTTTAGGATTGATGACGTCGGTTAAGCCCGACCGAAAATGTAAATCTCACTGCTCTCGAACACACAATGGCGGTCTCAAGAAAGACGAATGTACATACTCCGCAGAGATTTAAAGTCAAGCAGCGGAAAATTTAATACAAGACGTCGCACTTACTGTTAGGGTCGGTCACGCATGCGCATCGATCACGGTCAAAAATAAAGATCAACGGCGGTTTGGTACAGGGTTCAGCACTTAGATCAACGCTGTCAAACCGCGGCTGATGCATCGACTCGATCCGCGACGCATGTAGAACAATGCACCGGTAATGCATCGAGCCCCTTACAGGAACGTTGCTGCATATTGTACGCAATGCCATAAGCCTCTGTCATAATTCGAACAGGCAAGGGACGACGGAATTATTAGCAGTATCAGGATTCCAGTGATATCGATCAAATCGTAGAATTACGGTTGACACGCCGGTAAATTTATAGCTGTCCTCCCTCGATTTAGCTGCCTCAGCTTCGAAACTGTCTTCTCACAATTTAAACAAATCGATTAGCCAAATATATCGCGATACAACTACCGTTGTCACGCGTTCGTTCCTATAATAAACGTGTGCCGACCCTTCTGCCGTTACAGCAAGGACCATAAAACAGCATTGTGCTGATACAATAATATTTATATAACACAGTTCCGGCGGAGCCGAATATTTTATGGCTGTGCGAGTGTTGTAGCACGTCATTGAATCGATACGAATATTGTAAGTATAGTAGAACAACATAATTCAACTTTTTTACGCAGAGACACAATGTGCTTCATGGATCTCCAGCTCATGCGCTTTTTGTCTGTATAGAGAAATCGGTTTGCAGGGAAAATATGTCGAGCGCAAATATTTAAAAAAATTAATGATTCACATTCTAATGGAAACACTAAGAGAAATTCACTGCCAAACTATGTAAAATACTGGTAATCATTTGAATCAATTCAAGTGAAGTAAAAATTAATAGTATATTACAACTATTTACTTGTTAGTATAGTATATATTACTAGTATATATTATTAGTATATTACTAGTATATTACAACTATATACTCATCTATTATATCTATTAAAAACTAATAATATTTTTAACGTAATTTTTCAACAATGCATATATACGATTCAGTAAATAAATTTTCTTCTTAATTCAGTCTTCAATCAATAACTCATGAAATTGCGAGATCACAGAAAAATCGGCAGGCAATTTGTAACAAATATCGTATTCGTTACTGTTGACCTGCAAAAAACGACCGTCAAGAATCGAAACAACATGTTTCACTACCTTGCTCCGTAATCCCGAGTTCTGACGTGCATTTCGCAACGGTTCTCTGCTAGTTTCGCGCGAAATGTTTTTTCAATAATCTGACTGTAGTCCGAGCGACAAGTAAACCGTGTTGGAACCATTCTGCTCAGCGATGTACATTGACAATGGCGTAGTTGCGCGCGGGTGTAAAGAATGACAGGAAGCACATTTTTCCGTATAACTGTACTCGTGTCGAAGGAACAAAAAGAGTTTCTTTTTTACAAATTTCTCTCGAGCTTTTAATAAATAAGATTTTAATTGTCAACCGACTAAGCTCGATTTATTTCGATCCGAATTGTTCATGCGACTCGAACGCTTATCAGTGTCGGAATCTCCAATAAAATCTCCAATAAAATTGTCGTATTTGTTGCTTTCTTTTCACCCATTCGCTAGAATATAATATAGTTTTTTTTAGAGAGAAATTACTGAAGACATGTGATCTAATGAACTGAAATGTAAGTTTGGCGAAAAATTGATATTTCGATGCATAAATAAAGAACTTTCGTTTTGGGTAAGATATGACCCAGCTCCAGGTTTCGCCCGATCATTAAACGTTTTGTCTTCCTACGGTTAAGATTTTATTTTGGGCCATCCAAGCTTCACAATGTTACTGTTGAATTTCAACAGATAAGTTGAACAGAAAAATCAATCTGGTAAATAGATTTTTATTTTCCATTTGATATGATTTTATCGCGGAGGCACGCGACGATGTATTTTGTCTTCTCCGATCATCGTCGTATTGTTTTATCGACGTCTCATAGAGAGGAAACGTATTCTATGCCTTTCTCAATTAATGAAAATATCAATTAAAAGTTGAATAAATTAAAGTGAAATTATTATATCATTCTTAATCATAATTCCAAATAATCATAATTCCAAATAATTCCGAAAAGTAAAAGGTGCTCTGTTCAGGGTTAACCCTTTGCACTCGAGACTATTTCAACTCCAAAACGAAGACATTTGTTCCAACCTATAGTATTTCCATTTATTATGAAATTGAACATGTATGATTATAAAACGCTTCTGTTATTCACCAATTTATCGAATACAGACAAATATAATAACGTGAAAATTCTTTTGAAGATCGTGTAACAATCTTTAGCGGCGCGTCAGAATCGCCAATCGGGTGCAAAGGGTTAACTCCGTGCTAGGGTGTTGCGGTAGAAAATGATCCCGGAACATACTTTTCGTCGTCGCCAGGTGCAATGAAAGTGGGGACGCGTCCCCTGATAACACGTTTATTATGATGCAAATATTGTCTCGAGTTTCAATTGAACGCCGGGCCTGAATAATTCAATATCAGGTCGCATATAAATGCTGATATCGAGGTAATAGGCGGTCCGTGGATCTGCGAGGATGGGTCTCGAAAGCCGCGCAGGTTCGGGAATCTATTTCTTCGCGAACAAAGGGCTCGCTGCGTCAGCTGCGACTCCCCATTTGATGTCGTCCTTATTTATCCCCGGCGTGTTTCTCCGCGTGGCAGCCGCTTCTCTATGGACGATCGTCCCTCGCTGCGGAACAACCTCCCTATATATAGCATAGAATCGAAATAATTGTCCTCGACGCGGCGCGGCGTCGAGAAAAATCTGAGAAAAAATGAATCCGACAAGTTCCCCGACCGTCGATGAATAGAGAGGAGTGCTGTGCTCGTGGAACGCTATCCGGCGACCAGAGTGGAAGATAAGATCCATCCGCGGCAATCCATAGTGTTGGCAAAAAGAGGGTAAATAAAGGAGCCCATTAGGAGAGTCGGTATTGCGCTGCTAAAGGGGCGCGCCGAACTCGATCCGAGATTTAGGGGATGCTACGGAAAGCAAACTGCGAGCGACAACTATATCTCCAAGGAAATCTTGCTGGAGATACAGCGGTTTTTACTCGGCAGGAGATTGGAACTCTGCTGATCCACTTTCTGCTTGGATATTAATATCTAATGAATTCGAATTAATTACTGTGAATTTGACTCGTGAATTTGTGAAATGAATTGATGAAAAGTAATGATCACTTTCTATAGTCGCCGTGAAATATTTGTGAAAAGAAAAGAAATTCGTTAATTTTTGAACAAAGGAAAACCACGAAATAGGAAGGTTCGCTTGAAAAAAATTGCGCACTGACTGAAAACGTCCAATGCGATTAGCAGCAGGAGAAGAGAGACAGATAATTAGACTGCAAATTTTGTTAACTTGTGGTAAAAGCAAAAAGATGGTACATAAAGATATGAAAATATAACAGATGCTACATTCTGATTTCTTCTACTTAATTTCTATTTAATGTCTACTTTTTGCGATTCCCGCACGACGTTATGCTGCATGTAGATCCGCAGTCTATCGACGATCTAGAATTGATCCTGGTTAATGTGAAAATACTGCCGCTTTCAGCGGCATAGCAGTGACAGTAAGGTTGACTAACACCGAAACCGCAATGAGATGAACGTCCATCGATAATGTATTTCGTGCGTGCATTGTATTTGCAGACGACATGCGAGTATAGATCATCCGGATCATCGCCAAACACAATGCATTAGAGAATATTTTCGTGTTACAGTGTGCGCTGTAACGTTTCTACAAACGTCGATGTTGACCGAGCGACATTTATCAAGCTCCGCATGTATAATGACTAAATATTAATCTTGTTCTGTCAATTATTGGATTCGTTGAATCTTGCGAATTTAGTGCTATTTGCATAAAGACACGCGGTACGTCAATTATCGAACTCTATTTGTTCACGAATCTACCGAATGTAACAATGTTCCGGATAAATAATTAGTAAAATACGTCTTGATTACTTTATATTCACGCGTCGATTATTATTATTCGTCCGAGTAGATTGTACCGGATGTCCAACTCCACGCAAACTTATTCCACTTGTTTCGCAAAAATCCTGCTGCAGTTGTCGCCTAGCACGTTTCCTCCGATCCGGGATAATTGCTACGTGTCCGACTACTGACCGACCTATTTCCCTTGACCTCCTTTCAACATTATATTTCCGAGGCATCCTTCCAGCCAAACGTAAAACCTGTTTCACTGGCCAATAGTCGAACCAATCTAATTTCACTGGTGCCTCGAATGTCTGACCATAAAACCTATACTACTTATCCGATTTCGCCGCGTTTCTAATTCAAATTCAATTCCTTTGAATCGAAGCAGCTCCTATAGAACAGGTATTTCAATTCAGTTCACAGTGCCATTCGAAATAATTATGAATTTTTCTCTAGCTGAGAAAAGAGGCTGCTCGATGATCATGTGATCCGTGAAAAAAGGACATGGAGGCGCAGAGAGCGTTTCCGTGTCGACTATCGCCTAATTTTATACTGGCAGCACATTGAACCCGGTGAACACTTACCAAGGAGAGCCAGCACCAGCAGCCAGTAAGTGCTTATTGTCATCGTTTTCCGATACCAAGGAAACGCTTTGGCCACCCAGGAAGTACCATTAACGGGGATGTCACTGTTCATTGTGGTCGATTATTTTCAACTCGTCTTCAAAGGCTCCATGGTGTGGACTCCATGGTATCAGTGCACTTTTATAGAGCCATCAAGTCGAATGTCGTTCAGCACTTCGACCATCGTAATATCAGTCGTTTCGCTAATCCATCGAGACACGCTGATCCTTGAAGCATAGTAAATGGAACGCTTTTAATATCCTCTCTAAATTTATTACTCCGTAGTGCCAAATAGTGCCTGAAATATATTTTCCAACTAAAACTCGATCTGAATTAAATTTCAATCAGACGATATCTTCATTTTTGCCCTAATATATAAATACCTTAATCGTGCCAAAAAGCAACTTAAAATGTTTAGTTACCAAATGCATATACAAACAAAAACAATCAAGAACATAGTTCAAGGTATATCCCCCTTATAGAATTTACGGGATCGCATCATTAAATTTTAATGAATCCTTGTTAATGAATGTAGTACACGAAGATCCTCAGCTATCCTTTGTTAATCCATAAACTTCGTGCACGTGTCTGTGTGCACTTAAGCGCATCCGTTCGCTGCACGAAAGCCATTGAAACCCTGTTCCCGTGAAAATGGTAACTTCGTAAACTTCATGTACACAGAACGATACGTTAGCAAAATATTATCGTCCACGTAGAATGCAAGCGAGCTGTTCCGAAACCATAGTTATCGTGAACGATGCGGCTGATCCTACTCTTAAACATCTCTCATTTTACATAACAATACTTCGATGCATCATTTATTGTCATATATTATTGTGAATTAAGGATAGTTTCGAACAATAGTGCAGAGTGTTTAAATCATTGTGAAATAATTGCACAAGAAGTTGTAACAGTAACAAATTATTGTTATCACAGAGGTAGCAAGAGGAGATAAAATAATAAATAATTTGTTGCACGGCTATTATTTCATTTCATCTTTCCTCTAATTCGCAGCACCTGTATCGATCGCGATGCACGGCGCCCCTCGTATAATGAGCACGTGCTCATTATAGCTAAACCGGAACATTTTAATTGACTTGAAAACGAAAATTAGAACCGTCTTTGGGAAAGATTTCATCGAACCGCGTAATCATTCGGTACCTTTGAGCACGATCAGCTCTCATAATTTCTAATTATTCACTTACGATCGTTTTTCGAGCCTTCGAATTTAATTAATCGAACGCGTGAAATTCGCCGCTTCGTATCGGCAAAGCTGCGATAATTTCATCTGATTTTACACGGCCGCCTTTGTTTCAGTGAAACTTCTGTTTTTTCTGCTTTTTTTCTTTTTAGTAAATTCTCGCAATTTCTTGCACTCGATGAATTTCCACCGAACCGGGTCTCACTAATTAGAAACGCGGCGTTGCTTTTTTTCTCATCACGCGCCGCTCGGACGGCGAACTCTTGAATTCAAACGCGACAGATGGTCGCCGGGAACAAAGAGCGAAGTCGGAGACTCCGGTCGTGCAGGAAAATAATGCGAGTAGCGCGCATAGTTTCACCTGAGCAGTCCGAATACTTCGGCCGCGAATACTTCGAAAGAACATATTTTTCTGACACAATAAACTCGGGTCGCGTGTTCTTCGAGGTTTCATTATTGTGGGAGCAGCTGGAGTACCAGTTTTATCTCTCCTATCGGAGTTAATACGTTGAAATTAATTTCAGCATAATTTCGTGTATCGGCTTGTTGCACTTGAAACGCTGGATATTATCGGAAAGTTTGAGCGCACGTAACTTTTCTCCGAGTTACCTTATTAATAGCTATTCAAGAAATTAAAGTTTTACACATTTTCCAGCGAAATTCGATTTCTGATGTTTTAGTAATACAAATGAGTTTACGACGCTGTATTTTTTCACAACAACTGTTTTATACAATTTTTATCATGGCAAATGTCGAACAAAATACATTGTTGAATAGATACAATTATCACTGTACACATAATAATTATTGACATTTTCAGAAAGTTTATCAGCCTTAAAAATTATCACTAATATCTCCTCAAATTGGAGAGTATAAGCTTAAAAAAAATGCCATTATTATTAGGCATTTCATGAACATCATATTCATTAAAATCTTATAATCTCGAAGGAATTCGCAGCTTGCATTTATTAAATTTTTCTCACATTCCACGAGAGTACGAAATTTTATAAACGATGAAATAGTGCAATTAACAAATGAGAGATCCGTCGAAACCTACCGCATGATAATTACCCAAGTCCGCATTCATCTCTTTAGACAATAAAGTCTTCATACCATTCATTACCGAACGCACAACTATATTTCAATGATCTCGACGTGCCCATAGTTCTATCGTACTTGACTAATGATAAATGGGCTTAGATCTTGCTTATCCGGCCAGGTTTAAGTTATGTTGAATTCAGCTGACTACATGCTTCCTGTTCTACTGTTCTGACGAGTGTACAGACGAGTGCTTGCTTGCATAGACAATAGAAACTTCATCGTTCATGTGTTTGACAATAGGCGGAAATGTTGGATCTAGTTGGATAGCGTACGAACTAATTATCAAGAAAGAGACCTTTCAAGTAGAATGGAAGTAGAATACTGGAGTGATTTGCAGCGGTTATGACAATCGCTTTGATTATCTTGTGCCGATTAAATTGTTTGATTGTATATAAAAATCAAGAGTTGAGAATTTTTTTAATATGTAAAAGTTGGCAATTCCTATTTTGTAAGAATAGTTGCTATATTCTTTTTCTATTACTACGTGGCAATTTTAGAAAGTCATCATTATAGATCATTTAACGTCAAATATACTAGGAAATATCAGTTCGTTATCGAAATAGTAATTATCAACTCTACAAGCCTTGTACAAAAGGTTGTGTTCTTAAACGAAGAATTATTTCTGACCAATGAATGAATAATCCAACATCTCGTAGAATCCAGAATATTGAATATGAATATAAAATATAATGAATATAGGATATGATGAATGGAGAATATGATGAATATAGAATATGATGGATATGGAGTATGCTGAATATGAAATATGATGGTTATAGAATATACATAGTAAAAAATATAGAATATGATGGTTATGGAGTATGCTGAATATGAAATATGATGGTTATAGAATATACATAGTATAAAATATAGAATATGATGGTTATGGAGTATGCTGAATATGAAATATAATGATTATAGAATATAAAATATAGAATATAGAATATAGAATATAGAATATAGGATATAGGATATAGAATATAGAATATAGAATATAGAATATAGAATATAGAATATAGAATATAGAATATAGAATATAGAATATAGAATATAGAATATAGAATATAGAATATAGAATATAGAATATAGAATATAGAATATAGAATATAGAATATAGAATATAGAATATAGAATATAGAATATAGAATATAGAATATAGAATATAGAATACAGAATACAGAATACAGAATATAGAATATAGAATATAGAATATACAATATAGAATATAGAATATAGAATATAGAATATAGAATATAGAATATAGAATATAGAATATAGAATATAGAATATAGAATATAGAATATAGAACATAGAATATAGAATACAGAATACAGAATATAGAATATAGAATATAGAATATAGAATATAGAATATAGAATATAGAATATAGAATATAGAATATAGAATATAGAATATAGAATATAGAATATAGAATATAGAATATAGAATATAGAATATAGAATATAGAATATAGAATACAGAATATAGAATATAGAATATAGAATATAGAATATAGAATATAGAACACCAGTACAAAAAATGTAAAATGCGAAGGAATTAACTTATCCAAACCAGAGAACTATTGATCGGACAGTAGACAATTATATGGTTGCTCAAAAAGAAAGAACAATGCAGTATGTCGATAGATTTCTGCATTGAGAGAAGCGAGAATGCATTTCCTCGAGTCGAAAAGAGTTCTCGACCATGGAACATGGAAGGATATATTGTAGAGGCTTCAGTGCTGTCACACTGTCTCGCCTCGACATCGTACATTCGTATTATCTCGCAAGTTAAACGAAAAGATAACTGGACATACCCGCATCCGAGACCTTTTCCATCGAAAATGAAATCTCGTTCTATCGACGAAACCATTTTCGTTGCGCACATATATCTTGCACAGCCGACACTGACGATAATGAGCCCGAACGAACGGACAGCAAACATTGACCAATGATTTATGAAAGAACGTCACCCACATCGTCGCTACATTTCCATCGAAGTATTTCTATGAGATTAATAATGCTGATCTCGCGGGTCTCTTCTTTCTTCTGACCTGAAGATTTCTCTGTGATTAATTGCGGTTCTCTTCCCGGCGACGCCTATTATCACGGCACTTTATAAACGCGTCTGATTTCTTTCGCGATCTGGTTACTTTCTATCTAGGCACGGATTGATGACACTTGTAATTAGGCTGGCGAATTTTTTGCGTGGAAGGAACGGAAACATCGCGAAATGACGCGACATACAAGATTCAATACTGTTTCATTCCATTCTGCACTGTTGTCTGTAATAATTCATAATTAAACTGTAGACGCTTGCGCAAAATAAAATAGTTTGAGTCAATTTAACAGATTAAAAATAATACATTGACATTTTTAAATTCTTTCAATCTTTCTACTATTTCAAATTGTTGGTACTCAATTTTCTGACAAATGCATTAAATCCGCTATCTAATATAAAATCTAAATTTTTCTAATTGAAATATTTCGAATTTAATGGATAAAACGTTGACATTTTCTAGCATTTTTTAAAAATTTCTTTTCCAAAGAAATGTCGACAGACAATGTCGACTGGACGACATTTCATCTTTAAAGTGAAACGCTCGACTACTCTCATGGTTCCTGGAAACCGAAGATCCAGCTTACACGCCGAGTGTGTCGAGTTCCCTCGGGGATGGGCTTAAGCAGATTCGCTGTGTTTCTAACGCGACTACGTCAGGCAGTTTCGAAAGGTAAACGATCACGAAAGAGATAGCCGAGTTTTGCACGGTTTTATAAAATACAAGTGGTTCTGAACCAGTCGAATTTCACGACAGACAGATCGACTAATTCCCGTGCTCGTCGCGCTATTCCTCGCCGTGGAACTTTTTCTCTCGAATTACGTCCGAGCTTCCCTGTCCATCGTTCACGAGAGATTCACCGGAGACAAAGATATTCTCATAGAATTCCGCTTCGAATGAAATTTCGTCTTCTTCTCCGAATTTTCTGAGTTCTATTTCTACAATCCAATAAAGGATTTATTTGAGATACGATTAGAACAGCTACGAGAACGATTACAGTAATTTCTCCCTAATTCGCGCTCAAATTGCGCTCAAGAATGGATAATTTCAGGGGAGATTTACCGATTGTCGACAACTATAAAAGCGAGCCGCAAGGCACGAATAATCGTATCACTTTTTCTTAAATTGTCTATTTTTTTTTTCGAAATTGTCCAATATAAGCGCGAATTAGGGTGAAATTACTGTAATTCCTTTCCGATGATCAAATGAAGCTACGGAGACGGAATAATTGAGTGGTAATTAGTATTCGAGGCGTCACTGTTGCCAAGGATATGCTTGATTGACGATGCTAATGAAGAGAAGTATGTCCAATCAACAGTCGCAGGTGTAACAAGACGGATGCTCTGCAGTGGATGGTTCTCATACTAGACACCGTCGAAATTGGTATCTAATTACTATGTAATCAGTTTGTAATCAGTTCGGAGGAAGTTTGTGCTTCACAAGAAATAGAGATTTACTTATTTACTTATTATATATATATATATATATATATATATATATATATATATATATATATATATATAATAAGTAAATAAGTAAATCTCTATTTATCTCTCTCTCTCTCTCTCTCTCTCTATATATATATATATATATATATATATATATATATATATATATATTACTTATTTAATTTAAATGCATTGGTTATGTTTAACAAAAATAGACAGACAGATGCCAGCGTCAGGTACAATCGAGAATTGAGTCATTATAAAATCAGAATGAACTTATCAATTAATTTCTTCAGTCAGAAATCAATTGAGTTAGTGTCGGAATCATTGCATCAATTAATCATTGAATCGAACTAATTATGGAACATATAGATTACTTTTTGTCCGATCGTGAATCTCCGTTGTCTCCTCAGAAATAATTAGTCTTCTTTTCGTCTGATAAAATATAGACATCATCTCCTTTGGGCAATCTGAAATGAATGGGTTACATTTTGTCTGGTCAAAGGCAGGCATTATCTCCTTCTCCAGACAAGGAAGAACGTTTATCCTCTTTCTTGTCTGATCACATAGTGGTATTATCTTCTCTACCTGGTCAGGTAAAAATATATCTCCATTCTTTATCTGACAATGAATAGATAACCTTTCCATATTTTCTCAGGAAACGCTTTCGTCATTAACCCCTTGACATACCATTTTCTTCGTAGTTACTGTGATTAGAAATTTTTCGATTGCAATCATTTCATAGAAAGGAAAGAAAATTGATGCTTACTGTGTGCCCAAATTTACTTCAATGCTTAAGTATTCATAAAAAGAGATTAGAATTTTATTCCAATTTTAAAAGAGAGAATAACATTTACACTCAATAAGTAATTACTAGAAATTTTCACGACGAGTCGGACTCGTCAAAGTACGGCAAGGGGTTAACATTACTTATCTTCTCAACAATCCATAGATTTTTCTAGAATGCTATATATACACACGACTGAATGGATTAGTTTACGCAAGAATTTTTCAACCGTCACGATTTGCCGAAGGACCGGAATGCCTTCTGGACGGCACATTAATAAATGAGTGGCTTAATTACTTTCCGCACCGCTGGCATTTTTCACTGTCCTTTTCGCGTCTGCTGCGACGTTCTTCAATGATACTTCCGTACGGCCATTAAGCTCGGTTCCTCGAGGGCCTCTCCCACGTAAAAACGTCAGAATTGCGGTAAATTCTTCCTAATTGACGCTCAGAGTGTGCACAGAAATGGACAATTTGAGAAGGGTAGATACGATTATTCGAGTCTCGCGGCTCGTTTTTACAGTTGTTGACAGTCGGCAACTATAAAAACTAGCCGCTAGGTCCGAATAATCGGATCGGGCCGAATTAGGAAGAATTTACTGTAGTCTCAAACTGAATTATATTTGAAAATATGACGAATTCTTGAAAGTATAAAGAATCCTTCTTTTTATCATTGTCTGGAATTTTAAAGTCAAACATCGCTTTTTTATATCAATCTTCTGCAACTCCATGTCCCTTAAAGATCAGCAAATTAGGAGAAACTCAGGATATTTTATTAGGGTCTTTATTACCTTATAGGGGAATATTATTAGGGGACTGCGAATTTTATGCAGTTGCAGTCAAATTAAGTAGCCGAAATATAAAATAGTGAGGACATTATTAAATTCTTCTTATGTCCTCACAATTTTATAGTTGCAAACAGTGTAATAACATTATTAAATTCTTCTTATGTTATTACACTGTTTGCAACTTATCAACTATATTAAAAGAAACAATTCACCTTTGTTTAACCGATATCTCTGACAATCGTCTTGAAAAAATTCGATTCTGCACAAAAAACCATGATTTATTAGCATGGTTGCTGTTTCCTAAAATTGATGAAGGAACTTTTGCAGTCTAATCGTGACACAAGAACGGATGATATATGTTGTGTGTGAATGATCAAAATTCATGGGAAGCAGAAAGAGCGGACAATAGACAGGCGTGCCAGATGCCAGAAGCAGAAATATGCCCTGCCATTAGCAAGCGCGGTTTCCGTGATGCGGCGTGAACCGACCCTTAACCTTCTCTCCTTCCAGTCTGTTTGTCACACAACAATGTACTTTTATCGGTGAATCGTAGCGCCGAATTGCATGTAATTACCGTGCGCCACGGAAACGCGGGATCTCTCCGTGGGGAAAAAGTGGCTCAAGGCCGGCCGGAACGAGTCTATTATCGGCGCCACGTAATGTTCTTGCGGCCGGCACGCCGCGAGATCGTAAAATTGCTAATTCCAATACAAGCCGGCAACTTGCGAGTCGTTAGCCGCGATAACGGCGCCGATCGTGTGCATTAAACGGCGTTTCCCCACAATAATAATATCCATTGTTCTTGCATTGTTTGCTGATCATATAATAGATATTAATGAGACGAGTGCTTAGTCACGCCTCGTTGGCCCCGCCAAGGTAACGAAATTGGAAGCCGTTAATTAGATCGTTTAATTAATATTCATTAGGACGAAAAGAAGCCGTGGGAAATCCGTCTTGGAGCGACGTTGCGCATTGCTTTAATTAGAGACGCAGTGAAATTGCACGGGCGAAGATTTTCTTCTTCGATGAATTGCTAATGCACGTTTAGAATTGTTATTAGAAGTCGGTGATAAATTTTTAGAAGATCGATTCCGGTGACTTGATTCTAATTTAATGTTTGACGTTTCCGGTTGGCGATCGTTGGCGGGAAAGCTTCATGAATAAAATGAATATTCATTATTTTCTGATCTTCGTACCTTTCGTGAATAGATTGTCGCAGTTGCCACAAACGCGTATACAAAATTTTCACCTTCTAATCTCCTCTGAATATTCTGTCTGCCACGCCACATATCCTTCATATCGTCATTGTTGGCCTCCTCACACTTTCCATTATAATGGAACTCAAAGCCATTGAAACTGTGTCTTGAAAGCCCGTATGCAAATGCGTTCGAAGATTGAAAGTTCAAATGCAAATATGATCAAAGGACGCACTCGCCGAATAGATTCCCTCCTTTCATTTATAACGTTCTTTGCTTATAAGGCGAAAGCAGACAGCGGAGAGTTCATGACGAAATTAAAATCGATTATGAGCCCTTGAAAATGTTAATTCTGTGATTTATTCCTGAGATGCAGAAAACGTAGAATGCGGAGATTGATCATTTTTAAGAATTTACGGGATGTTGGAAATCATAATTTTTGAAAACTCTTGGGATACAGAAGATTAGGATTTTTGAGAATTCTTGGAACGGACATAATGTAAAATGTAGAAAATGATGATTTTCATAAGTTCTTGAGATATAGAAAATTATGACTAAAAATGGATATAAATATGGAAAATTCTTGGAATGTAGAAAGTCATGATTTTCACTTGAATTATTTAAACGTTTATTTCCAGAATTTCTTGAGATATAGAAGATCACAATGACACAAAAAAGGCTGCATTTATGAATCCCAGCTTTGAAAATAATAATAAAAACTTAGATCATGCTCGATGATCCAAGCAGAAAGGCATAAATTCTCCCTAATTCGCGCGCCGATTGCGCACAAAAATGAACAATTTATAATGAACAGCTTTTATAGTTGTTGACAATCGGTAATTTAAAAAACGAGCCGCTATGCACGAATAATCAATCGCATCTCCTCTTCTCGAATTGTCCATTTTTGAGCGCAATCTGAGCGTGAATTAGTAGATTCCTCTGCATAATTAGTTATTTCGGTGATCCGCCGAATTTCCGTGTTTGCTAAACGTTTCGTGTTAATGAGAGCCTCTGATTTCGATCCAGCAGCTATTTCGTAGTAGCAATAACTATTCATTCCAGTCTGGTCCGGAAATTAATCGGACCTCTCATCTGGTCCTGCTGGTTCATTATTAATTTCCCCAGTAATTATCGTACTTTTGTGAGATTTTCAGGAGCCGGGGCTCTCAATAACCGTTGCTATTCAATAATTCTTCACTTATTCATACCCTTCCCCATGTAAACTGGCGAAATTGGTTTCTTCCAATTAACTCGGATATTACATAACGGCGTACGTACGTTTTCTTATTAATTGGAGACTTTAAACCGCTGCAGTTCGGGGTAAAATTATGGTCTTGCGACGAACAGTCCATGCTTGGATAAATGTAGAATTTTATGAACGATGTTTGATATAATATAATACGTACAAATATACGTAAAAATTTATATATTTATATATATAAAATTTATATATTCATAGGAAATCAATAAGCAAAGAAACACGTTTTTAATACACTTAGAGCACTAATTGTCCTTCACATCATATTATACATTCAAACATGCATACGCGTGCAACTTATTTTCTAAAATCGACGCGAATAATTATCCACGTTATTTCCAAAATTTACATTAATTAGTAATAACAATTACTTACAGCCTCAAGCGACGATAATATTTTTCATTAGCTCTTATCCCTTAACGATAACTAAACTGTGCAGATTTTGATTTATGACGAAATCAGGTACAACTTGAAACTGTATTACAAAGTTTAAATAATTACAGATCACTAATGTGATCATTTTTATGTAATTTCTCATTAAATGTGAAATACTATTTCATACAACAGCCACATTTTGGAGACGAATTTTCTATCGAATGGCGAAGGATTTTTCTGAAAATTTCGTTTTCGTCTCTTATTTACAATGTTCGCGTAAACGCGAAAATTGAAATTGGTTCTCGACAGGGCAAAAATAGAAGAATCCGAAGGTATTGGCTCGGCAATCGGCCGTAAAAGCAATGAAATAAGAAAAGAATTCGAAGAGATTCCGCCGGTAGCGCCGCGGAGAGCGTAGTTCAATAATTTATTCAAGGAAAGGATCTCGCAACTTTCCTCTGTTCGCACTCGGCGGGAGCTAGAGGGAAGGGTGGGAAGCGGTTGCCTGGTACCAGGACGAAGCAGGGACGTCCTCTGAATACCAGTAATCTGCTATTCCATCAATCCTGAGCTCTGAGCTAGCAGCGATCTGGATTTGGCAGTTGAATGTTGCTCAATCGTCCACTGTTCTTAGCGCCTTTCGATCGCTTCTTTCACTTTGTCCCCTACGCTTTTCTCTTTGTGCTTTCTGTCTTCGTCGGCCTGTCTTCGGTTGACATCTCTGTCCCCGGCTCTGGCATTGCCATTTTTCAAATTGTTTCTCTTCTTATTCCTTGGACCGCGTTCTCTTGCATTTTTCCGGTGGAACGGAACGCTTCCACACTCTTCCCAGACGACCGATTGAAAAATCACGTCTCAGCATTGGTGACTTCGGCGCTGGGGGATTCCACAGAAGCGTTGGAGACGTCTGAAGCCAATAGTGATGCATAGCATTCTTCGAAACGTCTGCTGTTTTCGAGGAAAATTGGAGGTAGTGCGCTCAGAGCACTAATCATTTCAGTTGGACTGGAATCATGGTGGCGCAAGTGACATTTTCGAATATCTTGGTTTATGTATTAAAATGTAATCTAGACACACCGAAATGTTAAAAAGATGAGTGAAATAAATTATAAAGTTACTATGAATTGACGTTACACTAAATTGTCTTTAACAATCAATTTTGTCACGAAATTTGCGATTTTACATTAAATCTATTCACGTTTGTCGTAAACGCACAGAATTCGCTGTCTAATTATTATTATTATAAGCAAACTGCCGTCCTTCATGTATTTTTATGATTTGTAAAAATGCTAAAAGACCGATAAAATACACAGACAAATTTGCATTAACTTAATTCTACCGGGAAAATTTTGTTGAATTTTACATTTTCAGCAAATTTTTTTCTTTGAACAGTGACAAATTTTCTTCTGCAATTAAGCGAGATACGTCATAAAAATGTTTCAGGTTATTTGAAATAAATAATCGTCACGTTACATATTATTTTTACGTATTATTTTTGTTCGTAAAATTGTGTAAGTATTTATATAAAAAAGAAAGATTGGTGTGTGCATAAACATCTGCAATCCAGTTACGAGATTCTACGCTACAGGTAAATCACGTTGATGAAGTCAGTATAATTTATTTGGCTAGGAGGAAGATTCCTGATGCCAAGGGAAAAATTTCACAAGATTAAAAGATTCAAGCGAATCTTCAAAGTAGCCGAATAAAACTGATTAAAAAGCGACGATGTAATTTATCCGGCTAGTCAACTTTGAGCGAGTGGTTTCGCCTTTCATCTTCGCTAATTAGAAATATATCTTTTATCCATCTCTATGAACAACATTTCGTTACGAGTTGCTCGTTGTTCCACCACGAATCGCATTAACTAAAATTTACGTTTGGCGTGGATAACAAATAAAAGGAAAATATTCAAATTGAATTACTAGCCGAATTTTGTACGAAAGTTTCGTTTAACAGAGACGAAATTGAATTCTCGAAAACTTACGCGAATTATTATGAATTAATTAACACGAAAAAATGGTTAAACAAGGACATTCTTTTGTCATCTATTGTGTCAGACATTGATACACTGCAACGCTCATGTACGATTGCTATAACTCCGAATGAATTGAATATTTGTGCCCAAACAAATAGCATCGGGTGTTCCGGAAATACACGACGAAAATAATGAACCAATTAAAATATAACTTCTCTTGAAAATAATTGACGACCTGATATTTTCCATTCATGCGTGTCACAATCGCTTGTTCCAAAATTAATTATTCCACGAACATATTCAACGTGCCAGGATTAATTAAAATTAGCGGGATAATAGAAATCTAAAAGAGTAATTACTTCACTCTCTACCAAATTAATGTTATTCTGTCGTTTCAAGTCAGAATGAAATTCTGTTCCTTTCTCAGCAACATTTATAAACACCCGAGTAAATATAAGCACACAGTAAATAAATATTTTCTCTTCGAAGAAATGATTAACCCTAGAAAGATAACCATATGACAACGTACGTAAAAGATAACCATACGCTTCAGAGGCGCATGCTTTTCTAAGGCGTCAATTTTATACTAACAATGGATATTTATTTAAGTTAATCTAGTCATTTTAAAGGTTTGGCATTATTGTAAAAATAAAATGCATTTATATTATATTTTTTTATATTTTAAGTAATTTTAAACTTAAATCACTAGACCTCTATGAAAAATTAACAAAAATCAACAGTCTTCGCAGGCGCCTCTGCGACGTAGGTTATCTTTCTCGGGTTAAGATCGAAACAATCATTGCAACGGTAAATAAAATGAAAAAGTTAATCTGTGAAAATAATTTTCTATTCCCGTAGCGACCGTGCTAAATCTGAACTGAATCATAAACGAAACTTTCACGTGCCATCATCGTCGACGTTGCGTAACTGGCCGATTAATTAATGCAGCGGGCAACGTCAAAGGCGTAATATCAGATATGCTCGTTACACCTGAGGGCATGAATAGTTAGAAGCAGAAAGGGGGGGCAGCGTCATGTTCTATAGACAGAGCGAACACTCCTAAGCAGTCGGAATCGCATATGGAAATTCTGATTCGATCCGACGCCCTGCCAAACCACTTTCGCGTGTGGCAGTTAGTCGTGTGTCACTCGGAACAGCTGTCTTGATGATTCGTATACCGCACGGCGGTGGCCGGTTATAGCTAACGACCTGGAAAAGCTCCAGTCAAACCTGTCACTATCATCGGACGTCCTTTTCGGATGCCGTCACGCGCGGCCAACGCAAACTGCCTGCATATGAATTATTAATTCACGGAGCCATGAATGATATTCAAAAAGACGCGCGCCGTCTCTGCCGTGCAACGAGTGGTTTTACTATGAAAGAAAAAATATTCCGTTTTATATTTTGTTACAGATCGAAGGAAAACAATGCTAGACTGCACACCGATCTACATCGTCGATCAGGAGAACAAGATTTATTGTTTCAGTAAACGTCGATGAAATGTAACGAAAATATGTATGAATCTTGAAGTATGAAAATAGGACATGTATGAAAAGCGACGAAAGGTTTCACGAGTGTTTTACGTCGTGAAAATATTGCCGAAAATCATCCTTATTTTAACGGTTTACTGGAGACTTCCCCTGGAACTAGGCATCTATATGTTGATTAATTGAACGATTCTAACCGTAGGAAATGCTCGACGAAAATCGAATCATTTGAAGGGACCCATCCCGAAACGTTATCAGAAACACGTGTGTAAATTCAGCGGCAACGGTCATACCTGCATATGTAATGATCAGATCGCCGCAATGTGGCAGTCTGTGGCGTTTGAGATTATTCGACTGCGAATTTTAAGCACTTGCTACCACCGCTGCGATTTGTTTGGCAGGTTAACGAAGTTACTGTTTGACTTCCCAGCTTCCTAGAACCCTAATTAAGCCAAATAATTTAGCAGTTGCAGTTTTTTGAAACTGTCTTGGAACCGATTTTGAAAGTTTCTTTATTTCGGGTAATTTCGGTTTCTGAAACTCTGCGATTTAGTTTCACTGGGTTTCATGCCGTTTTGCATTCGTTTCATTCAATTAATCGTAAATTTTGCTTTTGGTCTAAAACTGCATTTTTACTTTTTTCTTTTCCTTAAACTGTGTTCTTTAAATTTTATTTAAAATTATAAAACTGTGTTCCACCTTTTAAATTCTGTATTCTACTTTCATCAAATAATAAATTAAATTTTTATGCGCGTCATTTGTTTCTATTAAATTTATTAAGTAGTATATTGCTGCTATAGAAACTATATTTTTGTTTAAAAAGATTGTAGGTATAGAATGTTGCTATTATGTTCCTCCTGTTTTCCTTGAGTTCTGCATTGAATTTTGATCGAGCAATAAATTGCGTCTCCGACTTATTTTTCTGTAAAATGAGTTGGAATTTTATTTATTCGGACGCTAGAATGCAACAGGACGATACGATTCTAACGGATTGTTAAAATAGTGAGTCAAGAATAGGTTCGATCTTGAAAACATGTAAATAACGCTCGAGCGTTCGCAATCTTTAAAGAAAGAATGTTTCATTCGTCGAAATGTTAACGGAGGATTTATGTGAAGTTAACGCAAGAATATCGCTGCAAGTGCAAGATCTCGATGCAATTTACCCGAACAGTCATGCAAACGGACGATAAATTCGTTCGGGCAACAGAGTGGCAAACGAATTACGTTCTACGTGCAACATAATCGGTTGACATTTCGAGAAACGGGTCACGAGAAGAATTAAGGGAGCTATCCTTGAACTAGAACTGCATTTGTCACGCTCGAGGATTTCAATTATCTCAAAACGCCACCAATTTGATCGCCCGGTTAACTTGAGATTCTATCGAGGAAGGAACAATTTAGATGAACAAAACAAGGTTTCACAGCTGGCGAATTAAGAATTTGCATTTATTGTTCCCGGACGTTGCCGCTGGTTACAATGTTTTTCCAATGCTGGACTAAATCCGCGACTTCTAATTATCTTGGTAATACGGTCCCTATCAGCTCGAGACGTTTCTACCTAATTGGGTAAATCAGTACTTCCGCAACTCCGATTTCCGAGACGATACAATTCTCCCTGATGAAATCAGCGCGGTAAAAGTTTCGTTTAAATTGTATTTAATTCGCCGAATTTGTACTTGCATTGAAATCCTTTGGTTCACACAATTCAAGTTAAAATAAAGTATAGAATATATAAAATGTTGTATTTATTCACTTCAATGCATAATCTCAATCTCCTGCTCTAATACCATTTTGTGATGTATTTTCTATGATTTGGAAACAAAATCAGAAATTTTGTAAGTTATTTGATGGAACGTAATTTTCAAAATTGTTTTCTATTTTCTCGGTGCAACAGCTCATTCAAAGGTTGCAAAATTGCGAAATGCATCGATTAGATTCGTATATCCAGGTTAGCTACTCAACCGTAATAATATGTTCACTATGGAAATTAACTAGGTCGGTCAAGTAAATATATCGGTACATGATTAAGAACATGTCTTTTAATAATTCTTAAAATCGAAAAACTTCGAATCATTGTAACTGTGAGGAAAATGATACAAGGCTTTAAGTAGATTTAGCCTGTTTGGTTAGACATGATGTGAACGATATTTAGCAGTATTCTGTATTTGCTGGTGAGATTTCTGGCTTGTTGAATTAAGTAGAATGAGTGCGTCTGATCGGACAAAGATACAATACAAATTTAATGTTTCAAGTCGACTGTGGACCTTCGTGCAACATGAGAATATCCTAACTCGATCTGTGAGAAATCAATAGCCTGGAATTTTCTCCGATGTGCTTAACCTTTGGTATTTCCACCGAAATAAAATGAAAGCTCGACGTTCGAAGATTAGAAAATATAGTTCACTGTGTAGTTATTTTTCGTGAAGTCGGAAAGTACATAGCGGTGCAAGAAAATTACGACGATTTCCCGGTGCATTGAAGTTGGAGAAAATCACCTTATATTTCCGCGGGGACATCGTGTGCGGCGTTACACCTACTCACGTATTCGATCCTGACGGTTGCAGGCGTACCTATGTTACAGAATTTCCACCATAAACACGAGACCCGATGATGCTATGCACCGCCCCCGCGGGCCAAGAAACTATGTTCGCCATGACTGCCCGGGCGAGCACGTGTGAACCCTGCCAACTCGTAAACCTCATAAAGCCTGGATACAAGAATGCATAATTACTCATGCATTCCTATGCACCGCAGCCCCCCTGAGCTCGCATCAATGCGTCAGCACGACGAATTGTTACGGATACGTGCTTAAATGCCCATAAAGGATATTGCAAAGTTTCATCGCAATTAACATTCTGCCCGTGGAGGCTATAACACTTCCACGCAGGGTTTTATTGCGTTCCTCGGCTCTAGAATTCCGAATTTTCTTTTTTAAAAAAATATTTGCCTCTAGAGATTGCGAGCCGACTACGCTAGAAAATTCCTCCGGCGGCTTTTAGATTATTCTGGCTTGACCCGTTTCGTACATAGTATTAATTCGGGTCACGCTTGAGGCTGAGTTAGGTTAGGGCTGGTTTTTATGGAGTTCGGTGGTATGAAATTAGAGACTTTGCACTTTAATAACAGCACAAAAAGGATGTTGTAATATTTTTTTACAGGAAGTTACATGACTTTATACATTGACCGTTTGCCAGATATAATTTATTGTAACATTTTAATTTTATACAGTAGACCTTAATAATACATGTTTTTTTTAAGAATCTTAAATACAGGGCATTTGATCAGAGACTTTACTCTTTAACACGAGCACAGGAAGAATATAAGTAATATTTTTTGTACATGAAGTCGCATGAGGTCAAACAATGACCACTTATCCGATATAATTTATTCTTATATTTTACTTTCATGGAGTAGATCGTAATAATTCATTTTTTTCTAAGAAATTGCAGTAAAGAATATTCAACTAGAGACTTTGCCCTTTAAAACGAGCACAAGCAGAACCTCATACGATTTTTTCTCGCAAAGTTGGAGGCGTTTGAATGTCGTCAATTTTTCTGCCACATTTTACTCTTATTTTAATTTCACACAATAGCTCATAAAGAAAACAGGTCATCTCGTATGAAGTGGCATCCAATATGAAATACTTTCTCGACGAATCTGAGACCATGGTAATTAAAGTAGAGATTTCGCTCTTTATAATGAGCACAAGTAGAGTACCCATCGATTTTTTCTCGCGAAATTCCAGGCGTTCGAATATCGTCAATTTTTCTGCCTCAATTCGACGAAGCGACGAAATAATGACCACCGCCGTTACAGCGTTCGCATGAATTCCGTGGGCGTCTTATTTCACTTACAGTGAAAGAAGCCGGTGTCTGTGGAGGGATGATCTATCGGAACCGTAGAGGCGTTATTCCAATCCGCTGATAAATCCGGTGCGCGTTCCCTATAAACCAACCAGCTCGGGCGAAAATGCAGCCGCATTGTTTCGCGCAAGGTAAATAAAACAAAAGCGATGACGCGTAGAGCCGGAGACACAAGAAAAAAATAGCGCGAAAAAGAAAGAGAAAGAGAAAGAGAGAGAGGAAGAGAGAGGAAAAGAGAGAAAGAGAGAGAGGAAGAGAGAGAAAGAGAGAGAGAGAGAGAGAGAGAGAGAGAGAGCTCACAGGGAAAGAAGAAAAAGAAAAGACGAGAAAAAGGAAGGGTAAGATGGGTAACGGAGGACGTCTCGCCGCGTCAGTTTCCCTGGGAATACTTGTGCATCAGCTGCGCTGTCGTATCGCGGTCGTAATGGAATGCGTCTGATGCATCTCGTCGAGAGACGCGTATATTTTCCGCGTATAGAAAAAGACAAAAGCGCGAAGAAAATTCGCGGCGGATATCACTCTTAAAATATGTATATATATGTATATACATGTATGTACTTATATAAAAGTTACTTCATCACCACCTTCCAGCTGTAACGAAAGTTCTGGGACATCCTGTATATACAACACCTGACAAAAGCTATTCGAACACCTTGTAAAACGCAGCAACTTCTTTAAAACTGGACTACCGCATTTTTCTTGAATGTTAAACGAACTCGTTTACTATAAAATGACTAAAATATTTTTCTTGATTTTACTATTACTTGGAATGACGAAAAAGATTAAAAAACACTCGTTTTTTAACTTTTAAATTATAGTCGCTGAATTTTTAAGGAATCCCATTGTTTGTATTTAGAAATATCAAACATTAGAAAACGTCACACACAACTGTTATTACAACCTAAAAATCTATTAATTAATAGGTTTAATTATTAATTAATAGGCTACTGAATTAATGTATACCGATACTTCTCTTCTCAAATTTGAGAAGGCATAGCCCTTTCAACCTAACAAATAAATTCACTAAGTAAATCTAATATTATTGCAAATACGACGACGATTACACAGAAATCGTTATATTATAATGTACAATGATCTAATGTAACCATATAAATTGTTGCTCGTGTCACAGTTAACCGTCAACAAATTTGCTCATATTTCCACGAGGTAATTGCTTGGAAACGCACTAAGTCAAACGCACTGGTTTTCTTTAAGAAACGAAGAACAGGGCATTGATATTTTTCAAAAAAGAAAGTATCATAAAAACAAATAATTGATTTCATTTGGTGTATCGTGAAGAAACACAACAAGCAATATTTGTTGTGCAAGCGTTAGGTGACCCAGCCTGTATATACGTATACATGCATCGAAAGCATCGGCAGGCGGTGTTATCGACATGCCGGGATGACGACTGTAGCTACGGCAAATCCATTTCGGTGGAAACACCGGGAACCGATCGCAAAACTTTACGAGCCGTGACTCCTCCGAAAAAAAATTGTCGGCCACGAGCGAATTTTCCGCCACGCGACCGGAATTTCCTATTATCCAACCGATCCCTACCCATCGGCGTCGAATTGAAAATCAGATTTTCTCCGCGTCCGGGATTCCGCGAGATTTACCCTTCGCGCAAATATTGCGCAATCGTGACTACCCGAGGGACGGTTCTCGGTGGCCTTTATCGGCGGTCCTCGGGCGATATCCCGCGTCCTTCTTCTTAATGTTACTACAGGTATGTGGTACAGGTGCTTAGGATGTATCGCGATGAGACTGCGGAATCCTCAATTGAATTTTGTTACTTGGGGTGGATCGGTTTTTCGGACATAAATAGCCGGAGTTCCCCGTATTTATGGCGGGTTCGATACTGAATATCAAGTGAAACTGATTTTATGATCATCGATGTAGTTTCGCTACGAACTAGTGCATAATGGAATGGTTTCGTGGACTTGTTTCGTTGAGTGATCGCCTTTGTATACAGCGACCCACAAAAGTGTTCGTACACTTTTTAAAACGCAATAGCTTTTTAGAAACTGAACTAAATGACTTGAAGTTTTTTTTTTAGATGATAGAGGAACTAGAGGAACTGAAAAGCTTTTTCTTAATTTTGCTATTACTTGGAATGAAGAGAAAGAATTAAAAATCCTTGTTTTTTAACTTTTTTATCTGAGCCTATAACGAAAATTTTAAAAACGTCTGTCGTAGATTTCAGTAATTTATGTAGAATGTTTCATGTGAAATGTCTGTAAAAACACGTTTTCATGTCTGTAAAAACACAAATTAAATATCTCTTTTGTGGAAATATTAATTTAGGAAAGAGGTTCCAATAAGTAGGAAATATATGCATTAAAATGTGGCAAACAGAAGTATTGATTCTCTGCTGATGATAATTTCATGTGAATCAATTCTCATAAGAGTGGAAATATAATATTTTCTCCTTAAAATACCAAAGTAACGAAGCAGGATATAATAAACGTAGAATAAATGTTTTCCTGTAAACATAAGTTTAGTAGACATAACAAGCAGGTCTGAAAACACTGAGAGAACTGTACACAAGTAAATATTCACTCCACTAATTACCTAAAAATAATACTTCATTCTTCCTCGTAAAATTTGTCCAGCAGGATATTTAACAATATTTATCTAGCTTTCATTGTTACGACAGAATCGCTGTTATTTCACGTTTACCTCCTCCACACGTTTACACAAGTACAACAGAAAGTACTCGATCTTCAAACATTGTTTCCTAAGATCCTACAATTTTATCAATCTTGCAATGATTACAATTTTTTCAGTGAATCTTGCATTATAGCTCGCCAAATAACACGATTAAAATTTTTAACGAAGACCACTATCTCACAATTTAATCAATAAATCTTGCCAGAAAAAATATTAAACTCGCCAAATAACATTATTAAAATATTTAACATATTGAGTGCCTTGCGATATCACACTGACACTAATTTCTCACCAAAATTATCTTTTATTTACCGGAATAAACTGAATTTTCCTACAACGTTCGCAACGCGAAATGGTTTAAACATGATCCGCTATGACAACGTTTAACTTTCCATTTTCCGTTTCATGAATCCAATTAGCTCAGATTTCGTAAGAACTTCCGGGCTTGATTTTCGGCACACAATGTGTTAATGAAGACGACGATCTCCCCTCGAAACAACAACCCAGGAAGGTTTTAAAATATGCAGATCCGTGGATCACAGATAAGTAACGGATAAGTGGTATAAGTCGGCCCATAGTCAGACCGGCTGCAGGACAAATAAGCGACGATGTGTTTACTTTTCGGCGAAGTTCTTTACACCGCCCGGGCTGGCCTTCGTATAATTAATGCCTCAGCTGCCGGAAGTGAAGGTAAATCTTGACACGTTAACGCGCTTAGCAATTGCAGAGGGCGAGCGACGATGTCGCGCAGTCTTTTCAGTCTCGGCGTTCTAAGTGAAAAGACAACGCGCGCGGGCAAGACTTGAGAAAACTATCTTACGCGCTGCGAGACAGCAACATTTATCGCTCCGTTCGCAGATCCTCGCCGTTTCTCTTTGGCAAACGTTTGTAAACGGATCTTCGTGCAGCCGGCGAGACTTCCGTGTAATTGGAGAGAAATTTTCACGAGAAATTTTAAACGTATACCCACGTTGGAAATCCTGTTCATTCACAGCAGTTTCTCATTATGCTCTCAACCATTCCCGAGGAAATCGGATCCACGCAATTTCCCGAGAATCGAATTATTCCTTCAATCTTTCCCTTTGCTACTTCGTTCTGGAGATTAACGCGTCAATTAATTGTTCCTCAACTTCTTCCGATACTATTCGTCGCGCTTTTGACATCGTTTCATTTTCAGACACAATGTTGCAGAAATAGCTTGATCTGCTGTCTCTTCTTCGTAATCCAGGCGATTACGATCTTCAATTCTTGTTACGTTCGTTAGAGAAAATGTATTTCAGCCCAATTTCATCTCTAGATACAATGTTGCAGAAATAGTTTAATCTGTTGTCTCTTCTTCATAATGAAGATGATTGCGATCTTCAATTTTTGTTACATTCGTTAGAGAAAATGTATTTCAGCCCAATTTCATCTCTAGATATAATGTTGCAGAAATAGTTCAGTCTGTTGTCTCTTCTTCATAATGAAGATGATTATGATCTTCAATTTTCTTGTTACATTCGTTAGAGAAAATGTATTTCAGTCCAATTTCATCTCTAGACACTATGTTGCAGAAATAGTTTAGTTTCCTGTCTCTTCTTCATAATCGAGGTGATTACGATCTTCAATTGTTGTTATGTTCGTTAGAGAAAATGTATTTTAGCCTAAATTCAACTGTAGATACAATGTTACAGAAATAGCTTTTTCTGTTGTCTCTTCTTCATAATCGAGGTGATTATGATCTTCAATTGTTGTTATGTTCGTTAGAGAAAATGTATTTCAGCCTAAATTCAACTGTAGACACAATGTTGCAGAAATAGCTTTGTTTATTGTCTCTTCTTCATAATCGAGGTGATTATGATGTTCAATTTGTGTTATATTCATTAGAGAAAATGTATTTTATATCAATTTCGTCTGTAGACACAATGTTGCAGAAATAGTTTAGTCTGTTGTCTCTTCTTTACAAGCAAGATGATTACGATCTTCAATTTTTGTTATATTCGTTAGAGAAAATGAATTTTATCCCATGTATATCTCCCATGTATTTTTGGTCTGAAATTGAATAGCTTGGTTTGTTGTTTCTCTTTCATAATTGAGATTACACGGTATGATTATCAACTTTCACGATACACACCCGAAAAAGTACGATGTCCTTAATATTTCCTGGTTTCGAGGAGATGATTCAAGGTAATGCCGAACTAATAATGCCGTTCTCGTATTCGAAATGTCCACAAACATCAGAAACGTGTCCATAGAAATCGAGTTCCCTCCGAGATCTAGAAATGCTGCTCTCTCCTCGGATCGCGGTTCCTCGACAAATAATCTCTCCCTAAGGAAATAAGTTTCCTACCGATCGTCCTTAGCTCGGCTCCTCGTAGCGCCACCGGATACGCAATTTCCCTAGGATCCAGCATCGCAAAAACAAAAAGACTTCTCTCAATCTCTAATCGGAGGCATCTACACTGTCCCCTTTCGCGAGGAGCAGAGAGATAAGAGCCGGTTTTTCCATATTCAAACGAATCGGGAGAGGGCGGAGAATTCTAAGCAAAAAAGGGGCGGAATCTTATTACCCTGTCCTTTCTCGGTGGCCAGGCCTTGAGCACGCCGGTCTAACGTTCTCTCTTTCACTATTTCAGTCCCTTTATCTCAGCGAAAGAGGCAAAACCGGCGGTCGACCTAAAGGATCCCAAAAATCTTCTTTGCCGACAACCACCCATCTCAGCGCGTCTCGCTTCCTTTGTGTATCCGGTGGTCTATCCGTATAATCTATCTGCCTGTTCATCCATCTTTCCTCGTTCTGTCACGCTTCCTTTCCACCGTCTCTTTTTCCAGCTCGTTGCGCAGCCCGGATAAGGAACGGCTTCAACCAGCTGGGCACTTGCTACCGGAAACACGCGCCAACGGTAATCACGTTTAGTGCGCGAAGTAGTTCTCGCAGTCCCGGGCCCCGGACAAGCGAACGGATCTCGGGCTTAGCTGCGAATTACCGACCAGTCAGCGGTTTTATTTTATCGTTTTAAATCGCCCGGACCGACTCGGCCCGGCACGGCACGGCGACGGCCCGTCCCGGCCTCGAACTTCTACCGACGGTAGAAAGCTCCCGAAGCTCTTCGGTTTTGCGGCTTTACGGTCTCCGGACAGGTACCGTGGGGACTACAGAATTTTATTTGACGGCCAAAGTGCCAGTCCTTCGAGAATTATTGCTGCTTTTTCCCCATGCTTGGCTTAAATGTTTTATTCCGACCGAGCTTCGCGAGAGCTTCGGTTTCACCGAGCCGTCCGAAATTTGTCGGGTTGGATTTTTCGCGTGCTGACATGCTCTTGAAGAGAAAATAATTCTTGCCAATTTTAGTCGGTACTAGATGGCGTACTGAATCATTTTATCGATGTTAAATTTAATTTCAAAGTGGCGTTTAATATTGTTACCGTCTCGATGTATTTGGGACGTCCTGTATGTTTGAAGTCGAAGGAGTTGGACGAAAATGAATCTGATTGATGGTTAACGATTCTAACAAGTTAATTATTCGAATTGATTTCTAGTAATTTATATATATAAGTAATTTGTAATAATTTATAATAATTAACGAGTTAGTAACGTTAGTCTTACTCAGATCATTTTTTGTATAATTATTATAAAATACTTATAATATCTAATGAGTTTGAATCGTTAATCATTAATCAGATTACTTTTTACTAATTCATAATAATTTATAATAACTAACGAGTTAGAATCGTTAGTCTTAATCAGTTAATTTTTTGTCTAATTATTATAAAATACTTATAATACCTAATGAGTTTGAATCGTTAATCATTAATCAGATTACTTTTTACTAATTCATAATAATTTATAATAACTAACAAGTTAGAATCGTTTGTCTCAATCAGATAATTTTTTGTCCAATTATTATAAAATACTTATAATACCCAATGAGTTTGAATCGTTAATCATTAATCAGATTAC
The DNA here is from genome assembly GCF_051020955.1 of Megalopta genalis. Lineage (NCBI taxonomy): Eukaryota > Metazoa > Arthropoda > Insecta > Hymenoptera > Halictidae > Megalopta > Megalopta genalis. Next base: position 11,500,115 of record NC_135016.1, read on the forward strand.
TTTTTACTAATTCATAATAATTTATAATAACAAACGAGTTAAAATCGTTAGTCTGAATCAGATAATTTTTTGTCCAATTATTATAAAATACTTATAATACCCAATGAGTTTGAATCGTCAATCATTAATCAGATTACTTTTTACTAATTCATAATAATTTATAATAACTAACGAGTTAGAATCGTTAGTCTCAATCAGATAATTTTTTGTCCAATCATTATAAAATACTTATAATACCCAATGAGTTTGAATCGTCAATCATTAATCAGATTACTTTTTACTAATTCATAATAATTTATAATAACTAACGTGTTAGAATCGTTAATCATTAATCGGATCACTTTTCGCCGAATTATTGTATGAAATACATATAGTAACTAAAATGTGCCAGAGTGATTTTCACAGTTTCTGGTATTAGAATTTCCTGTTCGGGCTTCCACGATAATATATCACGGTGTAATAACAGCACCTCGGCTGTTTGTATTCATTCGTATTAATTGGCCGCAGCAAAAATGAGACTCGCAGATTGTAGTTTATATTTATGGAGGCTGTACTTCTGCTGCATCGCTAACGAGGGTATTTCTCATGGTTAAGTGGCTAGAGAGGACGGCGGCGTTAGTTAGCTGCTCCTTGCTCTAGAAGGAGGTGAGATCAATTATTAACCAGCATCTGAATCCATTGCCGTTCTCTCGGACTTTCTAAAGAGATTAACAGATTCTTCATTGCCTCGTACCTGTCAGTGCTGGCGATCGCAATTTCTACAATGAGAAATATACGATTATTTCCTAACGTAATTTATTTATTTATTCTATGAAAGTAAAACAAAATAAGAACGAATAACTTTGAAATAAAATGAAATAAGAAACAGTTTTAACATTAAAGTAACTTAAAAATACCAACAACAATTTGCTTCATTTTTAAATGAGAAGATTATTACGGCAGTTCTAATTGGTATGAATTTCTTAGAATTTTTGTTCTAGAGATAACACTTTTATACGTTTATAATTATATTATGGTATCATCTTTCATGTTGTAAATGTTTTTCGAAGTTCCAGTGAAATGCTATTGTTACCATCATTGAAACAAAACTTGAAGACTTTCGAAAGACTTTCTAAAGACTTTAGACTTAGTTCCAAAGAAATTTGCGAAAGTCCATTGTTGATCTGATTGCTTAAAAGTTTCTTCTGAATTTTGATCCTTACCATAGCATTATGATAATTGTAGAAGGTTTTGTAAAAGTTCTCCAACTCCAAAGTTTCGTGGCTTCTGACAATGTTTTACGTGTTCAAAAGCACGTCCCTGAACCGGACAATAATATAAAACAGTAGACATTTGTCGATTAACAATTAATACCGTCTCCTTAAAAAAGTATTGAAAAGTAATTTGGTTGCGAGCTTAGTTGGCCAATTAAAGAAGATAATAATTAGACTGCGGATTCATGCATTTATGGTAAAACTGGTCAAATAAAATATTAATTTATTACAATTATTAAAAGTTATGTTCACCATCTGTTTCTTATAATTGAATTAGACAATTTTTATCTTGCATAAAGTCCCACAGCCTAGCAATAATTAATAAGACAGTAAATACGATATAACTAATAAGATAATAATCAATAATTGATAAGATAATAATAATAATAATACTAATTACTATATTAGTAAGAGCTTTTTACGCGTCAAATCTGTTCAAATAATAATAATAATAGACATCAGAAATTCGACTAATCGATGTTTTGTCGGATATGTTGCTAAGAACGGCTGAAAAATGTGTGGTGAAGCTACTTCGGTGGCAGCGTTTCCCCAAACCGCGGGGAAATTATTCTAATTTTTCCAGCGAGTTCCGACTCTCTCGGGAAAGTTCCTCGACGGTTTACCGGTGGTACTCGCGGGAAAGCCGCGGGATATTTGAAAAGTCACTCGTAAATCATAAGAGCCTCTACCGTAAGACGCTTCGCACACATCTGTGTTATACGGTCGGGTATCTACGGGGACGGATTTCCGTCTCGCCGTCTGGTAACCCGATTGTCGATTATCCGGGGACACGGTTTTCATGCTCTCTTGCCGGCCGATTCCCGTGGATCTCGACGACAAATAGTCCCCAGTCGATAATCACGATGGCGAACGCTCAAAGACGCTTCTGAAGAGCTGAGGTTACATGGTGTTACAACAGTGAAAGGGGTGGGGACGATGAAAATTCTGGAACTGGCGACTTGAGAACGCTTAAACGTCGATATTTATATCTCGAGCGAAAATAACTGCCGCGAATAATAATTAAATGGAATTTCGCGGATGAATTTCTGACAATTTTCGACCACCCCCCTGGTTACTGTGCCCTTAGAATAATTTTACCTGTATCTAAAAACAATGTTATTAAATTAAAGATATTACATTTTTTAAATTAAATTTGATCTCACTTTCATAGCCGAATCAAAACTCGAACTTCTCAAGGTCTATAAAATGAGGAAACTAACTTTTTACATTTCTGATAATGGGTCGACGTGTTTTTGCACAAAAAAACTATCTAATTTGACGAAAACTCCGGCCGTCCAAAATCCTGTGTCCAATTTATCCTTCAATGCACGCATCTCTGCATAACTAACGACTGGCAAAGAGTACTAATTCAAGATTATGATTAAACAGTTCGAAATTTCGGACGATTCTTCATTAACAAAGACGAACATTGAAGTAGCGAATGAGGTACAAATTTCTGCAATCCACCGGTTCGTTTCGAAGATCTAGAAAATCGTGTTTCACAGAATTCTCCGACGCCCATAAATATTTCGCTTTCGATATGCTCGAGATATCCACGATTTCCTGGTGTGCTTCACGGCTGGACGTCCGTCGACATTCATCGATACCTTCCGGCTCACTTGCAGAGCACTTTGTTAGAGAACCGGCTTCGGTGAAAACTCTCAAGTGCCCGCGCGAACATGAAAGCCGCTTAAAACCGAGCCGAGCCGAGCCGAGCCGTGCGAAGAGTCCGGCCGTAAATTTGGCCGCGGCTGCGAGCTACGCTGCGAGAGATACGAATAACTCTGTACGCCGGCGAATAATAAATCCGAGGCATTCGGTTGGCAGTTTCGTAAATATTACTTGACGGGCAGAACACAATGCAGGCGATCGATGGAATTAACGGGACTTGATCAGTAGACTCTCTTAAGAGATTCGATGAAATAACGCTATCTGAAATATTACTTCGAAAATAACATGTTATTTCAGTTTATAATTATCTTGAATAGCATGTGATTTTAATTCATATCTTAAATAATATGTCATTTCATTGTATCGCGAGAAATGATTCGATTTAGAAGTCGAGGCACGAGTCAGACAGCAAGCTCCATACATAATCGTCGAAGCCCCTTTCTCGTGGAACTAGAACTAGGGGACTATAATGCCTAGATGGTGAGATAAATGAAATCGAATTTGTCTGGCGTCGGACCAGCAAAATCCAATCGATGCCGAACCAACCAAGTAGAATAAGAGCCGTTATAAGACAGACATCCAGGATAGAGAGTGCGACCTAAGTGGTACAAAGCAATGGTAGATCGGGCGAACCGGTCAGCCCATTGGCAATTCGACGAAGCGAATATAAGGACGGTGTAAAGTTCGTGAATGTAGATGAACAGCCAGGATCGAGACAAATGGAAGTCGACGATGTAAATTCGGGCAAGTAGAACGGGTCAACGACGAGTCGGTTAGGCGAACAACGACGGTTTCCATTTGGAAGCGTGGAAGAAAGATTCTGTTCCACGAAACACCTGCATCGGTGCAGTTAGCTGACGTTCGTCCATCGTTCAGCCAATTTTACTTGTCAAATTAAAGATGTTTCGTACAGGCTGTCCCAAAAATGTCTCATAATCCGGAAATAGGAGATTCCCGAGGTCATTTGCAATAACTTTTTCCTTGGCGAGAATGCAATCCGCGGCTTCGTTTATGAGTTATTAACGGAAAACGGTGACCAATGAGACGCGAGATCAGCTGGCGCAAGGCGACCGAGCCAATGAGCAGAACTGGGCTTCGTGCGCTCATTGACTAGGCCGCCTCGCGCCAGCTGAGCTCAGCTCTTATTGGTCGGTGTTTTTTGTTAATAACTCGTAAACGAAGCCTCGGATTGCATTTTCGCGAAGGAAAAAGTTCCCTAAAATGACCTTAGGAATCCCTATTTCCGGATTGCGAGACATTTTCGGGACACCTTGTATATAGTTTCGTTCTCCTAAATTTCGCAATACATTTCGAACGCGAATTCCACGTTGCCACGGTTCGCGCGTTAAGCGAGAATAAAATTCTGTTCTGCATAAAATGTAAATATTCTTTTCCTTCCCAGTAATTTTCGCCGTCGAAAAAGGTTCCGGAGCATCGCAATCGTGAGGAAAATGATAAGGCAAAAGGCTCATTTGCACGAGATACGAAGATGAGAATTTACATAAGTCCGACAAACAGAATAAATTGTACGGGATTAGCAGAAGTCGATGTTATGTCAGGAAAGCAGCCGCTCGTTAATTAACACCGAGTACGCGGAAAGTGAAGGAATTGCTGTAACGAGATCGGAATAACTAAAATCGAGACAACGAAGAGGAATCTAGCGAAATAGAGCATGCCAACGATAAATCGGTCGAAGAAAACAGTTTTCACTAAGAGGCTTGATGCCTCTCTTCCGCGAAACAGGTGCATCGACGGTGCTTAATATTCGACACAGAAGACCCGCATGACCCACGCATCCCGAATTCAGGCAAGAACGGCCAAACACCATGAAGAATATCACGTAAGGAAGATACTTTGGAAGAGTTTCGCATCGTTTACGGCTGCTCGCGAAGCTCTGCGTAGAGGAACCGAGAGCGGAAGATTCGGTCGGGAAGGGAGCTCGGGTATGGCGCGAACGAACTTGAAGGAGTTCCGGCATGTTCTCGGTGGAAAGCCGAAAAGCAGCTCCGGGTCTTCGGAATACCGGCCAGTATTACGGTCGAACTTTCTGATTTGCGATGATGGCCCGAGGAAATAAAAGCAAACACGGCGCTGGCACGTACCTCGCGCCGTCTATCAATGCCGTTTCTCCTCGGGGCATCTGCCGATTAACGAACCACGAAAGAGGATCGAACCCTTCCGACGGAATCGGCTTTCTGGCGGAAGTATTTTCTATGGACGTTTCGTCCGTCGGACTCTCCTGGTGCCGGGAACGTGAAACGCGACCAGCAAAGCAATTTTTGGGGCGAATGGTAGCTGATGCTAAAACGAGAACATCTTTATAACCTCTTGCACTATTTTTCGTACCCAAATTACTTGGAAAGAAAATTTCATTATTTTGTTGTCAAAGTCGAAGAATGAAAATAATTTGAGTCGTGGATGAAACAAAAATCAGGGGTAGGCTTGGGATCAAAGAAATGCTATTCAACGCACTCCCGTCTAAAAGTATTCAGCAAAGCCGCAGGAAAATAAATAAATTATGAAAACCGATAGGAAATTGTTATAGTGTCTTAAATTTTTAGATCAAAGTTAATTATATTAAATTGTAATAAGTACACTTATAAATATAGTATACTTATATATTATATATTTATATACTGATTATAATTTAATATAATTAACTTTGATTGATATTAATTATTTAACAATTATTATTATATTATATTATATTATATTATTATTATATATGTTATATTAAATTGTAATAAGTATATAAATATATAATATATAAGTATACTATATTTATAAGTGTATATACTTATTATAATTTAATATAATTAACATTGAAATAAAAATTTAAGACATCATAACAATTTCCTATCGGTTTTCCGAATTTATATAATTAATATATATTACATTATAATGATAGTAACATGAATTCCATAAAAATTCGATTTCCTTTTTCGTCGATACGTGCACCGCGTTTTCAAATTTCTTCTTGAACTAATTTCTGGTCCTATCTGATTCCCTGCATTTTGTAGAATGTTCTACGCGCTGGCTGACTCTAAACTTGTTATTCTCTGCATACGCGAGTCGATGAAAACGCCCTGGAACCATCTGTTTTATAGCGACGAAAATGCCTGTCCGACCTCTTCCTCGTCTCGATGGCGTGCAGAGACGTTCCAGCCAGACGTCGTATGCATACGTGAACATTTTTTGAAGTTTCACGAACACGTCGGAGAAAAGTGTAGAGAAATTCTACGGCATTGGTCACTCGTTGGGCAAAGTCGAAAGTTTCAGAGAATTGAAGAGAAAACGAAAGGGTATGCTTGCTTTTTAAAATGTTCTGCTTTTTACACTTCAGAAATTTTTCCTCAATAACGTAATTAACGAATACTTATGAAACTTCGCGAAGTTATTTATATACGTTTAGGATAAGTGCACGAATTATCGTAAGCTCTAATTTTTACTCGTTTACTTGTTCGATGTTTGTTTGTTATAAATAGACCGCGATTTTTGATGCATTTATCACGAAAATATGGAGGTGCAATTTAAAACGATACAAAGATTGAAGGTATTTAAGAACAGTTGTACATTATTTTCAACTCACTAATATCATTCAAGAAAGAATGAATTTACGTGTGTGAATGAACATACGTGTGAATTTTTGTCAGTTGTAATTTTTGATTATATTGTAAATATTCGTCGCATAAGCAAATCAGTTCACCATTCATTTCTGTACCAACCTGTTCGTCGTTGGTGAGTCGGTCGTGTGACGATCATTTCCCTAATTTTCCGATTGTTGATTCCAATTACCAACTTGCGGCAGAACAATTTAACGGATCCATATGTATGACCGTAATCAACGCCGGTAATTTCATAAATAATTAGTTGGTCGCATAAATACCCGCGCGTGCGTATCCGACGGGCAAAATTTTACGACAGGTACCACGGCTGAACGTAACACCGACCAAAGACAGATCGCACGTAAGTCCAATCCGGATGTAGCCAATAAATAACAAGCTCAGTTCCGTCTGACTACGCTCTGACCAGAAGTGACTATCTGGAACAGCGAGTAGCCAACTTGTACTTCCGATTGATTGTCATGCTCTAATTTTCCCTGGCGGGACCCGACGTCCAAAGGGGATTTTAATGAGACCCCATTTAAACTTTCATGAATGTCCTTTCGCCTCCCCATTAATATTAAGAGGTGTAGCATTTCATTAAAAACGGTCTGGAAAATAATTGCTGCGAAAAAAGTTTCTACTCCTCGTTCAACTGATTCCATATCTATTTTCTGAGAAGACGTATAGCTTGATAATATTATAAATAATCAGAATCTTGAGACAGAATCTAGAGAATCTAGATAAAATCTAGAGACAGAATCCATTAGATTCTGTTAATTTTCTAATTAATATCTACGTAAAATCAGATGCGCATTGTTAAAACTTGAAACACAGTCCTCCAGGAGAAAGAATAATTATTATTATCGCTAATTATTATTAATATTTTTCAACAAGAAAATTATACTGGATACACTAAAAAGACACACAAAGATATAACTGATTAGATTTAAGATCATTTATAACTTAATTTATTAATTTTTTTACTAAGTACTGCTTCTGGCAGTACGTTCGTTCTTCTACAGACTTTAATTAAACTCATAAGGAATTAAATTAGTTGTCCAAAACGTGATACGTAGATGAAACAATTTTTAGACTATGGGTCCAAATGGACCCAGGCACCGCGGTGTTAAAAGATTCACCAGTGTCTTCAGGAAAAATTCAGAAAGTCCACGTTCCACTGCACTTCCCAAGATTTTTGACACGATAGGTGAACAACATTCCCAAACAATAATGCTGTGAAAGTCCATAATAATCGAACAATCGATTTTGCAATGGTTTCAATATATTAGTAGCTACACCTTCGAGAGATCCCAGGGAATCGGTTGCAGGTTTTACGTTCAGTTCGCGCGTTCCCGTAGACGATAACGTTCGATTATTTTCCATGGACGGTCACGGATGAAAGTTTTCCGCACCGAGGCTGGATGCAGCTTTAATGAAATAAACTGACGCGACCAGCGAATTCTGCGTCACGTCCGAAACAGGGGGGTTGAATAGATACACGCCTGGCTTCGCTTTAAATTCCATTGAAACCGATTTTCTGTCGGACAGCTATCGGACATCGTCCGGCCACGTTTGCGCGGTACGTGCCGCTCTGACGCACTAAAATAAGACGAACGGTCCCCATTCAATCATGCCGCACGCTGCGGAAATGCGCAACAGGATTGGAATCAGGCGAACCTGTCACTCTAATTCTGACGGGAATCTAAACGCCGCCGGAGTGCGCGCGAATATTCGACGCGTGCTTTTTCAACAGGGAAACTTCCGCGCGACACGCCGGCTAAGCGGTTTTCTCTGTTGATTTAGTGCGGCGCGTGGCACGAAATTCCAGCAATCCGACGGAACTTAAATCTTATATAGCTAACTGGAGGTTATTTTAGTTTGGATTAAAGCTCTTCTAATCAGTTCTTTGTAAAGTCTTTTGTTAGCTTTTATAAGACCATTTTTACTGCTTGAAATGGACTTGAAATCGAAAGAAAAACGCGCGCATTATTCAGAAATACAAAACTAAAAGTACGTAGTTCTAACATAATAACATATAATAATAAAATAATAAATATAATAAAAATAAAATAATAAAACAATAAAATAATAATAAAAACATATAATAATATAATAATAATATATTTGACAATATTAATGCTACGTTTACGGAACCCCGTCAAAATGATTAATTTTGTAATCAACGATTACTCAGAACATAAAGATACATTTGCCAGTTATTTATTCAATGTATATGTTATTTGTGGGACATATTACGATAACACCCGTTAAAAATTAGAATAAATGTCTTATTGTTACTGTTATAAATTAATATAAAACGCGACTGCTTTTAATGTTCCATAAATCTAGTGTTAAGCGACAGATTTTTCAAGATGGCGATTTATAATAGTAAAAATTTTTTACCGCATTCTATGCATGATCTAAAAAGTTGGAAATTTGCGTACAAATGTACAATTTGTAAATCGATCGTTGCAAAGTGGACAATCTATCTGAATGAACAAGATTGCATGTTCTCGTTAAAATCGAAAATTAACGAAAATGTGATCTACTGTAATTAAACAATTTTTTAAAGATGCAGCAACGGATCTTCCATTTCTGCAATGACATAGCTGTATACGAAGCACAAACCTTTATGGGCTCGAACGAATGAAATTTGAAGTCCGAGGAGAGTTAATTTCATATTTCTTGTTCACTGTTTTCGTGCAGATTGTATAGCATAAAAGAATTGTATTCCACAAAGAATTTTGCAGATTGCGTTTTGGAAACTGTAACACACACAGACACACAAAATCCGTCGGGATTGCGCTCGCGCAGATGTATCTGGACCATTCAATGAATTTACAAAGAATTGTCGAAAATTTATAATTGATTGAATAAAACAATAACGCTGCAGTAAATTGATTTATTCGTTCACAAAGGGAAATCAATTTCCAGCGAGCCCAATTTTCAATAATTTGTCCCCCTCGACGACTAAAATTTCGGGCAAATATTTGTTTTCGAATCAGTATGGAAATCAAAGTGAAATATTTTCCACGAATACCGAATATCGAACAAGTTTTCAATTCCGGAAAACCGAAATTGATCACGGCGCGCAGTCTGGCCGCTTAATGCGTTGACAACGTCATTCTAATATTATCTTTCGGACAGCGAATTTTTATATGTACGATAATAGCGAGAGTGTACGAAATTGAAAAAAGTAATTAACACCATAAATCTGAACCTGCCAGTTCGAAGCTTCGATTATTTAGTTCTCGCGGTGTTTATTAACTCTTTGAAATAAAACTGTCGATATCGTCAGGGGAATATATGACAAAATTTCGAACGGTGTGTCATCGTTATCAAGGCGAGCATCGTCTGGCCAAGTAGGTTGTCCGCTCGGCTACACACGAAACTGCGGTTAACTTTGTCTACGGCGACCGCGACGGAACAATCTTACGGTCCAAATGGCTGCGTGAACATTTTAATGATCTATGCCGCGTATTATTTTAACGAGCCCGGCCCAGTGTCGGTAATTCTGTTGGAATTGTTGGACCACGAAAACTATACATCGGAAATGCATTGAAGGATTCTCTGTTTTCGATCAGGTTAAATGAATCGATGTTTACAATGCACACTGCGCCGAGAATGCAACGGAGAACGCGGTCTTTTATGGTCCAGAGAAAGTTGTAAAAGTTATGGCGATTTCAAAAACTTTGCGTTTGCAAAAGTTTCAACCGAGTTTCGGGAGCTTACTTTATCGACGCGTTCCTTTGCACTAATATCCCGCACACGTGTTACTCTGATTCACGTATGTGCTACTCCATTGTTTCGCTTCCATTCCCTCTGACTGTTTTCTACATTGTCTATTAAATAAAATAAAGGAAACAGCAAATACGGGACAAATTTTCAGCTGCCTCTGCTGCGCGTTTCTCCGCTTGGAACTCGTACAAAATGCAACGCTCGAGATGCGCTCTGTCACATCGTATCGTGTTTGCTGCACATACTCTCGAGAGCAAATCTTTTCTTTGCAGGAATATTGCACAATCGCGACGCGTATTTTGCGGATTAGAATAAGCACAGGCTGGAGCTGTCTAGGAATGCTGAAACTTTGCACGTAAAGTCGAACTGACGATCTCTGGGGACGAAACTCTGTAATGAACTAATATATTGCAGGGAATGTCCTATTGTTGTCTCTGAAAATTGCGACGAGGATGTTTCGAAATTGTAGAACATAGATTACAAGTTGTACAAGGTAGTATACAATTTTCAATATTTTAGTGACTAACTTAAGACAATGAATACATTTTCTATACGATTTGCCTGCCCATACATGGATATTACTACTTGCTGCGGTAAATTGTACGACTGCATCGCTTGATCAACTGTACACAATTGTTATTCCATTTCAACGTAATAATAAATCAAGCTCTTGTAAATAATTCTTGTGACAATGGAATATAAATTTTCACGCGATCGTATATAACCTTTTTGACATCTTAACTACCAATTTAAATGAAATAATGTAATAGCAACTTTACCTGTACGCTCACAAAATATTTTGTACTTGAAGAAGAAGTATGACCTTCCTTCAAACATGATATAGTAATTAAAACATCAATTAGTCATAAAATGATCGGTTTCCCGATGTATTTTCTTTGAAAATTGTTGACATTGCGAAGCCATTTCTGTATGAAATATAATAAATTCGCGTGTTGTAATTGATACGAAACAACAGAGATTACTTTTGGCGGCCGGTCGATTTAGCGTTAGATATTGGAAAAGCAATGAAATCTGAGCGGTGCTGCCTCAGTATATTTTCCAAGCGAATAAGAACCCGCGGTCCGTTGAAAGAGCCGATAAAATAAATGCTACATTGTCCGACTAATCGGCCCTCGTTCTACTAGTGAGCACAGTTAAGCATTAATTCTGCTTGCTCGATTTAAACGTCAATACTGCTTCTGCCACTAATTGGAACGTCTTCATTTGTATACTCAGCTGTCCTAAAACCGAGGATCGATCGAATAATCGTTCTCATGAACTTTTTTCGCCCGAAAACCGTTCTGGTTGCACTCAACTGGCTTGATCCGAGCCACTTAACCAGTCTAGACGGTTCCCAGTTCTACTTATCTCTGAACGTCGAATTCCGTTTCCCTCCATCTGATTACAGCCAGTTCTTATTCCCTTTGCCCATTGATTGCCTCCTATTCAACCATCGCGCGCGAAAGTATTGTTCCCGAACTATAGGCATCAAATGGTTTCGTTACAAACATCGTCGATCGGCAGCGCGTGATCGTCGTAATTACAGTGTCGCCATTCCGGCAACGAGCGATGGGCACGGAAATCGTTAGGAGTAATTAACACTCTCTCTAATTATGACCTGCAAATATCTGGCGTCCTGTCATCGATCAGCTATAATCGCAAAAGCACGCGTACATTCCGCGCGTAACGATCGGTTCTCGTTCAATCGAAATACTCCGGAATATTTCGAATACTCACGCCTAACGATAATTGTTGAGATAATTCTCAACAAATTGTCGATCTACGAGAACTCTAGTGAGAACTATAGTGTCGGATGAAATTGGTCTCAGATCATTGTTACTGATCAAATGTTGCATACAAACGCAATTTATCGAATATTTAGGTTCGCTGATAAAAAAAAGGGGTAAAGTAAATTCTTCCGGACTGCGTTCTGAGTAGCGTTATTTATTCTAATGCTAACGGATATTATTAACATAAGTTATTAGCGTTCATGCTTGAATTGAATGAATAAGATTAATATTTTTAAGAAAGATCGCACAATGGGAATTCAAAAATAGATCATGTTGCAGAATTTTTGCCAGTGAATTTACTGGTGCTGTTAATTCAATGCTTTGCAGCCTTGTTGTCGCGCAGTTTATTAATACATACAATCGTTTTCAAGTAAAAGTATTCATTTTATACAAAGTTATGACAGTTCTACCGAACCGCTACGTTCTCAAATCTGTTCATAACCTAAATTAAAAAATTGTACTTGAAAAGTTTCTAAAGGTGTCTAATTATATCATATCTAATGAGCAATGTAATATTATCGATCTTGCAGATCGAATAGAATTTAGCTATATAACAACTTGCCAGTGGTGCAGATTGAATGCTACAACATTAATACCCCAGGAAATCCCGATTTCCATGAAGTCGTCGGAGATACTTGATCCTTTAAGAAGGATCTGCTAGCTGCGAAATCTGCGCTTCATGCCTCCGGAGTCTTGAAATCGAAGGAGTCAAATTCCTTATGCAGACACGCTCTCGGCAAACAATACGTGAAATATAATCCGAGGAGAAATACGATCGCTCTCGGAAACAAGCGGCAGACGATATATTGACATAGCGCGGCGCTGGATGAAATTTCCCACTCAATATTCTCATATTTATGCATTTTTCGATCTTAACTGACGCCGATTGCAGATTCTCATGCCTGTGTGAAATATTGTAAAAGCTGGGAGGAGACTTTTACAAAAATAACGTCGAGGTTCGATAAAGTTTAATGGTGTAGTGCTGTTCTTTTTATATTTATATTGAGTGGTACAGCAGCGAGAACAATCATATTTTTAATTCAGTTAAAAACTAGGCATTTCTTAGATTCAAATAAACTTGTTACAATGGCGTCAAGCTAATCTCCAGCGTTTGCCAATTAATTACTTTTTACAGATGAGCCGGAAGTTGTAAAATAATTTAATAACTTTAAAATTACAATATAAGAAATATAGTAACATCATTTCAATCTGAAAACATAGCTTCACAATGAAAAAATAATACACCATTTTTCAATTTGAGAAATTTTCAAAAAAACATTTATCAAGTGTTTTCCTGGTGTCACCTGTTGTTACTACAATGCATGAATCGATGTTAACAGAGTTATTAAAATTGAAAGGTACGTAGTCGATTGGAAACTGATATCTAAGCTCTGACTAGTAGTATAATCTGATTATGGTCGAACAACAGTTTCAGCTGACAACTAAAACAAAATTTAGAAAAATCAAATATATCAATCAATCAATCGTATTTCTAATGTTTACCGCCATGTCACTGATTCAAAATTATTATTAGTGTCATGGATATGGGATTTCTAATTTGCAGACGTCGGACGACAAAAATGACGACATTTTTAGAGAGAAAGCTGGAAGCTTGTTTAAGAGAAGCGCGAACTTGGTCGGCTAACTGTTTCGGGCGAGAATAAAAATTTATCATCGTCGCGCAACGTTCTGTCATGTTTTATCGCTGTTGTACACCGTGAGGATATTTACGGCTCAGATTGCTTTTCGAAATCGTGCCGCGAGATAGACGCGACTATAACGTGGCTGGCGAATAAATCATGCGATCACTGTTTCCTTTCACCGTAAATTAATACGTGTCTGTCTACGTTAATGTTTCCACGGTCTCGATTATTGCGCGGACAACGATCAGCCTGGCCACATTGAAACGCCTTAGTATTAATTAAATCGCGACGCGACGTTTCCCAATTTCGATGCAATGAAACTGCGTGCAATCTGACAATTCTACACGTGTTTATACATCCGAGATACAATAATCACTTGTTTCATGAACATTAAAATGAAACGGACAGAAATAATTTCTCTAATAATTATTTTCTTATCTTTATTTTCATGTTTTCTTGATCGATTGTAATCAACTTAACTGTTCACCTTTTTTGTAGATCGAATAGATCGTTTTGCAAAGAAAATGTGCTTATCTGTGACAAAACTAACTTCGTAATAAAATTCATATCAAATTATAAAATTGTATTAAATTTTATTCTTACATTTCAACAAAAATCCTTGAACGAATAATAAATCTGTTGTATTTATTGCAGGTCAATTATATGTAATGGAATTTGTATTATTTTGTAAATGAGTATATACGCTCGTATTACATTTAAAGAGTAAATTAAATTGTACGAATAGTCTCGGATGAATTTCATTTGCAGAAAGGTGAATAAGACCAGTAGGATTGATCTGTTTTTGTAATTTTCAACAATGTTCTAGTTTTAATCTCTTAATATGATTATTAAAATATCTTGTTATCGTACGGATGAACAAATTTCAGTAACCTTTGTCATGTAGCGTTATTTGACGGTTTCCTGATTCGATCAAACGTTATTGTGTGCCGCATCTTTGTGTTTGATTATACACAGATTGCGTTTGATCTGCTGCTCTAGTCATATATTTTGGTTAATCTACTTGCCTATGTTTCACTCAATCTGGTGGTCCATATAATGCATATAATCTACTTGCCTAATCATGCGTGGAGTTCACGCTAGTGAACAGAAGCTGCACGGTCGGTAATCAGATTGTCTGATCAGAGCTGAACTTGTGGCTAAAATTAATTCGCCCGCAAATCAGTAGACCGCTGATCAACTATACAGTTCACTACGTGCACATGAAATTTTGTCGTTGCATAATGATCTTCAGTTCACTTACAATGCACATTGTAAACACGGAGCTGTACGCTAAATACGCTTCTACCATTTTCAAATGTTTGTGAGTTAGTTTCATCTTCGTTCGTTCAACATAATTATACAACGGACTGTAATCGGTTTTCAAGAGATATGAATTGTTTGATATCACAGGTGACGCACGATCTACTTTTTCCAACAATTAACGTTCCATCGTATCGGAATCTCGATATAAATGATTACGACACGAGTGATTGATATTTGTTAATTCGCACGATAATACGTCAGGGACTAATTATGACGCGGACAGTGGCCAATATTCAATAATATAGATAATCCCAGTGGAACATGGGCAGAAACACGAGGCCGATTATTTCCGATGGAAATTCGCAAATAAATGTCCAAGACTCGCTTTTGTTGTCAGCGAAACTATTGGAAAACGGGTAACATGGATTTTGTGGAGGGACAGGGTCACTGATTAGTGAGAGCAATTAAATCGAAGATCGGATTCTATCTGAACGAATGAAAAATAAATTACCGTTTTAAAGGGTGCGAAATAATTGTGAATAGAAAGCGTTAGCGAAATTAAAACACCGAGACAATTATAAAAGCTAAAAGGATATTTTAATCTGTGGAGAAGAGAAAAAAAATGTTCCATGATTTCGTTGAAGATGACACTTATTGTTTACAAAATTTGTATCGAAAAGTAGGTTCGTTTCGTAGTAGAGCGATTATCTGGACGAGAATAGCTTCCACCTTTTAAGAGTAAAAAAGAAACAAGGGCTAACGGAACACCGACAATGAGTTTCCTTTCAAGAAAGAGGTCTCCATGTCTCGAGAAGAATGGCCATTTCCTTTTATCCAACGTTGCCGTTGTCACGGATCTATCCTCTCCCATTGAATGGTCCAGCGAATTGTGACTTTTAACTCCTTGCACTCAACATTTCCCCTGCACATAAAAGTCTCTGATTATCTCTTTGTTTTCGGACTCTCATTAAAAAGCGTCGTTTTATATTCACACTTTGACTCAATATTTTGCCACGTGGAACGGACATTTATTAGCACAGGAATATACATTAATAAATAATGATAGATGATAAAACAAGAACTGGACATCATAAACTTTTCAAATAGACTTGAGCAAGAAGGCCATTGTTTCGTGTTTAATAGCATGGAAACTCTAAATATGCCGCGGATCGATAGAAAGGAAATTATACGTATTGGTAGCATATGATTTAAGTAGAAAGAGCAAGTTGCGCTCGGACACGCCACATACGTTTCCATCAACGATCTTGCAACTACAACTATAAATGAAACAAGTTTAATTCTGTATTTTTCCTTTTGTGTCCCTTCCGGAAACGTTTGAAAATGTGTTGCGATAAGAATCTATAAAATTACATTAAAAGGTTTCATTAAAATGTAGCTGTTTAATGTTTCAATCATATATTCATGAATAATTTATTCGGTAGTGCTTCATAAGAGAAAATACAATAACCTCTTTGTTCGATCGTATGTTTATGAATATAAGTAGCTTAAAACATTCTGTTGTGAATAATAACATTTCCAACAAATTGTCACGATCGAATCTACAAAGCACTTTCAAAATTGAAGGTACGTTTCAGTAAAAAGAATTTGTCATAGTCAGACAGCTGAAAATTCCAAGATTAACAAATTCCTTTATCACTCGCGTCTCAATGAAATTGTCATAATAAAATATACGAAGCTCGTTACGAGATTAAAATGACCTCCCAGTAGAAAAGGCCAGTCACAGCCAGGCGCCTCTAAATCCCGGGCGCTGAAAGAAAATTCATTTCGCAATCCCATTTCCATTTATCCACGATAAATTACAGTTACAAAATTCCCCCCAACGCCGAACGGTATTTTTACGAGGGAGAAGTCGCTCGGTCGAAAAACGAAGAACTCCATCCGATCGGTGAGTTAAAGTTCGACGCGCGCGGCCGACGACTGTGAAGTTTCGCCATCCGAAAAATCCGGCTGCTGCCATACTTTCTCCTCTCTTGGAGACAGAGACGGCGGTCCGAGCTGTCGCATAAGCGCGCGCTCGTCAGCGAACTTCGAGCACGGAAAGTTCCCGCGCCGACTTTTAATTTCCATTGCAGATTCCAGCGCGGTCTAATCTGTTTGAATAATCAGTACATCTTTCTGCTCGCGCAATTATCGTTCGCGCGAGCGACTTCGCGGTGGTCTTCGCCCGGCGAAGAACGACTCGCGAAGAACGACTCGCGAAGCTCCGCTAAAACAATTCTTCGCGAGGAAGTTCAAGCTGGAACCGTTGAAAGCAAACTTCCCGAGGCGAGTTTCTGCTTCGAGCAGGCTGTGCTCGTGACAGATGACCGGTTCCATTGAACGAACGTCCGAAAACGGAGCCACTCTTCGCAAGCATAATTGGAACACTTCCTGCTCCAGGGAACTCTTTGCCTTTTTCCTAACGCAGCAACAATGGAGCAGTTCACGCGTTTGTTTCTCCGAACCGAATGAAAGGAACGCTGCGACAAGACTCGCAATCTTCGTGAGAACGCAACCGCTGCAGGCGGGCACACGAAACCGACCTGACTCCTGTTGCTGAATCGGGATGTGGATAAGTCGGCGATGCATTTACGATTTTTCAGCGAATTTTTTGTGCATCGGACGACGCAATTGGAAATATTAGACTTGCTTTCATGTGAATTTTCTGTATGTTGCTTTCAACTTGTTTGCTCTTCCAGAATTTATTTTATTTCCTCAAATGAAATTCATTCCAAAGTACGTTAGCTAAAAGTATACACCGGGGATCACATATGATCCAATATCGAGAGTTTGTGTTCCTGTGTATGCGTTCCATACGACATGATTTTCTCTTAAATCATTTGCAGAAATCTTCTTTTTATGATATCACTTTCGGAAATATTTGTATAAAACCATTTTTGGAAATCTTATTAAATTATTAGTACAAGCCTTCTAATTAAATCGCTAATAAAAATCCTCTTATAGAATAATTATTCTTAATCGATTTCTATAAATCGTCTCAGGTATTCCATGCTTTTCCAAGAAGCAATCACTTAGAAAACTTCATTTGAAATTGATTGCATTCCCGACACAACATTGTTCGCAATTTCGCAGCACATTCAGGAAAGCCATTTATCAGCAAACTAATAAGTTTCGCGACTGCGTTAGAAAATGTGTTGCGCGCGATTTCCCCGACAAACGTTATTTTTTAATGCCAAAATAGCATCAGCTGTAGGATTTCCTTCATTCTCCACGGTAAAGTCCTCCATTAATCACCCGAGTGGATATCCACAATAGTTTCGGTTTTATTTCGTCGTGGAATGAAATATGGCTTGATAATGTAGCAAGAAAAATTTGGAAAATTTATAATCACGGCCGTTGGGGTGGCAGAAAGTCGGTCTCATTAGTCAGTGGCCGGACGTTTCGTCGATACTTCGTAATAAATTGAAACGCGCGTGTCGTTCGGGAGATCAATCGCACTGGTCCGGAAAGCTTTCGGAACCATCGAAACGCAGCGTGGCGCCGTTTAAATTCATTGTGAAAGACTCGCCACGCGGTCTCGTTATTAACGGAATAGATAGAAACAGCTGAAATCAGAGCGTTGCTCCAGAAACGCGAAAATTCCGATCAACAAGTGTTCCGGTGTATTCGTCGATGTTCAAGTTATATAGTGCTAACAGTTGGCCAACACTTTTGCATTAATACCAGAAACATTCCGCAGAAATTCCTAGACGGCCAGAATTCCATTGCCTCCAGAAACAATTTTTTATAAAGTCCGTGCGATGTTCTCTTAGTAAACTCGAATGTGCGACATTCTTTATTCGGCTACACTCTTTTCAATTTCGCAATGATATTGAAAAATTAAATATTGACCTACTAAAACTTTCAAAGAGTTCCTGTTAAAAATCTTTTACAATTTAGATTTCTATTAAGAATCTATTATAAAACTTAAATGTCGAGAGATTAAAAATCTGTCACACCATTTAAATTTCTATTTAAAAGCTATTACAATTTGAATTTCCATTATAAAGCTGTTACACAATTTAAATTTCTATCAAATATCTACATTGTATATAAATAATTTTCAATAGATTGGATATTGATTTGCATATGCTGTCTTTAATTTCGTTCGTAGATCTCGTGAACAATTCAACTTGAATTTCGTGTACTCTGTATTTCATTTTCCAGAAGAGCAATATTACAAAGAATAAATGAAACTTTCTTTACAATTTGCATCAAGAATACTGGAGAGACCTCCACGTTTGTTGATAAATGCAGAAAATCCACTCGCCGATCTGCTTTGTGTAGTGAAATTATTCCACAAGATTTGCTGCTGCACAATAGGATCTCAGTTTTCACGGAGTTCCGAGCTAACAGAAGGTCAATCGCGAGCCATGAACTAATCGAGCGAAGTTATTTCGAAGGAGGCAGGTAATGGATTCGGAAGTTCCGTGAAGATGTTCAGCGAAGAGCGTGTGAAGAGCTCTCGTATTTGAGATTTCGGCGGGAGCTAATTGATCTTCACACGCAGCAACGATCAACTCTGGACGAGGTATTGCTTCCCGAGAGCCGAAGAACAATCTCTCTACAAAAGTTTTAACGATCCAATCAAGCTCTTTGAAAGGAAACGGCCACTTATGCTCGGCTTTTGAGCAATCCCGTTTCGCTTGCTTTCGTGCGTAAACTTTCTATCATGACAGCCCTCCGACTTTTGACAAAGCTGATCCTGCTAAGACACTGCTTCTATTTCACCTCGATTTCATGCTGCACCGCGCTGCTAATTGCGGAAACGGCAATTTTGGTTGCGGTCGTTGTTTCATTTAGTTTGAGATTAGTTACGCTTCACAGAAAACTCGATATTAAATACGTAGGCATTTAATTGTCGTAGAAAATTCGTAGCATCGTTGTATCACAATTCTTTTTGCTGCATTTAATTTTAAAGTTCTTTCTGTTCCTTCTAATCTTAAAGTTCTTTTAATTGAATTTAATTCTAAAGTTCGTTTTATTCTATTTAATTTTAAAGTTCGTTTTATTCTATTTAATTTTAAAGTTTGTTTTATTCAATTTAACTTTGAAGTTCTTTCTATCCAATTCAATTTTAAAGATCTCTGTATTGAACTTAATTTTGAAGTTCTTCTTATTCATTTAAAGTTCAATTTCTAGTTCTTATTCAATTTGAATGAATAAGAAGAACTTTAAAATTCAATTCAATACAGAGATCTTTAAAATTAAATTGGATAGAAAGAACTTCAAAGTTAAATTTATAACTTAACTAAATTTAAGTTCAATTTCTAGTTTCTATTCAATTAAATTTAGTTAAGTCAAATTCTAAACTTGTGCATCGATGCTGTACACATTTTACACTTGTTAATAAATCATTTCTGGTGAATATTTTCATCTTGAACCGATCAATATCTTCAATTCTGAAGATATTAAAGAGAAATGATTGATCGGCAAGTGTAAAACGTGTACAACATAGTTGCATAGTTTTCAAATTAAATAAATAAGAAGAACTGCGAAATGAAATTGACTACGAGAACTTCGAAACTAACGTAAATAAGAATTTTTAAATTAAATTAAATAAAACCATGCACAATGACGAAAATTGAATAAAACCCTGTATAGTGACGAATACTGAAGAAACATTTTATATGCCATAAAATATTCGCACCGTTGAACAAATTTTCCAAGCAGATTGCCACTGTACCAAACATTGGAATAAAATGATTAGTGTAATTAAAAACAATATTTCCTTCGAATGTTTCGAAGATAGACTTTGGAAGGTAGACTTTGCTCAAGAATTACGTCAAAAGAAAATCACAATTGCTTCACGACTTTGGTAACATTGAAATAAAAATGTCATAATATACAGCAAGGGATGTAATCAAATTTAGTATATATATATAACGTAAGCAATATAATGAAACTCTAAAACGACGAAATAAATATCTTCGCGGTAGCATATGTTCGCCTCGAGCAACGGTAAACCAGTATTGTGCTGCCTGATATTTTTCTCCGCGAGTCTTTCAGTTCTCGAATGGGATCCCACCATCAATTCGACTTCGCACCTCGGGCATTTCGAAAAATATTTCTCTCCGAATGGGGCGGAGTATCGTCTCTTCCGCGAATCAGACGAATTCGACGAATATTTCTTGCGAAAGCTTTTGTATTTGCGGCGCGATTATTTCACCAGGTTGCACGCGATTTCACGGCAAAAGACGGCGAAGCATAAATATTTATGCCGCGGATGCAACGGCATAAGATGCCAAGGGAAAGCGTTTCAGGCATCGATCATGCTTTAAAACGGCCGAACATCCTGGATGAATGAGTTCGATATCAGCAAAAATTATGCCGAGATACATTTTCTTCGGCGAAAGAGGAAAAATGATAGCGTTTGATCCGCTCGCTCCGTAATGCAATTTCGAGATATTATTTCTGAGTGCTGCTGCGATACGTAACATAATATGTGTCGAAGTCACGAAAGAAATGATTCATAAAAACATTTTAAGCAACAAACGCATGCTAGTAAAATATAGACTAGTAAAAACGTTAAAATAATTTGAAGGTACTCTTATATTGTTTTCGATTTAGTAAAGCTAGTTAGGCAAAAAAATAATTTTTATTTAATTTCCGATTTTCGTCCAGTTGATGCAGACAATTTTTATTTTACTTATGCTACATGAAAAAGAAACGTCGGTAATAATTATCCCATAAAAAAAGTAACAGCATTCTTATTTCTCGATTAAATAAGAAACAAAGTAGAATCGAAGGGGGGCGAAGTCTAAGGAATGAAGGAGAGAATTCAAACACAATGTTGCACCCCAACCGTAATGCCGATACTTGATTTTCATTAAAATTTATATCATTTCATTGGAAAATTACAAGAATCGTGGAAGACGGATGAATTGGTTCTCCGTTAAGAGATCCGAAATTCGTTTGCTGGTCGACTGAGACGGGAAGACGGCTGTTACAGAGAACGTTACATCAGCGCTCGGCTTTAAAATGGTTGTAAAAGTTGATGGACATTATACTAACCGGGCCGTTTTCTTTTCGTCGGGAATAGGAGGCATAATCGTCGAGCAGAAATGAAATCGGACGGTAACGATACGCGAGAGGAAACCGTTAGGGAAAGGGACTAGGGGAGAACCAGTTTTCTTGGCCATACTTCGGGGGACCTCGTTAGCTCGCATATCCTAAGATAATGTTCTCCGTTTTGGTGGGGGACATGGGAAGTACACAGCAAATAAATTCCGGGGCGCTGGGTTACCGATTAAATTGCTCCCGCGGGAGAAAGTGACTCCTAGGGTCTTATTAAAGCAGACCTCGAATTTGCATACGGAAAACCTTCGTTACATAAACATCGCGGCCGTGACCGTTGACGAGCCTGGAAAATTGATTTGATAAGGACACGGGATCGGGACGAGAAGGTAATTGAAATGTCTAAAATGTGGAACGCAATCGCGAATACGGGGAATTAAGAATAAACGGTCCGGGGACGAAGAAAATTCGATTTTCCGCGACCTTAAGGAAATTTAATGCATTCTAGATGAGGAACGGACGGTCTCCTTTCAGCGTCTCTCCATCTTTGCTAATTAGACGCTCGCGGAAATAGTTGCCGGCGCCGGCGGAGGAAATTTTGACTCGCCGAAATGTTGTCGACAAATATTTACGCCTGTGTTCATTTTTCTTATGCCACTAAATTTCAAGTGATTTCATTCACGTGTTCCCGGTACGATTTAATCAGTGTTGCAGGCGAAATTTGTTGCCAACAATCTCTTAGAAAAGTGCATGCGTTGCTGCTACAATGTATTCGGTATTATTTCATTTTTTTTTATCGCTAACATTTATTTATTCATATAATTTAACCAGTCAGTTGTTTTTCTTCAATTCCTTGGCGTATAATTATCTTCGCGCAATAATTATATACATTAACACATCTAGAATTATTAAAAGCTCTTCGATTGTAATAATTTTTTCGGCGAAGATGAAAATTCATGATGTTCCTACATTTTCGCGGGTGTTTAAATATTGAAAACAGAATTTCCTTCCAATTTAAAAATGTATAAATTTCATATTTAACACGTTACTCACACTTAAAAAGCGAGTCAAAGTAAGGAAAGAGGTGGAAGAAGATTCATTTACATTTACATGGTATTGCAACACCCCTTGGGAATTTTAAATTAGCTTTGCGAGTGAACTTTCGTTTACTTTCATATACGGTCATTAAAATGTCCTTCATCATGTGGCGATAGTCATCTACGTTAGAAACTGCTACAAAAAACTGGTTATCATATTAACGAACACAGAAGAGTATGTTTTTCAAATATCTTTTCATTTAGAAGATCCACTTTACTTCGACATAGAAATCAATTATTCCAATCCGACTACGTTAAAGAATTCAAGAGCTGTTTCTACTGTATAATGCACAGAAGAATAACATTCTCCAATCACAATGTTAATTAAAATTATGCTAAATAGGCCCAATCTGTGTCTGCTGAAGAGTAATCCCGGTTTGAGTCTGCTGAAAATGAAGGCACGTTGGATATATGTTAATAAATCGATTTAAACTACATACTGTTTTTCAACTTAATTTATTAAACGTCGCATCTGCTTAATAAATATATGTTAATAATGTTATGTGTCGCATATGTTAATAAATCGATTTAAACTACATACTGTTTTTCAACTTAATTTATTAAACGTCGCATCTGCTTAATAAAAATATGTTAATAATGTTATGTGTCGCATATGTTAATAAATCGATTTAAACTACATACTTTTTTCAACTTAATTCATTTGATGTCGCATCTGCTTAATAAACATATGTTAATAATGTTATATGTCGCACATGTTAATAAATTGATTTAAACTACACACTTTTTTCAACTGAATTTATTTAATGTCGCATCTGCTTAATAGTAACTAGCGACCACTTGTGGGATAACATTTGTAGGGTTACATGTAGTGTAATATGTACAATAGTTTTGCATTGCATTTTTATATTAGGCTTCTTAAGTTACTATATAATTTCCCTATAAACAATTTAGTTTTTCCTAAGTATGACATAACTTTTGCTATTTATTTGTGAATTACATATTGTTTACTGTAGAATCCAGTAAAAGCTTCGTATTTTAATTGAAGAATCATTTTATTAAGATAACAAGATAGAATAAGATATTATTAAGATCCAATGAAGATAAATTGAAGTAATCCAAAAAATGTAGATACAACGTCAGTAGCTGTTCAAGATGTCTGTAAATTGGTGCTTATTTTCCAAACATGTTGCGTATCCAAACATAATCGATATAAGACGATCTACGCTGGTGAATAAAATTGTAAGACATCAATGCTAGTCGATTACAGACAGTTGCTATATTTAAATGCGTTCGTGGATTTTCTACTGTAAATTCAAACATGAAATCTGAAAGCATGTCATGTGGGAAATTTTTAACCCAGGAAGAGGAAATAGGAATCCTTCAAAGACGGGCAAAAGGAGAGAATTTAAAACAAATTTCACAAAGAATGAAAGAGAAGTGCATACAGCAGAACATTCAGGTTTCCTGGACCTGCCCGTATAATCGAGGTTCTACTGCACTTCAGAAGATCTCGGTACAGGTCGAGTGTACGAGTTCGTAAATAGTCGTGGCGTGACTAAAACGTCGGGCAACACTGAGTAATCCCGGGGAACGGTGTGGAAAGTCTATCAAAAAATCGGTTCCGAAGCAGTTTCGCGAGCCGTAGAGCCACAGTTTTCCACGTCGCACTTAACGTTCCCGGCGATCCGTGCGCGACGAATGATGATAGAGGAGATACTGCCAGCCGGTGCTCTTTTATGGGGCCGTAAAACAACCCCAAATTCGACCGAGAGGCCCGCAAGCGATAGACTCGCTGATTTTTAGGTCGCGGAGTAATATAAACGAACATTCCCGACTACCGCCACACCTCGCACGGATATTTATGGCTGGGAGCATAGCTTTCGGAGTAAAGTGTCTGGGAAGGATAAGGGGTCCCTCTGGTATAAACAATATTTGCACGCACGCTTCTGAATCCAGTTTTTATCGTACTGCCGTTACCGACAGCGGGCGCGATGTATTTCACGAAAGCCGAAAATTAATTTCTGTTATGGATTCGCTGAATACCGCAGGTGATGTTTGCGTGAATGGTGTGCGGCGAATTCAACTGACCTAATGTGTGCAGTAGGAGGTGTCATATGGTAGACCAGAAATCACTAATACAATACTTATGCGAAATGTGTACATATTTCGATAAAAAAAGAAAAGAACAAGTCAATTAATTGTTGCCGTCACGGTTCCTCTTCATACGAACAACTTTTCTTCGAAACACTTTTTCATACAATGTGTAGTTTACGAAATAAAATTAAGGTGAAAGAATCACGTGACATAACCCTGTGTACTATAATAAAAATCTGAACCATTGTATGCTTGTTATTTTTTACGAAATTCTTCTTTATAGCGTGTATTTCAAGAGTAAAATATTGTATGATTGATTTCTTTAAGGATATACTTTAGCTTGACGCAATAAGGATGTCACTTAGGATGTCAGAATTGACGTAACCCGCCGTTAACTGTTAAGATCATAAACATGTAATATAAATGTATAAATAACCCATGAATTACTATTTAAAGTCCGTGATTAAGTACATTAACTTTGCTATATAGCGAATAAATCTCATCCGAGATTTGAAAGATTAATAAAAAAGGAAGGAACTGTTAAGAGAATAATTAGAAAACTGTCGTTGAGATCATGAAGCGTTAAGGCGTAAGAGAACATTTTCGAAAATGCGACCTGCGCCGCTGTGATTTTAATCCACTGGTATGTGCAGCAGCAGTTTATTGCTGCTATATTTTTCAATGTGCGACGAGAAAACATGCGCGTCGTGACAATTTCGACCTCTGGAACAGTGCGGAACATGTATATCCCGGCTGATTGAATGAAAACCGGGTCGTTATACGAGATATCATACTTTTTTCTAGTGGTCGAAGGTGGACCACAGGTTCTCGTATACTGTCACGAACCATGAATATAAATTTCGCTAATACAGGACGCCGCGGAGATAGCAAGAGCGGATGCCGTGGGACGTGATCCGACGTCTAAAGCCTTTCCACTGGGAGAATGCGTCTTTCGGATGTCATTCTTCGGGTGTGATCGAGTTGCCAGTGAATGGGCCCTCGTGATCTCATAGGAAGAGTCTAGTTTGAAGTATGGGAGCACGTTTTAACGCGGAGTTGCCGGTTTTTTTCCAATTACTCGGTGGAAATATTTGGCCCTCGATAATATTACGTGCCACGAACTTGAAGCAGGTTTTCTGAATCCTCTGGCTAATCTCGATCTAAATATCACTGATTAAATCGTGTTGAAACAGAAGTGGCAATCGAAGAGACTGAAACATGATAATTAGATTGAGAATCTTAGAGAGAGAATTTGAAAGTCGTACGCGTCTTTCTTGAAATTATATACTAGAATTTTGTGGTTTTTAATTGTGTAATAGGCTTGTTGAATAAAATATTGCAACGACGTTGCAGAAGTGCGCTGGGAATGTAGAGTGATCATGGAAATAGTAACTCAAGACGTCGGATATGGTTGACAAAGTAAACGGTGTATTAGAATAATACGGTAACAATTAACAGTGCAGCCAGTCGCTTCATTGTTCTCCTGACCTCATTAAGACATCTCCATTGTGCAACAATCCCTGTACGAGCTCCTTGTGGGTCGACAAGCTTCGTGCATTCTCTATGCAATCATGACTTCCACAGTGGTTATATATTATATTTATGTTCAAAACTTGTTACACCGCACAATCTTTATTTCTAAACACGTTCAAAAACAGTTTCCGACATTTATGAAATAAATTTCATCGAAAAAATTTCTACCTTCAAATCGTGATAGAATATTTATTTACAGACATTCGTGTGTGCAACACGAAACAGAAAGGACGATTATATTGCGAGAATACTTCTCAAATCAAAGAATGAATGTTCTAAGTATGACAATTAGTATTCCCAGTGCACCGAGCGGATCGAAGTCTATCGAAGTTTTACGTGATCAATTTCTGATCAAAACGGCACATCTTCCAGCTTTATAAATGAAATTCCAGCGTTTCATCAGCGAGGAGGAGAGAAACCAATTTCTTATATCATGCCTTCCGCTCATTATCCGTGAGCTTTCCAGTGAATAATGAATTCTTTCGACTCTAATAAGGATTAGACCCTTGTCATAGGTAATAAGTTCCACGGTGACTCCGTTCGCCAGAGCTGCTTCATAGTTAATACTCCGTTTGATGGAAGAATAAGAACTTTCTGTTCACAACGAGGAATCACTTTCGACGTACAATATTGATAACGGAAATACACCGTTCGTTATCAACTCTGAAAAATTCAATTACACAGGACTCGAAATGTTCGCGGCGAGTTTTACTCGGCTGTTGCCACCCACTGGATTAAATAAAATACCGATAGCTCAGGTAACCGCGGATTATTTGCTGAAAAACAGGAAATAAAATTGATTTCATTTCATTTCACTGCGATACTCAGATCGAATGGGATTAAATAAAACTTTATCGGATTACTTGTTTTTTTCTGTTCTTTTCATTAACTCGATTACGAGCGCGTCCCCTTCATTCACTCGTTACGGCTTTGAATTTTTAAGCGCGACCACTGTCGCACTACGATCAATTGCGTTTCATTAAAGAACGCTAGAATACACTGCAATGAACAACAATAGGCTACAAGACGCTGCATTATACTACATTGCATTACTTTAGATTACATTACGTTGCATTACTTTACGTTGCATTACGTAACATTGCATTACATGTATGGACAAGGTTTTAGCAATTGTCACCTTAATGTATTCAGCTGCTTTAACTTAATCCTTATTCGAAAGGACAGTGTTTCTGGGCGGACGTTGTTTCGTATGTTACCTTAATCAATTGCAGGCTTCTCAATGCCATTAATTGAACTCCACGTGCATTGAAAAAAAATTCATAAGCGAGCTCCGAGCCACAATACACAGGAGAATATTCTTTTCAGCGTGTTTCAATAAGGAATTTCAGCTTTGATGCAGCGTGTTCATAAATCGTGCTCTAACTCCAGCAACGTCTAAAAAATTCATGAGCTGGTTTTCTCCCATCGTATGCATACGAAACATCTTTCCCCAAGCATATTAGATCGAAAGGATCAATCTCGTGACGAGAAGCCGCCGGTTCAACGGCACTGTGGAAAATCGGTACCGAAGCGTGCGCTACTCGCCGTAGTAAATCTCGAGAAAGGTTTCTTACGACTGGCTCCTATAAAAAAACCATCGATTTAGGGTCATCACGGTCTTATGTACGCGCGATCTGTCGCATAGATTGTGGAAAACGCCCCGTTCTTTTTGCGAGCGTTCGTTTCGCCGCCGCCTCGATACCCTCGAGTTCTCCCGGCATTTTTCTGGCGTGTCTCGCGGCGTGCTGGCTGAAAGAACAACGGCGAACGAAGAAGTACTATAGGAAACCGTCGACACGGGACGTCATAAATTAAATTCGCTTTCGGCCGGAGCGGACGACGTGGCGCATTGTCCCGAGGAAGAAAAAAAAAAGATGCCTGGAGACGGCGAGGAGCGGCGTCGTTGGGACACATCATTCGTCCCTGCGAATTCGCAGAAAGACCCCGCGTGATAAATGTTCGCCCGTTGGATTTCGCGCTTTCCGAACAACGCCATTTGTTTAACTTTTTCCTGATGAGCCGCGTGGGAGCCGGCTGCCACGGTGTTCATTAATTTCCTTAAACGGGGCAACGGGAACGGATCCGTCCGCGGTTCCATTTTAGGGTGAACAGAGTTTTTGAACGTTTCTTCGGGCCGAGTGTAATGTGCTTTCAACGCTTGAGAAATGCCACGCGATTATCGCGAATGAACGAACCAAGGCGTGCAAATGGATTCCGATTATTTCCAGCGAGAACTCCCTTTTTAATCGACCGTGCTGGTCCCTACTTAATACGGAAATGTAACATTCGTGCTTTGCTTTTGGTCGCATTCATTTCTGTCATCGAACTCCGTCGAACGAAGGGGAAAGCGTTCCTGCGATTAATCAGCGTGTGCTTCCAGTCGGCGGAACTGATGAACGTGCGTTTTTGCAATCGAAAGATTCTATTACAGGATATAAACAATATAACAACTGGATTGTTGTTTGCTTTTGATACGTGTGCGTTTGTAATTGAAAGACACAACGAGGAAAAATGTGGCAAATGAAACAGACGGTGTTTGTATAAATTAGTTCATGACTGATTTCAATTTGTAGAATTAGTCGAATGGTGTCATACGAATGGTAGAATCGCGTATGCAAATGAATTGAAATTGTCTTGCGTAAGAACGTCTTTGGAGCGTCAGCATCTGGCTTTCAGGTATTACAATGTGGTTAAAATCTGGACTTCGTGTTCTGGTTGCACGTAATTTCGTAAGCGAATGCCACTGCAAACGGAAGCATAGCAAATGAAGCAAACGATGCTTGCACGATTAATTTGTGACTGATTTCAATTTGTAAGATCAATTGAAATCTGTCGAAATCGCCTATGCAAATGGATTCGAATTGTCCGGAGCGAGAACATCTTTAGAATGCAGGCCTTCGTTTCCAGCTGTTACAACGAGACAAAATTTGAGTTTCACTTGCGGGTGGGTTTCGGGTGCACGTGTTGGTCGTAGTTGAAAGGTCCTACGATGGAAAATGTGCCAAATGAATGACTGTATTATACATGCAAATGGATTTTAATTATTTCTCGCGGGAATTCAGTGTTCGTTTTCAGTTCATCCGATGTAACCCGGGTTTCGAGTTATTTTCAGTATTCAGTTTTATGCGAACGCGGTGTGTGTAACGTGTTTTACATTAATGTCAATGGTAAGGGTAATTCGTTGCGCCGTTGCCTTTAATTATGCAGAGCCGGTTGCGTGTATTACAACCGGTTTTATTATTCATAGGGAACTATGGCCACGGGTGTTGACGCGCTCATTTTGCGGCCAGGTGACGCAACACTTCGCCGGACGATCCCTTTGCTAGCACGACAATCGTTTAAACGACGACTCGGCAATATTTATGAATTATTCGACCGTACGTCGCGTTAACAATGAACGCAGTGTATTTCGAGTGCCGCTCGATTTCAGTTGAATATTCGACGCTGCGCGAGAAGCTACGGACACTCGTTTACATATCGATGGAATATTATTTTCCTATCCACGAACTTGTTATCGCGAAAATTTACATTTAATCCAGGATATCGCGAAGCTGAGAATTCAATTATTTATTCACCATGAATAATTGAATCCATAATAACGTCAAAGCATTACTTTATAGTAACCTTTACGTTTTAAGCTGGATTATAATGTACCATGAATTTTTTTATTCTTCACGTAGCATTCACTTTTTATAATTACTATCGCACAGTTAAACGAACTTAACACTTGATTTACTTAACGCTTGAATCGGAATGACAGGTTTAAATTTTTGACATACGATTATCGAGATTGTAAATGTACATTTATAAGGAACAAACTCGCATATGATTAAGTTATTTCTACCATGTAAAATAAATTGGCTGCTCTCAGTCCTGCGTCTGAACGATATATTTTATTCGAGGTGTCGATATTGCTTCTGCACTGAACGACGGACGTGGCAGACAACCCGGTAAGGATGCAACGGAACCATAAAACCGAATCGACTGTTGTCACGCGTTCATGATCGCTAGGTCCAAATCGTCGAAACAGATGTCGATGGAAATAAAACCCTTTATCTCCGGAACAAACACGCTCCGTAATAGTAGGGACGCGAGGAAGCTCTTGCGTGAAATACAATCTTCTATTTTATTATCACCGTATGACGACTCTCCGCACTCTCTGCATCGTCTTCTACTGGTATGGGTTTCTCACGTGGGCTTCTACAGGCCCCATTCCGTCCGATCGAATAGGTAGAATAAAAACTGAAAATCTCTCGGAAGTACTTGCTACGAAATGAATATCGTGGAAATTCTACTTCGCATTTGTGTAACGTTTAGAATGATTAAATAATACAAAACGCGGGAATTGACGTATTTAAAATTTGCTTTCTGCAATAGACTGCAAATCGTAGCATGTCTGTATTTATAGAATCCCTAATTACGAAATAACTTGTAACATGAAACAGAGAGATGAAACCATATCTGTTAACTCCACTAATTATTTTTGGAACATGATCGAACGGTTGTTCTTGAACTTGCGGCTGAACATAGCCGAAGTGCTGGTAGGAGCCATTAAGCACACTACACAGAACACTAATTAGTAGTTCAACATATTCAGATACTGACTTTACAAAAGCAGCAGCGTTACTCTTCCGTGACCGTGACCATAGACGTGCAGATTACTCAAATTTATATTATTATCACTGTTATTATTATATTATAATAACAAATTATAATTATAATAATATATATTATATTATCACTGTAATGCAATCGACAAAGGGCTGGAACTGATAGCTGGGATGAATAATTAATCCACGGTCGGATCAAAGATGGGATTGGTAATGGGACCCGGACCTGGCTCGGTCTCGAAACATTTAGACGTTAAGATACCGGAAATCGATACTCCGGCTGCCCATCTACATCTTTCGGAGTTCGAGACTTAACCGCATTTGATAAATTACTGTCGAGCCATTCTTGTAATTTCATCCCGACGCCGCGGCTGCTTGCTGCACCCGCGACGTTGTGGTTTTATGCATTACATGATTGATCGGTGTAATGCATTTCTTACATACGTAGTACACACACTCGCAGCACGGGACCCGCTCTAATTTCCGAACGCCGATGGTACTCGATACGTTTCCCAACTGTGATTGATATTGACCGATCTACCAATTTGTACGGCGCGACTTGAAAGCGTTGCGTCGGGCCGCGACTCTGCATTCGATCGTGCACTTCGAGCAGAAAAATCGCGCCGTGGTCAGACACCTTGGATATATCGCCATCTCTATCTGCCATTAACAATCGGCGACTGGAAACGTGAAAACGTGGCTACGCTGTTCCTTTTTCACCGAATGTGAATCAAAGTTTTATTTACTGTGCGATATTTATTTGATGGGTGCTCTCAGCAGAAACGTCCTGCCGTGATCCGACACGTTACAATTAAATTTTATTGCACAATGATATTTCGGAACAACGAACGTGAAACACGCGTACACGTATTAATTTCTTTTTATTGACCGTCCGTGTTATTCAACACTTCAAGTAGAAACGTCCTGCTGTAATCTGGCACGTTACAAATAAATTTTATTGTACAATGATATTTCGGAACAACGAATGTGAAACACACGTTCACGTATTAAGTTTTTATTATTGACCGTCCAAGTTATTCAACGCTTCAAGTAGAAATGTCCTGCCGTGATCCGACACGTTACAATTAAATTTTATTGTACAATGATATTTCGGAACAACTACTGTGAAACACACGTACACGTATTAAGTTTTTATTATTGACCGTCTGTGTTATTCAACACTTCAAGTAGAAACGTCCTGCTGTGATCCGACACGTTACAAATAAATTTTATTGTACAATGATATTTCGGAACAACTACTGTGAAACACACGTACACGTATTAAGTTCTTTTTATTGACCGTCTGTGTTATTCAACAATTCAAGTAGAAACGTGCTGCTGTGATCCGACACGTTACAAATAAATTTTATTGTACAATGATATTTCGGAACAACGAATGTGAAACACACATACACGTATTAAGTTTTTATTATTGACCGTCTGTGTTATTCAACACTTCAAGTAGAAACGTCCTGCTGTGATCCGACACGTTACAAATAAATTGTATTGTACAATGATATTTCGGAACAACTACTGTGAAACACACGTACACGTATTAACTTTTTATTATTGACCGTCTATGTTATTCAACACTTCAAGTAGAAACGTCCTGCTGTGGCCAGACGCCTCAGAAATAGATTTTATTATAGAATGGTAGTTGGAAGCTATAAATGTAAAATACGACTCAGATGTATTTGATTTCTGTTTTTATTTGTTACGAAACCCCCTACATTTCTATTATTGACTCTTCATTTAATTCTACACTCCACGTAGCCAGGCGCCCTTGTGGCCAGACGCCTTGGAAATACGATGTATTTTCCATTAACGCTTGGAGATTGGAAATATGAAACTCGAGAAGCTGGTTCTTGCTTCCCCCGTGAATGCGGATTTAACTATTTATTGATTAATCTTTGCTCGTCGGAGTACGGCAAGTAGAAACTTCGTGCCGTGATCAGACAACTTAGAAAAACGGTGCATTGTTTCCGAGCTAATTTTTGCCAATAAAATTTTTGCGTCACTCTGTCAGTGAAACAGCGAAAGTATTTTTCACTTAAAAGTTTGCAGAACAACATAGCTGAAGTCGTTCTCAATTTCAATGTTAAAACAACTTTCAGTGAACTTTGGAACGTATACCAACCGCAGAATAATCCCTTTGTGTGCCATAATAATGTTGCAACATTAAACCTGCATTTCTGTATGATGTTTTCCACTGCATTTAATTAGAGTTACAACTATCCGTTATTAAACTCGCTCTTAATTCTGTCCCGAAAGTAGAAGTAACATGCGATGGTCAGGCAGACGTGTTAAAAATCTAGTATTAAAGCAAAACTCCCCTTTCACATTCGGGAGACCATAATCGTAAAACAGTACCATGTAATCCGAATGTACGGTATTTCCATTAAATTTGCACTGGACGCGAGTTTGTTTAGTTGAGTGGAAAGTTCGTCTCGTTTCGAGCCCCGAGATAATGGTTCCAGTTTTAAACAATTCTAACCGACCCAATTTTATTCGTGTATCTTTATATGGTCCATTTCACTGTAGAGACCCTGCACAGAGAATCCGCACAAATTACTTTCACCAATTGGTGGTTCTAATTCAATCCGATCGGGGCTCGCATTCTATTAACAGTAAAATTCCATGAATAATAATTAACGGAATATAACTGATAACAGAAAAAAAATAATGAATCCCTGAAATCACGTTCCACCGGAAAATTCGTGATCGCAGCCAAAGAAGATATCAAAAACTATGCAAGCACGTACCATAAAAATGGCACGTGCGCCGACTAACTATGGCTGTCGCGAAAAGGACGCGGAGCCGCTCGTTAAACAGAGTTAATCAAAGTTCCCGTCGGCTCGCGTTATAAAACGGAACCGTCCGATTCCAGGCTATTAATTAAATTTTACATCCGAACCTCGTACGACGGCCCATACTTATTCATACGAGTGCATCGATGGCTCGTGATCGTAAAGAGTTGTCCAAGATGTTACATTATGCATGACGCATTAAACAGACGCGGCCTCGAGGACGCCGATCAAATCGCGCGTTTTACGCCCAAACGAAATTAACTCGACTCTGCAACAGCCACGTCTTGGAAATCTTTGCACGGTTGTGCGGTGCCTGCAGTTCAATCTTAGTTAACTAGAAACGTAGCCGTTGCATTGGATTATTTTTATTAGACACGGGAAATGACGAAGGGACTGACTTAGCTGCACTGGTTACAGATATTTCATTCAAGAGTCGTACGGGTCGTCTTTGCTTCATCAATTCTTGTTTAATGTATTTTCTAAAGTGCTACGATCTATGCAGACGAATCCATAAAACAAAATTCCTCAGTGCAGTTGTTTCACGTCGATCAATAAAAGGATACATTAACTCAAATATTTGTTAAAATATAGTATATGCTATTTTATGTTGTTTCACCAATTTATTTTTTTATCATTAACAATTCGGTTGGATCGCTTTTTCTTTCTAACTTGAATTGCTTCATTTTCCGATCTAACTCAAAATGTTTCATTTTCCTTTCCAACTGAAATTGCTTCATATTCTTGTGCAACTAGAGCTGCTTCATTTTCCTTTCTAACTTGAATTGCTTCAATGTTCTCCTTAACGTCAACCGCATCAATCTTCTTTCTCACTGGAATTTCTTCGTTCTTCTTTCTAACATCGATTGTTTCACTCTACTATTTAACTGAAAACTGCTTTATTCTCCTTTGTACCTCGGGTTGCTTCATTTTAAACTCTCCGATAAAGATTAAAAATTCTCGACTCGATCCTGTCGTTCCTTAAGTCAACGAAGGAAATACTTCTCGTCTTTCGCTTCCGATCAAATTCGGCGTAGAAATGCGAGTTCGCGGTAAAATCGGCATATCAGAAATCTCGGGCTCGTATTTGTCGCGAACTATCTCCGTGTTTGATCACGGTCGGGCGCGAAGCTAGAGAGAAATTGATGGTCAAGGGAAGACTATTCCGTCGGTTAATCTTCAATCGGCAGGTTCGCCGTTCCCTACCTAGCAATTCCTGACAATTTCGCGGATACCGTTCGCGGTACAAATTGGAATTATTGGCCGGTACGAAGTGGAAGGAACGAAATTTGTTGTTGCACGCCGGACACAGAACGGCGGTTGACTACACCTGCCCGGCAGCCGACGATAAGATTATTTACAGCGCGAACGAAATCGTATTACACGCATCTGTGCACGGAAATTGGCACGAGCGTTACAGGACGAGCGTCCTACATCCTGAAGAGACTGGAAATCGATTTCGGTTCGTTTAAGAGAGCGTGTAGGAGAGCACCCTTTCAACCGGGTATCGTTTCGCCGACCCGGTATAACCCGGGAAATTAATTACGGGCTCCCGGGCTTCGGCTTCAATCGAAACAACAAAAATAACGCCGCGATCCCTTCCTGTTACACCCCATCCCCGTCCCGCTCCCTCCCTTGTGCAACTGCGGAGAAAGCACCCGATTCTATTATGCCGAATGAACAACCGGAAATGTTTTTAATTTGCGGAAACAGCCTGTCGGAAACGCGATTCGTCTGCGATTTTACAGGACAGTTCAATGATCGCGTTTCTCTGGGATACTCGTAGAAAGCGGATTCAGAATATTTTCAGCTCGAAACTGCAGAATCACAGGCTACGAAAAAGCGATTTTATGCAACTTGCGTTTTTTTCTAAGTTTCCGTAACTGATCAATCGTAATCGACTGATCGAGCTCAAAGATAGCTCCATCGATTTGTTTGAGATAAGATTAATTTTGATTTAAATTAAAATTAAGTTGTTTAAATTTTAAATGGTTTTACGTTACTAATTGGTACTATATCTACAATATTAATATACGTTTTTCAATACATAAAATTTTATTTACCGGCTGAAAGTAATGCTTTCGCGAGAAAGACGTTTCTTTTCGTCGATTCAAAAATAAATAGCAACGTATCCAACTAAGTAAAGCGAAATCGTTGAAAAAAATGAATTTTGACAAATGCCCGATATTCTATATTCCACAAACTTCGATACATGATCGAGTACAATAAACGAACGATGCTGAAACAAATGTATTTTATGCGAACAGCGTAATACTTCGTTTTTAATATACGTACAACGAATACCTCCGAGAACATTATTCTCGTATTTAATGAAATACAATCCGTCATTGTTGCCGAATCAGTTTTCCATAAATTCAGCGGATCGTATAAAAGTCCATCACAATGCAGTTTCTCGAACGTGGACTAGTGGATCAACGTTTTCGAGTAAGCCGACAGAATCGAATTAATATAGCTGCTGGAACGGAAACCGACGAGCGAAGCTTTTAAACTGGAGCAGAAATGAGAGGTCTCACGTACGAACATTTCCTAGATTAGACGACTACGGGCGCGCATAGCCAGCCGGATACAATAAATACTTCGAACCGGTAACGTCAGTCGAATTACAGCCATCCCGGCGTAAGTTTATCCGATCGGCGATCCTCCCATCGGTATTTCGTTCTCCGTGATGTAATTGCGGGAGGACGGTTGCGCGTGTTAGACTTGCCGGGCGCAATCCAATTTCAATATTATCGAACAAATATTCCTGGCACGTGAGAGGAGCGCGGGACGGCGACGTGACACGTCCAAGTACTTAGTCGATTGCCGTCGCGACGACGACGTTCATGCGAATCACGCCGACCGAGTCCGATCCGATCTCGGAACGGCATAAAGAATATACCGGAGGAGGAATCGTGACCATTCGGCTCTGTTGAACGCCGCGGCTCTTTCTGTCGACGCTAATTTACGAGTCGCAGGTGATCGTTAATCAGTCGAAACGACGGATGCGGGTATCGTATTTGCAAGCCACCCATAAACCACCCTTAAACCGCAGAGATCCACGTTGACCAAGTGAAGGACGATAATCGAATGTCGAACTTAATTACGTCGGGTGAACACGCCCTCTGTCCGATGAAATTCGGGTTCTTCAGGCTCGCTGTTCAACAGAGACGACGTCGAAATGTGTGCCGGGTTTCGGGGACCAAGAGACCCGGAGCTTCCCGATTTCATGACGCTTCATTGGCTCCCCGAGATTCTCTGCTAGTCTCACTAATTTCAGCCTCGCAGAAATTGGAAGCGAATATTCATTCGAAAAAGCAGCAACAAATGTCGTGATCATTTCACTCGCGATCGTAATTTGGTTAAATTGCTTCATTACTGCAATCTTCGGGATATTACAATTATTCCGGAAAGGTTGGTTCGATTTTATTAAAAAAAAAATGCCCATTCTGTGCGACGATTTTTAGAAATTCTCTGGTGTTTAGAATATTACAATTATTAAGCACGGAGACCTACATTAATTTGGTACGATTTCATTTAGAAAAAAGTGCACATTCTGTGCGACGACTTCTGGAAATTCTTTGAACAGATTCATTATTGCAATCTTCAGAATTTTACCATTTTTTTCGGAATCACAGGAACCTGCATTAAATTGGTACGGTTTCACTTTAAAAAATAGGTGAACGATTCTGTGTGGCGATTTTTGTGAATTCTTTAAACAACTTCGTTATTGTTATTTTCAGAGGATTGTAATTGTTGTGGAATCAAAGTAAGAGGGTGTTTTAGATTAGTACGATTTCATCTTAAAAAATGATGCACATTTTGTGTGATGCTTTTGAGAATTCTTGATACAGCTTCATCATTGCAATCTGCAGTGGATTATAATTATTGAAGAAACACAAAAGAGTTGAATTCATATGACCTCGTTTCAAAAGCGATACACATCTTTTAAGAAAGCAAAGAGACCTTTGGATTGATATGACTTTGTTTTAGAAAAAGATACACGTATCATTGTATGATTATTTGGTATCCTTGAAACTGCATCGTCTTTTCACGAGCACTTGCATAATGAATAGAACATCGATCATTCCATTTTTATGTACAAATGCGTAACATCGACAATATTAACTCGAATTCTGGAACACATGAACGCCGCCGAGCTGTTGCAGCAGTAAATTCACATTCGTCAAGACCAGAATGGAAAACTATGCAAACTCCGAGCACTCTAGAAGACAGACGAGTGTGTCATACACGAGTTATGCAACTTGTGGACACTTCGTTACGTTGCGTTGCTGCAGCCTAAACTGCAGTTCGTTATGCAAATGCGAACTTATGTACTCTCGGAAACGCTAACGAAGAAGCTTTCATTCTTTAATCGATCATTGTCATTGCGAGAAAAGATTCTTACGTGATTAATAAAGCTTCTTGGATGTTCAGAGTGAATCAATGTGTGGTTAAGTACGTGTGAATGAATCTGTAAATCGATATATGCATGCGATTTAAAAAAGTTGTAAAACGTTGATATATCGTTGCGAGCCGCAGTCGGATAATGTTGTTTCTTTAAGCGATCTTATTTTATTGTATTTCTATGTTTACTTAAATAAACCTACGAGCGACGAGACTTGAAACATGTTCACACGATACTGCAAACATTAGACGAATTGAATAGAGAAGCGTTAACAAAAAAGAACTTATCATAATCGTAATTATTCAAAAAGTATTTTACGGTTTCTGCAACCTGCATCTTAAATGACTTATCGTTACTTTTATAAACTAATATAAAACAGCTGCTTTTAGTGCTTCGTAAATCTAGTATTGAAATGCGAGATTCTTACAAAAATTTCTAATCATTATTATCTCTTCACAATCGACACGAATCGATCGTTTCGGTGCGAACGCTCGAAAACAGTGGAACAATGAATTGAAAGTGAGCAAATTATTCCGCCGAGTTGAGTATCCGTGAGAAATTCCGTTGAACTCTGCACGCACGTTCCAAATACACTCCGCGTTAATGTCCCCAATTAATTAATCCCCGTTTGCCGCAAAGACAGACGAGCGGCGAGCACGGCTCGGCGAGAATTCAATAGCAGTTGCCGAGTCAAAATCCCGAGGAAAATCGTCAAGAGTGTCAGCCGCATTCCGCGAGGAAACGTCTCCAAGCAGCTTCGTTAACACTGTCGGACAGATCCGCCGGATTTCGGTTGCCCGCAAAAATATTAATCATGCAGCGCGCATCATTTAATTGCGGCTTAAGACCGGTACAACGGCGGTGAGTTTCGAAGATGTGCGCTGGCTCGAACAATTGGATCGTCAGCGATGTAATTCATGGTTCGTTAAGAACGATATTTGACCTAATTCCCGCAAGGTATTCCCGAAATGAAACGGGGCGAGAAATTTCATTAGAAACTAGAAACGCAAGCAGCTCGTTACCGCTTTAGTTGCGATGCTGTTGCATCCGCGTACCTCAAAACCAACGTAAAGTAAACGTACCTATTATAGTACGATTTTCAGTGTGTTTTAGAGATTATCATCGATTTTATTCGAATTAAAAGCGTTTATTTTTCGCATGTTTATGCTACCGATGTTTCTAGACAGAGTAATGAACTTTAAAATATGTATCCAATATATAATCAAATATAATGCTTGTAAAATAGTACAGTACGTATTATTTACCATTTTCGTGTTCCATACACAATTTTCTTATATTGAAACAGATATTTCTTCCTCAACAAAAAACAACACATTCATACTAATTCAAAATTACAAGCATCGACTTGAACCGTTAATTGAGAATTATTTTTTTAATTACTTTTGTTATTTTTTTCTTTTTTCTTTCATTCTCCTATATTTATTTATAAGAAATATGTCAGCTGAACACATCAGGGCAACTCGGAACGAATCGAACATTTTGTGTCCTCGGTGTTAAATGAAGGGAATAATCAAGATCGCACTGCGATCGCATGTCAAAGTATACGTAGTTTGCATATTCATTCGCCCATGCATGTACTTAGCTCGCAAATAGCGTTCAATATGTTCGATTAAATCCCAATCCTATGGGTGAGACGTGAGAACCTTGCGGATATGCCCCAATTTACATAGTCCGCTGATGCGATACGCGAACCGTATAGCGCGGCGTTAAACTGACGCCGCCATGGAAGCCGTAGTTACACGAACACCGTCAATTGACCAGAGACAAAACCGTGGAATTCCTATCAGGCACAAGGCTTCTAATTACCGTCACTGAAGACACTTCAATTAAGGATCCATTCGCGGATCCGATCCTTCCATTGTGCTCGGCAACTGTAAAATTATATTCGAGGTCGGTGAAAATAATTGGAACGTCTGTTACATTCTGATTACTATTCCCCAATGCGCAGAGCCGACATACGTAACATTTAATCAACGTCCAACAGTCGAGTGAAAACATAGAAGAGATCATAGAACCTCAAACAATACGATTGAAAACGTGGACGGTCAAAATATTTCCTAAAGCACTGTGGAAAATTGAATTATTCTATTCTATTGCGTATCATCGATAGCTTTGTATGGCTTCAAACTCGCTGAAATGATTAACGAAATAACATTTACAGTAATGTCTCCCTAACTGACGCTCAGATTGTGCACAAAACTGGTCAATTTGGGAAGAGGAGATACGATTATTCGTGCCTTGTAGCTCGTCTCTTTATAATTGTTGACAATCCGTGGCTATAAAAACAAACCGCAAGGCTCGAATAATCGTGTCTCCTCTTCCCAAATTGTCCATTTCTGTGGACAATCTGAGCGTCAATTAGAGAGACATTACTGTACTTCGAAAAGACCATCAGTCTACTTATCATTATCTGCGAGGCGGCATCAATTGGGTCGTTGCGCATGAAACCGCGGTGTTTCAATTTAGTATTTATTTGAAAATCCGCCGTTTCATGTGTGACAGCCAAATAATTTGTAACTGCTAAAGAAACGTTTAACGATAATTCAAAAAGAAACGAATGTTGTAAGCTGAGCTTACGCAAATCAACGTACAGGAAACCTAGATCAGTTCGCTCAAGACGACACGATTGCAGAATTATTTCGGGAAGCCCGTGGAAATGGTAATCAGAGAATCTGGCAGGGGAACCGCGACGGTTAATTGCAACAATTTACCGTCAGATTATCTGGCAAGTGGTTTTCCCGACGGACATACCTACAGAGGAGCGAATTTTTCCGCTGTTCCCGTTTCCCCGTGAAGAGCGCCGGGCGAAAAAATAAAAGTGAAAAAGGGACAGATAAAAAGAGAGCAGGCGCTAACCTCGTTTACAGGCGCGGCCATTTCAATCCGACACGGGATTTATTCAGCGGTTTTGCGACGACTTGAGCGACGACCGAGAGTGGTTCATTCAAAAATTGCTTGGCCCGCGATTATCGCGAATCTCATTGAGCGGCAATGGCCGGGGGCCATGCGGCCTTTGAAAAAATATCCACGTGCATTTCCTGGTCGGGAAAAACCTCGGCAAAACTCGACGATGCTTCATAAAAAGAAGAAAAGGATCCACTAGGTGATATTACCGCCATGTTCGTGCTCGACAAGTTGTTCGGCTGAGAACAATAGGACTCAATGGATGACTATTTGCTAATGATGACAATTCTCATGTGTTCTTGGTTATTGGTGCGGTTTAATCATTTTTACACGAATTATCGTCGATTTTCAATCTAGAAACAATTTCGGAGCTTAATAAATATAATAGGAACATAACATTAGGACGAATTTTCTATGCCTGTTCAGCAAAGAGTTATCATTGAGTAGCCATAATTTATAAATCAACTTATAAATGTGATTGAACAATCACAATTTTTAAATCAATTTATAAGTATCATTAAACAACCACAATGTGTGAAGCAATTTATAACGGTCATTAAACGAGTATTTATTTATAAAGATTATTAAAAAAAGACAAATTTATAAACGTCATTAAAAAAAAGAACAATTTACAAACATCATTAAACAAGGATAATTGATAAATGTATTAATAAATATCACGAAACAATATCACAATTTAAGGCAATCTTCAAAATAAAAATCTACGTTCCGCAGAATTTTAATTAAGACTACGGACTTCGCTTCAACAGTTGCAATCGAATAACCACGAGAACCAACGCTGTATTTCTTTGTAAAAAAAAATCATTGGAGAATGACAGCGGTTTGCCGTCCGATAAACTCGCGTCGAGGATATTGAGTAATAACAAAGTTTTCGGCAGCTAGAGCCGCCGAATCGATTCGTCTAAAGCGGTGGAGCATTCTGGATATCGGACGATTCTATTTGTCGCGCGACGAAAATTAATAATCTCGATCGTCGCGATTTCATTAAGTCGAGCAAACTTAGTTGGACGAATGTCGGAAGTATGGAATGGCTGAAACTAGATCCGTATCTTTTAATGGGTCATTCCGAGTTTCGTTCACGGATGAGATATTTCTTTGGAGGATTCTGAGGCACCGTCTTCAATGGGGATTCCATTGGCCAAATGCTATTCCAGTTCTGCAACACTGTTTTATTCTGGTACAGCTGGTAATCGGTGTCGGGAACTGTATGCATAATCAGTTCGTGAAAATGCCGGTGAAAATTTGAATAGAAACGCGACGGTAATTATGAAATTGTTCCAAGAAACATGTCCGGGAACGATTGAGTACTTTTTTGTTGCATCGGTGCTTGCGAAATTTGTGTCGAATCGTTCTATAAAACAGTGAGTAATTTCAGTTGTTGCGCGTACGGTGAACAATTGTGTACTTGAATGAAAATGTACAGGTATTGCAAACTATAATTATTATCAAATTTTCTCAGAGGACCATATTGAGATCGATAAAAAAATATACCTTACTTTTGGTTACGGAATAAGAGACTGAAAAATAATCAATGGAATTCGTGAATTGCTAAACTTCCTCCCATATTTAGTAATTCATCGGCGAATATTTATGAAAATCAGGGAACACTGAATTTCTCAATCTCATAAATAACAACAATTATTTGTTATTAAAGTGAGTACATATTTAACGAGTCAGTTTCGTTTCAACGTGTTTTCTGAACGCCAACTTCCGTTTCATGTCAGCAAGCATCTCCGCGATTTAAATTTCCACGTCGCTAACTTTATCAAGCTTTATGGAATTATATACTATCCTCGAACTCCAATAACAACAGCAGGCGAATATAACCAGCCAATTACAACTTTCAACAAAAATAACAAGCCCCAAACCAGTTTCTGTTTTTCCCGGAAAATTCGAAAACTGAACCACAATTCAGATACCTGTTTTCTCCAGCTGCAAGACGAACATCAAACAATTCTCGTAATTCAAGCACGTGTAATTTATTTACTTTGTTGTACTACCAAAATCCTTTATCCAATTATCCGAACTATGCAATATACATATATATAACTATGCTGACACGAATGCAATTTTCGCAGAAATTCGTTTCGCACATGAATTGCATCATTCATGCATTTATGACAAACATCGA
Organism: Megalopta genalis; assembly: GCF_051020955.1. Taxonomy (NCBI): domain Eukaryota; kingdom Metazoa; phylum Arthropoda; class Insecta; order Hymenoptera; family Halictidae; genus Megalopta; species Megalopta genalis. Next base: position 11,543,676 of record NC_135016.1, read on the forward strand.
CGGAGTGATCTATCGTAACTTTTGAAACAGTAACAAGTATTACACAACAAGTATTTATTCGAAACATGCAGAATTGGGCATTACAGTGTTACCACAGTTGATAGAAATAGCGTTTGCGAATATTTGTATCTTCGAGATCTTTTTAGTCGGGTCTGCCAACCATTCGTTCGCGACAGGACACAATCATTGGCGGACCGGGTAATCGAGCTTCCGTATTCTCTCGGTCGAGAAGTTACGACGCGGACGAAGTTAATATGAAGAAATTTAGGGGCCTTTTAAAAAGTTCGCGAGAGACACGTACGATACGAGCGCGGAGCAATCTGCATAAAATGATAACGGCCATTATAAAGAACGTCTCGTCCCCGTAGAATACAATGCGACAGCGTTACTTTCTATTTGCCGTTACGCGAGGGAAAAGTCCGCGATGAAAATTACAAGCGTCAGCGTAAAAATGGAACTTTGAACCGGGCGGAGAGTAAAGTTGCGCCGCGAGAGAACGGAGCGGGGCGTATTTAAAAAGGCTTAGCAGCTCGCGCGGTTATAAATTAAACACCGCTTCCCGTTGCACTCGCCGACGCCATTAGCAGCGCCAAGAGAACGATTACGCTCCCCGTTCTTCTTCTTCTTCTTCTTCTTCTCCTCCACTCTTTCTTTTTTTTTATATTTTCGCCTTAATGTTGCAACCGCTTGGTAGAACTCTCCAGCGAATTGTAGAACCCCGTGCTCGTTATCAGCTGAACGTTTTATCGCGCCACCAAGACCGCCGTTTGCAACTTCCTCGAGATACGCCGCTGTAAACGCCGTTGTTAATCTTGGAATTATTCGCGCTCGAATTGAATTTTCGCGAGCAGAACTTTTCTCCAATTAGACCCCCGTCGCCTTTCTTGACGCTTCCACGCGATACGAGGCTAAACGAACGACGTTGCTGCAACTTACGTCCCGGAGAATCGGCGAACGTTGTTGATGCCTTTTTAATACGTGCAACTAGCTTGCGGATTTTTGCGGCGAAACAAATTTCTCTGGCCTAGATACCAGATACAAATAATACCTAGATACCAAATACGAATAATATATTTATATTTAAATATATATTTTTAATATATATATATATATATATAATATATATTTTTAATATATATATATATATATATAATATATATTTTTAATATATATATATATATATATATATATATATATATATATATATATAAATATATATTTAAATATAAATATATTATAATTTATGAGAATAAATGCATTTTTAATGAACCTTTGTATCTGGTATCTAGGCCAGAGAAATTTGTTTCGCCGCAAAAATCCGCAAGCTAGTATATATATATATATATATATATATATATATATATATATATATATATATTTATATATTTAAATTTATTCTTATAGTAATTTTAGTAAATTCGAAACAACGATGGTTGTCCAATTTGTTTTCTGTGTTCATTGATTTGTGTTCCTGTCAATGCTTTGATATTGACAAATTCAAGTGAACAGTATTTGTTTGATTTGATGGTATTTAATGGTATTTAATTCTTGGTTACATGTCAAAAGAAATTGTAATACCGTGAATATTTATTTCATTTCATTACGAATTGCAAAAGGTTATTCTTAAAGGAACAAATAAAATTGAAATAAATAAAATAAAGGCACAATTATATTATGAACGTAACTAGAATTTAACTAATAACAGCAATAAAACTATTCTTGTAAATATAAGTCGATAACGAATTAAATTATTGCTATAAATATGATTAGATAGCGAATTAAATTATTACCGTAAGTATAAGTTGATATGAAATTAAATTATCACTTCAAATATAAGTTGATATCGAAATAAATAATTACTATAAATATCAGCTGATATTAAATGAAATAATTGTTAGACATATAAATTAATTATTGAATGAAACAATCGTTTGGGCATATAAATTAATATTGAATGAAACAATCGTCGGACATATAGAATAAGTCAGTAATGAATGAAACCATTATTGGAATTATACGTCAATACTGAACGAAACAATTTTAAACATATACGTCAATGTCGAAGCAAAACCATTTTTCAAAGTACAATATCGCATGTAACCATTATGGAAGTTAATATTGAACGAAGTTGTTACGAATCGTTAATATTCAATTTGTTTATTGACCAATTCTTCGCGAGCACGCGCGTCACGAAGGGGACCGACGGAAATCGGAAAAAGAGAAATTATTTTCGCACTGACTCATCCATATGCGAAACACATCGTCCACAGTCTGGCCATTCGAAATCGCAACAATGTAGCAGACCGCAATATTTTTAAGGGACATCGCGGAGGATTAAATATATAATCTCCTTTTCATCGTCGATTAGAAATGAGGATATAGGAAGCCGCAGGAGTCGAGATTTTATTGAGGCTTCTAATTCATTGCGACATGGAGAAAATCATTTTGTAAAAAAGTTTCGTAGAAAATCCACGATGCAGGATGCGTCGAAAATGCAATTAGTATTTCTGATGGAAATTATAGAAATATTGTATTTATATTTTGTTCGGATTAATATTAAGAAAAAAAGCAATATTGTTTGCCTCGTTTCATGCAGATTTGCCAAATGTCTCGATCAGAGAAAGTTAGAGTAATACACTGCGGATATTTATGCAAAATAAGAATTTTCCAAGATGATTATACGAAACAGAAATGAAATAAACATAAATTGTTTCTTCTAATAATTTGCATAAGTTACAGACAGGGTAACAATATTATTAAATCGCTATTTATGTCTTCACAATTTTATATTTAAGCTATTCATTTTTCACAGAAATGCATAAAATCCGTAGCCTAATTGTAGTATAAACAAACGTGCTTATATCGTTGAATTGTTCAGTAACATTATTTCATTAAACCTTCACGCACACCGGTAGAAAATGTTCTCGATGATATATCAAATAATAATATCAATAATATCAATATCAATAATAATATCAAATAATATCAATAATATCAATAATAATAATATCAAATAATATCAATAATATCAATAATAATAATATCAAATAATATCAATAATATCAATAATAATAATATCAAATAATATCAATAATATCAATAATAATAATATCAAATAATATCAATAATATCAATAATAATAATATCAAATAATATCAATAATATCAATAATAATAATATCAAATAATATCAATAATATCAATAATAATAATATCATATAATATCAAACATTTTTTAGGAATTGAAATTTCTAAAAAGTGTGGCAACTTGACAAAAATAATACCGAATATTCTCTAAAATATTTTCGAAAATGCTACGACAATTGCAAAGAAAGCTTGAACACACAAATACCACCAAATATCACCTAGGATATAAATTTCTGAAAGTGCTGCAATAATCGCTGTAAAACTTCAACAGGTGTAGCAGGATTAACAAGCACAAGTGTCGTACATTGTAGAACAGCTGTACCATAATTCTCTACAATGTGTTTCGTTCTCGTTTTCTTTTAATTTGTTGGTAGTACAAGCGATTATTCTTCCCCGGTAAGGTGCCTAGCTGGAAAATCTCCCGGTATCCGAGTGCACACTCGTCCGTGATTTAAATCTTTCAACAGGCCGCGGTTTTCCCCTAACCGTCGCGACGTCTCGTAAACCGAGAAAGCATGGAGGAAACGTTGATTGGGGAACTTCCGCCGGCACGCCGGCGCGGTTACGCTCGGCAAGGAATACCGTGGGCGCCTACTGTCGGCTGAATCCTATTTTACAAGCCATTAGCATAAGATTGACGCCCGCTATTACTGCTTAATTCCATGGCCAACTAATACACTCCAGATTATTGCACGAGAGAAGCCCGGTCATTCACACCGTCGCCGTTGTAGGCTCGGTTGACTTTCATTCAGACGTATTTATTCGACACGAGATTGATGCAAGATAATTTGTGACACGATTTCTAAGCAGATTGGGAATTTTTATGCGAAATAAGAATCGTCGAAGTTAATTATGAGAAAGATAAACATCTACTTTATCCAAAATAATTTGAAATTATATTGGATCATTTTAAGGGAACATTTCTAAGAAAAAGATTGAATTTCGATCACTATGTTTTATGGTTATCATTCATGATTGTATCTAGAAAATCGTTCCATATACGAATCCGCAAATTCAATTATTATTTAAGCTACTTAATTTCCAGTTTTCTGCTCAGAAAATATTTTTCCTTCTTTGAGTAACGATCGAAGACGATTCCAGCATTCGTCTCAGAATAATCCCATCACTCGTTGTGCTCAGAACAAATGTTGCTTATTGACAATTACTAGAATTCTTGAAATAAGAACAAAGAACCGTTATTATTGCACACGATAAAGCTGCACAGTTTAATGGAATTCCATAAATCAGGCGCAAGAGTGTGCTGCTTAATTCCATGGCCAACTAATACACTCCTGATTATTGCACGAGAGAAGCCCGCATTCACACCGTCGCCGTTGTAGGCTCGGTTGACTTTCGTCCAGACGTATTTATTCGATACACGATTCATACAAGATAATTTGTGACACGATTTCTAAGCAGAAATTTTTATGCGAAATAAGAATTGTCGAAGTTAATTGTACGAAAGATAAACATCTACTTTATCCGAAATAATTTGACGAATTATTCGTAAACTCCCACGTCATTCATTCGAGATAATTTTAAGGGAACATTTCTAAGAAAAAGATTGAATTTCGGTCACTATGTTTTATGGTTACCATTCAAGATTGTATCTAGAAAATCGTTCCATATACGAATCCGCAAATTCAATTATTATTTAAGCTACTTAATTTCCAGTTTTCTGCTCTGAAAATATTTTTCCTCCTTTGAGTAACGATCGAAGACGATTCCTGCATTCATCTCAGAATAATCCCATCACTCGTTGTGCTCAGAACAAATGTTGCTAATTGGCAATTAGTAGAATTCTTGAAATAAGAACAAAGAACCGTTATTACTGCGCCATCGACGATAAAGCTGCACGGTTTAATGGAATTCCATAAAGCAGGCGCAAGAGTGTGCAACTTTAATAATAATCGGTCGAATGCCAGGCGTTACGGATCATAAAGAAAAATTAAACAGCGTAATTGCTTTCTTGCCGCGGCTGCACAAAGATTGCAAGATCGCCACGATCTAGAGGGTCCGCGGACACATGTTTCCGATGCTATCCTATAAACTTCTTAATATCGCGTCGCCCTTTACGACCCGTAACATAACACGCATTATGAAGAAGTACGCAATTTACGGTCGCCAGGCTCGAGGAATTTTATTAAATTTTCCACACTAGACACCGAGACCGGCGAGCTTTCATTAACATGCTTCCTATATTATACACACACACCTCCGTTTTTCCTAGAGCCTTTCTTTCACGACAGAATGATACAGCACAGGTAGAAATTGAATCAGACACTCTATCTCGCCGATTTCCATCGCGAGTTTTTCCAAAAATATCGCACTAGTCTTTGGCACTCGAAATTATTTGAACAATAAATCCGAAGCTTCTTCGACCTGTATCCATTTTACACGGCTTCGTGCATATGAATTTGAGGCTTGTAAATATAAACAATTATGATGATGTAAACATTATTTTGGAACGTGATATAATAATCTTTTTAGTGGTGCTTCAGAGTCACCACTCGAATGCAAAGGATTTATAATCCTGTTCGTTAATTAATATATTCCGTGTAAAAGTAAAAAAGTGAAAGGGAGAGAGCTGCAAATGTTTAAAGTAGTATTGCAGACAGCATCGAAATAAAGGATATTATTTTCATCCACTATTCATTGATTATGATATCAAATTAAATAGAAACAATCCCTGACAATTTGTAAATAATATTTCCCGCCTGGAGGTTTTTAAGAAATTGTTTCGTAAGCTCGTTTTTTATGAAAAACACTTACGATTTTATTATTATTATTATTATTATCACTTTATATTTCTATTATCATTGCTTATATCGTGAGATTTATTTTCGTAAATTATTCTTCTCTAAAAACAGGAATTTTACCAGAATTTCTCTTTCCTTTCCTTTCATTAAAACTGGAATAATTCTACATTGAAATACGTTTCTTCCTCTCTGCTACATTTCCGGCATAATATATTTGAACAATTTTGTCTATTATATTTATTAAATATGTATAGAATACACGTAACACAGAATTATCTGCTATTAGTATTAGTGCAACAACATGAAAGTCGGATTATTCGAACTCGAAACGCGGTTAGATTCTACGGCCAGCACCGCGGCTCGTATTTTAACACTTGTTGCTCGAACGGCGTAACAATGTTTCGTTCTCGTTTTTACGTCATTCTCGCGGAATCTACTTCGCGTTCCTTTTCTTGCACCTCGCTAATGGTTTCTACTGTGCTCGAATATTCGTGAGATCTGTCGCATTAAAGGCCGCCGAATAGAACCGGAAGACCGAACGAATGGAGCTCATTTCGTCGAGGCGATTTTTTCTCCGCCACTTCGTCATCCTGTATTACTAGGCCATCACTGCTCGTTAAGAATTTCTTCAGGGACCGTCTCGTAGATTGCCAGAATTGCGGACCTTCATATTTCTTCCTGCGTTGAAATCCGGACCCCGCGATTTGATCAGAAAAGTGGAGCTAGATAGCAAGTTTTTAATCAAAGAGGATCGCGCACAATCATAATTAAATTCCTGGTTCCTCGAAAAATGCCTTTTTCTCGTTTATTCAATTTTCGCAATCTTTATTATTTAATAATTAAATACGTCGCTGTATAAAAAGGATAGATTAATCATAAAAGTAATATATCTTGATCGCAGAATTTAAGTGTTCCAGACTGCAAATTCTAATTTCGAAGGAAAAGCACTTTCGAGAATTATTAATCGGCGCAAACGTCTGCATTTAGTTTTACCTAAACGTTGCATATAAATATTACATTTTTCACTCGGTTGCCTCTACATCTGTAATAATATAGTGGTTCGTTCCGAATAGACAATATAGCTGGATAGTCTTATTTTTGTTATCTATTGTTAATTTCCTTCTAAATTATTTTGCTGTGATACAAAAGGTAGGAAAATGAAGACATTCAATAAAAAGTACTAGGAATTCGAACGTCTCTTAAAACATTGTAAAATCGTTTTCCTGAATGTGTCTACCACAGACTTGAAGATTGAAGTTTCTACTTGATAATGACCTCTCAAAACTTGATAAACGAATTTTTTTGGCTATTTTTATGATACAAAATCGGGATATATGTTCGCGATGATACAAAACCCTCGCGATGCACCTTTCACTATTTCGTTTCATTCAAAACTCGTTACAACCATCTCAAAAATCGTACATCAAATTTGCAGGGTTAGTTATAAAGGGGAATTTTTAATCTTCAAATCCGTGATATTTTTAGTCGGAACCAAAATTTTCTTTAGAAATGTTAAGTAATGCACCTTGTAAAATGTACGCACTATAGTATAATAAATGCACTCTACGGCATGAATACGCCATGTAAATTATTCATTCAATGTAACCACAATTGAGTGATTATGCGACGGTCTTGATACTAATTCGCAAGATAAACGCATGAGACGCACAGAAAATTAAACTTGCATCAAGAAATAAAAGTATAAAATGCCAAAATTGGAATTGCATAGAATGTTCCACGAGAAACTTTCGAATTCTCAAAACATACCAGATAAGATCTAGATTAATTCCCGATAGAAATAAATTTGCCGGAATCCCGTCGCTGTCCCGTAATTGTTACGCTCTCATTAATTAATGAATTACTGAGAAAAGAGCACACTTCGCAGAGGAAAGCGTGGCACAAGCGAACAGAGGATTTACATGGAAATGCAGTTACTCGTGAATCCTGTGCAATCTTCGCTACTGTAAACCGCGAGCCAATTAATAATTAATCACTAAATAGCGCTTCAATGATATAACTGACCCCTCTAAATCATATGAAATTTATGACTGTCGCTCCGAGATAGTTCCTTCCTCTAATTAAACTCTATAACTCGAGATTTCATCTGCGATGTACAGTAGTCCGCAATAACTTTCCCAAAACTGAACTAAATGACTTCAATGTTTTTTTAGATGTTAGTGGAACCAGTCTAGTAAACAACGTTTAAAGTACTTGTTCATTAATTTTAGTGATACTTGAAATGACAAAAAAAAGAAATCAAAAACTCGTATTCTTCAACCTTTTTATTTGAGCTATAACGAAAATTTAACGTCGAAAGATGCGAATTTTTTTATTTCTTTTTTATCATTCTAAGTAATAACGAAATTTAAAAACAGTTTTTCAGTCATCGTCTAATAGACTAGTCCGTCTATCATCTAGACTAAGCGATTTGAATTTTTTGTTTTAAAGTCTCGAAAAAAGTTTTAAAAAATTCATTGCGTTTTAAAAGATGTACGAGCACTGTATCTCAATTAATATACTTCCTTCGCTAGCTTCCAGCAACGAATGCATCCGGGAATGAAAGGCTGAAGAATGAAAATACTAATGCTAGAATCCTCGGTATTATAATTCCGTTTGCAACGAGATCCAGGAACCAATTGCAGCTGCGAAATGCTGGTTCCTTGAACGCGTCATTAAAATTTATAACGCTGCAAGGATCCGTCGCAGCATGGGGCAGATTGAAAAATTCCATTAGCTGCATTCGCGGCCGGAATTGAACGGGCGGTTACAGAAATTTCTTAAACATCGTGCCGCGTATTCAAACGCGGCAATACCACGCGTTCAAATAAAACCACGGCGGAACGGAGGATCCGCGTAATAACCTGGCGAGAAATTAAAAATTAAAGTGTCCGGAAGATCCCGTCGCGTCCGTTTTTCAGGGCCGCGACGCGTCGTCTCCATTAAACTTTCCCCCGACTGCAATTCACGGGGACCTGGTTCGAAAGAAATTCACTGCGGCGAGAATTAAGAATGTTTTCCGAAGTTCACGGCGCCGCCATGCTGCCTTAAAACGCGGCTGAATAATAAACGGCCCATAGAGCTCGCGCTGCCGGAGCCATTTCGCGCTATTCAACGCGATAAGGGATGTTACACGCGGCAGCGCGGAAATTCCGCATGCACCGCACGTTCCTCGTCGCCCGTTCCAGACCTACCAATGCCGGCGAAAGTGCATCGCTTCAACGTCACCATTCGTCCGGATGATATCGTCAATCGTCCCGCTGCATGCGCCAAGATCTCTTAGTTCCGGGAAAAGTGTTTCTTAACGTCGTGAACTTAGAGTAAGTTGAAGTTTCGATTATCAACAAATTTGTAATATTTGCACGATCGTAACTTCGTCAAACCAAATTCTCCGATATCATTATGTGTCGTTACATGATCGAAGTCTCTAATTTTGAAAGTTATTATTCAGTTCTTGTACGAATTAGAACGTCTTCAGAAATATTGGACAATTTTTATCATGAAACCGTGCACCATAGATTTAAAGACTGAAGTTTTCCCTTTACGATGATGCCTAGAAACTTGATGTACGATTTTGATTTCGTCGTTTTACCGAGCTTTGAAGCGAAAGCTGCACGCTAGAAATTGCCAACGCTAGAAATTGCGCAAATTGAAACATCTCTAGAAACGTGGGAAAATTTCTGTCCGGGTTGAAACTACCACGAATTTGAAGATTGGAGTTTTCCCATTACAACGACCCTACTAAATATCGTGTGCGATTATTTGAAATCGATTTATGGAACGGGATCGTGTAACAAGTTCAGTCGCATGAATTTCTCGTATATTTTATTTTACTGTAGGTTTTTTTTAAACTTTTATTACTGTAGGTGGTACATCTCTCATATAAAGTTCAATAAAGTGTTTAAGAAAAATCGTACACCAAAGTTTAATGAGCTATTGCAAAGGGAAGACTTAAAGATTCAAATCTATGGGAGTATCTTTTCAAAAATAAATTATCCAATATATTTGCAAATCTTTCAATCCGTAACAGTTTCCAGAAAGAGCATATCTGCAGTTTCTCTATTGCTATATTAGGCAGCATCATGTTACAAGAAAATTAACGATACATGGCGGAAGAAGAATGACCAAGCTTTCAAATGAGTCCAAGTATACCGTCACAGATCACTTTTTCACTAAGTTATAACAGTTTAAATATTGAGAATTTGTTGAAGGATTGGAAATTTAATATTCCGTAGTCTAAATCTCGAAGGATGCAATTCTAAAGCAGAATGTTAATAAAGCGCAGCGTAATTTCGTAACTAATCGATAAATTCAATCGAGAACTGTGGTTAATTAAAAACAAGATGTTCCGAGGAAGTTCGACGAGAAAAATTCTGCTCGTAAAATCGATTAATTAGTTGCCGTGCTTTAAAGTATTGAGCTGAATTTTCTACAATTTTTCACAACGCGAAAAATAAATCGTCAATAGGAGCTATTTGTACCTTTTAAATGATCTCAATGCTTCTATGGCAGTGCTAACTAATTGCACAATCGTAGCGCACTACGTCTTTCTTGGGAGGTCAAGAAACAAATGTCGCAGCGGAAATTTCGGCAATTTTTCTTGAACCCGATAATTGGAAAATGAATTATGGGCACGATCTATTTGTACCTTTTGAACCAAAAGTATCTCACAAGGAATGTTACCCAGACGTCGAATTAGTTTTGAAAAACTGACGATTAGAACGCACGAAGACACGTGTATTTGTATATATGATATATATATTGTTATTTTATATATGTAATTTTTCATTTTTTTATCTGATGTAGACAAAGTAAATTAATCGGATAATTTTCATTTAACATGGATAAAGAAATGTTAATGAACCGCCATTACAATCGAGACCCAACTTTCCTATTTCAATTATTATTATTTTATATCAACGAGCTTTGTAAGCTCTTTATAGTATATGTTTAACATACACTAATCAATATAAAATTTAAGATGTTATACATATTGGACATAATGAATATAAAAGAATTAATGATTAGTACAGAGTGCATATTACGCGAAACAAATGTAGAAAAGCCTAAAAATTAAAGAAAATTTACGGAAGAAGTTCGTTTAAAGCTGACAAACTTGACGAAATGACAAACTTTCCGAGCGAATATCACCTATATTAGTAAACAAGAGTTTCCCAAAACTCTTCTCTTTCTCAAACCTCAAAAATAGCAGCCCCCCCCCCCCCGTTAACTGGCCACTGTGTCTTCCTCAAGTGAGAAAAAACATCCAATAAGAAATAACAGCACTTTGTTAGAAGTGCTTCTAGAGTAACGAGAAAGCTCGAAGGAGCACTTGCATTCGTGATACACGAATAATGCATCCGTGGAAAACAAGCTTTATAAAATCTTCCTAGCACATCTAGCGATAAATATTATATGTGGGTTAAGGCTGGGACGCTCTAATGATCATGACAGTTTAACCAGCGTCCTCTAAATTTCCCGAGAGAAAATTACGTTTCCCGTGAATAATTGCTTTTGCGTGCAATCACACTCGTCCCTTATGCACTCGACTGCAATTTAGAGCATTTCTGAGATTTATACCAGCAGAAAACTCTGATTTCAAAGATGTGATAGCCACTTGCTTTCGGGCCAAGTGTCTTAAAACTTGACTGCGAGTTTGGTACATTTGTGACAGAAATGAGTAAATTAAAGTCCAAACTGTAAAAAGGTGTTAAACGAATTTCAGAATATTAACGTACGATTTTCTGCTAATTAAGGTTATCAAAGGAAGAATGACGTTCACTTTCATCGTTTGTTTCTTACAATTGTGCCAGATAAAGTTTATATGTAAGATAAAAATTGTATAACTTGACGATAAGAAACATAAATCAGATGAAAATGTCTTTCCTCATTTAATAATATTAAAACGTTGTAGATAATATGAAAATATTCTCAAATTCTTCTCATGTATTTACAATCTTGTTAATGAACTAGTCATATTTGTGAAAAAATTGGCAATTTAATGTCCACGCAAATAATTACCTTGCTGTTCAGATGCCAACCAATTAATTAATTAATTCCTTATAAATCATACGACGATCAAAACGGTATTAGCAATTACATTAGCAATTTCAGGTCAAGTTCCACTAATACGAATTTCAAAAACGTACATTTATTCCCTTTCAGAAAATATGAGCTGTTGAGGTCAATTCGCATTTATCACATAATTTATCAAATTTATTGCAAATGTCCCATACAGAAGTGATGCCATAATCGTACAAGCGTTTCGAATAAAACAAATTTACGCTTTAATGTAGCAACGGGCAGTTCGAGAATGGTCCATTGTATTTCCTAAAAGTCCTTTCTAGCGCTGGATCTTCTCCAAGTTCCCTACTTTTACGTTATCGTGGAATAATTTCAAATATTCGGCGGCATATTGGCTCTCGCGAGGCTTCCGAAGCAAGCGTCGCTGCGAAAGATGCCATCTCGCTACAGGTTTTCCTAATATCGCGAGATTTGGCGAGTTTATAGCAAAACTGAGAAGATCCAGCGCTAGAGTACAGGATATATACAGAGTGTCCAAAAATTATCGTATTTCCGAGAAATGAGGGGTTTCTGAGGTCTTCTGAAGCAACTTTTTTCCTTAGCGAAAACGCGATCCGCGGCTTTGTTTACGAGTTATTAACGAAAAACAGTGACCAATGAGAGCCGAGAGCGTGAAGTTCGAAAGCTCGCAGCACGTGGCTTTGGCTGAATGTTGGGACGGATTCGAGCTGCCCTCGAAGCATTGAACAAGTCACAGAGCGTGAAATTTCCGGATTTTTTATACTACGTAACAGTGATATTTTTAAGAAAAACGCTGTTCACCTTTACTACAGAACGTCTGAAGAAAATTTACTAATTTTTCGGAATCGAAATAGTAAGTAGTATCACAATATCATAGTATACTGGACCTTCTGGAACTTCTGGACTTTCTGGACTTTCGGGAACTTCTAGACTTTCTGGACTTTCTGGAACTTCTGGAGCTTCTGGACTTTCTGGAACTTCTGGAACTTCTGGAAATTCTGGAAATTCTGGAAATTCTGGAACTCCTGGAACTTCTGGACTTTTTGAAACTTCTGGGCTTTCTGGACATTCTGGAATTTCTGAAACTTCTGGACATTCTAGAACTTCTGGAACTTCTGGAACTTCTGGACTTTCTGGACTTTCTGGAACTTCTCGAACTTCTGGACTTTCTGGACTTTCGAGAACTTCTAGACTTTCTGGACTTTCTGGAACTTCTGGAACATAAGAACATTCTGGAACTTTTGGAACTTTTGGAACTTCTGGAACTTCTGGAACTTCTGGAACTTCTGGACTTTCTGGACTTTCTGGAACTTCTCGAACTTCTGGACTTTCTGGACTTTCGAGAACTTCTAGACTTTCTGGACTTTCTGGAACTTCTGGAACATAAGAACATTCTGGAACTTTTGGAACTTTTGGAACTTCTGGAACTTCTGGAACTTCTGGACTTTTTGAAACTTCTGGACTTTCTGGACTTTCTGGAATTTCTGAAACTTCTGGACATTCTAGAACTTCTGGAACTTCTGGAACTTCTGGATCTTGTGGAACTCCTGGAACTTCTGGATTTTCTAGAACTTCTGGAACTTTTGGAATTTCTGGAACTTCTGGAACTTTTTTTTTTAACGTGGAGGAAATCTGTTTTTCAGACACCTCCGCCCGCCTGGGGGTGCAAGGCAGGGGTAGTGTGGGTTTTGACCCACTAAAACTTCCACAGCGACCTTAGGACGCGGTGTCACAACTGGCGATTCGGGGGAGCAACGAGAACCCTTAAGTACACTAACGCGGCTCTTCCCGCCCGACCGGCCATCTAGCCATTAATAGCCAGCCGCGTCCCGGGGAGGAGTTCTTGTTATTTCCTCTTCTGTAACAAAGGGTTTTTCTACCCGTATATATGAATAAATTATTATTACTATTATTATATTATTAAGATTCGCTAGAGCTAAGAATGTTGATAAAGTAATTGATGTCACGTAACTTTACTTTGCAGTTTTAATTTAATTGAATGAAATGCTTTAATTTTATGAAATTTTTGAGGTTTTTGTTGCGGTTCCAAGAAGTAATTTCAAAAGGCGATGGATGTATCGACGAAAAGCAGATTTAATTTTCTTTTAAAAAATTGGTGTTATACTTTTATTATAATACGTGTATGTACTTATTACACAGTTTCATAGAATTAATTTTAAAATATATTCAAGATATTACAACATTTTCCTGTCGATTTTTCAGATTCATTAAATTTTCTCTAAGTGTCTGAATACTTTTGGAGAATGGAGCCCTACTGTAGATATCGGAAAACTAACGGAGGAAGCCGATGCTAATGGCGGCATTGCATCGGCTCGACCCGAATGCTGGCCGGGTTAGAAGTAGCAAAAGCTATCGAAGCGTCTCACAATACAGATTTCGAAGACAATCGAACGAGAACGTTGGACACGCTCTAGTTCTCGCCGATAAACAATCGGCACGAGGAGCCATTTCGTTCTTCAAAGTAAAACTAAAGAGTCTAAGTTTCTGCATCTACCATTTTGAAGACTGATAACAATTTTCAGCAATTGAAATCGCATTTTGCCGGACTCGCTGAACGTCGGAGTGGCTGACACGACAGGATCTTGTCATCGTAAATGTAAAACAGTTTTCTGTTATATTTGTTACTTTCAGACTACGAGTATTTACGCAAAATGAAATTTTTTCATACCAACAGTAATTAACGGTAGTTAAATAAAAATATATTTCTTCATACATACACAATGTCGATGCAGCAAAATTTTCAATCGAACTCGCCTCTAACTTTTTATGAATTGACTTTTGAAATTTTTTATATGGAAATTTGTTGAAAAGTAAATCGCGATCCAGTTTTATTGAAAACATTTTTGTACCAGATTGTTTACCAGATCTTTTTACCAGGAAGCGCATGAAAACTTGTATTAACAGCGCCAAGTGGCCTGGAAAGTGGTCTTTTCGTGGATAAAATTCGAAATACGTTTATTCCATATAAAATTGACGTTTAACTAAAATTAACTTGAAGTTTAACAATTATACGATGATATTCCATAAATGACATATAACACGTTTAATATGACTTTGTTTTTTACGATTTCGTCTTTCGAACGGCGTATCTCAGAAACATCTAAATTGAATAATATATTTTCGATTTCGGCATATTTTTAACCCTCTTCAATGTGTCCGTATGGCTGTTATAATATATAATTAAGTTGTAATAAAATGATTGTTATATGTTTTTAATCGTATTACTAACATTAAATTATTCCCTCAACTGTACCATTTGGCTGTTTTTAACGAGTATACGCGTAATAACACAATCTATTGTCAATTCTTCAAAACAAGTACTCTCGTCAAGAACAACTAACTGGTTAAAAATTGTAAAAATTGCTACACAATAATTCGCAACTGTATTTACAATTCTAAATCTGTTTGTATTTAATAAATTGATGGAAACTTAAACGTTGCATAAGTAAACGCGCTTGCTTTCACATAAATGAAATGGAAACGATGACATAGAATGAAAATATTAGATAACTTCGAGTGCTCAGGGTTAACATATTAATCTTGAGAAATTGCATTTTGGCCATTGAAGCCGAGCTTCAGGCCAGTCCGCAACGGAACAAGGTTGAACAAAAAGGGGAACAGGCCTGCCGATGAACAAAGGCAGCTACATCATTTGTTTCCGCACGGCATCGGCTTTCCACGAAATAAAGCTGATGTTAGCTTCACCGGGAGATGTGCCTACACTCAATGCGGCTAGATTTTCGTCGAACTTATGAGCCGGGTCGTAGAACGCGAAAGAATTTCACGGCAAGGGCACTCGGGAAGTTGAACTATATATTTTTCTGGTAGCACGCCAGCCCGAAACTTTCGGCCTGGAGTTATTTCGACCTGCTGGCTTGCAACTTGAAATTTGTACCACGAGCCTTCAGGTAGCTCTCGTGGATTTTCGGATTCGCATGCGAAGGATCACTGAGCCGGAAGTAACTGGAGGTCGAACGGGGAATTCCGGGCCGGAGACTGACGAAAAATATTAACCGGGAGGTCTTCTTTCAACTTCTCTACGCCCCGAAGAACACTCGCCTTTTTGCAAATATTCCTCTTGAGATCTTGTAACACAGTTCGGACTAAATGGCTGACACAACAGCTAAGTCAGCAACCTCTAGTGCACACTGAAGAAAAATTGAGGGTTCTGAGAAATGGGATCGTTTCTGGAAAATTGCCGGCGAAATTGGTTTCATGCTTTTCTTTGATTAATGAAACTGTAATGGCAGCGCAGCAATTCGTTTCTCGCGTTTTCCGTGGAGATCACCGCGATATTGGGTTGATAATTTATTGGAATGCATCTGTACAACATGAACATCGACACGAACCTATTTCTAGGAACCCTCCGATTACGGTAGAACCACGGTTATGTGAATTAATTCGGGAAATATGAATGTATTGATTATAATATTCTATGAATTTATTCGCGATAGTGTTGAAACAAATACAAATTTCGAACACGATATTTTAGCACACAGTGTAACAATTTAAGTCAGGTCTCGCATCGATCGATTATTCAATTATACCAACTTAAACGTACTCAACTAACTTATTTGATAAAAATAATTCACCTTTGATAGTAATAAGAAATAACCTTTATGATAATAAATAACCTTTGACTAATAATAGATTACTTGCTTCGTTACAAAGCTAACCTAACTCTGTATTGATTTTTTCACTAAATAGTGTTGCATATGGATCGTTTTTGTACAAAAACGATGACACAGAATGACCTAAATTTTTTTTAAAACATGCGAATTTTATGTGACAAAAATGTGCAAATCAAAACAGAGGGAACATTTCAAGATTTCAAAAACAATGTTATATTATAAACCCTTGCTGACACAACAAGATTATAAAATTCTTTAAATGTTTCTACCGTTCTGTACTTGATTTACACATTTTTGCCACAAATGCATAAAATTCACTGTCCAATAAAAACCAAAATATCACAATAGACAAAGAATTTCGAAATGAATATTTCCTGCGAAGGAAACGAAATATTCGATATATGAATGTCAAGTGTATAATTTTCCGCATTGATTGATTGGACCGAAACACTCGATACTCGTCGCGAATCCATTCATCGAAACTGCCAAATTAATCTCGCGGCGAACTCCGCCGCGAACGTACTTAATCAGCATTAATTTCGGGTTGAGACGGTCCCGTCTACGCGCCGAGGCAGGGATTGATGGCACGGCTGATAAGAAAGTTGCGATCGTTGAAGTAATTAGCTCGCTGTGGCTTCATAATGCGAAACTTTTCGACCTGTACGACCCGCGACCCAAGAAAGGTGAACTCCTCGCGAGTTGGAATCCGAGGACGCGAAAGGAAGAAAAACGCGGCGAACACGTCGGAGCCTCTGACTAAAAGCTTCCGCAGACTGTAAATACTCGTTTTGAAGGGAATTGAATGAAATTACTCTACCGGGAACTTTGCTGAGAACGCGTAGATTATACTAGGTCACGAAAAAGGTCGTGGGTATGCATTTCTCCGGATTTCTATGTCAAATGTTCGCAAAGATCTACACGAGGAGCGAGAATATTCCAGTTTCGAGATTAACTACACACTTGTTACAGTGCACACTAGTCCGGGAAGCGGTAATTTGCGGTCGAAAGTTAATCTTTCAACTTGTTCTTCCTATCTGTCTTTAGGATAGTTTTTGTTGGTTCGTTGAACTGTGAAAATTTAATAATTATTGAAGTAATGAAGTGTTCGTGAGAAGCATTTCTTGGGATTTTAATCACCACGTGAAAATGTTTTGTATTAATTGAAAGAAGAAGGTGACAGTTTCGTTCTTTCTTCAATCATTTGTACATAAAAATTAATTTAATTTGTCCATTGTTTTAAATTGTTTCCACTGTTCTTTGTCATAAGCATCTCCAGTCTATTAACGCGTTATAGTGCCACAGTATGGTATGAATTATTATACTCTACTAGTGTCACTAACAATAAAAATTTTTAACTGGCTTTTGTAATTCATTTCGATTTTCAGTACAACGATTTCTAGTTTCGGTTTCATTAGCTAAATTACGATAATGTGACAATTCGCGGAAACAGATTTCTAAGTTTAATAAATAAATTTCAACGCAACTTCTTAAAAATAACGCTTCCGCACTCTCGTGGAGCTGTTCCCATAAAATCTGGATTTTCCCCACGCACCATGTTTTTCATGTTGAAACTCAATTCCTGATCAATACAGGCCGGATTCCGGTCACGAAGCGTCTAAAAAAATCCCCGAAGGGAATTCACAGAACCGCGGAATAAATCTCGGAATAATTCTTGCGTATTCAAATCAGTGTATACGAAACATAAATCTTTGAACACTTGGCATTGCCACACAATACACAACGCTTGCGTGAAAGATTTCCATTCGCTCTATTATTTAACAAAATTCTCCAGCCTGTCGAATTCACAGGAAAGAGCTGATACTTTCGCGAATTTTCGAAAGCATCCGTTGAATGTTTAGCCGATTATTTGTAGTCACTTATTCCGATTCGTTTAAGTGGAATGTCTCCGTTTCCATCGATCCGCCGAGTGATTTCAAACTTTCGACCGTGTCCGCGTCGACGCAACTCCGCGCGAAGAAGTGTTCATTGTTTGAAAACGTCGGGAGCCGGAAAATGGAGATCCATTTTTCAAATTCCACCTAGTTCTTCGCCCCTGCTTTCTGAATGGCAAACAGACCTGTCACGGACAGGAGTTCCCGAGTTACAAATTAGTTCTTAAACTGTTCCGGGGAAAAGAATCAATCAATCGAATTGCCCGGTCAAAAAGATTTCAGTATATTCCAGCCGTTTGCGGGTTCGGCAGCAGCTCCCTTTTTTAGATATCTCCATCCTATCACTGTTCTTTCCGGTTCTGCTCTTCCGAACGTGTCCAAAACAAAATATCATTGATCGAACAGTTAAAAGCACTAATTGGTAATTATAAAAACGCCTGTTATTTCACTTTGAATTAAAATACATTTTAAGCTGTATCTCTCAATTTAAATATAATATTTTCTACGTATTCTAGGTTGAGATGCTATATTTTCAACGTAATTTAAATTAAAACACCGTATTTTATACGCGCTATAAATTAAATTAGAATATTTTATACGTACTCTAAATTAAATTACAATATTTTGTACGTACTCTAAATTACATTATAATATTTCGTACGTACCCTATAAATTAAATCACAATATTTTGTATATATTCTAAATATAAACAGAATATTTTATATGTATATACTATAAATAAAATACAATATTTCAAACATATTAATTCAAAAATCTATGGACACTTCCTAAATTGCAGTCTGAAAGTAATTAAGAAATCGTCCATGAATTTCGCGGAATGCTGTCTACTTTTCTTTTGTCATTCGCTCTGATTGTTCATAAATTTACGCAAATTATTCTCGAGCTGCACCAGTCGATCTCAAACGATTTCGTCGACCTTTGCTGCGAGAAAGCTAAAACTACAGACAATACAGTCGAATTCGAAAAGTGATTTCAATTCAATTACCAAGAAGATGAATTTCGGCTACAAAGGCCGCGCAAAGTATTGTTTCATTATTATGCGCACCTGAAGCTCAATCGGCAGAGGTGGTTTCTCGCGTTAAATCGAGATAATCGAGCGGATGCCGCAAAGTAACGCAATTACGAGGCTGTGACCGTTAAAACTGCTGATTCTTCGGTTGCGTATTAAAACGGCCTCGGAATTCTGTGAAATTTCACGTCTATTCAATTCCCGTGTAGAATTCCCGTCGTTCTAGAACGAAGATCACCGACGTTCCTATCGTTTTTCATTCGCGTAACCGCGTGTTTCCTTAACACCGTGATTTTTGTTTAATGAAGATGGATGGGCGCGTTTCGTCGCGGCAATCATACGAACTCAGCGAATCGAACATTGCAGTCCGTATAACAGGATTAAGGCAGGCTCTACCATCGGCTAGAAAAAACTGCTCGATAAACTGCAATCCCCGTTGAATATGTTTCAATCAATGGTTATTGCTTGTTACTTCAATTCGGTCAATAAACAAGCGGCCATCAATTCCTTCCGTCACAAGTAACTAATTCTCGGCACGAATCCACGATTCCGCAGATCTGATTGGATTAAACGACGTGCGTCATACTTTTCATAAATCTTAGCAAATCTTTAGGGTGAGCGTGCCAATTACTGTGCCGATTCAACTGACGCTCGAACTTTTCGACAAATTATACAGTTTTCTCTAGCTACATCGCAATGTTTAAGAGATAATTCAATTATACCTTGTTGTCTCTTATGTAAATAAGAATGTTCTCATATGTAGAAACATGTAAAAATTACAAAATATTAAACAAAACATACAAAACGGTTTTTGAGCGAGTTATTGTGCCCTTGAAAAGACGAAAAGATAAGTTGTGATTCAATTACTTTGATCACTTTCGGGTAAATAATGCTAAATAAAAATGTAAGAACCTGAAATATTCCGTATGAAACTATTTAGCATAATTTATTGTGCATATATGTAATATAAGTTACCTTGCACGTGAAAAATATTCGCAGAATACTGCCATAATTTCAGAAATATTCGCAAACCAGTTACAACATTTCCGACGGTAAACTTTAACAATAAAATTGACTGATATTGACTTGCATTGTTTCGTAAAAATGCGAAGATCCAATTTATTTGGATCATGTGCAGTGCCTATTATACTAAACAACTTACACCAATATTTACACCAATGTGAGCGTCTGTATAATTTTTCATATCTGTGAAATGAGAAATTGCTTACTTAACTGTGGAAGCTTCAGCACGAACAACAAGCAGAATACAAAAAGGTAGAACAATTCAAGAAATTCCTTAGGATTGAGACTCATTAAGATTGTTAAAGGAGGACAAATATTTCTTACAATTGTCGCGGACAATTTTCATTTTAAACAAAGATTTACGTTCTAATTAAAACTAAAATTCCGAGAGCGTGACTACACGTTGCCAGCTCGGAGAGCTTGTGTACGTTGAAACGGCAGACAAAGGTTTCCAACGTATATCGCGAAAGAACATTTAAGCAGTAATCCCAGACCAGAATCGGAATAGCAAAGTAGCATTCCAGCCTTCATTTTTTAGTTGCGAGCGCTTAAAAAATCAGGTCAGCATCTCTTGAAATCGTAGTTGAACGGAGAAGCTTACGGGAGTGGTAAAATGTCAACGGGAACGAAAGGATAAGCTCGCAGGAACCGTGGGAAAAATTGACTTATCGGATTTCCTATTAATTGCGAAAACGAACCGAGTATGGAAATTTGAAAATCAAGAAGGTACGGTTATTTGATCTCGCGAAGCATATTACATACAAGAACATAATCTTCTGATGCACCATTCTGGCAATCACTGCAGCTTGAGGTTCTCTAGATGTTTACCCACCCTCACACACACACACACACGCGCATATACACGCACACGCACACACGCGTACAGAAACTGCAAGGCAACATTTGCACAAACTGAGAAAGTAGTAATCACAAAGTTCGCGCGCAAACAGCAAATATCGTCCAAGAAGTTTCTACGCCACACCGGGTATCCATTAAAAGTCGGAGCAAACGCGGCAAACATACAGCACGAGCATTATCGAGCAACTGAATATTTATCGTTGGTATGGATACAATAAGTTCGTTCAGGTCAATGAAAAACTTGCGGGGACGCGAAACGTAACAATTCCAGTCGTTCGTTTGTATTCATTGTGAATAGACGGCGGCAAGTTTATGCATGTACAGAAAGATTGGGACCAAAATACGACGTATTACTGAGGTCAAGTAGATGAAAAAGATTTGTATAAACTTATGTACGAAAATGCTTCGTTGAAAAAAATATAAGCTTTTGGTCCATTACTTCATAAATAATCAATAGATATCAGCACTTATGTTGACCACGGAATGACTGAATCAAATAAAGGAGATTATAAAAAAGATAAAAATAAAAAGAATTGAATAAAATAATAGAATATTCATCTTTTATTTCATTCAATTCTAATACAAATTGCTCTTTGCATTATTAGTGGCATTGTTATTTTTTTACAGTTAGTTCGCAAAATCCTTATTTATCTCAATTTTGAAGATAATGGACTTACACTGATTCGCTTCTAAGCTACAAGAAATATTCGAAAGTTCCTCTCGCTGCAAGAATGCAGGTTTTCATTCGTCTAATTAGTGATTGTCGAATTCATTCAATCATTCCATCTGTATTGGAAATAATAGTAAATAAAATTTGACTAGATTCCCTTCTGTTTGATCAACATGATCAATTATGAAAACAGTGTTGTTATTATCTATTATTTGAGCCATTAATCCTTTCTGAAATTTAAATCGTCGCAGGAGTATTAAGCACTTGCCTTACGATTTAAGTTTCAATGACGTGTACCACAAATAGAACTCTCAGGCTCCTGACCGCTCTTGAAATTTCCATTCAAGTGTGTCCATTGCCAGTGTGTCCATTGGTGTCTATTGTGTCCAATGGTGTCAGGGATTCTGCTTGGTGGCGGATAGGAGACCTCACAAATGGGATTGGACGATTCCAATGAATTGCCAATGGCCAAATCGCGGCCCGCTGGTCCATGTACACTCGACTTTTAACCGCGAACGAAGTCGCGGTACTTTTTCGATCGACAACGGTGAAAGTCGCGGTGAAATAAACAATTTACATCACCGCCGCACAGTGGTTTGAAACAGGAAAAAAGTAATTTTCTTTTAATATTAAGGAAACAAATTCCTTTCTTGTAGTTCCATAGTAGGATATAACTTACTAAAATCAATAAATATTTTTCGCAAATACCTTTAATTCGTTTCAAAAATATAGTATAGGAGTTACAGAACAAAATAACTGCGTTTTTAGTTAAAATCGTATCACTTTTAACACGTTGACTGCCACGCGTATTTACAACAAAATCTCCTACAGGCCACCCGTGCCGCTATAGGAAGCGTGCGCTGTTAATTCATATATCTGTTTCTGTTCCTGCATGAACAGTTGGAATCTTTGCCGAGTACCGAATGGTATAACTTAAAATCCCTGCCCTTATTTTTTTTCAATAATGAAAAGAGATCGGATTGCCCGGAAGGAGAAGCATAAATAAAATTACATCGTCAGATTCTGATTTGGATACTCATAAATATAATCTTAGTGATAATGAATGTTATGAAGATACTATTGACGAGATTTTACGAGAATTGGTCATGGAAGAAGAAAGAAATGTTGATGATACTGAGGAAGCTACAGTTCAAATAAAAGATACGAAATGGACCGATCAGAGGCACGAGCATATCTGAAAAAACAAACAACTTTTTGTCCAAGCTGTCCTGATCAACCTCAACTTTGCAGAGAATGTTTTAATCTTATACACTGCGAATAATTTTTTTAATAAACCATTTTTATAATAATTCAATAGTTTCATTACCCCCTGTAGAATATTTGTCGAAATATTTTCGGAAATCCTTTGTGAGTAATCAAATCAGCGTCACCCGAATTACGGGTGACGTGGCCTGATGAGAACTTTTGCTGTCACCCGAATACGGGTGACGCGGCAGTCAACGTGTTAAACAGTATTGAGTATAGCTGAGAAATTTGAAACAGAAAAGCTTTTGTACTTGAATTATTTACATAATATGGAAATGTATTACGTTTGTTAAATCAATA
This sequence comes from Megalopta genalis, assembly GCF_051020955.1. NCBI lineage: Eukaryota > Metazoa > Arthropoda > Insecta > Hymenoptera > Halictidae > Megalopta > Megalopta genalis. The sequence continues at coordinate 11,567,314 of NC_135016.1, forward strand.
GTATCATCGTTGATTTTAGTAGAACAGAAATTTTACACGAATGAATCTTTAATAAAAGAATTGTACTTTAATTTAGTGCAACTTTTCTGCGACAGTTTGCGTTAATGTAAGACTTGATTATTATGGCGCATTAATCTTTAGGGTACATAAATGAAGAAGTCATAGCTGCGTAAACTTGCGGCTATGACACAAGACAAAGTAAGAGGTGGAAGGAGGAAGGAGAAGGTAACGTACAGTTGGAGGTAGAAGAAGGCTGTCGCGAAACGATTCTTCCCACCACACATGGCCCCAGACATTTCGTCCAATAATAACATTAATTAGGTTTACCAAGGAAACCTATTGTTTGGTTGACCGTGTAAAACACAAGTAGGTTCCACGGGGCTCGACTTGCTCCATGCGAGACGCTCTTTTTTCATTTTTAGAATCGCCCTTTCCCTCCGGCGATATTTACTGATTTTCTTAGAATTGCTCGAACAATCGAGAATCTTGCAATTACACCGCAAGCTTGACTGCACCTGTCGCAACCTACATTTCTGGCCACGCGCAATGCAAAAAGAGAACGTCGTAAAGCCGACTTGCAAGTTGTTCCATCAAAAAGAACTTTCGCTTGCGAAGGTATCGTGCAAACGATGCTACTTTATATGTTATTTATTGTTGCTGCATTAAGTAGACAAATCTTTATATGAATTTCTCAGAAGCCAAACATTAGCTTCAAAATTGAGATAAATAAGGATTTTGAGAACTAGCTGTAAAAAATAACAATGCCACTAATAATACAAAGAACAATTTGTATTAGAATTGAATAAAATAAAAAATTAATATTCTATTATTTTATATTCAATTCTTTTTATGCTTATCTTTTTTATAATCTCCTTTATTTGATTCAGTCATTTCGTGGTCAATATAAGAGCTGATATCTATTGATTATTTATTGATTATTTATGTAGTAATGGACCGAGAGATCCTACGATAAAGATGTATTTACGTTGCTGTAACTAATTCTTAAAAAAAAGTCGACTTACACTGATTAACTACTAAACCGTCCATATAAAATTTTTCACTCGCAGCATTGAAATGATTTCAAATCTTTCTTAAAACAGTGGAAAAATTAAAACAAACTGAAAACGTCGACGTATTAATTTCAACTTATTAAAATGATTAAAGAAAGCAAAAAGGCTTACGCTTATCACCGATGTCTTGCAATCGTTGCAAACAATTTCTATTTTGCACAAAGACCCGCAGTCTGGTTACAATAACAAATACATCGTTCTGTTAAAACGAACTCGTAACCGCGTGCTTTCGAAAAGCCATTATCGTTCCTCGACGCTCGGCAAAGCCGACAAATAATTCAGAAGAAACAGGGTTGTCGAAAAAACCGTGATACAGGAGGATCGTCGAAAAAACCTGTTTGCATTTGTCTTCCCGCCGCACACTTCTCCGGGACCATAAGAAAAGGATTCAAATTACAGTTTCGGACAGCGGAGGGAGAAAGCTTAATGGTCAGTGCACGCACCGATCGTTCGTCAAAGCCAGACCCCTAAGGAGCGGCCGGCTCCTCGAGGGGTAATTTTCTTCTAACACGAAAAATCGTGGCAATCGCTTTTCTCCGTCGGCCAGCCGGTCTTTTTCGTCGGACTTAATCCAGCGCTGTCGCGTTTCGGCTGGAAGACGTGCGTAAAAACGGACAGCGATGTGTACAAGTACGACGTCGGTTCCATTAACATTGCCATCCGGCCGACGACGAGAGGGCATAGCTTCTGCAAAAAGACAAAGGACAATCTCGTTGTGTTAAACTTCCACGATGTTTTCGTCGCGCCGCTACGAGGTCAGCCCGAACCCGGACTGAATCGAGAGCGGAGAGAGAATCCGCTGAAAAATGTAAGGGTGAAGTGGATTATCTTCTACCGTAGAGCTAACCGGTCGTGGAAAGCCCGACCGCGTTGCTCGCATTCCAAATGACAACGCCTGCTTTTTAAAAGGCCGCCCGTGGATCCCCCTTTTACATGGTAATTGTTGGCATCATTTTAAATTCCGGCGTTTAGCGATCTTCTCGGTTCGTTCACCTGTCAGCGATTTTTGGAGGATTTTCGGCGATATTTGTGGTCGGATAGTGTTTCAGGATTTTCACACCGACGACGGATAATGGTGTCGTTATTTCGGCGTAACGAACCAGCGATATACGATCGCACACGGATCGATAAATTAGCGATTTTTGTGGGAGACGCGATCTTTGTTGGACTCGATCTGTAAAAATAACATTTGTTTTTCACGTGACAATTGTATCTGTGGATTTTTGTGTAAGATTCAAAATTTCGACCGAATTTACGAAGTTTATAAAAGTAACGATGAGTCGTTTGTTCTCTGATTTTTAACGAGCGTTATTGTAACGAATTGCATTGAAGACAATATGTTTTGTCGAACATATGATGAATACATCAGATTCGATCGATGAAATTTAACATTCGTGTTATTTATTTGAATAGATTGATATTTGTTTACATGAAATTTCACCTATTACAATGAATACGTAAAATGTTATCTGACAACCTGGATATTGAAAATATAAAAGTTTGACGCGATCTATAATTGAATAAATATTGTGGAATATTAATCACATTGTGAAATAAAGTTAAATTTCGTTTCGCTTAGACTTTATTCAGGAGCATTCTATAAACGTGCGAAGCGCCGCAATCTAGTTATAATTAAAACGTTTTCCTTTAATTGCAATTAAGTGCTGTTCCATTACTATAACAGAATCATTATTATTTTCCTCACTTAAGAAACGTTTTACGTTTTTTCCCCCAGTACACACACACAGTGCTGCAGACACTCGATCGATAATATATCGTATCAAAATCCTAAATACTCATCATACCTTTCAATATTTCTTTTCAATTGATATTATTAATTAAATATTAATTAAATCGCACTACGAAAGCTTCTACAGTATTCTATAGAATCGCTAATAATTCATTTATTAATTCAGAAACAAGCAGAACTAATTTAACCAGGAACATATGAATGAATGAATATGCAACAAAGCATCTGCTACCTGTGCCCTCGAAGCAAAAGCAGGCATAGCACGCATACCATACTTAATTAAAAGCAGGCAGCATTCGGTATGGAATAATCACAGTTCCATTCCTTTATTGGTTAATTATACCACGGAGTTGAATTAAATACATCAACCCTTTAGCGAAGAGCTAATTTCATTAAACTTCGGGATATCTTCTCAAACAGAGTAGCATGATATGGTCGTAGAATTGCGGCTTTGCCTTTCAGAAGGGAGTGGGTAGGGGGTGAGGGGCAATGGCTTTATTTTTCTCATTACAGTTCCCTTTGTTCCGCTGTTGCAGCGGAATAATTTTCGCTGGAAAATTATAGCTCCGATGTAACCGGTTGCTGAAGAGAGAACGAAGAAGATAGAAAAGAGGAGAAAGCAAGAAAGAAAGGGGAAAGCTTGAAATCCGACGTTGTTCAGAAACCCGTTTCTCACGGTTGCAAATTCAGCGTCTTTCGCATTCTACGCGGCAGAAGCTCCAAGGCGAAATAAAAAATGGCAGGAGGACTTCTCCAATTCTCTCCGGCGGACGTGTAGGTATGCATGAGGACACCGAGGAGACGACGAGGAGCGCGTGAATACTATCCTCCTCGAATACAGAGTGCTTCCGACTTGAAATTCTCTCGAATACGCCGGAGATTTTTAATCAACGCGAGGCACGGAGGGACGAAATCTTAACGCCGGCGATGATGAAGCTGGGGCTCGCGCGACACCGGAAACACCGAATAAATTATAATGTTTCTCGCCAGTTTACCGGGATTTCACCTGCGATCCCGAGGCCTCCGCGTATCCTTCAGGAAATCTGCGATCCCATACATAAGCGATGTTAACCCATTGTTACGCGATAGAAACATGTCTGACCATTGTTCACCATTTCTATTTACTCCAAAGATTAATGGACGCGGAAAGCATGAGGCTCTGCAATTGAAAATTACGTTCAGTTTTATGAAGAGATGCGTGTCTGACCATTGTACACTCTGGGAAGATACTGACAGCGAGAAGCCTGCTTTAAAATTCATAATTATATCTTCGATGTAGGTAGAATTTACTGATAATATTAGGTTGTCCTAAAAATAATTTTCATGATTATTGCAGACGAGAAAAGTGCGCTTGACCAATGAACATTATTTCTACGTGTTCTGAAAATTACTGAGATGTATGTCTGACCATTCTAGACTGTTTCTACTTAATTCGAAGTTTACCGACAGCAGTGAGCATGTTTTCCAAACGGACACGTATGGTAGAAAGATTGTTTTTCATTTTGCAATTATATCTTTAATGTGCATACTATTCTCTGATATTACTACGTTGTTTAAAAAATAAAACAAAACAAGAATTAAATGTAAGACACGTCTGACCATTGTGTGCTTCCACTTCGTCAGATGATATCTTTAATTCGAGAGACATTCTGAAGCACTTTCTTTCTAAAATATTAGTTATATATAAATCTAAATCTAAATCTAAATATATATATATATATATATATATATATATATATATATATATATATAATAATATAATAATAATAAACTAAATATAAATATATATATATATATAAACTGACTGAAAATATATGAAAAACTATAAACAGCATACAATGAAAACAAATAATTGTTTCTTACCTTAACCTCGATGTAATTTTAAAAATGTCATTCCTCGCTATTTGGATAAAATATATCTCAACGTTTTGAGACTACCGAGCAAGTAGAAACAGCGTGCATAGGTCAGACACGCTAATCGCGCAGAACATCGCAACCAACGACGAAGCAATTTTTCATCAAATCCACATCGACGACCCGACACGTTCAGAACTTCCTTTAAAATTCCACGGTAAAGAAGTTTCGTTTTCCGCGCACGATACCGCGACACGTTGTTCCAAAAGCTGATAGGTGTTTCGCGAAAATTTCATGGAACCGATGTTACGAATTTTTCACGGCGAAAGTTCGCTGCGTTCGATGATCCTGCTATCAATCTCGTATCACGCAGCTACGAGCATCCAATAAAAATATGTCCGGCGATATCGTATCAAGGCTCATCGATCATCTTCCGGACGTCGAAAAGCGCGATGCAAGCGGGAACGAGGCGGAAAAATTGCTGCGGAATCTTCGGGACACACAAGCACCTCGACCTGGTTTTCTTTTTTCTTTTTTTGTTTTTATTTCCCAGCGAATCGCGAACGAGAGCCGAAGAGCGCGGTTGATCGCGAATAGTCGTAACGATACATTGTTTTTCGGCGTGGAAGGGTGGTGGCCGTTTGTTCGGCAGAGATTAAAGGTCCATTCTGGCTGCCTATCCGCCGAATGAAAGCCATGGCACCGCTGCGAAATCGCTCGTGAATAAGGCTGGCTACGCCGCAACGCGCAGTGCCGCGCGGCTCTTCGAAATCCATAACACTAGGAAAAACTGACCCCGACGTCGGCTATCCTCAATGACGGAAAATCGCAACAATATTTCACTGCCGGAATCGGAATGCAACGTGAAAAACGCCTTCATTGTTCCGCCGCGATAGAATAGGCGCGCCGGGAATCACGGCGGTCTGTAATTCGGCGAGCTCAGCGCAATTGTTTCAAGGCTTCTCGTCGGCTTTTCCCGCTTTTTCCCTCGGCGGCGAGCCAGCCGTCGAAAAATTGCTATTAAACACTCGACGAGAAACGTTAATTATTACGCTTCGTGCACGGCTAGCTTTACGGAACTTTATTCCGTTGCAGATTTATCGGACACCCTCTGTATATCGTTTTCTTTTTTAGACACGATAAGGATGTGTTGTACCTCGTGGAAGTGGGCTTATGAGAAACTTTCAGATTGGCGTGAAAGTTCTCTGATTTTCTAGGTCGACCTTTCTACACTGTTATTTAAGGTGAAACAAATCGTTGAACAAATCGTTCGACATTCGTAAGTTTAAAAAATTGCAGCAAATTGTTGAAATCTGTCGATGTTCATTCAAGCTATTCATTTGAAATGTACGGTAGTATTAAAGTGTAGAATTCATGCACCTATGATTTATTTTTTAATTTTGCAGTTTAATCATTAGTGTACTATACAGTGTCTACATAATTCGACGATAAATATTTTAAACATCGAGAAACATTTTATCATTCAAAAATGCGATTCTTCTATTTGTTCTGTCACTCTCATTAAAAATTTGTTTAGCCATATTCTAGTAAACTAGTCCGTCTAACATTTTGTTCAATTATATGCATCTATATAATAAATTTTATAATAATATACATCTTATTTTAATAGTAAGTAAAAGTTATATGCAATAAATTGTTCCGTTTTAAAAGACATTGGAATTTTTTCGAGGGAGACTGTAAACATCGCAGAAAATCAAGATCCCCAAATGAGGTTCTAAAGCGACGAAAAATCAACATCAAGATACCGAAGCCGATTTATTTATTGTCTCGCGGTCGCAGTCGCGTCAATTTCTGCGCCCAGTTCGCAATTTCCGTCGAAAACCGTGTTCAGAACGGGGTTCGGCTTAATTATTTCCGGTGATATCGCGTCCCGACGACTGCCATCGGTTTCAAGCTCGCGTGTCATTAAGGATCCGCTTTGTTTCATCTTCGCGGCTTCGGGAGCACAGTATGCCGCGACGGAACTGCATTTCACAGACTCTTTTGGCCCGCGACCGCTATCTGAACGTAACGCATTCGGGATTGCAGGCTGTCGGAATTACGCGGGAAATATTGCGTCCCATATTTCCATGGAAATTGGGCGAGCTCTCTCAGTGGCTTCTTTCAACAGGCGATCGCGGCTGAATAAAGGTCTGCCATTCAAGAGAGTTTGCTAGAGAGGACGTCGTGAAACTGTGCGAGTAATATCTACAGGCCTCTCCGAGGTTAAATGCTGCTGCAGGGAGCAACGTTCGTGCATTAGAATGCATAGAACCGTCCCGCATTTGGTATCCAATTTGTTTCGCCCGGAACGGACAGGATACGTAGAGATTTTGTTAAGCGTTTTTCATCGGTTTCCTTCAGTTTTCATGCACACCTTTTTTAGCGACAGTATAATATAAGTGGCGGCCCTATACTTAAGGACACATGAAAAATGCCAAAACTTTTTTTAAACTATATCAAATGTCTGGAATATTTTTTACACGATAGAGGGACTAGTCTACTAAACGATTGTAATACTTTTTAAAAATTATTTAGAATGACAGAAAAAGATAAAAACTCATGTTTTTCAACTTTTTTTATCTGAGCCTGTAATGAAAATTTAAAGAACACAGTTTGTAGATCTCGGTAATTTGTGTTCGTGCTGAAACTTTCGTTTAAATCTGTTACCGCAGTCAAGCACAGCTATTGAAGCATGTAAAAATTACCTGTTACAGGCTCGGATAAAATTATTGTGTTTGAGATATTACCGTATTTTTAGAATGCATATTGACACCTTTTAAATCGGAATAAGTTTTCAAAAATGGAACCAAATGCCTTCAATCTTTTCCAGATGTTATACCGACTAGTTTGCAAGGTTTATGGTCTCGATCATTTTTGCAATTAAACGTAAAAGTCAGGTGAAATCTCCCACTGCAATACTTAATAATTAATTTCCATTGGAATCTTGAGGATCGAATCATTTCTAGTATTTTCAGATGTACGAATCACGATGAGATTCTGAAAGAATTAATTTCTAAAATCAGGGATAGTCTTCACGTTGTTATTATTGTCCTAAGAAAAGGGAGCTTTCGTTTTGTAAAAATTATCTCGTGAAGTTGAATAATAATTTGTTGTTCAATTGATATCGCGTAACTACTTTTTCAAATATTATCTCTCTGTCATCGTTAGTGATCTTTGATACGGCGTCATCTCTCGTTCGACTATTTATTACCAATCGCTGCTTCCACAACACTGTGATTCATTACGGTTATGAAGCATGATTTCATTAAACCGCAACGAGCCAATTTCACGTGCATCATCCACCACGATATTTTCCCCGATCGGATTCGCGTCCCGAGTCGATAAAAGCATCGGATTACTTCGTCTGACTCTTAATGGACGTTCGCTACGACTGTCTATTAAACTGAACAACCACAGACACGGATTGGTTTATAGCCGGTGACCTAAAAACGGGACCGCAATTAGCTCTGCAACTAAAATTATTCAGAAACTACGATTCCGGTTGGACTTACAGGTAATATTATATCTGGTAACTGAAATTCATGAGCACTCGGACCGCGAATAAAATTAAAATTGCAGATGCGAAACTAAAGCCGATAATATTGATACTATGTCACTTCGAAATTAAAACTGAAATTAAAAGCAATCTTCCAGGTTCGATTTTACTTGCAAGTCAAAATTGAAATTAAACCGAGGTTTACGGATACCGGTTTATTTTGATATCAAATTTGAAACGTAAACGGAAATTACAAATACAGTTTTATTTAGGTTTTTTATGCAAAATAAACATGTACTGCGTCTGTCGCATGAAGTCACTCAGGTATTTTCATCATTCGTGAATAAGTTTAACAAGTTGAAAATTATGTATTGGTGTTCTTCAACTATTTCAGTTTCACCACTACTTTAAATTACACCCATTCACTTTCGCCATAAATACACAAAATCCGCAGTCTGGTAATATTTATCGTTTCCATTATGCTAAAATTAAATATACGTAATTATACCGCGCGTCTTCTATCAGAAACTCGAACAAAAATTCAAACTGAAGCTAAACCGAGCTAATACCACAGATCAAACCCAAGACTAGACCAAGAACTAAACTCGACGTTGAACGTAGAGCCGAAACTGAAAGCAAAGCCAAAAACCACGCTGAAATCGAATATAAACTGGGACTCGATCCAGGCCGAAATCACAGCATTAAGTTATCAAAGCCATAAACGAGAGTAAGACTAAAAAAAGCAATTCGGACATCAAGCAAAACCGCGGAACTAGAGCTGCAGCTGCGACCCTAATTAGAGCAGCAGTTAGAATCGTGATTAGAGCAGAAGTTAGGATCGTGATTAGAGCAGAAATTAAAGGTGAAATCGGGAGCCGAGACCAAGTCATTTCCAGCGACCAGAACCCAAAACAGATGGCAAGAGGTACTTACTATACGTACGGTGTTATCAATCTGTTGTCCCATGTGCGCCGCGGAATTCGTGTGTATATGTCACCTGCTAACTATGGTCCATTAACCGATAACCACTCACGGCAGGCTAACAAGACGACCGAAAACAGTGGCGATCGCCGCCTCGATAGCGAAACATCGAGCGTTTGACATGTTTCGCGGTTTTCGGTTACGATAGCATTTCCCCGGTGAAAGAGCACGCCTTGATCCCCGGAGACAACGGAGCCGCAAAGTCCTGAAAACTGGTAACAATGAGTGTCGACACTCGCCTTTGTCGACGCGAGTGACAGCGACGAAGATAGGCCCTAAAAATGAGAGGCTGGTTTCTGACGGATTTCGCCATTATACGAATTGTTTCGATCAAATATTTATCTAATATAATTATTCGAAGGAAATTGTTTTAGACGAACGTTTTATTCGAATAAGAAGTATTCGTAACAAATTATTCTATTTATTCGAATAATTGTTTAGTTTCTATTCGAATGAATTGTTCGAATAGAGATTGAAAAATTATTCCAGCTATTTATTCGAATAATTATTTAGTTTTTATTCGAATGAATTATTCGAATAGAGATTGTAAAATTATTCCAGATATTTATTCGAATAATTTTGCACTTTTAATTCGAATAAATTGTCGAATAGAGATTGTAAAATTATCCTATCTATTTAGTCGAATAATTTTGCACTTTTAATTCGAATAAATTGTTCGAATAGAGATTGTAAAATTATCCTATCTATTTAGTCGAATAATTTTGCAATTTTAATTCGAATAAATTGTTCGAATAGAGATTGTAAAATTATCCTATCTATTTAGTCGAATAATTCTTCACCTTTAATTCGAATAAATTGTTCGAATAGAGATTGTAAAATTATCCTATCTATTTAGTCGAATAATTCTTCACCTTTAATTCGAATAAATTGTTCGAATAGAGATTGTAAAATTATCCTATCTATTTATTCGAATAATTTTGCACTTTTAATTCGAATAAATTGTCGAATAGAGATTGTAAAATTATCCTATCTATTTATTCGAATAATTTTGCACTTTTAATTCGAATAAATTGTTCGAATAGAGATTGTAAAATTATCCTATCTATTTATTCGAATAATTTTGCAATTTTAATTCGAATAAATTGTCGAATAGAGATTGTAAAATTATCCTATCTATTTAGTCAAATAATTCTTCAGTTTTTATTCGAATCATAATTATCACGAAGAAATGATCGCAAGAAAATTAAGATTACACTTGCTAAACTAGAAAATATAAGCTTTAAATTGAGCGCAGGTAAGCTTTCCTACGATTTTTTCTGACGAAGCTACGATGGTTCAAAGTTGGTCAATTTTTCAGTAAAAATTGTGTGCTTCAATGTTACAGACGAACGCATACATACAAATTTTACACATCACACATCAGAGATGATTATTTGTAAAGATCATATTAACACTATGCCATCCGCAGATCTTAGATACGATTCTTTTGTTCGACGTCGGCATAATAGCTTGGAAATTTTAGATTTTAAACAAAATTTCTAAGATGGCGGTAATATAAATTTCTAAAATTAAGATATGTTATCCAAGAATTTTCATACTTAATTCTTAGTTAAATAAGCACAATGCCCTAGTTAGTTTGCTGCCTTTAAACACCCAAGAAATATAGTTCAAATGTTATTTCAGTTTTTTCAAAATGGCACCAAAGTGGTGCCACCGGCGTACAACAGATAGTTTTTGCATGGCACCAGCGTGCTACCACCGGACGGCATAGTGTCAAGTACAACCCCAACTTTCTCCCCGAATATCGCGAGCCTATTTACACCGAAAAATTCGACGCTTCGACGCTCAAACAAAAATAAATCATCGCGATCATGCGTGACTTATCCATGTCGACGGTTATGTCATAAATGAAGCATATTTACACGGTTACGACACGAACGTGACAATATCGATCAAACGAAGCCACGTACGACGTTTTTCACGGCATTCTTCCGCAGTGAATTTTCAGTTAATGACAGCGGAGATTCCGTATGCGGAGACGAGGACGCCGACGACGTGATTAATCGCTCAAGATCGAGGAGAATATTTCATCGCGAACGTCCGCAGAGCTGCGAGCTGCGAAATTGCTAATCCATTAAACAGGAATTGTTAAAACGTCCATTGACGGCGCGCGATGTAACCGCGTCCACATCGGGTTCTCGATTAGGCCTGGAATATTGTCATTAGGCAACCCGTGGCAAAGATGAACGACGAAATGTCTCGTTATTCAAGCGGGCCGACCCTGTGACAGTGCGAGCCCTCGGATTTGTTGGCCGGCTGCCAAATTATGTATCCGTTCGCGGAAGATGTTCGACCGCTGACGTTCGTTCGTCAGGATAAGCCGCGCTGATTGACTTCCTCCCTGCAGTGGGTTCCCCATTCAATCTTTAACACGAAGATCGGTTAAATTGATCGAATTAACTTCGCCGAGCCGGAACAACACAGTCATCCGTGAACCAATCCACTTCGAATTCCCAGAGCGTAAACATACACTGGAATTGTTCTTTAGGTGACTATATAGTGTGATAGTTTCTGTATCCATATATTGGATCGTTCGAAAAGTCGTTTCGTTCATTCATGTGAGAATGAAACACGATCTTTTAATATTTCGAGTTATAAAACAAGAGAAAAGACTTTTCGAGATTTTTCTGGTATCTTTGAAATTTTATGCCTGCAGAAATCTCGTTTTTCTGTTGACTTAAATACTGAATCAAGTGCTTTTTTAACACGCTTACGAAATGATCATAAGAACTATTTGTCGCAATTATTGATGGAATTTGCGAGATGTTGAGAAACTTTGTTAATTGAAATGCACAAAGACGAAGGTACGAAATTTGAGATAAAATAATACAATTCAAGGTTTTCAAATGGTGTTTAAAAGAAAATAACAGTACGTGGAACGTAAAAATTGTATAGTTTGGAACTAGATTAATATTTGAATGTTTAATATATAATGAAATTTATATTAATATATTATATTACATTTATATTAATTTTTTATAAAATATATATATATATATATATATATATATATATATATATTTTATAAAAAATTAATATAAATATAATATATATATATAATAATATATATATAATAATATATATATATATATATATATATATTATTATATATAGAAATAATATAGAAATATATTATTTATAAATATATTATTATTGAAATTTATATTAGAAATATGTTATATTTCATTCTATATAAATTTAATGAAGTGATCGCCCAACGAAACTAATTCGATAAACTTTCATTTACATCGTCAAGGATAAGTTACAAATTAAGAATCATACAGTAAATGGAAAAACTAGACTTTTATTGGCAGATGTCATAGAATGTGGCCGATCTTCTATCCCCATCTTCCTTTACATAACAAGAAGATTGTTAACGGAATTCGATGAACCAAAAGGAAGCCCTTGTACAGTGAGAAGCAATATTTATTCGGATTCGATATTTTATTGATGTTATACCTCGCTGGTATTCTAAGTGAAAGGGAATTTATGCCACATCGAGAGTTCGCAGCTTTCGAGATGTTGAATTTATGCAGCATACGGCGGAACGATTAAATTATCGATTGCTTTCTGAACCAGCAGTGTGAGTCTTTTATCCGAGCACTGAATCACAAAATAATTGACTTCGCGATACTGTTCTGCCTCCTTTTGTAGTGTGCATACTGTAAGGAGAGTTTAACTTCGAGTGCTATTCAACGGATTTGTCTTCGTCTGACCGTCGCTGCCTGTTTTTACCGAATGCGAGAGCAACTTATTTGCATGGGACAGATTATGTTTTGAAATTCTGATTTGTAATTAAATACTACGTGCAATTAATTAGACGATTCTGTGTGCGACTAGTTTCATTTATGACAATTTATCTTTTTTGCAGAAGGTGTCGTTCGTTTTTCAGTTTCACGATGTTAGAATGCAGAAACGACGAATGCTTTTTGCAAACGAATTTATGATCATATAAATATATGCGACGAAGTACGATCGGGGAGTAATAAAACGAATATTATCTGCAAAAGAATTAATTTGAAAAATTCAGTTTTTCTTTCCATTCACGTCTACATATTTGTATGAAACATGATTTTCTCCGATGATAGCAATGAAGAATAAATACAGAGCAAAATTAAATATTGAGCCTTTTAATAAATGAATTTGATTATTCTGAATTCCTTTCGTTTGCCCACATTTTTCGATCTTTTGGCAAACACTCTCCTTCCTCAATATTTAATTTTGCTCTGTGTTTATTCTTCGTTGCAATCATCGCAGAAAATCCTGTTTGAATGGAAAGAAAAACTGAATTTCAAATTAATTCTTCTTCTCGCAAACACGTAACGACAAAAGTAATATAAATATAAATTCAAAATATAATAATATAAAAATAAATATGTACCGACAAGTGGTTGCAAGCATTGTTTTAAATAACCAGATTCAACGTCGCCAATTACTTGTACCGCTGAATACATTGCTGTCGCCGGTCATACATTAACGTATTCAATAAACTGGTGCGATCCAAAGCTGAAAGGCGGAAGCCCTCAGTAATTTAGTGAAAGCAATTCGCAGCAATAGCGAAGACGGACACAGACGAACGTCCAGAGGTCCACGGGTTTAACGGGCCGCAATTTCGTCGGACGTGGCCCCGTTAGTGGATCAACATCACCATCAACGAAGCCTCCGCTCCCCTTTTTCTTCCCGAATATCTTCGATTTTATCAATTTCACCCGTAACAAACCCGGACGCGCACCTTATAGCCCCGGGGGCCGAAATGAACTTCGTTCTGCGGAACGATTCAATCGTATCAATCGCAGGCAACCCCTGCCCCGATAAAAGACTCATCGTAGCAGCGGTGCCGAGGCAGCAAACAAAATCAGTTTTGTATTATCTAATAGCGAGAGCACAATGCGCGAAAAAGTCTGATATAAAGAGACAAACTTTTCACAGAGATACACGCATGACAAATAACCTATTCCCCTCGCCTTAGAATTCATTCATTTTCAGTGCGACAATTTACTTGTTTAAAGCAAGAGTGGCTTAAGTCAATTTTTGGATATTATTGAATTATATTTAATTTAATATTATGCTCGATCCCTTTTTCTATTATTTTAAGGTTAAGCTTGGAAGTGGCTCAAATAAAGAAGTTGTAACAATTTTGTACGTTATTGCATTTTACAGAACTTTTGACTTTGTCCTTCATTATCCACAAATTAACTTTCTCGACTTTCACCATTTCTGCTTCCAACGGCTCAATTACGGAATACCGTCATTAATTGAACACTCCGCGATCCAATAGTTATGTCGTTTGTTACATATAGTGTAAATTCTTATCGGAGAAAAATAATGTTTAAAAACGTCGTTAAACATTGTGTAACGTGGATTAACGGGAACAGAAAATGCTTGAGTCTGATTCGATGTCCCAGTGACCTAGGACTGATTTTTTTGGCAAGCTGTACCATTGAACTAACTATGTTTAAAAAAATCTTCGCCACCTTTGGTTACTCTTGGCTACAATTCAAGTTTAGATATCGTTGGAAAGTACGCTGTATCTGACGTGTTGGATGGCCACTCTTAGGCAGATATCTTAAACAATGAAGGAAAATGCGAAGTGCACAAAATTGATTAATCGTTTAAGTATGCGAAAATATTGAATAACAATTTCTTTGTAGTTAATACGGCGTTCATTGAACCATTCTGGGCAGAACGCCTGTTCATTTTTTGCAACAGTGATTTAATCAACGAAAACTTTGTTTACGTAACGTAACAAATTGACTTGAGGGATCGATTTGAACAAAATTTTGTGAAACCTCGTTCGACAGTTTCGTTTGCAAGAATTTTTCGCTGCTTTTTCAGGAAGCAATGCCACTGTGCGCCGCGGATCTATGAAACTTTCCACTTGCAATTTTCTCAAGGCTTTCGCGAGGCTGACGTTTACCCAGGGACGCATTAGGGCGTGTCTCGCTTCGAGAAGCTAGTGTAATCCAAGTTTCGGAGGAGAGCCGCAGGCCGATTTGTGTTCGAATGCAGTCACCAAGAGTTCGGGGCAGCTGTAAGCTTCTTCGCCCGTCGCCCGATATCGGATTCAACAGCTTCTCCGTTCGCGGACGCGAGCATTCCTTCTCTTATTGGATCAGAACACGCAATCGGAAATTAACGCTTTCGGGATCCCACGAATTTGCGCCTAATGCATCTTAGGACAACGTAATTAACCCTTCAAACATAGCCTCGCAACAATCATCGATTTATCTTGGACTAATGCAGCAATTGGTCCGACGATCCTTACGGGCGTTCGGAACCAAACGCATAACTTTTGAATTAATGAATTGTCTGCATAACTGTCCTAACATTTTTTTTAAGAAATATGCAGATGCAGCGATTAGTGCAAAAAATATGCAATTATATTAAAAACATTGAAGTTACCTTCGTTTTATATTAGCTTAATAATTTTTTTACAACATTCCTTATTGAATGTTGTTTCAATACAGGATGTCCCATAATTATCTAGCGAAAATGCAATCCGCAGTTTTGTTTGCAAGTTATTTACGAGAAACAATGATCAAGCCAACGATCAAGCCAATCTCGCTTTTCATTGGACACTGTTTCTCGTTCATAACTCGTAAAAACCAAATCAATCATTTAATAGAAGTCCATGCCAAGGTTTTAATCAAAATCCATACGTACGTTTTAATAAAAGTGCAAATATATAATATCAATATTTCAATAAAAGTCTGAATCAATGATTTGTTCAAAGGCCAAATGAATCTTTTCGTAAAAAAGTCCGTGTCAATATTTTAATAGAAATCGAGATCAATATTTTAATAAACGTCAATACTTTAATCAAAGTCTATATGAGTCCTTTGATAGATGTTGCAATCAAAATTTTAATAAAAGCCGGTATCAATATTTCATTAAAAGTCTAAATCAATATTCTAAAAATCCTGTATGTACTTGTCCAGACTATGCGGTGTCATTTAATCGTTTATAACTCATTGAATTTAATTATCTTTCATGAACTGTACTTCATTTAATGTTCAGCCTCCAATATCGTTTCTTCTTCCGTTGTTTCTCCTTCATAATCAATTATGCATCGCAATTATTAAAACCTAAATTAATTTATATTATCTAAAGAGGTTGTGTTCCGCCGATTTCAAGTTACATAAATTATTTTGAACCCACATTGTCCAGACTATGCGGTGTCATTTAATCATCTATAACTCATTGCATTTAATTATCTTTCATGAACTGTACTTCATTTAATGTTCAGCCACCAATATCGTTTCTTCTTCCGTTGTTTCTCCTTCGTAATTAATTATGCATCGCAATTATTAAAACTTAAATTAATTTATATTATCTAAAGGTTGTGTTCCGCCGATTTCAAGTTACATCAATTATTTTGAACCCACATTGTCCAGACTATGCGGTGTCATTTAATCGTCTATAACTCATTGCATTTAATTATCTTTCATGAACTGTACTTCATTTAATGTTCAGCCACCAATATCGTTTCTTCTTCCGTTGTTTCTCCTTCGTAATTAATTATGCATCGCAATTATTAAAACTTAAATTAATTTATATTATCTAAAGGTTGTGTTCCGCCGATTTCAAGTTACATCAATTATTTTGAACCCACATAACAATGTCGATCTGTAGAGATTTGAGGCAGCAGCGAAATGAGAGCTATTCGTTAACTATTATTGCTTCACTATTATCACGCACAAATATCCACAGTCATTGATCAACGGTATCCACAGCACCCGACGAAACAATTCAAACTAAAGTTGAATCGCGAAAATTAACAAGCAACCTAAGCCTTTCACAGCGCCGTAATAACTTCGAGAAGCGAATTCCGTTCAGCAATCGCAATCTCGAATTTGCAATCAAACTTTCTGCTACAAAGGAGATTTCCTGAATTCGATTCACTGAAAATAAAGTTAGATTAACATCCGCCGCATCACTGTTTGCCGAATCTCCCGATCCGCTAGCAGACTTGCCCAAAACCAGCGTTCCCGTTTCAATTCCTCTTCCATTGCCAGCCGTCCGCGTGATTTCGACCATGCCAAGTCCATAATACCGTCATCACCGATTCCTCCCAGTTCTAATCGTCTATTAATTGTCTCTGTTGCAGGATCGAGACATGACCGCCAGGGGAGAAAGGTGATGCGTCGGAACAACTGTTGGCTGGCCATCCTGGCCGTTTCGACGGCGCTGCCAATTCTGCGTCACGGTTCGGCTCGGGAGCGAGTGCCGGTCGTTTATGGCAGCCAGATAGACCGCAGCAAGTCAGCGTATCATGCTAATCGAGGATCGTTACATAGCACCGGTGCCGTCGACGAAACAGACGCAATATATCGCGACGAAACAACCGCTGGACCCGTGTCGTACATATCGGGAAGCAACGAGCCCAATTCTCTGAGTAAAAACGATCGTCAGACAGGCTGGATAACCAGCAGTAGTCCCGATATAACCTGGCAGAGCACTGGACATGCGAATCTGGTCGATCGTGTCAACGAGAATCGAGAAAATGCAGAGTCATACAGGGATGCTAGAAAGCCTGTCGACACCAGCTCCAAAGAGCATTCTACGGGATCGATCGACTCCGTGGCGTTACAGGATCGATCGCAGACGGCGAACGGATCGCTAGCTGGCATCGATAAGACCCAGGAACCGGTCAGCAGGTCACAAGTTTCGGGAGAGCGACGTTTATCCTGGATCTATCGCGGAAAGGTGAACGTATCGCCTGGGACGATCGACGACGTGATACACAAAGATCGTGAGACCGTAAGGGAAACGTCGGCGATTCCCAAAGGAAGAAGAGGGATCCACATCGGAGGGAGGGATCGACAAGCATTCCGTGGTCGCACGACCCAGTCGCATCGGGGTCGTGGGTATTACAGTCACGTAGAAAGCAGTTCCCGCGATGATGACACCGTGACGAGGTCCCGAGGTGATGGCGAAACGAGAACCGGTTTCGAAAATTCGCCAGAAGATCGTGAATCCCCCGATCGGGTTACTGGAAATACTTTCAATGGAGTCGATATTGGATTCGAAGGTCCTGGGGTCACAGCACGATCTAGGGAAGACTCTGGTAGTAGATATGCAATAGGCAATGCGGATCGTTTTGGGAGACATGTGTCGATAGGTAGTGGAGTGATTCAGACTGCTCGAGGCAAGATTGGGGGATCACTTCGTGGAGGTGTTGAGAGGATTAGGAAGAAGCTGGATGAACAGCATAGGGGGGACAGTTTGAGAAGAGATGGTGATCTGGTGTATGCAGAGTCTAGAAAGAAGGTTGATCTTGAGGAACTTGGTTCCATGGAATTGAAGACGGAAGAAACTGACATGTTTGCGAAGTCTAGAAAGAAGCTAGATGTTGATCATCATGGTCCAGACTCATTGAGATCGAAGGCAAAAGAAGCTAATGTGTTTTCAATGGCTAGAAAGAAATTGTATATCGATGATCATGGTTCAGCTTCTTTAAAATCGGGTGAAGACGAAACTGATGTCTTTTCGAAGTCTAAGAAGAAGCTAGATGCTGATCACCGTGGTTCAGAGTTCTTCAGACAATTGAATAAAGAAACTGAAGTGTCTGCAAAGTCTGCGAAGAGGCTAAATATTCATCAACAAGTGTCGGGCATTTTTCGATCGAAGAAGAAAGAAGCTCGAGTATTTTCGAAGTCTAGGAAAAAGCTAAAAGATGATGGACAGGGTTCAGATTTTTCGGATTCCAGGAAAAGTAAAGCCACGTTTACACAAACGAAGAAGATAGTTGATCAGCATCGGGACATAGATTTGCGAGGACCTGCTAAAGCAGAGGTTACAACATTTCAGGAGTCCAAAAATAATGTCGCGAAGAATGAACCGCAGTTTTCGGAGCTTTTGATCACTGCTGAGGCAGAAGATCGGAACCTGAAGGAGCAGCCGCAGGTCTTGGCACATTCGAGATCTACAGAAGAAGAGAAAGAAGCAAAAATGTCCGACAACAAGGTAGACATCGATTATCAACAGCGCTTCTTAAATGTTAGAGGATCCAGAGAAAACTCCGAAGAGCAGAACTTAGAAGAGAAATTACTCTCACATTTCGCGACGTCCTCGACAGAACACGTTGAAGCACCTGAACACCTTGGACGAAAGTACGAAGTTGATCATCCACAGTTTGATCCTCTCGCAAATCCTCCAGTCGATCGAAAAATCGCGAACCAGCTTCGACCATTATATCTTTGGAGACCAAGAACCAGAGACGACAGATCACTCTACAGCCTGCTGACAGGAAAGCGTCGCGATCGCAGGAATGCGGAAACCTCTCTACAAAGTGGCTCGACCGTGGATCCCGACGAAACCGGAATAAATCCTGCGGAATCTCGGTCGCCGTTTGAGCAAGGATCCGCGAACCGCAGTCCCGTGAGACGAGAAGACGAAGAGGATGTTTTCGAGTCTTGTAAATCTGCGGCGCCGGTGACGGGACGAGCGACGGTGTCCAGTGTCTCGCCGGAACAAAGATCGACGGTAAACAACGGGGTTCGCGATGACAATGGCGAGCCTTGTACGACGGCACCCATCCCGGCTGATCCTGGAACGAGCCCCGACTTCCGTTTCGCTTCCGATCGTCCTTCGAACAGCTGGAGAAACGAGGAATTCGACGCGGCCGATCCGTCTGGCAAAGGATTCCACGGTTTAGGTGTTGCTAATGAGTTTCTTGCCCCGCCTACGACGACAGCGAGAACTCCGAGCAACTCGACGGCGAGTTTAAAGGACACACAGCTCGAGAATGCGGCGTTAATCGCGCCAGCTGCTGAATCAGAGGATCGAACAGATACGCGGCGAGCTGCTAACGAGGATTTGAGGGTTGCGGCCGTGGCTGCTGGTAATGGGGACTTTGACGGGATAGATTGCGCGGAGAAAAATGTGAAGTTGAGTGGATCGAACGACCGTGATAAGGATAGTCGAGAGCCGGGAACAGATAGATCCAATTATACTGCCAATGAGAGTCGGGAAGATCGACGAGACGGGGCGAGGCGGGACGAAGAGTGTTCCGGTGAGAATCAGAGAAATGATTATATGCCTGCTGATGGGTCAGACGATTTAAAGTTTAACGAACGGGGTCGGGGAGATAAGGGTAATGTCCAGATGGCTAGGGCCACCGATTCTGGGAGTTATGATATGAATAGGGAGGATCATGGCTATGGGAAGAGTGCCGAGGAACGATTTAGTGAAGGACGATTCAGTGAGGGACGATTTAGTGAGGATTATGGGCGTGATCGTGTGGATGATGGGCAATTGAGTGGGAGAAGTGACGGTGCGAGGGATCGTTACAGTGTGTCAAACGGTGGACCAGGTTTTTCAATGGGTGACAGGGAAGTTGGTGACGTAGCACGGAAGTTCGATTATAGCAGGAATCGTGGGGACAATGGTGAGTTCAGTGGACGAAGTGAAAACAATGTTGGTGGACAAGGGAACGTTCCCAGGAATAATCAAAGTATGTTGAATGAAGGACTCGTTCGTTTAACAGGTGATAACGAAGAGAACGGTGTTCAAGTCGAAGAATTACGTGATGGGAATGATCACGAGGATAGCGAACATTTTGGTCGGACAGGTGACATTCAGAAGACGAACCAGGTCGTATCGAATAAAGAATCTCTACATTCAACGAACCACAATCAAGTATTAAATAATGAAATGAATCGCAAGGATGATGGTGACTCGAGCAATCAAAATAATAGCGACAAGGAGAATCAAAGTGCATCGAATGGTGAACCTATTTACTCATTAAATCATAACAAAGAAACAGGCGTCTTAGCTGAAAAATTACATCTCGAGCGTGACCGTGCAAACAACATACAATCGAATATGCGGAATAACATCGACAAGAATACCCGGACTGTTTTGAACAATGGACCAGTAGGCTCGACGAATGACAACAAACGAAACAGCACTAACGCCGAGCAATCAACCCGCCGGATCAATCGCACATACGCGGACGAAACCGTCATCACGAAGCCAAACCAAAGTACATCAAACAGCAGTCCAGCAAATTTACCAACTCCCACTAAAGAAACAGTCGTCGAATCAACTAGACCATCACAATCGCCTAAATACCAGCAGAACGAGACCGTAAACGAAACTTTGGCGCACCGCACAGTCTCGGCTAACACAGGATCGATCTCCGCAACCGTCGATTCAAAGGATGATCGAGCGCCGCGAACGATAAACGTCTCCTGTCCCTTGACCAACGATACAACTAATAAAACTAACGACGCAGCAGATAAAGAAGCTCGAGAGGAACGGAAGCACGCCGATAAGAAGGCTAAAAAGGAGCCGGCGGTGGCATCATCGATGAAAAGATCGACGTCGAAGGGCGCAACAAAGGAGTCTGGGAACGCTCCCACGGATTCCGAGCGTGGCAGGCAGGCGATCGGGCGAAATTCCGCGTACCCGAAGAGCGATATGAACACTGCCGACGTGGAAAGAGAGAGCCGGATCCCCGGGACGAACGACGAAACAGCCGGCGATCGATTGGCACGGCGAAAGCCAGCGAAAGGATATCCGAGGAATTCGAACAACTCCGAAAATCCGGAGTACCAGCCTACGGAGGCCATAATTAATCCCGAGGTTAACGAGACCGTCTCGAGAGCGACGTTCGGCTCCTCGAAAATCGTAGCAAAAGAAGCAAAAGAAGCAAAATCGATCTCGTTAGGGCCGAATTATCGGCAGGGTTTCGACGAGGAAGTTAATGAGCAGCGGATTGACGGCTTGGTAATTGTTTCCGAAGGGCCTGGGTCTTTGAAGCAAAACAGAGAATCGATGCCCGATGACGAACCGGACGCTGATTTTCTCAGAACGAAAGGACTTCGAAAGGAAAAGAGATCGAGATCTTCAAAAAATTTCGAACCGAGTTCAACAACTTTACCGAATAGCCTTGACTCCTTATCAGCTGATGCATCCTCCAAGATCAGTTCCGACGACATCTCGAGACCAACTTCGTCGGGGACTACAGAAGATCAATCAGCCATTACCAGCGAAATCTACGAACCAGTGACTTCGTGGATCGAAGACCCAGTGACATCGGCAGACGGCCAGGATCTCGAAAACTCCCTCGAGCCTTTAAAATCCGTGGCAAAGGGAGCAAAGGGAGTCGAATCGACCTCGTTAAAGCCGGATTATCGGCCAGGTTTTAACGACGAATTTAATGAACGACGGGTAGTCTCGCTAATTGCGTCCGAAGGATTTGGATCTTTGTATCGAAACAGTGGATCCATGCCGGTTGACGAACCGGTCGCTGACGTTCCCGAAATGCAAAGGCTCCGAAAGGAGAAGAGATCGAAGCCTTCAAAAAATTTCGATCCGAGTTCGACAGCTTTACCGAATAGCACTGACATCTTATCAGCTGTTGCATCCTCCAAGATCAGCCCCGTTGATATCGCAAGGCCAACTACGTCGGGCTCTACAGGAGATCGATCGGTCGTTCCGAGCGAGAGCTATGAACCCGTGACTTCGTGGAGCGAGCAATCTAGCCCAGTGTTCTGGACAGACAGCAGCCAGAATCCAGAAATCTCGCCGGCGTCTTTGAGCAACGAGGAGCTGGATCGCTCGTCGGAGCTTGACTCCACGGTTGCCAGCTTAGAGACCGAGGACGACGTTCGTTTGAGCCTGTACGACGAGCTAGCAGGATCCGATAACGCTTCGTCACACGACTTGGAACGCCGAAATTGGCCGGTGAAACACAGCGCGGTTGTGGAGGGCGATCTCGTGTTGGGCGGTCTGATGATGGTGCACGAGAGAGAAGACTCCATCACCTGTGGCCCTGTGATGCCGCAAGGTGGAGTGCAAGCTTTGGAAGCTATGCTGTACACCCTGGACTGGTTGAACGACCAAGACTTTGTGCCTGGCGTGAAAATCGGTGCACACATTCTCGACGACTGCGACAAGGACACCTACGGGTTAGAAATGGCTGTGGACTTCATCAAAGGTAGGTGCACCCGTTCGTGTTCGTCTTGCTTCACCGGGATTGCGGATCGCTCAGAATTATGATTGACGGGTTATTGAAGCGTGTACCACTTTTGGAAAGCATGCTGGTAGCGTGGACGGGAATGCTGGTTTGAGCGATGAGTCGTCACAAAGTGTATTAGCTTTGCGGCGGATACCGTTGCCGAAGCTGATGGATTGCAACGCGATGTAGCAACGTTGTTCACGTTGTAATTTAAGAAGGAGAAGATCGAATTTAAAATCGCGTCGATTGATTCGGAAATGGGGCAAATTCGCGGGCTCGTAACTTCGGTACAAACGATCGTATCGATATCATCGAACAATCATCCGAAAGTCTAGGATCTGTACTTTTAAATGGTTCGACTATGTTTTTGCTGCATTGTTTTATGAGAAAGTTGTAGCAGCATAAACAGCAGTTCGCATATTTTTAAGAAGTTTGTTCGTATTGTAATTATGTAATCTTACGTAGCTTAAACAAAATTTTTCACGCAAGTTACGTTTAGATCGGACGAAAGTAGGTACCGACGTCTATAAAATGAGTATTTTGTGGTTGCTGCACGATTTTTTGCAACTGCGTTATCCAAGTTCAAAACGGAAGTCGTTTTTTCGGTTTTAATTGATCCCGGAAAGCGAAGGAATTAGACCAAACATTTCTCTCGTAAACATTTCGTAAGTCTTTTGGTTTTATTAACATTTTTATGCGTCAGGTTCTATTAAAAGCATCCACGAATTTGGTTCCGATCGATTCAGTGTGACCTAAGTTTTTTGTGCAAGCATTGTGGGACATTCCTCGGAAAACGTAAAAAGCACTCTGACATGTAACCCCGTTTCTATATTTATGCGTCTTTACCGTGTGCCTGTGTGTATTTTGTCCCGATGGATCATTAACGTACCGCTTTCATCAAAATACCGCTGTGACCCAAACGTTCTCGTTTTTCTCCTTAAATTTAGTTTACTTTTATATAAAAAGTAGAACGGTATGCATTCTAGCTTAACGACCGTAAAAAAAGCTTTCTTTTTAGCCTGGCTGTTACTCGAGCAATCTTCAGACATTTCAAGTAACTAAAAAGAAAAGAGAGTAATTCAGAACGTAGTTCACAAAAAGTTTATTAATTGTTTTCATTCGAAAGAGTATCCTTACGAAAAGATTCGCAACGTCGAATAGAATTGATAAGCACATGAAGCATTTTCTTGGGGTCTTTCGTGACTCCAGGAAAGTGTTCCGTATACTAATTTTCCGTTGGATGGTAAAGTCGAGTACGAAATTTCTGCGACGTCTGTTACATATTTAGATACTGTAAGCACGAGGTCTGTGTTTGACGTGTTATAACGAATTTTTAAACAGATCTACTTCGTAGTCTGAGGGAACTACTTAGCGCTCGGAAGAGAACTCGAGAAATTTCGCCAGAAACTCCTTGTTGGCTCTTGTGTGGATGTTTTGGAAATTGCTTCGAAGAAGCATCATTTAATTAATACAGAAATTTCTGATTCCGATCGTCGAGACAGTAGAATTTCAACGGAGTGCATCTCCTCGGATGCAACGGCAGCGAAATAAATGCAACTTTTTCTTCCAGTGTTGTATTCCGATATAGGATCCCAAATACTTTTTTAAAGAACATATGCAGATTTATTAATTCGTGAAGAAAATACAGTTTTATTAAAATATACTTCGAATAATCTTAATTCTTCATTAAATGAAATGAAATTATATTAAATACCGACAGTAATACCCGATCTTAAAAAGTGAAGTTCAATGTGTCCAGAAATAGTGCATTAAAAATCAAGAAGGTACATTTGAATGTTTGTTGTTAATTCTATAAGTTGATGAAGTAGTATTTGTTGTTAATTATATAAGTTGATAAACATTTAATATGAAAAATTATAAATATGTGGCACATGATCGAAGAAATACATTGATTTGTTGCATTGAACTCCGAATTGTAATATCAACAACGAATTCCTATACTCGCTGAAAGAACCGTGACTAGTTTTTATAAACCACATTTCGTCATTAATATTTCGCGGAGACTTTTTAGATCTGACACTATGAATTTTTCACTTCTGCCCTATGTGTCGTATGGATCTCGGTGGTTTATCCAGCGAAACTCTTCGAGAATTCTCTGTTCGAATTACACCAGGTGGTCGGAGACATTGACGCCAGCCGCAGCCACGGAAATATTACTTAATTTCTCACGTTGACACTTTTGTGTTCTGCCGTTGAAAAACGCGGCGCGCGGGAAACAAAAGGTAAACCGGCCGTGCCAAGAACGAGCCGCGCGCTGTTCGTTTTAATTACTCTCTCCTGCCTTCAATACCGGGAGAGGGCGGCTCGTATTAACAGTTAGCGGAGGATCATTTATTCGGAAATTAATACTTTCGCTCGTTGCTGCTAATTATCGCATTCGGGACAATTAATTCCGCCGGTCTTCGACGATCCTGTGCAGTAGCCCGCCAATTTCGCGGAACAGAATTACCGTCATTTTATGCGAGACTGCATTCAGAAAATTACATTATACCGTGCATACCTGTCCATTGAAAACTTCAACTCGCATGAAGATCCGCTTAATTAGTACCCTAGCTGTAGCTTACGAACCGCCAGCGTGGAAAATCTGCCGCTGAGCGATCGTCGCATCGATTCAACTGCACGAAGTTCATGAAACTTCGTGGCTATGATACACGCGGCTGAATTTTTCTGCAGAGGGAAGCGGTATGAATGAAACAGCGTAGCTCTTAACGTAGCATTGATGAACAACAATTTAAAGCGACGTTTGTTCATCTCGTACTAAATGGCAGTTCGCATTCAGATACCACAGTAATGGGAGAAAATCCCGGAAATGACGATTTTACGAAGAGCTGCGAACTCTCATAATATAACAAATCTAAATGATGAGGTGATTATTTGCGGGGAAAAGGGAGATTTCATTATAGAAAAATCAATAGCCAAGATGAATTATCATTCAGATGAATGTTGATTAATTTCTGAGACGTTTGCTTCTTCTAATGTTGCTGGATGTTTTAAGTACATACTAACGAATCGAACAAGTGATGCGAGTCAACGAGTTCGGCACCTGAATTGTAACTACTAATTCCGTGAAAGACCCCCGAACTCTGAGCCAATTATTTCTTCTGTCATTAGAAGTCTGTTAATCAGTGTTTGTAACTAACGAATCGAACGAGTAGTATAAGTCAACGAGTTCGACAGTTCGATCGGAGTGATTAATCGCGTACGACATCGTCGGGCTCTGAGACGTTTGCTTTTTCCGATGTCGTGGAACAACTTTCGTTCACGTATTCCCCAGGTAGCCAGGTCATTACCGTCGACGAGAACGCTGCGCCACAAATGAACGGCTTCCATCGAGCATTCCCGACGCGACGCTTCTTCACTGTCGAACTCGTCGCGTGGACTCGCAAACCTTGTCCTCCCAGAATCCGCTGTGGAAACTTCAGAGGCCAGACAGAAAGTTCTAACGCGGGCAATACTTCGCCGAAATCACGGCGGGACCGATGCTCCATATGGAAAATTTCTGCCGCGAGAAAAGTGCCACCGGCAGTGCGAGGGAGCACGGGAAATTACCTTTAAACTTTCCTGCTTGATGAAATTCTCCGTTTTTCCAGAACCAGTGCCAACCTATTATTCATCGCGAGCGCCATGGTTTATCAAGTAAATCACGCGGCTCCGGAACTTTTGTTAGGCACCGACTGAAAGTCAACGAGCGAATTGGCCGGGTTCATTATATCGGATGACAAAAAGAATTGAACGAATTACTCGGTAAAATATGTATTTTTGTCAGAGTTTTCTGCAATCTGTGATGAAGTTGTAACGTAGAGAAATATACGGACATCGATCTTTGTGAATTAATATTGAAACATGTGTCTAATTATTTTGTATATAATTTGTCCGACTAGTGGCGTGCACATACTACTGATAGCGATTAGTAATGTTTACTTCTTTGTGAATATATTAATAATATTTGACAAGGTGCCAGAAAGAATTTTGAAAGTCAATGAATGATCTATATAATATAGTTCAAGTCTTATGTATAATTTATTCTGACCACAAACGAATCTATACTACTAATATGGTTAATAATGAATTGCATCAACATTCAATTGTTTCTGCATGGTCAAAATTTATACTATTAAAAGTAGACTGAAGGCTAAAGAAAACAAGCATGGACTATACACAACGTATAGATCTCGTCTGACTAAAGAGTTACCAATGCCACTGATGTCATTAATAATAAGTCACATAATCAGCTTGGTCTACTTTGAGTGTTCAAAGCAAACTATATAGAAGGAATAACAGAGAAATTGATGGATCGAAGTATAATTCATTTAACGTGTAATCAATCTTGCATAGACTTTTTCTGACCAATACTGTGCTCGTACCACCAAGTCAATCAATATTTAAATGTATTAAGCTTTATTCTTTTCAAACTGATTATCATTTCACTTGATTTTTCAAATAATTTTCAAATAATATTATCATTTCACAAAATGAACGAAGGGCATCCAAAAGGTGAAAAGTCCGTGCATTTTAAAATGATTTACGATAACATCTAAATCGCGAAAATCTGGTTTGCGAACAGACGAGAAAATGAACAATAAATTAACCGAAAGCAAACAATATCGATCATTCAGGCTATCGAACTGCCAACCCGTTGTGAAATCTCGCTACGCCTCGATGATTAAAATTCTGCAGAAATATTTATCGTATAGCCGAAACGCTTCTCACCCCTCTCTCTCTCTCTCTCTCTCTCTCTTTCTCTCTCTTCGCGGCTCTCCCAACGCAGTTTCGAACATTGGACATTTAATCACACTTCCTGCGCCCAAATAAAACATGCACACGCAGAACTTCCGTTCCCACGTGCGTGCGAATTTCACCGTAGATTGAACTAAACCATTTAACAAATTACTACGACATTTTAATTAACACGCGGCCCGCGTTTTTGTTATCATAGCTGGGAGTTCCGCAGGCTTTTCACTCCGGCTACATCGTCGGGCTTCGAACGGATTAAACGAGAACATCGGTGGAGCTGCTTCAGCTATCATTTCAACGTCGGAAAAACCGTGAACCGTGAAACGCGATGGAGAAGGAACAAAACCCGTCGGGGGCCGGTAAGAAGGGAAAACGGTTTTTTAATTAAACGCGTTGCACACGTCAAACTGATATCGTATCGCACACTGCGAGAGAGGGCGTTAAGGTTTCCGGCGACGATATTACAGCATCGAGCACAGCCATGCGAATTAAAGCAGCCTTGTATTTACCTTGCGGGAAACTTCCTCACCGAACGATTTCTTTTTTGGGAAAAAGGAAGACTGTAACGAACCTCTTTTTGACTAGATGAAGAATAAAATGATTTAATATTTAACAGAAAATATTAATAACGTAACAGCAATTGTTTGATCTACCGAAACAAATACGATATTTCAATTCGCCTGTGTAACTAAACTCTTTACGAAAAAATATTTATTTACAAGCTTCTTGATCAATCACTTTCAAGACGTGTGTGTTTCTCAATGTATTTTGTTCATTGTGTTCTTTGCAATTCATCATGCAACAGTCTACGGAGTCATACGTGTCCAATATATTATTCTGCGAGCAGCATTCAAAGTTGCAGGAAAATCGACCGATGTCACGCAGCTGCGTTTCTTCGGCAGGTTTCCATGTCCCAGCGAATTCATTCAAAAGATACAAAAAACGACACGATTACCACACATCGACTGCATATTGTGTTCCCCATATTTACAGTACCATATTGACACTGTCTGTTGGTCAAACAGCTGGTAACGTCAATGAGAACCGGGTTAACGTTGGTATTTGCAGCAAGTAGAAATATCGAGCATTGATCAGCCATCGAGCCGAAGTGCTCTCGTCACGTGGACCTTGGTACATTCACATTATTCATCTCGGTAATGAAGCCTCGCACTGAAATATGTTTGCCTACTGCTCTCTGCTTCCATCGGGAACGTGATTGCCTATTCTACGTACATTTTTCCAGGACAGAATTACGTTTCGAGCAGTACTCGAATCGCAGTTGGAAAGTGCTCTATAAATTCCCACTGTATTCAAACCAACTTGATCGCTGCCATCATTCGATAATCACTAGGTCGAGGATCTTGATGCATTTATGGCTTGCGGAGCATTGTTAAATATAAGAAAGAATTTGTATAATCGCAAAGGAATAACGTTATTATTTCAATTTCGTTACAGTGGCTCTTCTAATCAACGAAGTAAATAGTTGTTCTAATTAAATTTTTTAAAAATACCTATTGCATAAAATAATGAAAACACTGTTTTTCGATGCAGTATCGAACATTATTTCATATCCTAAATAATCGACAGTCTGTTCTAATTTTAATCGTGCATGTAGCTTTCAAAATGAAATAATTAATTATAGTGACTCTACAAACATTGATGTAAATGTTTCTCAATTTGAAATTATTTTATTTCTATGCTTTAGTACATATATATAAAACTTACTTTATTCTACACTAATTGGATCATCATTTGAATTTCAGATATCTGATAAATCGAACGTCATCGATCTATAATATTTGGCTCTCCATGAAAGCTTTCTGATCTATTTACTTTTAATATCATTGACCCATCCTATCGGCTTTAATCACAGTTCGTATGTACTGCCCGGCTTTGTTTACCCGTGTAAATTGCCCTGTGCACGGTTGATCTATGCTACTTGTTTATACATGGTATAAGTGCCTAATAACTGGTCCGCTCAGTAATTGATTTGTATTGCTTGTCTCTCTTTATCGCTATATCCAAATATGCACTTTTCTGTATGAATAATCGTCGACTTGTGTCACTCGTGAAATGAAAACAGAAATACAAGCGTCCCGAGATTTGTCGTTTGCCTAAACTCTCAGCGACCATTTCGCGCAAATATTACGACAACTTCGGCTTACCGTCTTCTAGTAATCACTTAGGTTGTTGGATCTGTCAGAGTGGAATGTTTACGAGTTTTTTTACGCTGTAGCAACGTCCTACTTAAACAACACTTATGTTTTCAGGGGGTGTATCCAATTCCATTGGAAATCGCCATTTTATTGCTGAATTCCCCGCGGAGACTTGAACGATAAGCTCTTTAGAATTCAATTTCCTTGAGGAGGATATCGTAAATGCAGGGACGTTGCGGTGCCAGTTTACTGTGATACGGTTTGCATTCCTGATAGATATACATTAGACGGGATTCGGAACAGTCTCGGCAAGTAATTATAGTTCCCAGAATCTCGGCGATTGTCCATTTCCGTTGAAACCTTTCCTCCGTCGAAACGTGACCGTTAAACGAACCGTGCTCCGATCACATTTTTTTCTTTTTCGTACTTCAAATTTAATGAGACTATCGTTTATTCGAATGTATCGCGGTGACTACGATTGCTTTTGTGATACCGGGTACAGTTGCAATGATTCGTTTTTAATTTCATACGAATGTTACAAGGTACCGAGCGATTTTTATTATGCAGCACGTGCACGAACGTTACGAATTTCGTAATTAACAGAATTAACGACAAAATGTGGTCGCTCTTAGTATTTCTATCGGAAAATTATTGCTACGATTGCATCGAGCAATCTGCAAATCGATGAATTGTTTTCAATAATTGCTTCATCGTCGTAACAGCTAGATTAATTAAATTTGAGAGGAAAATATATATCGTTCACTCGAGTCACTACAATATCATAATACTCAGTCAAACTTTGTACTTTCAGTAGAATTATTAATCATAAGAATTGATTATTAAATGTGAACAAATAATTCTCTACATATGTGCGGGACGATATATTCGATAATTGGCAATTTATCGACTTATTCCAATTATTATATATGTAATAAACCTATTACACCTATTACTGCAAAATGTTTTCAAGCCCCTATTTCACCATATATTTTTACATAAGTAATTAAAGCGTTTGTTAAAACTAACTCCAGCGACGAGCATCAGAATTTAAGCTCCACTCATTCTCCAGGCATTGTGAAATTAACATTGTCCTGCAAAAGCGGCCGGAAACATTAGACAATGCAGTTAAAACTACCGCGAATACTTTATTGTACACAAATCATGAAAATGTTCACCGGGACCATGAAATAATAACAAGCGCGCGACTCACCACGTTTATCATTCTTCTCTTTCCCGGCAAAAACAAATGCGTCTTTATTGTTGCCCACGCCGCGTGTACCGGAAGTGGAATTTCGCGACAGAAGTCGCTCTTTCGACTTCGTTCGGAATGAATCTCTTTGTCCGTTCGGGAAGAGAAATTCAACGTCCGAGAGCATGACAGTCGACCGGTGGATACGTTTAAACTGGGGAAATCATGCTGTCGCTTTCCGAACGAATCACGTCGGGGCCTCGCTAAGGGAACCACGCTACCATATAATCGGACAGGCGATGACTTTCGATACAGATTCCCACGGTTTTTCCGCGATGCGAATACGGAATCAGCGTACTAGGTACGTGCCCGCTATGACTTCGAAACGGTGGCCGTGTTTTCGATTTTAGAAGTTCCGCCGAGAAAGAGGAAGCCCTCTTCTGATCTTGTTTTGCCGCAACGGGAATACTAATTCCGAAACGAAGACTGGTTTTTGTGCGCAGGGCCTCCTCGGGAACTTCGTGCGTCCTGAAGCGAATTACCCAATTCCGGGAAGGCTATTTTAATTCTCTGCTGCGACGATAACGTCTTCCAGATTCCCTTCAAGATAGGATAATTAAAGTGAAACGTATTTCTCTCGCGTTCCTTTCAGTGGAAAAGTAAATTAGACAGTGCCGGAGATTGCATCGAGTTTTACAAATATTGAAATATTTAACTTTTTCAATTTAAGTGCAACGAGGCGAATGAAACGAAGGCGCACTTGGTCGGACACAATCGAAATTACTTAATTGATTTTCGATTGAAAGTGGAATAGAAGCGTGATTGGTCAGGCAACAATGAATAAAATTCATTTAAATAAGATGACTAAAATGAATAAAATAAATAAGATTCATTGACATTAAATATTTATTCAACCAAGTGGAATGAAAGAGAATTTGGTCAGATAAGTTGGTAAGAAATCTAGATTGTGTGTAATGAATTGGAATATGTATGAGTAGAATGAGAATTTATTTAGTCAGACGTCCAGTCGAAAATGCTTGGTAGAATGTTCTACCAGTTTGAATATGCTACCAGAATGTATTTAATCGGACATGCACTCGAGAAGCTTCGTTGAAGTGTTGACAATGAATTTTTATATCAGCAAGTGGAACAAAAGAGCATTGTGTAATAGGTGAGACTTACCCTTGGAAAGTAAACGAGCATGGTAGATAAGAAAGGATCGATACCGTATCGGTACACCGTGGATGCAGAGCTTCGGCGAGCTTCCTGTTATATCCTGGAAGCTCGATATCGCCTGTCGGTAAAGCTGTAATGTTCCGCAAGCTCGAGTCGATAAGTTCTCGTTGCGATTCGCTTACGACCGTCAGATAAACTTGCAGGAAGAAGATTCCATCGATAACTGCGTGTTGTGCCGATAACTGTAACACCTTTTATATCAAGATCCAATAAATTCAATGATAATGAAGTGATAAACAATTTGGAACGAGAATTTTTCAAATAACAGCAGTAAGTAACACCTGAGAATTATTATCATTATATCTAGTGAAATTATTTAGAATAAAACTTGTATGGAAAATATAATTATCTTCACTAATATATTAATATGATACAATGACTGCTGTTGAATTTTGCTGTCTTCACTGAAACATAATATTCGATTGCTTATTTTATTCCTACGTGACATTTCTCTTGCTGTCCCAATTTTACACCATGCTCATTTCGGACATTTCTTGTAACGAAAGTCATTGCGCGAGAGAATGCTATTGTAATTGCTATACAAAGTGGTAGGCAAATGAAGAGGAATGAAAACAACTCCGAGCTAGGGAAGCGATAATGCGAGGGAATAAATTAATTGGACCTACTCGAAAAGAGCAGCACGCCAACGCGACGCATGTAAAATTTAATAAACCGTACAAGGGAATGTTGTATTATTCAACGACCGCCCGCCGTTTAAACAATACCATATCTGGCCGTTGCCAGCAATTAATAATACAGGCCTCAACCTTAACACGTCGACCTGTAAACCGATAACAATGAAAATTTCATAAGTCTCGGATAATTCATTCGATAACACAATTAAAAAGTTACGAATCGGTACGATGAAAAAAAACGGCCGAAAACATTCATTCTTTTTATTCAATATAATCATTTATGTCTTCTTCTGAACACACATTGACTGGATAAATGTAAGAACTAATGTTTCGTTTCCAAAACCATACAATCAAGCGAAAAGAATAGCATCGAATTTTTATTGGAATATTTGACGGTTCAAATAAAATCGCCATCGATCGACTATTTTCCAACGTCGCCTTGAAAAATGACAGTTTCATTCCAAAGAACCGCGTCGTCGAAGCTAATTAAGAGCACTTGTCAGTCTCGCGCTTCCTGGGCGCGAAATGAAAAAACTTCAACGAGGCGTGCGTCGATCGAGAGCACATTTTTACCGTTGGCTTCTAGCTCGTCGAATATTTCGCTGCTCGTAGAAACTTCGTTTCCTCGAAACCGCTACACAAATGTTATTCCACGGTTTTATGGGTTCCAATTGTTGGCTCGTGATCGCGCATTCACGAACCGGTATTACCAGCGCTCGGACGGGCTAGCGTACGAATTGTTGACATTTTTACACCATGAAAATTATGTGCGCCCGAACCCTGCGAACGAGCGGCTCGGGTGAGCACCCTCTTGACAAAATAAATGCACGCGAGCGCAGTTGCAATAACAACGGTCTCGTATACCGGGCGGAATGTCGCCGGCCCGCGTGTTTTAAGCGCCGCTCGTAAAAGTATTAATAAAACTCGTTACCGTCTTGAACGCGGGCAGCATCGCGTCAGCGGGATTAACCCGCGGCGCCACGAAACGTGTTTTACGTGCATTCGTCGCCACAATGTCGAGAACGATGATATTGGGCGAAAGCATTAATGGCGGCCGCAACACTGCATACTTTTTCCTGTGTAATTTTGTATAATTTTCTTTTACTACGGTACACACATTGTAGATCCAGTTGTAGATTTATACATCTGTAATCATGGCAGGTAAGCAAGCGAGATGAGAGTGTATTTGGTCAGACGGTAAGTATACATTTTGTATCAGATGCCAGTCGATGAGTTTTTATATTTTCAAGTGGAATAACACTGTGTATTTAGTCAGAATAGCTGTCGAGATTTCTGATTGAAGCCTTAACAATGAATTTTTATATTTCCCACTGGAATAAAAGCAAAGTTGGTCAGACTAACTCTTGAATTTGTTTATAGACTCCTGGGAAGTAATTATTGTATACGTAAGTAGAATGAGAATGCACATAGGTAGACATACCATCTAAATATCTTGTTACAGCCATCAAGACAGTTAATAAGCCAATAATTAACAAATACCTGAATTCTTTATTTGATCTGAAGCCAGACAAACGACCACACAATTTCACATCTAACGAACAACCGAAGAACCGTGGAAACATTTTTTCCGGTTTTGTGCTTCGAGAGTTGTAATTTGGTAGTTTCACCGCGTAGACTGGTGTTACAGCAGCTAAAAAATTAGTGCCCGCCATTGTGGCAGCCGCAGAAGGTTGTAAAGTGTAACCAGATGGTCGGTGGACCGTCAACGACCTTTCGCTATCAGTGGAAACGAGCTTTCCGCGAGGTACGAATTTTTCCGGGGTGGACGTTATCGTGAGCATTGAACGCGACGATTTGTCACGTGTCCCTTCCTGACAGTCGATCTGGAAACATTATTTTGCATGAAAGAATGAGATAAATGCAGGGGTTAATGGTAAAATCGAATGGCAGCCAGCTTGCGAACGGAACGTAGAACAGTGGGAGCAACGATTCTCGATCGATTCGTTGTAATTTTCTTTTTTTGGGGGGCGTGTATCGAACAGAAAAATCCTGTAGCCATCAGTCATCGTGAATCATCGTTTCAGAGTTTTCTGGTGCACCTCAGGCCGCAGCTTGAAAAAGTTTTTATTAAAATGTGCAATAAAGCCTGAAGAATGTATACTCCTGTTCCCTTGTTGGAGAGATACACGTCTTCGTTTAACACTTTTATGGTGTTCCATGAATCAAGTTTACGAAACTTTTTGAATTACCACTTTATCAAGGTCTAATTTATTGAATCCTGTAAATATGTTTTTACCTTGTTCTGTAATTCATTTTAATTATTCTACTAGCATTGTAATATTGAATTTTAGTGGAGTTTCGAAAGACGTGCACCTGTTTGCACCTGTAAATTTGTCTGAACGCAGTAGGAGGATTAAAATCGCGACGACTCGCTAAGGATTCAAAGTTTATGTTGCGTGAATTTGCGCGAGCTGGGAAACTTTCGTCGCGCGAATCGAGAAATCTTCCACGGTATAGCTCGTGATAATAAGAAAAATAATTGAGCAATTAGGAGCACGGAGGTGATCGCGGAGCAGACCTCCTCCATCTGATAACAGAACTTCACGTTATTACCGTGACGGTTTCTATTTCAGCCGCAGTTTTGTCATCGTCGTAAGTAACTTTTTACAATTTCTTCAGGAGAAACGTCTTGGTACGTAGCACCGTGTTATTGTCGAGCTCCTTGAACAATGTCTAATTGAATGCTTTGTAACTTTCGCTTAAGTTTAACTTTTGGTCTGCGCTTGTCAAATCTCACTTATTATGTTTTCTACGGAGAAGCACGTGACAGCTGTGCTGAAGAAGTTTTCAATGATTGTTTGATACGGAGAAGGTCGAAGTGGATTATGCATTCAGTGGTCGGACAGTTGTATGCCATAGTATGATCATTAAAATAGTAGATTGAATAATTTTAATATATTATATGCGACACAATTTGTAGAAGAAATAATGTCTGCAAGATTTTTAGATAATTAACTAGAAATAGTAAGTGAAATATAAGTCAATAATTACTTCGACGTAAAATCTATATTAAATTAAGTTTATATTAAGTTATTAACCATTGCGTTAATGTATATTCTCAGCACGTTCTGAAGGGCAAAATAATTACTTTCTAATTTCAGTAGAATATTATAATACTTTCCCTTACAGTAGAATATGTCATGCATGAGCAGACAATTTAATATCCAAATGTGGTAACAAAGAACTGATAACTGCATTGAAGTGATAACTGCATCGCTACAATATTCAGAAAATAAAATGTACTGTTTTTGAACAACAGAAATTGTTACGAACAAGTGAAATTGTCTAGTGCGTGGTCAGACACGATTTAAATATTATTTAATTTTTCTCTTACGACTGCACAGTATCTACGAATGTAACCATTGAATGGCTAATGACGAAAATTCATAGAAAATACATACGTAGCACTTGAAGCTATCGCAGAGTCATATATGAAAACGTGAATTTCCTGTTTGGATACTGATTATCCAAGAGCAGACCAGTTCAAATATCTCATAAATGTAGGAACCATCCCCTTGAAGCTCCAACGCTCGTGGGACGGTCCCTAACCGAATGGTCGGTGGTTGGATACAGACCTAATTTGGTACAGTCGACATAGTAGTTCAAGAAACACGACGTGACGTGCACTTTCTATTTATGAGGTTGGAAAAAAATAGAATTGCCAATCTGTTCAATTTTCGTGGAATAGGATTCACTGGAGACAAATAATTAAAAAGAGAACAGAAATTGAGGAATAATGAGACTTGATAAGAATAATAAAATGCAAGATAGAAAAATCAGTAGGATATATATTCGAAAAGTATAAAAGTTAGCTGAATTAATTCAAATCCCTCGAACAGAACTTGTTTAATTATTGGCAAGGTTATATTATATAAGGAACAGAAATTCAAGAATAATAAGACTTGATAAGAAGAATAAAATGCAAGATAGAAAAATCAGTAGGATATATATTCGAGAAGTATAAAAGTTAGTTGAATTAATTCAAATCCCCAGAACAGAACTTGTTTAATTATTGGCAAGGTTATATTATATAAGGAACAGAAATTCAAGAATAATAAGACTTGATAAGAAGAATAAAATGCAAGGTAGAAAAATCAGTAGGATATATATTCGAGAAGTATAAAAGTTAGCTGAATTAATTCAAATCCCTCGAACAGAACTTGTTTAATTATTGGCAAGGTTATTTTATATAAGGAACAGAAATTCAAGAATAATAAGTCTTGATAAGAAGAATAAAATGCAAGATAGAAAAATCAGTAGGATATATATTCGAGAAGTATAAAAGTTAGCTGAATGAATTCAAATCCCTAGAACGGAACTTGTTTAATTATTGGCAAGTAGAATAAGACCAGAGACACGAGCGAATAAGATATATTAAAAATTTCCATGAGAGAAATTCATTTGACAAGCACACAAACTACTATCTGTTTTTATTTGTTTATTCTCGTGCAAGCCTCCGGTTAATGTTTATACAGGTTTTGAATATGTACGACATTTTGTAAATAGCTACTTCATCATTCTATGAAAGGCTCTTACTTTGATTACTCTATCAAACTTCGTAGAATTAATGGTCTGCAAAGAAGAGTCGACTTTAAGAATGATTAAGCAAAAATTACGCGAACAAATGGTAGAATTTTAAATTGGTTGAACCAGTTAGATAGTCTGAAAGGAACGCATCCTATTTACAAACGTCGGAAACGTCGCAGTTGAAAAACAGAGTCCAGCGAAAACTAACGTGTTTGTTGTCCAGGTAAACGCGAGCTGAAGCAATATTTGTTGCCAACACACGAACTGGGATCTGTTAAACAATGTAGCAAGAACGCGAGGTGTTCTACCTTAATGCATGTACCGGGGAACAATAGAAATGGAGATGCATTCTCAGCTGCAAACAATCGAAACGCGATCGCGGAAACTATCTTACGAATTCTCCATCGAACGGTTAAATAATAGAAACACTGAAGTGTTCAGAATTCATCAATTTTTATGCCACGAGTAGAATGTTCCCTGCTAAATTTCGTTGCACCGCCAGGAAAATAAAATGGCAGCACGTCGACGGGGCCATGGAGTAATGGAAATTCAATATGAAACTATCGAGGGCCTTGATGTAGTCAATTTTTACAGCGAGCACTCCTGAGTTTATCGTATCAACTTGACCAACCGCGTTTCATCGAGCGTTTAAACTTTTCTTGACCAACGAAACTGCACATCAAACGCAAGGTCCTTTTGCCGGGATGAAATCGACCGACCCGGCAGCCTCGCACAGCGAATGCTCGCCGAATCATAAATTCGTACCATCGACAAAAGATTTTTCTCCTTTCAAGTTTCGCACACTTGCACGCTACTAATTAGATTAATTAGGTACCCAATCGTCCCCACCGGTGGTGAGCATTCAATGATTTGAGTAATTAGTTCAATACTCCAACACGAACACATTGTTCTCACATTTTGTACTGTATATAATATTGTTAATCTATTAAATATATAATAATATAAATATATAAATATATAATATATAAATATATAATATATATTATATAATAATATAAATATATAATAGATATATATATATATATATATCTATTAATTTATTTAACTTTCTATAGTACAAGTTTTGTAAATTGCTATAGAAGTTTTACATATCGCGAAATCAGCAAATATCAATCGATAGACATAAATTATATATTACGTATAAATTAACAACGAATGCACAGATGTCTTAAAGTAGGAACTAAAAACCACGATGCATTATCTCCTTGATTAGGAAGGAAAAATATACTATAAAATACTTTATAATACTATTTACTATAATACTATTTATATACTATTATACTGTAAATACTTTAGCCACGTTGTGGTTAAAAACGCAATTAAATTTAAAAAAAACAGGATAAACCAGCATTTGATTTCAGTATTATATCGAGAGGGTTAATATAAATATAATAATAATATATAAATACAAATATTTAGCAACAGATTCGATTCATAAAATATGCAATATAATTTCAATTTTTAACGAAGTGCATACAATTGATCTGACTTTCCTTGTGCATAAACTTCGACAGCATTTTTGAATAAATGACAGTGTTGAAAATAGTTAGAATAAAACGATTATCATAGAAATGAGATTTCGAGTAATATAGATAACTAATTGGTACTCTAAACTACGTTCTTAAAGAATTAATAACTGTTATCAGCACAATTAATCGGGGCTACGAATGAAACAAACGACACTTATCAACGAGTTATAAAAGTCGCGTGACAGTGAACGTGTTGAAGCACGAACAGAATTAACATAAATTCTTTCAGAATTATACGATCTTGGCGAAGGAGCATTCGAGTGTGCACAAAGTCTTCGAATCGTTGAGAACTGCTCGCGGCATGCACTTAGATTGAACGGCAGCAAGAGCAGTCGAGCGATCTGCAATTTTTGGCTGCTCACCGAATGGCTCGCGACAGCGTCTGATATTCTCAATTGCGCTGAAATTGCGCCACGCGTTTTCCATGCCACCCCGGCCCATGAATAATGGAATTTCTGCTATCGCGTACCAGGGCCCGCAACAAAATCACTTTTTCAACGGTCGAACGCCGCGATAACAACCAGAAATTAATGTCCAACACGAAAGATCGGATACCTGGCGACGTCGGCGGAGTCGAAACTTTGTTCTACACTGACATAATCGTGCGACAGAGGCACATAAAGTCTGTTATTAATGTACGCGGGAAACGCTAACTGAGAATCAGACGCGGAACCGATTCACCCTCAGTTGGAGCTTAAAATATTGCCACCGTTGATAATCACATATAATTAATCGTATATAATTTCGTACACTTTTAACAGCAATCTCTGTTGCCTCTCGCTTCTTATTTATC
Organism: Megalopta genalis; assembly: GCF_051020955.1. NCBI lineage: Eukaryota > Metazoa > Arthropoda > Insecta > Hymenoptera > Halictidae > Megalopta > Megalopta genalis. The sequence goes on from NC_135016.1 coordinate 11,607,317, forward strand.
ATTCGATTATTCAATACGTCGGCTCTCACATTTCTCACAACATTCGATGATTCCATTAGACCGTGCCATCTTAATAATGAGTATGAAATTGTATACTCAGCCCCATTGTTTTCAATTGAACTTCTCGCGTAATGCAGGCTTCGTACGTAATGATCGCTCATGAATGTTGTTGTCGTGTCTAGAATATTATAATATATATATATATAATTGCTCGAGTTTCTCTCCTAATCTGATATCGATCATAAATATACTTAAAGTGAAATAAAATTGCAACGATGGAGGATTATTCTATATATATATATATATATATATATATATATATATATATATATATATATATATATATTATATATTATATAGATCTATATTATTCTATCTATTATATAATTATATATTATTATATATTATTATTATTATATATATATATATATATATATATATATATATATATATAGAATAATCCTCCATCGTTGCAATTTTATTTCCCTTTAAGTATATTTATGATCGATATCAGATTAGGAGAGAAACTCGAGCAATTGTTTCGAAATGAAACCGTGCACCACGGTGGTTTCAAAGAATTCTTGGTCGGCCGTTTTTATTAAACAGTGGCGTTCTAGCTTCGGGTGTTATTTTTAAAGGTTTCCTGCCCGGTCCGCGGACAAGAGGGGGGAAAGATAAAGAAGGAAAGACGAAACGTGCAATTACACGCGAGCCTGTGGCCCGTTCCCAGGCAAAATTGCCTCGTAAACCATCCTTATCGCACAAATATAGCGTTCGCTGCGTAAAGGATAATATTCACTTAGGGTATCGCGCAAGTAAAAATTGAACACTTTCGTTCGCCGGGTCCTCGAACCGGATTCTCGTTAGTCGGCACGCGGTCTGCACATGCTCGATCCGTGCACCACCCCCCGCGCCACCCTCGGACCTGTCACACAGCTCGCTCATTACTGCCACTTAACTTTCCTCGTAATTTTTATCGTTGCGCCAAGTGTACCAAAAGAAAGGCTCCATTAACCGACGGTAACGACCCAACAATAATGTAGCCGTAAAATGATACTGTGCTTAGAACGACAAACACGGGAACTGCACCTGTCACGATCGCATGAACTACTTATGGTCGCACGCCCAACCGGCCCAACTGTACGAAACATCGACAATGCAATTCTTGCAGTCGAAGTTTTAATTAACAACGAACCGACCGGGCGCTAAAATTGACTAACGCGTGATTTAGATTTTTCATCATTTTTATTCACAATGTGTGCTTGGATTACGATAAGAAGGCTCGGTAGGTTAAACGCACGTCGAAACTCTAATTGAGCATTTACAAACCGTTCGCGTAAGATTCGTTTGTACAGTTATATCTGAGAGCGTATAATCTATATAATAAATATTTGCTGAAGTAATGAATTTTCAACGTTCCCTTTCATCCACGCGAAAAAGTCCAGTTCAGTTTCATTGTTTGTCCAAAAAATATAATGGAATGTTAGAAATAAATTTTAAACATGCGATGAGAATAAAAATATATTTTAATAATAGAGGAGCAAAATAAATTGTTGAGATATTCATGAGCTTGTAATATTTACAAGAAAAACCTGAAAGTAATTTATGTAACACAGAAGTTGCACAATGTTGCAGCCTTTGAAACGTTTGACGAACTATTCCATTCTCTTTCGCGGTAACACATTCTGAATTCTACTTGTCTGACGAGATACAGTCTTATTCCACTTTAAAGCAAATGTACACTCTATTCGGCGCATCGAGTTCTATATAATTCAGAGCTTACTTACCAGATTAAATGCCCGTGTCCTTCCATTTGACCAACCAGTGTACACATCTGATCCCATGTCCTCTGACAGCGTAATGTATTGTGTGCTACTTGTTTCGCCTTCTGAACAAATCAATCTACTTGTCAGGCTAGCATCTACACGTGCTCAGATTAGCATATGGTACGCTGAATACGCAGCATGCACGTCTCGTTCTTCATGTCAAACTACATGTCGAGCGAATCCACTTGGCGATGTATTAGGTCTACCGGAAAGTTCTGTCCGTTTTTGAATTCAAATATAACACAATTTTCATACATTGAATAATATTTATTGTAGAATATACTTTCCATCGTTACTTATGACTTCTTGCCAGCGTGATGGCAACATGCAAATGCCATTTTTAAAAAATGATTTATTTTTAGAGGCGAAGAACTCAACTAGTGCTTGGTTGACATCAGCTTCAGTTTTGAACTTTTTTTCCTGTAAAAAGTTTTGCAAAGAGAGAAACAAGTGATAATCGGAGGGTGCTAGGTCTGGGGAGTATGGTGGATGCGACAGAATTTCCCAGCCTATCTCTGCGATTTTCTGACGAGTCGCCAAAGCAGCATGTGGTCTGGCATTGTCATCGGTAGCCATGTTTTCACGATCGCGTCTCACTTAATAATGACATGAGACATCTTTGTTTCAGTTTATTTAGGAGAGTACATGTGTGCAAATGCAATGATAAAGAGAGATAGTCATATATGTCTCAAATCAACATGTGCATATGGATTGAAACTTGAAGTGAAACTATCGGACAGAACTTTCCGGTAGACCTAACACATCTAGGTATTTTGTTCCAATTGCTTCTTTAATTTCCATTCGATGTTCCAGCTGTGCCGTTACAAATTATTGGTTAGACTGCCAGGACTTTGTCAAATCTTTGTTCCAAGGCTATGGAGTCGTACGCAATCGTTGCAAAAATTCTACGCGATTTTGTGGTCCATATTTTAGTGACTAGTGAAGAAAGTGAAATGTTTTGCAACAATGTTACAAAACTACACTATCTAAAAATATATTAAATTTTACAGTTCCCGTGACACTAATTCGTTTGCTAGTTCTGAAAATTAATATTTATTGTAATATATACGAACAGAGCCTGAATTTTCCTAATGAAATAAGAAAAAGTTCAAATATCGTACGGTATGATAAATTTTAACTTTCTCTTATGTCAGTTTCATCAATTAAATTAAATTGACTTTGTGGTAGTTTTAGGGGCTGATATTCGACACTGAACAAATTAAACGGTTCTACTTTCTTACATTTGCGGTAAAAACTGCAGGCTTCTCGGTATTGCTGCTTTTCTAATTTTATACTTCGTTCAGAAAATTCAACGACAGCAAAAGATCGTAACAATCGATGAATCGAGAGTTTCCACCTCGGAGCAACGTCGTGATCGAATCGGATACTGGCAAGCATTCGAAGTCCCTATCACAAGTGATGGCAGTCTGAGGAATCTCTGGATCTCGATGCATTTTTTCGGCCGCGCAGGTAGATGGTATCGGGATACCCTTTCAGAGAAACTATTCCCGCGTCACCTCCGGCAGCTGTGCGCTTTTATTCGAGCGGATTCACGCATGCAAATGTCGAGGGCGAATCAGGGGATATTGGAAGGGACCTTGATAGCGCCGGCGCCGGTCAAAATCCTCGGCGGCGATGAAATTAGGTTTTCAAATTTTAAAGCGGATATCCCAGTGCCCCCGTTCCGCCGCAGGTCTTACATAAACTCCAGCGCGATATCGGCAGAAAAAACCTTTCAATAAGACTCCCGAATACTGTGCACGAAAATACCCGGGATATATCGGAGGTACGCGCCTTGTCCCGAACGAGGTCAGATCGGGGTTCCCAAGTTCGGAGGAACAAGCGGCTGCTTTTTACTCGTTACCCGACCAATCAGATATCGCGATCGAATTTACAGCGATACGATAAAATCGCGAGCGTCGATACGCGTGCGAATTTCAGAAACGGTCAAAAGAATTTTTGGGATGTCGATTTGAATGCTGGCAGCCTCGATGTACTTCGGTTGAAAAATGTTGGTTATTTGTAAACGAGCACAGAATTTTTCTGTGCAACCAAATAGCACAAAGTGAAGGATAGAAATATTTAGACAGATTGCTTCTTGTATTATTTGTCTGGCTACTGGTAGTCAGGTACCACTTTATTCAGAATATAGTCTTTTGTAACAAAGTAACTAATATTCCAAATCAAATCGGCGTTACAGATTGTACGGAGTATGGTTCTAGTATTCTTTGTCTGGCTACCGGTAGTCAGATTCGATTTAATTGAAAATGTATTTTTTCGGAATACAGTAGATAATTTTGCAATGAAAATTAATGCTACAGTGTACGGAAGAAATATTTATAGCTCCTCTAATTTAAGTCGTCCGGTTTATGGTAGTCTCATTCCACTTTGGAGGAAGGACAATCATTCTTTTGTAACTGAGCACAGAATTTTTATATGCAATCACGATGCGAGTGTAGAAATATTTATAGTTCTTCTAATGTTCATCGAATACATACTTGCAGACTTGTTACACTTGATTGAAAATATATTCTTTTGGTACATCATTTCTCGGTACAAATATGTGGTACAAAGTGCGAGATAGAAATATTTACATTTCTTCTCATATCCCGTGTCGGTTCAATGACAGTCTCATTCTACTTGCGGGGAAAGGTATTCTTTTGTGAACGCAGCACGGAATTTTCGAATGCAAATAAGTGCTTATCTAGTGGAAGATAAAAGCAATTGCAAGTTTTTCGATATTCCTTGCCTAGCTACTGGCAGCCTTATTCTACTGATATGAAAAGATATTCTTTTGTAGTCGAACCGAAATCGCTCCGATGCAAATAAGTACAGCACAGAGAGAACAAAAATGTTCAGGAACAAACTTCAATGGATAAATAATACTATTATTAAAACTGCTTAAATAGAAATAATATACTATTATTATTTTGACTTAATTGAATTCAGTGGATCTGGATTGTAACATTGCTATAGTTTATCATTCTCACGTACACCTGGATCAGAGTTCAACAAAGACGAATTTGATTAACGATTATAACCCCATTAGTTATTATGACTAATTTATAATAATATTTAATATTATTTTTTTATTATTTAGATTTTTATATAATAATATTAATTTATAACTGATTTATAATAATCGCTAACCGTGAATCATATTACTTTCTGCCCAACAATGGGCAATGCACTACAACAATATTTTTGTGTTCGTTAACAACGGATAACAATGAAGCAGAAGATGGTGACTAATAGTTTTTACAAAACTGTAGAAGGTTATATTTTTCCAATCTGTCGCACAGCGAGAAGCACCCTTGGTTGCGGATTTATTTTCACGGATAGAATCGCAGCAGCGTGTGCAGCGCTCGGTATTCAGACAAGTGGCAATCGATGTTTCGTCAACGTCAACAAATCCATGAACCAAATGGTACAAGCCACGATAGCACCGCGAATTGGCGGAAACGGTAGCCCGAGCAATTTGCATCGAGAACTCTGCTTCAAGAGAGCCTGAATCATCAAACCCAAAAATCAATAATAATACACGCGGTCTTAGAAAACACCGTTCGTGGCAAATTGGAGCCTCGACGAATCATTACCCCTGCCCAGGAACCTGTCTACACGATGTAAAACATTCATAGACATCCGAATGATCATTAACCAACACGTTGTTCGTGCTCAAAAAATGCTCGCATGCCGCAGACGCATAAAAATTCGCAATCTACGATCGATCACCCGACTACAACCGATGGGTCGTTAAAATTTAAATAAAACACGTCCAGAAAAATATTGTAGGGAATATTTTAGTTCAACGGATCGGGAGAGGGGGGTAGGACGGGGGGAAAAAGATAAACGAAGGGAGCCTGCAATCAAGCATCGGTTTAGGGTAACAGCGAACAAAAGGTGCGCGCGGCACGCGAGCAGAGGTGGCGGCCGCGGACGCGAGAGGACAAGCGTTGCCATTGGTCAGGTGAGGCCAGGTGTGTCTGCCGCGGAGAATACGATAGAAATCGGCGTGCATTCGCGTCGGTGGCCGCGGGACCGGGAAATAGATTAGGCGTGTTTTTACGTAGTTACTTATGGGAGGCCCGCGCCGGCTTCGGGAACTCGTGCCGGAAGCCCTGCGCTTTGCCGATAAATTTTCGCCATAGAGGCTGGAAGATAAGGGCGTTGTTAACCGGCTGAACGGCACCGTGTAATCGCGCATGATTCCTCGAGAAAACGTAGACCTTTTTTACCCGGGAATCCCTCGGCCTCGATAATCGTCTTCGATATATCTGCCGCGCCACCAGCCCGATTTTTTTCTCTATTTCTGCAGTGAAACCTCCGGATGACCTGAAATTACCCTGGTGCAGCTCGTTCGCGCGACACCCACGCACAATGTTCTTAACATGTACACTCGTTAGAAAAAGTCTGCATCACCTTGGAAAAGGGACTATACTTTCATGAAGCTTGGAACAATTTGCTTGAAACCACTTTGAGACGTTAATGGAATTAAATTAGATTATACGATGTTTAATCATACTTTTTGTCGAAGCTGCAATTAAAGAGAAATGATGATTTTATTCGAGTCGTCGACGAAAATTTACGCAACGCACACTGAAAGTTTCATCGAAATTTTTCAGTTTCAAGCTCAGGCGAGAAAGTGACAAATCATTGCTTTTTTGTCACTTCAACGACTCCAATCGTCGTAAATTTTTGATTATTATTTGTCTAGTAAACTAGTGTTTTGAACATCCAAACAAAAGGTCATTTCGTCGAATTTTATAAAGTTATTCGGATTTCAATCAACAGGTAATAACTGTGAAATGAATAATTTCACAGAACCCATTCCTCTGAAATTCGAAATAGCATTATGCAGCGTTGCCGTGCTGTCATTCTAATCTACCGATACTGACAGTACATACAATACAATTATGTGGCATTGCCATTCGTTTTACCGCTGTATGTCAGTCCTTAAAGTTAAAACGAAACTGCAGATTTTTAGGTGAAATAAAAGTTTTCGTATTCAATTGCAAGAAACAGGAGGCAAATAAAAATGGTTTCATCTGTCAACAATTTTAATGAATTTAAGAAAGACGAACGTACATTCTATAATTCTTCTAACGTCTTGTTATTTCAAACAGTTAATTTTATCATAAATACGTAAAGTCCGCAGCCTAGTTATAAGAAGTAAAAATCTAGAACGTGAATATTTCATCAACGGCCGTGTATTTTACTAAAGTGTATCTCATTGAAGTATTCTCAAATTGGCAATATTAGTTTTCATCACGATCATCGCGTTTCTCGTCACTTTGTAACGTAGGGACATTGAAATTTAGTACCGTGCCGTTTTGCCTCCGCTGGAGGGCAGCAAGCCCTCGGATAACTCTAATTAAACGGGACATTACGAACGCGAGCCGGTTCCCCTTTACGCGTCTCTTAAACGTAATCGCTTCTTTGTTATCGTGCGGTTATTATGCGGACCCGTAAAGGGCAGGAGTAGAGGAGCCATGATTTTGCTGAAGAGGAAAGAGCGAAACATTACCTCGTCGAAATTTCGACGATCTATTCAGTAAATTGTTTTTACAGCCTCCATAGGATCCTCGTCCTTTCAAATTCAACGGGTCCAAAGAATTCTTTCACAATGCCTGCGAGTCCCATCTTTGTTAACAATAGTATTTCGAAATGGGACTCCGCTTACCGGAATCAATTTGGTCGCAGAACCCAGTTTACGACGGTCAGATGGCACAGATTGTCATTACAGCTACGACAATGAGTCCGTATCGAAAATTATTCTGCGTCGCGAGGAAGTCAGATTCAACGATTATTATAGATATTTATGGTATAAAAAGGGCAATATTTAAAAATTCATTGGTCATTTGCGACTTTTATATGTACAGGTGATTCGTCTGACCGCTATCGACTTTTTCTACTTGCACTCAGCTTTTCTGGAAATAAACATTTGCATTGTTCCAAATGATTGTTTATATATAGGCTGTTATAAATTTCGAAAATTCTGTCTTCTCAGTTTGAATAATAATGTGTCTGACTAATTGCGAACTATTTCTACTTTAAAATCAGTATGCACATAAAGTCGACTAAAAATAATTCCCTTCAAATCTATAAGGTAGCATGTCCGGTTAACGCTGACCGTTTCTACTTAGAAATTAAAATACATTATTTATTTCATTATTTGTTTCTCTGCATACCGGTATAGATTACGCGATCTTCCATTTTTTAAGTGCGCAGGAGAACGTGTTTGACCACTGCTGACCTTTCCTAATTAGCACGACAACTATTCTTCGTATCTTAGTCGATCTTGCTAATTTCACGGACACATTTTTATCGATTCTAAACATTGTCGTGGTGTCAATATCTGTCATCAGAAATAAAGATATCCAATTGTGATTAGACACCGAACCGTTCCCCGATGTGTGCATAGAAGAGGGGTTCTCAAATCTCTTCGAATACTAAATTGCTTTCGAAGAAAACGTCAATCTGGATTTTCTTCCCGGTTGTTCCTCCGGTTGTATGACACTCTGAGTAATGGTCCAAGTTAGGACATATTAATCATATTAGATTTCTCCGTTCCGAAAACTGGTTATGAAGAGGGAAGATGAGTTCATTGATGACTTGGCGTACTCGGGAAGATTAATTCATTTGAGGTGACTTTCCAATATCTGGAAAATTATCTGTCTCTCCTCTGTGCCCCAGTTACTTACCAGCAGACGCTTCTCAAAAAGGATCAGAACCCGTGAAAAATGGGAACTCGACGCCCCGTAAAGTAGATGATTTTCTTACTTCCCGATGTAATGACACTGTTTTATTTCTTTGAATTCCACGGCTGCGAAAGCTTTCAGATTCCGTAAAAGGTGAAATGAAAGGGACCACGATATCGTTCGAAAAGAAGGAACGATTCCATTTTCAACGTTTCCTACGATTCATTTGATCAATCTAGACGTTCTCCATTCAACACGAAAATTATTTCCGGAACGTGGGCATTCGTACACATACAAATGACTTCTCGAAAGAGAGGTGACGCACGTGAAAGAACGTTGTACTTTCTACATCGATATCTAGCATAAAGGCTGTAATATTCGTTGCTGGATTATTACGACAGAAAAGTTCACGTTGCAATTTCATTTCGACGCTGTAAATGGTTCGTCGACATTTTCAGCATGCACGTAAAATACCGGTACCTAAAAAATGCATTCCTTAAATTTTCCCAACATGCTTGGATAAAAAAGTTGAAAAACCACGGGTTCTTTATTTTCCCCGCCATTCCATCCAATTGCATCGCTTCTGAAAAATTGTTTGTGCATTGTTCGGCAAACTAGCTCTTTCATCGTCTCAGAAAAAAAGAATCAAATCGTTCGGTGCAATTTTAAAAAAGCTATATCGTTTCAAAAGGCATTTTGCTCGTAGCTTTAAAATACGATTAAACGAATAATTCAGTGCTAACGTGGCACTGATCAAATAATTACGATGTAACAACAAATTATGACAAAATAATTATGATGAAACAGATTTTTCATCTGACGCATCGTTGTCTGGTCCATGAGAACAATCTATCCGTGAAAATTAAGTGATTTTCTTTGGATGCCGGTCAGACGTCTCGCAAAATCTAAGGCAAAAGGCTGGTCCGCCGCGGAATTGCGTGCTTGTTGATACGATTTCTCTAATATATCTCGTATGCCTGTGCTACCAGAAGATAGCCGTATTTGTGGGGGCTGTCAACCCCGCACAGCCAGTAATCGAGTTCCATTCCATTTGCTTCCTGACGGTTTTCGACGCCTTCACCCCGGGCTCTCGTGCCTCTGCCGGTGATTATCCTTCGCTCTGAGAACGACATGGCCAACAGTGGCATCCAAATTAAATGTCGCCGGTTACGTCCGACAAAGAATACTTTCTTCCCCCTCCAATGACAGGGAACATCGCGAAGTTTATCCACCAAAAACAATTCAAATTTAACTCGGAAATCGCGTCTACTTCATTTTCATCGACGATGTAAATTTCTTCGCACGATGTCTTCTCGATATTTTCGTTCACCAAGTTTTCCCAAATTTTCTGATAATCGCAGCAAACGATTCAAGTAAATTTTCTCGAAATTTGAGGCGTCGTCGAACGTTTGGATCGACGTCTATAACGACAACTTTCAACGTTTGGGTAATTCAAGAGCTTCGCACGGATTTCCTGGCTGCGTAAATTCAGATCCACCAAATCGATGTCGCGATTTTTCGAGTAAAAGAACTGCAGCGTAAATCAAGGGACAGGTGTGTGCAAAGCGTGCGGTTCTCGTCGATTTCCGTGATCCCATTGTACGCGGTATCATTAGCAAATCGCCGAAGGAGCGGTATCGGTTTTCAGGCGGCCGCCGGAAACTCGGGATAGTCGTGGGCCCGGTCTGTCCGAAGACGTCCGAGCATTTAGTTGGCAAAGCTGGCGTAGCCATCGAATATCGATAGGGTCGCGATTAATTCCCATTAGGAAGTTGGTGCTCGCAGGGATTTCTTGGAAGTTCCTGCAAACCGCCGAATGAGAAATCCGTTTGTCGCCGTTGGACGGCCCGAACTATCCGGAGCTATCTTCGCTGCCAATGTTCTTAGTTATCACCTAGAGCCGATTCCCGCGGGCTAATAGCCGCGCGCCGACGACAAGGGGGGAGGGGGAGCAATTCAGGATCGTAGGGGACACGGGTTCCCTAATGTCGTCGCTTTGCGAGCCACTCGCAGAAATAATGCCGGCTGGCTTTTACTTTTCCGAGCCATCGACGTGTTACGATCTAGCCAGCCGTTGTTACGCAGTATTTATTGCGTACGGTTTTATTAGCCTGTAAATCGTGTCGATATTGCCGCCACCCACGTTCCGAGCCCGTTCCCCGTTTGCCCGACTGCAACGTACTCTCGTGCTTCCGCCCAGAAGCTTTAGTCACGGTGCTTTACTCAATCAAGACCCTAATCGCTCGCTCGAGTGATTCCCGCGCTAGAACGTCTGGTTCCTTCGTTGCCAATCCGTCATTAGTTACTCGGAATTACGGTTCAGGTTTTTTTCGAGTCGGCTCTCCGCAAATTGGCGGAACCCTTAGGTCAAGGTTCTATTAATTGATCCACGGCTCGCCGTTGAATCAATCGTCGTCGAATTGTTTCGAGACGTTGGTGTTCTTTCTCCGATAAATTGAAATAATGTCTGACTCATTCTTCACTTTAATTCAACATTGCTGTTTATTTGTATTTTGAAGGCACGTTTTGAAATTCTACGCTTGCGGATTTTTAATCAATGACTATACTCGGAATCGCTGCGTAGTATAATCTGAAAGAGAAGAGAATTATTGATCAATTTGAACAACGTAAAACTCGATTAACTACGATTATTGATCACGTAAAACTCGATTTAAAAATCGAATACCAACAGTTTTAGTAACGTTAGTAAAACGTCCACGTTACGAAGTTTCTTCCAAATTGAAACAAAATTTCATTCTGACGTTATGAAAATGTGAAAACGAAAGAAAGTGAAGCCACGAAAGAAACTAAAATTGTCCCGTTCGATTAGAGAAATTATTAAGGAGCTGTTCGTCATATAGAAATTTATAAACGAAAGCAAATGAAACCATCTGAATCCAACTGGTTCTCGTTAAAACACAATGGGAGCCTTGGAAGCGTGAGAATGCGACACCCTAGATCTTAAAATACAATTTCAATGACAATTATCAGCCACTTCGTCGGTGCTCATCCTCGCTTAAGAACTCTCTATGGTAGCTGAAAAATAGGAGCTGGTTCGAGTTATCGCCGTCGCTTGGCTGGAAGCCAATCCGGCAATTAATTTGGCGACGGACAAAGGGTTACTCCCACGAACGTGCAACATCTGTTTCGCCTGAAATTATGTTCGGTAACTTGGCCCGGAAACTTTCCGCGCCGGGCACCACGCAATTGTAATGCCGCGCGTGTTCAAGCACGCGCGTAAGTTAATCTTGCGTGCGATATGTGTCGGTCATCTATTGATCTGCCCCCGCCGCGGACCCCCCTCATGATGGGATCATCGCCGGCGGTTTACTGTAATAGCATTGTAAGATATAGATCGATCTAATTACGATTCACATTGACCGCAGCGCAATTTTCATCGCAGCGAGCCGCGTGCTGTAACGTCCTATTGATCATCGTTGTCGGACCAATCGCGGAATATTCTACTGGACATTCATCTTAATGGAATATTTATTTGTGCTGCTGTCCGACCGCTGCAAGAGGGATCTGTTGAAAATTAAAATCCATACATTACTGATAAATCCCTCGATTTATCATAGAAATTGCATTAGACCTTGTTCTACTTAAAACGTGACACTTATTCGACGATATCGTTTGATAGAATTTAATGAAATTATTGTGGATTTTTAGTCCTTTTACTTATGTGGATTCTGAATTTATATTTATGTAAGTTCAATGTCTGACCACTATACCCTACTTAAAATTGCTGTCCAGATAGGTCTACTGTCACTAAAATTATTTATATATAGTATAATAATAATAGTAATAGTAATAATAATAATAGTAGTAATAATAGTATATATATGCTATTATTACTACTATTATATATATATATATATACTATAAATAATATATATAATAATAATATAATATATAATATAATAATATATATACTATAAAGATCGATATAACAGTTAGTCTGGTTAGCATTAGTATATATAATAATAATAATAGTATAATAATAATAATAGTAATAGTAGTAATAATAGTATATATATACTATTATTACTACTATTATTATTATTACTATTACTATTATTATTACTATACTATTATTATTATTATATATACTAATGCTAACCAGACTAACTGTTATATCGATCTTTATACTGTCAATTTTTTGACATCATCGACAATTTCAAAAATAATTTCCATAATATGATGCTCCACTGATTTTATGTAAGTCATAGTCTCGAACCAAATCTCACACAACCCACTTCAGATATAATGATCCTCGTCAGTAGCGATCCACTGAAAATAGAATGATTTAATTCGTCCAATTCTCATTTCTTCACCCGCATTAACATTAATGACCTTGTATTAGCTGTAGTAAGCTTCGCGTCCGACCATGAACGAACAACATCACAGACCTTAAATTCGCGTGAACCGTAATATAAGCTTCAACACTGATCGATAATAATATGCACGATTCGCGTGATATCCTGCGTGTTGACCATTTGTGTCTCCGTATACAATATTGCACTCTCGGGAGAATCGGCCAACTGTGGCACGTCGATTTTTATGAAGCTTGATGCGAAGGAAAGCGCACGGAAATATTCGCGGTATACTAACTTGGCTCCCTTATTCACGATAAGATGCAAATTTCATTCTACACGGGGCGCGGTAAATCTGCTTGGAAGGGTGAGCGAAGAACCAACAAGGGTACAGCTCCTGGCGGGCACTTAAGAGGGTAGTCTACAGTAAATTGCTTTTTTGTTTAACTTACTTTCTAATGTCTTTTTTGCGGGGAAAACTGTTACACCTTTTGCAGTAACATATGCAAGCTTAGTCTCGATAATATCTATAAACTATTTGGAGAAAGAAGAAACTAACTTAACTTTTAAGAAAAGTTAAAAGCATTGACTATTTTGAATCATAGCCGAGTTTCAAAACACTTCGAATTTAATTTCAAGACGATGTGCTTATCTGAAATGAAGAAGCGTGTACCATTTGTTGCGTCCAGAGACAAGGGCCATAAAAAGGTCCCACCATTGGGGAAACCCTCTCAGGCCCCAACAAGGGTCAAGGCAGACACCCCCCTCCAAGGGGTGATTCGTGCCTTGACCAATAATAAACAATCTACCTCCATCCACGGGTGCTCTTCCACGACTTTCCAGCGTTGGAAGAGCATTCTTCCACCAGCGCTCGCAGAGAGTACAACACAAAAAATAAAGTTCTCTAAGACTACTAGAGACCCTTCCACGTCATTAATTTGCCGTAGGAAGCGCGAATCGAGCGTACAATAGTTCGGTCGCGCATGTACGTTAGGCGACTAACCGAACGTACGGACAAAACACCATTCATTAGTGTGAGCTTCGCTACAGCAATTAATAGAATGAAAGAAAAACTTCGACAACTAAAAGAGTGCAAAAAATCAACAATTTCGAGTTGGTTCCAGCACAGGCTGTAGACATAAGTATACCGAACGTGTGCCTAAATTTTGAAGACAATTGGTTCAGTAGATTTCGAGATATCGGGACCACCGTTTTAGGAAACATACTTTCGAGAAAAAAAAGCATCTAAAATTTTCTTTACCAATACTGGCCATTCATACTAAGAATGATCAACCAGCTGCAAATTTCTTAATTTCTAGAATTCAGACGTAAGGTTTTGTAGACGTATTTTCGAACATATATTCTTCAAGGAAATTGATATTCTCAAAGATTCCCACTAGAATATCCCCTTAAGCTCTTTAGATCTGCTATATATTAACGAGAAGCGGGAACCAGGGATACGTTTCTGCGATCGAGCCAAGCATATGTGAATTGAGCGATCAATATTAATGAACGAATGCATTCCGCCGAAAGTTTGAAGTTCGTCGGCCGCGGGAAACGGGAAGAAATCCTGCGAGGATCGGAAGAAAGTACAGAGCCGGTGGCTAGTCAATCATTTTCTAAAGCAATTTCCTATCCGGCGGTAGATTTAATATGCGGAAGTGCTGTTTCGCGTCGTTGCGAATCGATACATACCACCGGTAGCAATATAATGTTCGTGCAACACGGTCGTACGGTATTTTTCTGCCTTGTCGGACTCTGAGCACCGGCTGGAGACCATCGAACAAATTACCGATAGCACTTAAACCTTTCACGCGCGATTAACCGTGACGAGAAGAATCACAGCCGCCAAGAAGAAAGGGCCGTGAAACGAACAAAGAATATTTCGAATTTGTGCTCGGGGCACGAGTCGCCTCGTTTCGGGTATAATCGGCGTACGGAAAAATGTTAATTCGAGCACCGATGCGAATTGCAATCTTCGTTCAATAGCCGCATTTTCTACCTCTTCGCATTTTCTGCATCTTCTACTTCTAACGGTCTCCGCTAAGTATCCAATTTTCAAATTGCTGTATCGGAACGTTTCCTCCAAGAAGCACTTATTTTTAATGTGCCCGAGCATATTTTACGAAAATTACAGTCGATTGTATGGAATTGGTCGTGGTTGCACTGGCTGATCGTTACAGGACTGTCTTACTGATTACAGAAAAGTAGTCTACCGTTTAGCGACTGGTTCAAATGCAGATGATCACGCGCAATTTCATTTTAAGGTCGAAGATGTTTTCTGCCGCGTCTGACAGCTGCAGGAATTTTCCATTGTCACCCATAGGCATCGAACAAAGTGTGTCACGACAGAGGATGGAATCATGCTCTGACGAACGTAAGGGCATTTCACTTCAGAACGATTAACCTAGTATCATAGTTAACACCTAGACCGAATAAAAATGTTCTACGAAATCATGAGAATTTCTGAGCTTATTCGAAATCGTAGACTGACCATAACCGCACTATTCCACTTAAAACACAAGCCATCATCTGTTAATGTTTAAAGTTAGTTACATAGAGACTTGCTTGATGAATTGATTCTGATCATACCGAAGGAATTTTCATATTTTTTCGGTATTACTATAACCCGTATACTCTACTTAAAAGGATTGCATATCTTCCAAAACCATTGTTATCTACTGAATAAAATATAAAGATTGTAATATATTAAATTTTGAATCGTCCAATATTTGGTGCCTAGAAATGTCTGACTAAAACAGGAATATTTTGCTTCAGTGGATATATATCTTCATTATTCACCCACGACGTTTAGTTTGTATTTGTTTTGAATATTTGAGTCATATTGTTTTCATTTTCATTGCTATTTTTATTATTACATCACTATTATTTTACTATTATTATTATTTTTTTATTGTATTATTATATTATTATATTATTGTATTATTATATTATTATATTATTGTATTATTATATTATTATATTATTATATTATTATATTATTATATTATTATATTATTATATTATTATATTATTATATTATTATATTATTATATTATTATATTATTATATTATTATATTATTATATTATTATATTATTATATTATTATATTATTATATTATTATATTATTATATTATTATATTATTATATTGTTATATTGTTATATTGTTATATTGTTATATTGTTATATTGTTATATTGTTATATTGTTATATTGTTATATTGTTATATTGTTATATTGTTATATTGTTATATTGTTATATTGTTATATTGTTATATTGTTATATTGTTATATTGTTATATTGTTATATTATTATATTATTATATTATTATATTATTATATTATCATATTATTACTATTAATATTACTTATTGAATTTTGTGTAAAAAGATTAAAAGGGCATCTGACCCGTTGGTGCCAAATAAATTAAATTAAATTAATCCTCCGTCCGCTACTGTGCATTGCGTGCGACTGAGCCCAGCCCCTACGAACAAACCATCATTCTACCTCGACTGGGACCACAGAATCACGCGGAGGCATCACATCGATCAGAAAATCCCCGAGGCCCAGGCAACTTTCCGTAGAATTGCTAGACATCTGCAACTGAGCAAATTTCTATTTGCCCCGGGAGAAATGAATTGACGGCCGGAATACATGTCGATTAACCGGGAATCGATACGGAACTCCTCCCTGTCGGATGCAAAGAACGAGCACTCGATACGCTAAAGGAGAAATCGGAGTTTCTCGGTGCACGGGCGCCAGGCAACCGTTTCGAAAAATACATTCGCCTCCGAAATCAAGGCTCGAGAGCAGGACGTAGGCGAGGCAATAAAGACGCGCGGAGTAAATTCGGCTCTAATACGAACAGGTGGGCGTGGGGGATGGAGGGGAGGAAGGGGACTGTTTGAGCAAGAAGTTTCATTAGATAAATCGGAAACTCCGCTCGGAAACGCTTAGAGGCGATCCCGAAGCTTCGCCGTATAGTTTCGCTCTTAGATTTCGCAGCAATTCCGCGACGCTGCACGATCCGTTGCTATAATTGGATGCCTAGCGGCTGTTGGCGCATCCGACTCCTTCTGTTCTCAAAGTTCCACGGGACTGTTCGGTGTCTCAAATGAAATAAGTGGGAATCGTTTGATTGCGTAACGGCTGCTTCAATTATTAGTATCTCGCGTTGGCTTTCTAATTATCCAATCTCCCATCCAATCTGTATTGCGGCTCCGGTATGTCTCAGGCTCCCTTTCACGTGGCTCTGTTCCTTGGCTCTATTCACGGCGCCGTCTCCTGCCCCGGCATAGACGTAGCATGACACCGTTTATTGCAGTCGTCAATTAACATTTGTCAATACACGGTAAGATTGATTACTCAATGGCGAACCGAAGCATTAGAGCACAAATCAATTGATTCACTAGGCTAGAAATACATATGTATTTAGATAAGATAAACATGTACCTACGAATACTATGAAATAAGTTGTTAATAACAAAATACGTTATCGCGTGAGCAAAATTGTGACCGATATTATAAAGCAAATTATTTGGGATAATAAATAACTTGCTGGGATAATAAATTTTTTTTTAAAAAAGATTCTCAATCTGAACTTCATTCTTGAACATTGTCTGACCATTGCGCTCCCGTTCTACTCGAAACAACGCCCACAGCTGTTCTCGTTTACCTCTAGTTGAATTTGATGCGTTCACATTTGATGAATCTTTTATACATCGAAGAAATAGACATGAAACTCATACAATTTTCATTTCATGTCTCTGTTCTGCCAACGACGGTAGAGTTTGACCGAATATGATGTGTCCCATTCGCAGCAGTAATAATACTTTACCAACACCAACTGCGGGATCGCTTCAGACTGGCACGCTTTGTCAACAGGAAACTAACCGCCAATTGTGTTTTCGACGGTCGCTAGATAATCGAGAAAGTTGCTTACAGTTTCACCGCAAGGCCGATGAATTCACGAGGAGAGCAATTATCTTTCCGCCGTTTTCATTTCTCGCCGTCACGCGTCCATCTTGATTGTCCTTTCGTTGCTTTCGAAAGAGCTGCGGGAGATTCACGAGCGAGACGCGGCATTTTTATTCGCAACGCCTCCTCGGACAAGAGGGAACGACAATTAAATGTCCGGCAGATATTCGCGCGGGACTCGGCTTTGTAAGGAATGAATGAGGACTGGAGAAACTGGGGAAATAACTACAGCTGCAAGACAAATTCGCTGGGAGAAAGCAGCGCGAATAGTCGACCACGTTCGCACGGACGTTCCCTCGCAATCATAATTAACTCTACTTACTTCTACGTAAAATTGTTATCCAACCATGTCTTGAAATATCTTTTCTATAATTCTCTAAACACAAGATTTACTGGATTCGTTACAACAATAGATTCAATGTTTTTCATTTACCATTACATTTGTGAAGAATTAATTCAATAAGTTCGTTCCTACGAGCACACATTATGTCGAAAATCGCTAAAAATGTGAATAAATATATGGTCGATACTTAAATCATGCAAGACAAAACAGTTGTTTTTAGTGTTTCGTAAAACCAGCGTTAATATCAGAAAGTACTGACGTCTGATTAATATATTTGAACGACCGCTTATGATCGAAATATTACCTGAAGTTAATTTTCATGCTACGGAAAGTTCTACTAGCGTTTCTGTAGCAAACATTTGCCCCGATATCTCAAGATAATATCCTGCCCTCCCATCCTTAATATTGAAAGTAAACGGTGTCTGATCGTCGCAAGATATTTTCACTGGACAGATTAATTCAATACGATCCTGGATATTAGATCGGTCTTCTAAATACACACGAGGAAAGATAATACTGGACTAAATCGATGGTAATAGTCTCTGGTGTCAGACTATTACAGGAATATATTATTGAACGTAATAATCTCAGTTTCATGTTTGGAACTTGACACGTGCGGCAATAGTCCGCCGAATGGACCGTTACGTTTGTTCCTAGATTAACCTCGCCGCTGTCTGACTAGCGCTGGAATATTCTACTGAATATGATACGTTCCAGTACCGCCGGCTTAACTGTCGACTTTAGTGCTCTTCGTTAATTGTTCGATGATGCTCTAGTCTACTGAAAGCGACTGTAAATTTATGTACTTCACGATCACCGAGGATAGCATACAGTTGATGATGACACTGTTGAAATTATAAAATATAAAGTTACATAATAATTTATTTCATTATATTTAGGTATATATACATATAAGTTAATTAACTTCTCTTTTGTTTATTCAATTCTGAATTGAGATATCGACGTTGATATCATAGTACCGGGAGAGTGATTAATTAAACATTGTCATTACAGGATTCCGTTTGGCAAATCTAAGATATTGTCCACAATTTCATTGACTTGTGCAATCACAAGTGCAGAAAATGTGCGTATAATGCTGACGTCATTCAAGCAATATTGTAATATTTAAACGTACATACTTATTTTTCCTCTTCTCTTCAAACATAAATAGTATGTTATAGAGCCATGGTAATAATCTCATTTTATCTCAAATTTATTCCATTTTATCTTATTAAGATTTGTAATGTCAACTATGTCATTACTATCTAATGTCAACTGTCAATTTGACACCAATGAACAAATTCAATTAGCGAAACAAAGGACGGACGAGTATTAAATTAGGTTAATACTTCAGTGTGTAACAGATTCTATTAATTCATTGCTGTCTAGAAAAAGATTGAAAATGCCCATTTTTGTTCACGGTTGAACAATTGATATAAATTTCTCCTTCTTACCCTGCACACATCAGGTTTAAATAAAATTGCCACTAAAAGGACATATAATACTAAGTTAGTAAAATGAGAAACCAATGTCTCCAACAGCTGTCAAGAAAAATTAAAAATGCATTTTCCATAGCCAGTTGAAAACCTTGTATTTAATATTCTACACCTAAGTCTAAAATCTAAGCATAATCAGGTGTAAACGAAATGTCCGCGAGAACAACACATTACCGTGCCAACCTATTTCAAAAAACATTGCGCGCTCCACTGCGTTCCCAATAATCTTTGCACACCAAACGGCAAACACCTCGCTTAATCCCATGGCAACAAAAATGGGATCCTCTTCGCGACTTCCTAAGAAACCAGCTTCCAACAGATTCTGCACTGTTAATCCAGCTTACTGTCCAGACCGCCGCGAGATCGTCCATTAGATCATTTATCAAAGTAACAACACGCGAAACGGGGGCGGGATCGTGATCCCGTCGACTCGCCGCGGCGAGAAACAATCAAGAAAATCCTCGTCGTAGCCGCGTGGCGCCGCGACGACGGTGGTTGCGTCCCGTTCGTGGAATTATGATCGACGATCTAAACTGTCGCTGGCTCGTTTTGCGGAAACGGGACGCGTGGTCGGCGAGGCGAAGAGAAAGGGCGGCGCGAAGGGATAGGAGGCGCGAAACAGCGGGAGAGTGGACGAAAGTGTAGGAAGGTAGGGTAGTAGGGAAAGAACGGTAGGGGTTGGAGGTGGCAGCGGGGAAGGGTGGTGGTTGATACGTTTCAGGAGGGTAGTGTTGATGCAGTCGCAGAGCCAGTCAGTGGCTGCCACGGCACAGAGGCGGGCGCGTGCTCCCGTTCGAGCGGTTCGCGAACACGATGACCGGAAACGGGCGCGAAGTCATGACAGAAAATCAGCGCCGATCGCGGCGAGATTAAAATCGTAGAAACTACGAACCTTCCTCTGTCGAACCCTGTGCGGCGCTCTTCGATATATCTCGAGTAATTCGATGAAAAAATCTGATATCGCGCATCGGCCACGTTCAGACGTTGGATAAAATGTGATCGGCTGCCAACGGTTCGGTGACTCTCGAATAGCTTGGCAGACGAGTCGGGGTCGAGTTTCGCGTGTCTCGACTAACTGTGCCGGAAGAAATGTATAGGAAGAATCAAACAGGTGGACGGAAAATCCGAAGGGTCTTACGGTGCCCGAACCTTCGCGGTTGTATTTCGTCGGACGTCGTTTAGAATTGCTCGGGGAAAAGGAGTGTCGTAAGCATTGTCGATCATTGCTCCTTGTACAGTGCGATCGTTCGGTTCAGGGCTTTCCGGCATTCGGGGAAGCATATCACGTGCTCTGCCCGGGATAAAGGGCTCGGATCGAGGCGGACGACGGTATAATTTCGAGCGGGATTACGCCCGACAGGCGACACAACGTGAAAACCACTTTGTGAGATTGCTCATGGAATGCACGTCACGGACTTGACAGGCGTAATGCGTCCCCGGAATTCGCTTCGCTCGAATGCCGCCGTGAATTTCTTCGAATTTATTCGGCTCTGAGACCGACTGATCTCGGGCTGATACCTCGCAAAAGCGTAATCGGGCTAATGTCTGTAATGAGAGCGATAAGGTATGGAAAGCTGTTATTTTCCGTCTGAAAAGGTTACTCGGTCGTGCGAGAGCCCGCCGGTGAAATTTGTTAATGAACTATTTAATTGGCTGATATACTTGTCGAGAACGTGGTTCCGATATTGTCGCGCGGTAATTAACATTTACGAGATGGCCTTTCGAAAAATCGACCGCCCGTTATGCATGACAGGTGGAGTGCAGGGACGCTTGGCAACAAGGCTCGTTAAGGGCGTAATCGTCGGCGAACCCGTATTTAACAGCGATTCGCGGTTTTTATCGTGCATCGGGTCACAAGAATTTGTCGGAGAACGCTTAATAGGTCTTGCAATAATTTGTAATTTGACAACGTATGATTAAAGGTACAACACTTATCAAATATATGGAACCAGTACGCGATAGACGAAGACTAAAATTTGCCGGACGCTTTAATTAAAAATCGATACCAGTTTGAACCAAAGCGTGTTCTCGTGCAACTCTGACTCTAATGTTTATCTTAAAGTTGATTTTCAACGTTGATCTCCTTGTATTTTGAAAATTGTGAAACGAAAATTTAAATAATTCACAATGTAATATTATGTAACAATTCATTCGATGATACGGTAGGTGCTCTCTTATCCGAAGGTTTATTTTTGTAATAATGACACCAAAATATTTTATTATCTAAAAATTTCATTCAACTAGGCGATAATGAATCGAAATAATGCAATCATTATGTCGTGGAACGTTCGGATACCAAAATATTGTGAAAATAAATGTTCCGATAAGAGAATCTCTACTGTAATACATTCAAAACTTCGTTACAGTGCATGCAGCATAATCGTGAAATAATATTAAACATTCCATCCATCAATGGAAGAATGATAATCGATGTAAAAACTGGTCTGACGAAGGCTGGAGTATACTACTTTACGTTCAATGTTTCAGAAACACTAAAATTTTCTTTATTTGTTTTATTGTTTTTGTTTCACTGCACAACTCAATTGGACATTAATTTTCAATGGCGTGCTTAGTTCGATGATTAGTTTAATCTTTTATTTGCAATTTTTAAAGGTTTGGATTTACTTGTGATTGTGAATATTTTTTGATGAATAGACCGTAGATTTTATGCATTTATGTTAAAAATGATTAGCCGGGTACAAAAGCGTGCAAACGTTAAAAGAATTTATATATATTACCACGCTATTTACGAGTTATTAAAATGATTTAACGAGAAAATATATTTTCATTTAATTTCTGTTCTTCGAAATTGATACAGACAATGTTTACTTTACATAAAGAACTACATCTTACGATCAACGTTGCTTCATTTTGCATGTTTTCTTGTAACGGTATTTGCACTCTCCGATCGAGACGAAGATATTCTACTTTAGTGCTACTGGCAACCAGACTTGATCTATCTGTCACCGACATTACGTCAGTGTTGAATCGCCGTCTACAAGCTACTGAGCAACAGCTGGGACAGGATGTCTGTTGCAAACCCATTCTACTTAATTAACGCGTATAATCAATCCCAGGAGAACAAGATCTGACCACTGTAGGAGGCCATTCTACGCCAATTTAGTAACGTCCGATGGTTGCAAGGATATCTTAGTCAACGATCAAACATGATCGATCAGATAGCAGTTCTGCCTTTGTGTGACATCCAAGTGTCATGGAATGTAAAAGCATGTATCGTTTGATTGTGAATCGAATGGCTCACTTTAATTTCGATCATTCTCACTTGATGTATCTATTCTTCACAATTGACGTTCAAGCAATTATTTCTTGACAATTTATTAGAAAATATAGATTTTACGTTAAAATTGCCCCATGTATTTCGAGCCCGGTAACTACGAGCTACATATGTTGCGCGCACATACCAAAACCAAAAGGCAGAATTTAATGGGGATACCTGACTGAATGGTGCTTTGTGGTTGAAGTGAACATCATCAATGACCACAGTACCTTCGCACCGATGCTATCTGCCCAGCCCTTTTCAATCTCTAAATGTCAATTAGGTATTTCCCTTTCAATTTAAATCACTGCTCTCAATGTTCAAAAGCTTTCGTTTGATAATCTCAAGTGAACAACAAATTACGAGTCCTCGCAACTCGATAATTATTTTTCAGTGATAAATTCAATAAAACTTAATCAATTCTACTGAAAATTTTCAACGCTTAATTTTCAACATTTCTAGCAACCAATTCGCTGTAAATGTTCAATATTTTATATTGCATTCTTGAAATTACCATTTGACAGTCCGGCTGAAACTTGTGAATAGAGAAGTGCTGTTGGAAATGAAAAATTTTAAAATACAAGAACTAAAGAGACAAAAGAGTCTCTCTCGGATGTTGAGAGACGTATAATAATTTTCTGTAAAAATTGTCGTTCACGTTGATACCATGAACATATATTTTTCGATGCGTCCGATCAATTTAAGCACACGCTACTTACAAACGCTAAAGGTATTTAATTTTTATAGGCAATTATTAAATTCAATTTCACCACCGAACGATCTGATCACACAACTATGCGTATCCCCTGAATAGTCTGACCTCATTTAAACTATTCCGATGAAGCGTTGCAGTTTAAACAACGAAATAAAAAAAAAAACCGAAGTAATTAATTTCGAGCGAGATCGTGTGAATAGTGCTGACACTGTCTGATTAATGCAACCACTTTCTACGTAATTACTACTCCATTAAGAAGGATCGATATAGTCTCGTTCCTACACTTGAATGGATTGGAAATTCGAACACCCTTCCGAGCAGTTAAACCAGAAATGTCTACCGCGTATTCTAGGCACTTCCTGAATCAAGAATATTCTACTTAATGAGTCTTCTGATGGTAGAAACCTGCGCATTGATCTTCAGTTACATTACCCAGTTGGAAGTCCCAAGTCGTTAATCAATGGAAACAAAAGATTGCATTTTGTGACACTCGTCCGACCGGTGCAGGATTAATTTACTTCAGTGTAATGCAAGAACCTATGCACTCGAGTGCACAAACTTCCCATGAATCACGGATAACCATATAGTCTACTCATTGTGTAGAAGACAGTTCGATCAATGCAGAACTTTTCTGCTTTACTGCTTCGCTCGTGACATATAGTCTTTAACTTTCCAAGTATCAATTTTTCAAAAATCAGCAAAATCAAACAAAGATCTCTGTTACTATTATCCTGGTTAGATTCTATCATTGGCTGACTACACATATTCTTCTTCTTCGACGTCAACACTTTCTCTAAACATACTACTAAACAAGTATTACATTCTATCAGTTACAATTGACACGGAATAGTGCACATTAGTTTCACAATGTACATACTGTCTTACAAATTGGTCTGATCAAAAAGTCTAATTCTATTTAGAAACAACTGATCCTCTTCTATTCTTTAACCCTTTCGCTGCGGAACGCCTAAAAATGAATTACTCTCTCAGCAGCCGACGCGATAGTAGATTGTCTGTACGAACGACACGATACGCGCGACGCTCGTAAGACGGTGTGTGAAACCGATTTTGCTGGTCTTTTCTTTGAGGCGACTGGCCGACACGGCAGCCAAACAATAATAGTAATAATAATGATAATAACAATTTTAGTAATTTTTAATAATCTTAAATAATATAGACAATTAATATAATATATTATAACAAAATTTAATAATCGAGCACCAGAAGGCGCTGTTCGCTGAGAGAAAGTGTCTATAGCCGACCGCCAAAAGGCGCTGTTCGCAGCAAAAGGGTTAAGCAAGGAAATAGATCTTCCACGTGATACTAGTCACAGTTCCGCAATATTGCAACCGTATACAACACAATACTGTCAAGGCTTAATTGAAACATTGTCTGACCTAAAAGACCAATTCTACTCGACTCCACACTTTCGCGAAAACATTCATCACTCAAATGCTACTCATTTTCACTGGTTGGCTAAAACGTAAAATGTAAAAAAGAATCATTTGATTGCTCAATTTGTCAACATTATTAAAAGACGAAATACAGTTTTAATTAATTATGGATTCATACAAAATTCTATTCGACTTTCGTTTAACCAGCCATACTATTCTACTACCTCACATTTAACCCTTTGCACTCGAAGCCATTTTAAGAGTCAATCCAAAATAATTTTTCTGACTTACAGTACTTCCATTTTCTACGACAAAGTGCATTTTATGCACACGAAATTGCGTCTCGTGATTCGTGCAACACAGTTTATACTTTTAATAATATTAAAAATCTAAACTTCGATAATATAAAAATGATCTTAGAACGTGGCATAAGAATTTTACTGGTGCCTCGGAGTCACCACTCGAGTGCAAAGGGTTAAAGGGTCACGGTGGCGAGAGTCCATCGAACTTAAAATCCAGAAACGTTATCCTAAAGTAGAGGTTTCATGCTTCAATCTGAGATAAACGCCATCATACCACGATGATTTTTCAGGGAATTATCGTAAGTCAACGTTGGCCAATTTCCATTCGAAATTTCTCTATTCTATAATATTTTTGAGCAGTATACCTTCGCCCAGGTCTGTCTTCTTTCACTGGGCAACGGAACTTCGACCGTAGCTCCCCGAACTGACGCATGGCGCCACGTAGAGATTCAGTCCCGACAACAAAGTAATCACGTAGCAGTGATCGATCCGCGAACTCCCGGCATCAACAGAATCGTAGTTTCTCCGTGGCGAAACGCAACAGGTAACACGGCGGATCGAATCGTTGCGGTGCTGATTATGGTGTCAGGTCACGCTTGTCGGATTTCAAACAAACAAAAAATATATTCGCTCCGCCATCCAAAAATACGCGAGCAATTTGGCGCGGGCAGTGCGTCGTGTCGACGTAGAGGATCTCGCGAGAGAGAAAGGGAGAGATCCAGAGAGAGAGGGAGAGAGAGAAAGAGAGAAAGAGAGAGGTTCTGGAGCGCAACAGGTTACAGCACGTAACAAATCGCCGCGGTGCGCAACGAGCAACGAAACACGCCGATGAACACCGTGTTTCTGTCGAGATTCCGCGGCGAACGCGCGAATACACGCGCCGAGGACTCGCAAGTTTTTAATTAGCTCGCGGCTGGCCCGTTATCGACGCGACCCGCCAAGCTGAATCGCAAGCAATTTAAACTTCCGACGCCGTCCCGGTACCAGCTGGCCGACGCGTCCCGAAGTTCAGCCGAAGGCAGCCCCGAGATTATCCAATCACAGAATTCCGATAGGTTCGCACCGCTTCCGTGCCCATTGTAATCGACGCGCTTTGATCTCGCCGAGCGACGGATAAAGGTATCGCGGTATTGCTCGCTCGGTACGCGTTATCGTCCCCGGAATCCGTCGTGGATATTTAAACATGGGCGAATTGTCTGGTTTCGAGATTGATTGGTTCATTATCCGTAGAGACGCCCCGCATTTTGCAATGCGCTTCGTGACTGGCATTCGTCCGAAGACATAAGAATTCGCTGAATAATTTATTACGGCTTATACACTGAATCGAGTCTACGGTAAACCCCGGTATAACGCAATGCGGTTTAGTATTGTAATAAATCATGCTGCACGAAAATTTCTCATTATTATCGTGAATAATGTTAATATCGTGAATGGATGAAACGTCGCATTTCACAGATATTCAATACGCGAAATCATTTCATAAATTCATTATGTAATTATAATTAGTTGCATGTAACCGGGAAGACATCATTTTAGCATTGATCGTTAATTACTGCCTAAATCGCTCGCAGCTACGTTCTAAATTTGGATTTTATTATAAAATGCGTTTTACGAAAATTTACGCTGGATGAGAATGGTGATCGCAAAATTTTCGGAACGTTTTATGAATTCGTGTTAAACGGAAGTCGACTGTGCATTGTGCAGTGTTTTTATGCGATTTTAATTCATTGTATAAGATTAAATTCTTGTCATGGAATGAACAGGCTCTTTCATTTGCTCTTGTAAATTCCTCGTCCACGAACAATGACGAAATCACATAATCAGAGAAAGACAAATACAGACAGTACAAAGAGTCCTCTGACATATTTAGTAATCCACTATTTGACCACGTAATCAAAATTGAGATGAAAAAATCCTCTCTGGTATCAGCATTAAATTATCTACTTGAGAAAGAATATATAAATCAATCGAATAACTATAATGAATACTATAATAACTATAATCTATAATATAGGATAACTATAATTTATAAATAGGATAACTATAATCTAACTGTAATGAATCTAGAAAACATCCAACGAAAGCCGCAGAAATGTTTTCCTTCATTTCGTAACGCTATCGCGAGTCTCTAATTCATTGTTTGTATCCCATTGATTGGTACAACGTTATTTAACAAATTTGATCAGTTGCAGAGGCATTAGTGCAAACTAGCTGTCTCTGCACGGAAATTTCGGACAAACCTTTGGAACAACAGTCACTCCCGCAGAAACCGTCAAGTGTCAAATAACAAACGCAGAGTACACGTCGCGGTATTTGCAATTCAGGTAATCAGCCAAATTTTTCGCGGCGCTAGCGGCCGATCGGTGAGTTTCGATTGTCAACCGAGTTCTTGTTCGAGAGCGCATTGAATGACGTTGATTACACAGAACGAACGGACCACCGGGAATTCACGGTGTCGGTTTCGCGATAAAGCATCGACCGATTATCTGAGTTCCGTTGGCCTTCCGGTTATTTTACCGTTCGCAATGCTTTGTAATCCCGCCCATTACTTAAACACTTGGCAATTGGCACTTAGACATCTGGTCTGTTTATGGAATTTTTTTAAGCGACCCACGGGAAATTCTAGCAACTTCTGGCGCGCTTTCGTTGCAATGCTCTGGCACAAAATTGCGAAGTCTGTGTTCTACTTACAAAATCGTGAAAATATGATGAAAGCTTTCGCGTCACACATATGTGTACACCACGATTTCGTATTTCACGAAAAATTGTAACACACGGCATGAGATTTAGAGAATTCGTAGCTTCTCTTTGATGACATTCTTATCATATTTTAGAAGAGGATACGATGTATTTAATACGATAATTAGAATAAATATAACTATATACGCGAGTGATGCTGATAGCGAACGCGTTAAATATTTAAATAACTGTTTCTGAGCTGTTACACATTGTTTTCAATTTTGAAATCTATGTGACGAAATGCGTGAGTCGCTAAAAGTTATAAACTATAATTTTCATTAACAATGTAAAACGGTGAGAGTTGCTAATTATCCAAACGATGCAAAAGCAAAACAGTTTCGCAATTCTGTGACAGTAACGTAGACAACTTTTAATGATAGGTTATTCACATGTCTGATTAACTACACGAGCGTTAATTGAGCGGAAGTTATTAATTAGGTGTCCCGCTACATAATTAATGAAGTAATGTGTAGAATATAATATTATAAGTTTAACACAGAGGAAAATGTGATCGCCTGGGATTCGTTTTTCAATTTAATGTGGAAAGCTCTCTTAGGGAGATGAAAAATTCTCTGGAATAATACAGATGGAATCAATTACGATAATACAACGAAAATACAAGGAATTTAATTGGTACGTGATCTATGAAGTAGTATACTCGGCCGAAGTTGTAACTTTAAGCATCGTTCCATTTTAAATCAGTTTAAATCGGGGATTGCTTAAAAATAGGACAGTACCCACTTAATCCAGGCTCAACTGCGATGTAATACTGTTTCAAGTTCAACTCATACTGAAATTTCATGAAAGTCCATACAGCACGGAGCGTATAAGGCTTACCCTATCAGCGTTGAATGTATTAAGCAAGAGGAGAGGAAAACCGGAGAGCACACATAATTTTTCCAGCCAAATTTGCTTAGTCTCAGAAACGAGAATATATATGAATTTTAATACATTTCCTGTCGCAATCTCTTTAGCTTTATCGGAAAAATGGGAAACGAAATTATACGACGAAGCTATACAATTTTAAACCTAGAAAATGTATCAATTTTAATATGAAATCGTCGAATAAACGAAGAATGAAATCAATTTAACCGCATTATTAATAAATAATCATGATTGAATAGTCGAGAAAAAACGCCTAGGAGTTACAGAATGTCGTTTTTCAATCCTTAAGAAATAAAATTACTGAAAACCAGAATTCAATGATCACCGATCATTAACGATGAGAAGAACTGCATCACCGATGAATAATCGTAACAAAATAATCCAAAGGACCCCTAGAAAATAAAGAATGTCATCTTCCAATTCTTAGGCAATGAAATTGATAAGAAACATTATTTAATGATCATTGATCGTTAACGGGAAAAAATTGTGTCACTAAAGAACAGTCATAACAAAATAATTTAAAAGAGCTTTAGAAAATAAAGAATATCATCTTCCAATCCTTGGACAATGAAATTGATAAGAAACATTATTTAATGATCATTGATCGTTAACGGGAAAAAATTGTGTCCCTAAAGAACGGTTATAACAAAATAATCTAAAAGACCTTCAGAAAATAAAGAATATCATCTTCCAATCCTTAGGCAATGAAATTAATAAGAAACATTATTTAACAATCATTGATCATTAACGGGAAAAAATTGTGTCACTAATGAACGGTCATAACAAAATAATCTAAAAGACCTTTAGAAAATAAAAAGTATAATCTTCCAATCCTTAGGCAATGAAATTAATAAGAAACATTATTTAACGATCATTGATCGTTAACGGGAAAAAATTGTGTCACTAAAGAACAGTCACAACAAAATAATCTAAAAGACCTTTAGAAAATAAAGAATATCATCTTCCAATCCTTAGGCAATGAAAGTAATAAGAAACATTATTTAATGATCATCGATCATTAACGGGAAAAAATGGTGTCACTAAAGAACAGTCATAACAAAATAATCTAAAAGACCTTTAGAAAATAAAAAGTATAATCTTCCAATCCTTAGGCAATGAAATTAATAAGAAACATTATTTAACGATCATTGATCATTAACGGGAAAAAATGGTGTCACTAAAGAACAGTCACAACAAAATAATCTAAAAGACCTTTAGAAAATAAAGAATATCATCTTCCAATCCTTAGGCAATGAAATTAATAAAAATAAAAAAATTGTGTCATTAAAGGATAACCGTAACCCAAAACAATCGAAAAAAACCCTTGGGAAACGAAGAATATCGTTCATCGACCCCTATAAAATCAGTGATAATCGCGACGTACCAAATTTAAGAAAGCAATCTCGAATGCTGCGCACGTTTGATGCAATCACCCCGTTGCATTTACATGCATCCTGTGCATTCCACACCGCACACGAACATCCCCTAATTTTCCACGGGAAGTTACGTCCTTCCGCATACTGTTTCCACGCGTAACTTCTCCGGTGGTATATTCCCGGGACGTAAAGCGATTTCGCGGTTCCAAGGGACTTGAAATCTTGCCTCTGGCCGGCCGATGTTGCCGAACGACCGCCGCCGCGCGAATCGACGTCCGTCATCAGCGGTAAAAGCGCTTCCCGCGAAAGAAAGCCGGATTCCAGCCCACGGGCCGAACGATCGCTGTAGCCGTGCCGTCGAACCGCTATCGACCGTAATCAATATTCAGTCCGCAGAGAGCCGAGTGCCGGAGTTCCGTAAACAGAACCGAGGCCCGGCGGATTTCCGTTGCTTTCGCACAGTAGCGTCGATCGCCTGGCATCCGGTGTGGGCGCGAACGTATCGCGTTGCCAGCCTGCAATGCGACGGGCCGAGATACGGATCCGTCGAGGACCGAGCCGCGGGACGCGTGACCATTCCGCCGACCCTAACCGCTTAGAGCCAGCGCGGACGTCCGAGGCGTAACGGGGAAACGTGGCCGGGTAACCGCAGCGCGAACGGCGCCAACGATGAAGTCATGAAGCTTTTGTTGCTCGCACTGCTCGGCGTGGTGTGCTCGGCCGATTACGAGCCGCGGGACAGGTGGCCGTCGGTCCTCGCCCGATCTAGAGAGGATCCGGAGCTGGAGACCGCTTTCGATCTCCTGGAACGATCGAATCTCGCGAGGAGCTTCCACAAGATAGAGCTGCGCGGCGACGGTAGCAGAGTCAGCGATGAGAGGATACGGTCCAGGGCTCGCCAGAGCCTGTTACGCTTCGAGAACCCGGAGACTCATCATCCCATACGCCACGGCCGGAGACAGTTCCGATCCATGGACCTGAACTCTCACGAGCCAGTCATCTGGCCCGTGAAGAAGGAGGCTGTCGTCGAGGGCGACCTCGTGCTAGGTGGACTGATGATGGTGCACGAGAGGGAGGAGACCTTCGTCACCTGCGGCCCCGTCATGCCACAGGGTGGCGTCCAAGCCCTCGAGGCCATGCTTTACACCCTGGATAAGCTGAACGAGGGGGAGGGCATTGTGCCAGGTGTCAAGATTGGCGCGCACATCCTCGACGACTGCGATAAGGACACCTACGGGTTAGAGATGGCGGTGGATTTCATAAAGGGTGAGTACCGGCTGATCTTGCCATGCTTTCTTGGGGGTGCTGGGATGGAATGGGCGAAGCAGCGATGGATTGGAAACGAGTGGAGCATGAGGGTGTTTGCAGGATTTTTCGAATCGTTGCACAGCGGTCTGGGTGGCTATAATTTCTGACCGTACGTTCAATTTTTCGACCTTCTTGTTCCAAGGAAATCTTCTTTCTACGTATGCTAGAGCGTCTGTTATCCGAACTTGGACGTGTTTTGTCATGTTATAGGACGCGTGTTTTAGCTAATTGCCTTCTGTCAAAACTTATCGCCAAGAAAACGATTGTGCAGGTTCAATTCTTTTATTGTTAAACAGCGTATCGGGACATCTTGCTGGAGAAGATTTGCAAGTCGAATACGATTTCGTGGATATCATTCTTTACCTCTTAACACTAAACCTAGCGAACAGTAATACTAACTGACATGTACTGCTTCACAAAAGTGAGAGGACCGAATTTATTTTGAATTTGTAAAGTTTTTGTTATAAAACTTGCTCCAATAATATTAGTTATGCAAGCGTTTCCCACGAAAAAGTCTCGGAACTTTGCAGAATTGCAAAATAAGAAAGCGGTCACTTTGACTGCGGTAGGTTTAGTGTTAATATAACATCATTGCTTTAATCAATCACAAATCAGTCATTGAGGCTGTCGAAAGGCATTACCGAAAGACAATTTAACAACTTAAAATTTAACAAGACTTATAAAAGAATGTTCAGAATGGTCGAGAATTTTGGATTCCTTCTAGATTTTTACAGCTACGTTAATTAGCACTTCTTCATTAGCAATAATTACCTTTTGTTTCTTATAAATGATTAATTACTTTTATTCTTAGATTATAAAAATATTTAGTAGATTATATCAATTCTTTAATACACAGAGTTCAATATCGACTGAAGTATTAATTAGCAACTGCAATGTGCAACAACGTTGGCTGAGCGTTCAGTATCAGATATCTGTACTTTTCGATTCGTGTTTCGTTAAATAAATGGCTTGAGATTCGAGCAATTTTTCAAGATATCGAATTACGGTTAAATAATAGCTTCGTAAAAGGGAATTCACGACCTCGTGCGAACAAACACGAAGTTATCAGTGTTTAAACGATTTTTCCATGGAAAATCTTGCTCCGGTTACACAGCCATTTAAATACCTCATTCGTTTGGGTGAAATGCAACGTCTGCTATCAACCGCCGTGGTATCACGTGACAGGGAGAATTAGGGCGTCGGTCCTTGCACCGTAATAGGGAGAGATGCGGCGGCGACGGCGAAGTTGCAACATTAAGCCGCGTAACGATTTTCTTGAATCGTTAGCTCGGTTACTTCTTGCCACGACGACGACAATAAAGAATGAACGAGTTGAGAGAGGGGTCTACCAGCGTGAGTACAACGCTTTCACCCGCGGTACCGGCCCGATAATTATCTCAGCCATTAGGGATTCGCAGCTGGAATCGTGTGCTCGCGATGAACACGCCCTTTCGTGGGGATCTCGGGACGATGCGAGCTAAACGTTGAAGAAAATTCAGTGCAATATCTCACCTCGCACCTGCACCCACTTTCTTTTGCTTTCGAGGAGAAAAGCGAACGCAGCGTTGACAAAAAGATACAAAACGGAACAGACGATCGAAAGCTATTGTTACTGATTTGACACGTAATCCAGTCTTACGTCAAATAATTTTGAAATCGTTTCAATACAAAGTAACTCTGTTGCAAGCACCGATGGTTATGGCTAATTTCATGGCTAATTTTAAAGAGACGAGTCTCTGTTTCGTAGACACGATCATTATTTTGATCAAGAATCGTCGTTAACAACCGCACTGTTTCGAACAAGGCCGCTTATATCGAGGATTTTTTGTATCTTCCAGATCTCCGAGGATTTGTAGAAATTTCTTTTCGGAAACGAAGCCACATTTTTAACAATTTGTATCCGCGGAGCTCGTGGATCATTCCCTCGGCCATTCTAGAGCCAAATAGAGCAATATTATTTCTCCCCTAATATTTTTATTAGCGGGAGCAGGGCGGTCCGACTTATACAGAGTCATTCTACTTGATCCGTGGCAACAGCTCGGCAAAGAGTCGACAATATTTTCTCTTCGCCTAATATTAATATATCTTGCCCAGTAGTGTTTTCATTTCGCGGATGCTTGGGGTCGTCTGACATGTACCAAGATATACTGCTTAATTCGGAGAAAATATTACGGCACTATGTGCACCGAACTGTCTCTCTGTTTGAAACGTTTAGGGATGTACAAGTCTGCTTAGATTCCCGATGGCTGCAATGTTGTCTCCTGAACAATCGTATGCTAGTTGCTGCGGAAGAAGCATCGCCGCTTTAATTTATGGCACGTCTTCGTTCACCGCGGCTTCATTTGCATTCATTACGCACTCTAATTTAATCTAAGATACTCTACTTTGTTGCGGATACGGGAACGATCTTTAACTGATGCACGCCGAAACTGCGGAACGATAATTGAGAGACTGCGAATCAGTTTCTACAATGATCCAGCGCCGTCGGATCAAATTAGAAAAATTAAATGCAGCACTTTTTGCTGTCGCGTTTGGACGAAGCATTGTTTCACTTATATTTTTCGTAGGCAACGATAAAGAGAACGATTCCCCATGAATCGCCAACTCGAGAACACACAATTGTTTCCACACGAACTTCCGTTCCCGGGATAATCGACTTCGAAAGTTTGCCCGACAAGACCGCGGCCATATTTCCAAGAAGTAGAAACAGCGAGTCATGGACAGACACGTTACGCGATTCCTATTGAATGGCACGCGTGCCTGACAACTGTGCAAACTCGACTGCGCCCGGAACGAGAAGTTGCATCGACATAAAATTTCTCCGCACGTTTTTTTCCTATTCCACATTTCGCTGTGCGCGATATTCTTCTCGCTATTTTATTGGGCCGTTCGGTATATCGTTTCGTTCTAACGCGAGCGAACGAAGGACGATTTTTGAATGGTCGCAGCAAACGAAGATAAACTTTTCGACGTTTTTCTGGTAGCTTTGAAATCTTACGCTCGTCGAAGTCCCGTTCCTTTGCCGGCGAAATGTTGAACCGAGCGCTTTCTTAACATCCTTACGGAACGAAATTGTTTCGTGAAACGAAACAAACTTTCCGAACGACCCGATACATTCTTGATACATTCTCTATACAACAGCTATTTCTATCAGCTTAGCAAAGGGAACAACGTCGAAACAAACAGGTCGATATAAAGTTCGTGGGTGTAGCAATTTTTATCCGGGAGTGTACGCGAACGAGCACGCGAGTCACGTACCTACGGATTTAAACGGCCCGGACTTCCTTGATTACGCAGCAATTAACCAAACGCTACCGGTGACAATGCAGGCTACGTGTCCCCGAATTTCCACGGAAAATTGTTCGGCGTGAGACGGTTGCCAATGAATCAACGCACCGGCAGTTCTATAAATAATTCGCCATTGTCGCGCGGGTGGTCAGTTCGATACCGTTATTACAGCTCATCAACCCCCGTGATAATGGCGATCGTCGTCCGCGAGCTCGCGAAAGTCCGCAAATAATTTATGCCGCGACAGGCTGACACGCGAGCGCGATTCTGTGTAGGTATAAGCAATTTTCACGTCACTGTCGGCCGGTACTCTTTGTGCGCATTAATCGAATTTCCGGTGTCCGTTCAACGTAGGCTTTAATCGCGTCCCGGTTATAATCGCCAAATTGCAGACTCCCGGCTTTCTTCGGCTCGTGTTCGACAAAACGCCGTGCACCGACACAACCGGCCACTTTTGTTCCCACTGAAAGCGTGTACTCTAGTTTAGAACGCGCTTTTATTTCTTTCGGGAATTTCTTTTTACACAGAGAAACTGTGCAACTCCTTGCATCGGCAATTTTCAGATATATTTGTTACTCTTTCAACAATATTTATAAATCTTTACATCGAGAAATAGTCAAAATTGATGATTGCCAGCAGTGGAGCCTATTACTGTGGGGTAATCAATCGCTCTGCCTTTGATTTAACTTTAATATCTATCGAATAAGACATGTTACATTTTTTAATTCTTGTTCATTGTTTCCTTTTTAATAAAATGAAAAGATTATTCGATCAATATAGAGTCAATTATGCCGGAAAACAAAACAAACCATATCTTTCCGACACAAAATCCGATCGTGAAGCTCCTGCAAAAATTCTTCCGTAAAAAAGCGACCGTTTCTTCGCGCATTTTCATTTGTTAAATGCCTCGACTTTTTCTCGCCCCTCGACTTCGTCGCCGCGAATTCGTTACATCGGTAGTTTGTAGGTTAAGCGCTTATCGATCCACGGTGTCCCTCGCATCCTGTTTTTCTGCATCCCTGCACGTGTCTTATTTGCCACACTTCTAAAAGTTATTCTCATTTTCTGTTCGAGATATCCGGCTGCCTCGTAAGCATTGCAAATTTTATTCTATTTTCTCGAACGTGACAACTAAAGTGCGGATCATCGGAGGAAATTGAAAATAGCAAAGAAGGCGAAAGAATATCAGAATCAAGCATGCCAAAAATTATCAATGAAATTACCATTTTGCTCCTGTATCTTGCAATCGGTACAGACAATTTTAGACAATTTTTATTTTGCATAAAGGAATCGGGAGAAAAGTGGAGAAAATACTAATTGTGTTCCTGCATCTTATCGTTCAAGAATACGAAACATGATCCCACTTATATCCGTGAAATTTATATTTCAAATAATTACGTAATGGTTTGCATTACTTATGGTATGACGTAATATTTTTTCTACTTTGTTAAACCCCCGTTTCTGTTCAGCCGTGAATGCTGTTGTAACGGATTGAACGACATGGAGTGAGTGGGAAACCCGAAAGGGGAATGCTGCCTGATGTTGTTTTATTCTCGAGTTTTCTGTGTTACGACTTGTTGCCATAAGTTCGAGTGGTTTACGTCGACTGAACAGAACATTGGGTTAAATAAGATATACTGATATAGGTCAGACCGTAATCAGAAATTTGTAGAATGGTTTTGTCTAAAAGAATATTTTATTCGACTTTATAGAACATTTGTAATGACAGTGTTTCATGATCGCGGTATAGAGAAGAATAAGTAGAACGTTCCTGCATCAATCAGACAACAATGTATAGAGGAGAATCAGCTACAGAATCAGTATTAATGTAACAATGCTGTTTTCTGTAATATTTTTTTTCACTTGTAGAGAAATGATACACGGAAACCATGAATTGATAGAACTATACAGAACCATAAGTAGAGTATCCCTGTAATAGTCGGACAACAATTCATGCTGAGATATGAAGGAAGCAATGAATTTTACTAACGTATATTTTATTTAATTTTGCAGACATTATATCTATAAGGCAAGTATGCGTTGATAAATCTATCTAGAACGATAAGTAGAATGTTTCTGTGCATGTCAGACAACATTGCATGCTGAAAACTAGGCTACACGATAATATGAACGAATTAATACATTTCTCTAAAGACTATTTCATACGATTGTGGAGAAATTATTCAATGCACTTATATATTAGTAAAACAGTAGAAATCGACGAGTAGAATATTCTTATATTGGTCAGACAGAACTTCACAGATATAAAGCTATTACAAATCAGAAATATAATTTCGAAGAAATTGAAACGATAAAATCCTGAGAATAATTAACAGCGTATAGTGTACTATAACAGTTTACTAATTTCTTTGAACATCTTATATTCTTTGAGCATGAGTTACCTAAAAAATGATGAAGATCAATGCTAGAGCATTCAAGAGATTCCGACGAAGATTTGTAGAAAATTGGACATCGTTAAGTCGACTCCGCTGAGAGTATAAAGGTGTCTGTGGACTGGAATTTAACGGTCTGATACGTTCTAAGAAAAATTACGATTCCTCGTCTCGAGTATTATAAAAACAGACGAGGTCCATCATATGAATATTCCGGTTGACTGTAACGTTGTGCTTGACGTTCTCCTCAAATTACTTTACCGCAGATGTTGAATATTTAAGCAGAGCTTTGTGCCAGCGGGTTGCACGAATTCTTTAAAATTCCTTCGCCTTCCGGAATTTAAATAAAAATGTAACATCCTCCTTTCATCCCGTTTTCGGATCTACAATTTTCTGCACGTACTCATAACTCCTGAACGCTTCTTGAAAAATTAAACCGATCTGTCGGGTTGCTGACAAATTATAACCGTCCACTGAATAGAAGAACTTTTCACTATGAGCGAGCACGACCTTAAAATTCATACCTGCCGCGCGGATTTCGTGTTTCAGTCGCTGACCAAGTGGAGTTACAAAATTCATTGTGTTCGATTAATTACTGGCGGCGAGTTTTAGTAAGCTTTGCCACCGTTGCATTTACGAAACATAAATACGAGAAATTGGTAAATTATCTAACCCTTCAACGCTTCCTGTACAAATATTTGTATTTATTTAAATGAAACAGTGTTCCTGTATTTTCCTTTCTTGAATAAATATTGTATTGCATCTCTTGTTGCTCTCCCGAAACGTTGCAGACGCTTATTCCGAATGAAGAAATAATAAGCTATTATAAATTTATAATGGAAATGTAGCAAACAGCACGGTAAGAATGTTCAACGTGGAACATTTAATGTTTTTGATACGATGAAAGTGGAGAGATAGGGAATAATGATTAAAACTTAAGCTTTCTATTATCAAATATATGAATCGAATACAAATAAAATGGAAAGTAAAGTAAGCCGAATATCAATGAATTAGGATTACGGATGATGTGATTTGTGATACAGTGATTTATAAATATAATAAAATAAGTATAATAAAACGTTCATCAGCGAAAGCGATAAAAGCAATTTAAATTACTTCAACTTGAGACTCCTTTATTCAGTATTTCAACGCTTGCAAGATCAGTCGTTATTATTTCAGCAGCACGGATCAATCTCTCATTCGGATCTTCTCAAACAATAACAAACTTCCAGATATAATACCGTTATTCGGCCAAATAAACATGAACAGGGGAAACAGTGGCGTATTTTGCTTCCATGCCTTGATACTCGGCAGCAGTTATTGAGTTTCGTGATTTCAAAAATACGGTCTCCGAAATTTGTCACTTAGTTTTCGAGTAGAGAAAATAACTTTCGAGCATTTGGTAAAGCCTGATGAAACAATGGTTCCATCGCCACCAAAAATTATTCATTTCTTTCTCAGAAATCATAAGTTTATTTATGAATATCCTTGTAATTTAAATAACTGTGGAATAATCCTAAACATATTTACAGACTACATAGCATTTTTCAGTTTATTGTGCGAGACTTTCTCTGAAAATTTTAAAAATTCCAAAAACGGAAGCACGTCGAAGAGAGGGAGAGAGAGAGAGAGGAGTTACGTTTTCAGAAATAATTCCCGCTTCCCCAGCAGGTGAAAACCGCGCAATAGAATTTTAAAAAGATCTGGGTAAAAGATGAAAAATTTCATCGTAGAACGGCACGAAATAATTTGCAAGAAAGTGAGTTAGTAGAGCCGCGAGCAGAAAATCAGTTTGGAGAAAAATCCTCCTTAAGTATGAAAATGTGACATTGTCAGTTTCTCTCTTGAATTTCCACGCTGACTGGATTTATGGTATTCCTTAGAACGTTAGATCACGCGAAGAATCTATTTCCCGTATTTTCAAACGATCCGCTGTTTTAATTACTGTCACAGAAGCATCTGAAATACCATAAGCGACGAAGAGGTGGGCGGGAAGCTTCCGCAAGCTTCGAAGTTTTTATTTTCGCGTCGCGTTTAATGCTGATGCCGCGATTTTTTCGAGAGCGAGCGTAATACTCTGGGACATCGCGTCGTTTTTCACTCCCGTTGAATATCGAAGACGCTAATGCAGCCTTTGATGGAAGTATCAGTTACCGGCACGAAAAAGTTCTCCGCGGGAAGGCGTCTGATGGTTTCTGCGGACTTTGCTATTGCCGCAAGCAGGACCGACGATGTTGGCCCGCCAGCAATCCCGCCACCGGTACGTTTAAATCGGAAGAGTATTACTTTTTCACGTTTTAATGCCCATCAACAGCGGACAGTTTCACGTAATCTTCTCGTGCAAACAGTGCCGAGACGATTTTACTTTTCATCTACGAGCTGGAGCCTCAGATTCCGTGGAGGACCCTCGATTGTGAACGCCTTCAATTTATGATCTCGAGGCGACGAGTGCTGGCTATATTCGGAAAGATCTTCGCAGTTCTTGATACACTCGTTCTCGACATTATTCTTGATATATTTGTTGATTTCTTTTTAACGTTTTCACAGAGTGCCATTTATTTGTATATGATACTTCATACAGATTTTTCACATCATGCTATTGGAATTTTTATTTCGTCTAGAAACGATAGATACGCTTCTTCAATTCGAATGATTTTGATCAATATTTCTGGCACTAATAAAATTAACTGTTATCCATTATTGTTGTAAATTTCTAAATTATGAGAACTTTTGCATTGTCTGATTAGTGCTTGGATATTCCACTTGAAGTACTTAATCAGACATACAATCTTCTTCAATTGTAATTTAGACAAATGTTCTAGATTTACTTCGTAATTTTCCAAGCTATTAGATTTTGTTTATTGTATGTGACCAGTGCAGGGATTTCAACTTTGCTTTACCACAATTGATTTCCTAATCAGCGAAAGAGAAAATTTGCTACGCGATCATGGAACCAAAATTAACGAGAGAAAAAACGCGAAAGTATATGTTGACATACCTGTAGTAATTCTTCGACACCATGTTCACTGCACGAACATCGAGATATGCATAGAATCAGACGGGCAGTAAACAATGCATCGCGTGCTTTGACACAAAGTCAAAGGATAACGTTATTACCAAACTGCTCTCCCTTTCGCTGCTCTAAATCGTCAAGAAATTCCGTGCTGGAATAGTAAAAATTGTCTCGCACAGAGGAAATCGTACAGCAACCGAGAGAACACAGCTGCGCGTGCATAAAAGCCTGCGAAGCAGAAGTCCATCCAGCCGACAGAAGTTCTTTCTCTTCAAAACGAAATTCTCCTCATCGGCCGGCCCCGTTTTTCCTGACAATATCGATTCACGGGAAACATTGGAAACGGGTCAGCCCAACCAAACTGCAACCCGATACCTGCCAGTGGCAATTATGACAAATAAATTGCATTAAAATTATGATTAACATTCTCGCTGGTCTCGAGAAAAGCAGAAACTAATTTATATATATATAGTTTGTTTCGCGAGTTTGTTTCAGATATTGTCGGTCAACAGATTTTCCAAGATCAATTACATTTATATACATTGCATCTGTCCCATCTTTTTCCAGTTAGAAATGTCCCACTGCAATTACTTTTGTTGATTTTGTTTCACATCGCAGGAGGGCACAGCGGAATTTAATTACACATTCAAATTAACCCTGCTGTTCTGTCCGGGTCTATTTGACCCAGAACAAATTTCATTTCCTCGCAACTTTATAATGTACGAAAATACAGGTTATGTTATGTCGTCGTTCCGTAACATTTATTAATTACAAGTTACAAGCAAGATTTTTCTAATTATTTCTCCTTATTTTTGACAATTAATACCAATGTACTGACCGGGTCGTTATTATCCGAGATAATAAGATAATAAAAACTCTTGTCAAAGTAAGTAATATAAAATTTGTAACAAAAAACAATGTATAAATTCCTTACTGCTCTTCTTTGTTGTATGTGTACGATTCGTGCCTGTGCACACATTGAGTTTCCTATACTAATAACGAACGGAATCGCAGGGTTAAAAACATAACTCATTATTGACTTCTTTAATAGAATCGTGAGCAAATATTGAATGGTGGTGCGATCAAATTTTCCACATCAAATGGCTACCGAATTTCCGAGCCAGATTTGAAGAGAGTGGGAACATTGTTCAAAGGGAACGAGATCCGTTCAACGTTTGTCATGGACAATGCGCCAGTGTCCAATGGGAACCACAAGACCGTCAGAGTTATGGTGCCTCCGTCGGACGAGGGAAACTTTCCAGCGCACCATTGTTTGAACAGAGAAACCATTACGAATGTATATAACGTTTGTGAAGAGTCGCTGCTAAACGGACACTTTGAGATATTACGCAATATTATATTTTGGACCGAGAGTGACGC
Organism: Megalopta genalis; assembly: GCF_051020955.1. Lineage (NCBI taxonomy): Eukaryota > Metazoa > Arthropoda > Insecta > Hymenoptera > Halictidae > Megalopta > Megalopta genalis. Next base: position 11,649,042 of record NC_135016.1, read on the forward strand.
AATAATCCTTCAGATTAATGGGGAAATTTTACTGCCGTCTGACTCTCGCGAAGTCGTCCCATTCGACTCGCGAAAGCATAATTAAGCCGGGGAACATTTAATGGAATCTCTGGCTTCAGTAGAACATTTTTAAGGTACATGTTTACGTTGCAATATGGAAATTTATTCATATGTTTATTTTTCTTGAGTTTACATTCGTTGGTATATTTTCATCTAATGGAAAATTTATTGGAAAATCTATTGTACATAAATTTACATTTATTGCCAGATGTACAATTAATGATAAATTTTCATTTTCTGGTTTAAATGTATAATACATTATTATACAATATTTAATGTATAGTAATCAATTAACTTATTTTATTGATGAACACAGATCGATTAAGTTACTAATTATTATTATCTTTTAATTTATAAACTTATTATTATCGATTAACTTATCTTTATTCGTTAACATAGAACGATAGATTTAGAAATTGGTAAAATTATTTAAATGTTGAAGGAGCGAAGATATTTCATTCGACTTATACGAAAATTAAGGACGACTATGCGAATCTCTATCTTTTAATCGATTATTTCCACATTGTGATATCTAAATTTGCAAACAAAGTTCTATTTTAATTAATAGATTGTCCTGATAGAAATCATCGAGTCAAGAATAACTTATGATACTGATTTGCATGGAACTAAGCGCAACGCGATATCTGTGCGAAGATTAAACTGTGTGATTTATATTAAAATACAAACTATGATTTAGCTACGAGCTTGCAGCAAACAAATGGACGTTGTAATATATTACCATAAGAAAGAACGCTTTTTGCACAGTCCGACTACGGTAGGAGAATTCTACTTATCCCGCTTTATATCCCCGTTGATAAACAGTCCCATTAGGAAGATACTACCCAATTAAACTAGTTAAACCACACAGTGCCCTAACATTCTATTTGTTACAAAAATAATTAAGCATGCCCATTTAGTTAAATACCAACAAATACAGTCACGATCGTTACGAATCCAATACATTTAGACATTTACTGCTCTCGCAGCATGGTACAGTAAATTCCAATGTAGACAGTTTTAGGTAGTGCACATGTTGTCTGACCCGTTGAGACCCAATCTACTTAACGTTAACTATATACATGCACAGCATACACGTACATGTGCACCGAACGAATAAAATTTCAGTGGAAGCACTTCGACTTTTGGTATGTTACAATACGCAACATTGAAAACAATGTTAAACATTAACAAACGTTAATGTTAACAAACGTTAAACGATTTAAACATTCACAAGTCCAATCAAACAACTGCAAATACCGCTTATAAAGGAGCAGTTTCCTCGATGAAGATTCTGTTCTAAACAATGCAAAATTTTTAAATCTGTCTGACCATTGACGAACATATCTACTTAATTCCACAGATTCTCAAGACAAATCATTTCCAACGAGATTCGCAGACCATTTTAGTTTAGTTCACCTATCAGTAAAAGTAATCTTACGGTTCGCTGTCTGACTAATAGAATCTGTAACTACTTATAATGTCTTTTCCCGCAAGTCCGATCTTCCGACGCAGTAAAAACAATTAAGACTTACGATGTTTAAACAAGTAAATTAAATGTACACACAGTCGAATGCTTGTGTAATCGCTAATAAAATGATCCAATCGTTTGAGAGTCTTCAAGATTCCTCTTAAATCCAGCGAACTGCTTCCGAAGCAGTGTTAAATATCCGCTGCCTGACCAATGCAGTCCGGATCTACTCGACGCGATCTCCGCCAACAAATCGTCGCCATAAAATCATGTTACAGCGCTCGATCGTCGACTGAACTACCACTAAAAGCGGCTTTAACACTCCGAACGCCGTAAACCTGCCAAATCAGGCCAAGAATATTTGTGAAAATGCTTTTCCACGTTCCGGGGGAGGGGGGAGTTCGAGTTTCACCGGGCAGCAGAGGCGATCGCGCTCGTTTTACGGCGTCGCGATAAGAAAACTCAGAGACAATGAAATATTATGGAGGGCTGCGACTATGCCAGGAATTTATAAACGTCGGCGAGCACCGGCCAGTGTCGACCGGCTATCGATAGCTGCCGGTAATTGCTCGTGCGAAGGATAATTCCAGTTCTTTCGGCTGGCTGCTATCAGCAGCTGCTATCAGGCCGCTATTTATAGCCGTCGGTATCTCGAGATCCGGAGCGCACCCACGCCGGGGAAAACTTCGCGGCGAGTTACTCTTCCGAACGGTGGTTCGCCCGCGCACGCGGCTAACGTAATCGAATGCGAAACTGCCAAACTTCTGGCGACAGTTTCACGCACGAGTTCACGCCGCTGTCAGCCCCAGTGACTCGCGGCTCGACCGCGTACACCGACCGTTTTCCAGTTTTTTACGGGCGACGCACACCGGCTTAAAACGCCTGTCGATAAGCCCCGTCCCATTTTCATGTGACATCGATCATCGAAAATCGGTCCGGTTACTGACGATTCGTCTGCGGATTTCAGGCATTTACAGAGAGTTCAATCCACTAAACGGGCCACAGGACTGCAACTCTACATCGACGGAACGAGTCGAACCGACGAGTACAAAATTGTTTATCTCGCGATCGCGGCAGCGGAGTCGATTACTATGCAGTGACCAATCGCTGCGCTTTTGGTCTGTTCTCGGAAGTAAGTGATTTTATATATTTATCGAATAAAAACACGCGGAATTTCGTTATTCAAATATAAACGATATCTCGTCCGTGTTTTAAATCGCACTGTGGCTTAGGAGATAACTGAGTGCGAAACTTCAAATGGAAGCTTCAACTTCCTGTATACGATTGTATTATAGATATAGAAGAAGATTTGTTCAATTAACTTTTCGAAACCCTGCTGAACTTTTAGCAAGTTTAGTCACCGGACTGCAACTAGGACAGTTGTTTTTAGGACGTCGTAACACAGCGGAATCTAAAAATCCCGTGATTTATTGAGACATGAAAAATACAGTGTCAACGTTGGGCGGCCTCGCCCAATAAAACATCCAGTGTACATTGACTGTGTTGACCGACTATAACTTGTAAAGCACGGAAATTCGAATTTCAGTCAGCGGCATCGACGGCCGCGAAAATTATTGACACGGGTAATTGGTAAGCTGGTGGTGCAGCCGTTTTTAAACACGGCCCGACCATATGTCACATTCTCGATACCCGGTGTAAATTGGAATTTCTTTGGGCAGTGGTGCACACATCGCATCCAGAATACCGATCACCACTATATCGAATAAAATCGAATTGATTTCACGCATCCGCGGAAATGCTGCGGACCAATAAGCCGTTGATTTATCGCGAAATCTCTCATCTTTCATGAACCGTTATTGGCATCCACTCTACGTACACTTAATGTCAAACAAACCGCTATTATTCATTAATGCCATTACTCTTACCAAGCCGTGATTAATGTCTTCCCGTGCTCGCCAGAATTTATCAAAATCGACGGACCGTGGCTCGATATGTAATTAATTCGAACCGATGTAATGCAATGCCGGTGATTTTTATTTCCCCGGAGTCATTTCTAATCCTCGATAAACCACAACGTTCACGCGCCGATTAAAATTGTAACGCCCGCCGCAAATGAAATTGCAGTTGGATTCATTTCGGAACTAATTGCTTCGAAGCATTATCAGTTCATTATCGTTACAATTAGATTGAATCGCAATATGTTGTAATTAATAGCACGGAAATCATTGCGTTAACAGGTTAACTCTCCGCGAATGTATTTGCGGCGACGGCTTAAGTGGATGAAATCCCCGTTTGCAATTTATTCATGATAATGTGATTCAATCGATCTGAAACGTTCTGTTTAAGGCTATTATCCATTGTATTTACAACAAAAGTTGAAATGGTCCCGCGAAATTAATCGATTGTTTGCGGACGAGAGGTACCACCAATTACAAATTCGAATTTATACAAATCGTAGTATTCTCTTCATTTGCCGATTGAAAAATGAAATAAATATACGCTATTGAAAATGAAGTATCAATAACGAACTACATTGTCAGAAAACAATCGTCGAACCAATTTGGATGTATACGGGCTTCAAATTTGGGACATCGATCAAATATTCAAAAGATTCAAGCTGAACAATTAAAAATATTACGATCGATTTTTAAAGCGCCACGATTTGCTCGGAACGACACCATTGTGAACTCCAAATCGGCAAACTATTGTAACAACAAATTGTAATAAAGACTGTAAATTACAATAGTAATTTAATAGTAGTATGAATTAGAAACACATTAATAAGGCAGTTATAAAAGAAAATGTTCAACAGTTTAAATTGAAGTTATTATATATTCGGGTTTATAGAGATGCGCGAAATATTAAGGAATACCGCGGGGATGACAGTTTACCGAGGAAGTTGGGTTCGTGATTTTAAGAAGACTGACCAGGAAAATCAGCCGAGAAGAGGGGAAACGGTCAAGGATCCTGGTGTTCCTTTATTGAGACGTTGATTGCAGCGATTTCTCCCGCGGCGGATATTTGATCGCATACATTTCGTGACCCACATTAAACTTCGTGAAAGGGATGAATATTGGCGAAGGTAGAGACCGGGAATGACAAACGGTTTCGCTCAACGCCGTTACAGTTCCATCTCGAACGCGAACTTTTCTAACGCCTTTTCCAGCCGATCGTTCATAGAATTTAGCAACACCGGCGGGATAAATATTCGATCGCGGAAACTTCTTCGCATTCGATGAAAAATTCAGGATCCAAGCCTCCGTCATAAAACCATAACCGAACGCCCGGAAAACAGAAATATCGCCACGGATTTCTGCTTTCATTTCGTATTATGCATTAACGCCCGCGCAGATGCTCATAAAAGTTTCGAACCACCGGAGCTCGATAACATTAAACAAATAGTTTGAAATGTTTCGTGCCGAATGGAATTTTTAGAGCATGAATAAATTCAGGAAAATGGATAAAACATGAAGCACTGGTCTATGGAGTACGACAAATTATTTTCGATGATCTCCGATTGGACCAATTAAAATAAAATCGTAAACTTTCGGAGATATTTAAAAGACCAATGAAATTCCAAACTTCTGGTTGAAGAAAGAAGAGAATATCATACTTTATGATATTCGAAGAATTAATGAAATTGTTGGAACGTAGAAAATTCTGCTCCTCAAAAACGAAGTCATAATTTATCGGAGTTGCTAAAAATACCCTAAATTATCACTTACGTGGTCAAGGTTCCTGGTGAACGACACGAATTTCTCGGGATTCCTCTGAAAAAGATAAAATTCTTCCCAGATAGACGAGTTAATTGTCAAAAGGAAAGAGACAGTTTGGTCAGTAAAATATTCTCCGCCTTTTCATATAAAGATTTCGACTGAGAGCATATTTGCGACCACGAAATTACATAAAAGCCGTGCCAAGGCAGCGAAAGCATCAGTCCAGTGATAACTACGATTAACGACGGTAAGCATCCCTCCAGCAAACTCACCAAACCTTGCAAACACCCTCGTCAGATTGACCGAACTCCCAGCTGCTAATGCTGGCAGCAGAAATGCAAGAAAATTCTAACCGAAGACAGGAAACGTCGTATTTCGATCCCGTTTTCCTTTCCGGCTGAAGCGAGAAACGCTTATTCTTACAACCCTTTCGCCACTTCATAATTTATGCACGGTGCTTTATTATCGCTGACATGCCTCGTGGTCTCCAGTGATAACGACGCTTTCAGAAAGTATTCAAAGAAGACCTTGCGTTTGTTAATCCTATCGTGAAATATTGTTTTAAGAGTCCACGCTTCTGAACAAAGACGCTAAGCTGTGGGACAAATAGTTTGTGATAGACGGCAAGGTTTTTATGCAGCCGCGACTTTCATGAGATTGCAAAGTTCAAAATGTTCTCAGATATGAACGATAGTGAGATTTTTTCTGTCGCATAGCTTCAGAACATGTTTGTACAATATTGGTGTATTGTACTTCAATTATAAAGCAATGTTCTTACTATTTTTTGAAATATCAAATTTTAATTATTTTAGACAGAAATAGTAAATGAAATATTTATGATCAGAGTGTCTGACCACTACGCATCACTTCTACTTACGAAATGATCGGTATTTACTTTGTATGTCAACAATGTTCTTTGTTAATTTCTTGTACCATTTTATACAACTTGAAATTTCTAAGAAGCTTATTATGTTGTCTGATCATTATTCGCTTGTTCCACTTGGGGTATTATTATAATCTTCTTAGTGTCTCCTAGACTGTACAAATATTCTTTAATTATTTAACATAATGCAATCTGCTTAGAAATTAATGTTTTGGACCTTCATTGGCACGTCCGAGTATTACCAACCATTTCTACTTATAATAAAATTATATTATCAACCTTTGTAAACTCCAGAAATGCTTTTTCATAATTACGAGCAGTATCGTTCACTGGCACTTTATTTTTCACAATCTCCATGATAATGTCTGACTAGCACCTTCTACTTAAAATAAATTGAACCATCTACTCCTCTAAACAGCAAAAATATTTTCCACAAACGTTGCTAATAATAAACGTTGTCATGCAACGTTCTCAACAACCTATATCATACTGTGTGACCATTGATCACCTTTTCTACTTAAAATAAAATTATACTATCATCTCTTTTAAACACTAAAAATGTTTTCCAATAGCTCTGTGCAGTGCAAATCACTGAAACGTTGTCCTCCACACTCTAGATTACACTGCCTGATCAACGTCTAACTTTTCCACTTAAAATAAAATTATGGTATCAGCTCTTTTAGACACCAAACATATTTCTCTTACTATTCTATTCATCCATATTTCTATGTATCTATCCTTATTTCCACTATTACTATTTTGTATTTTATTTTATTGTATACTAATGTCTTTCTTACTTGTTATTATTTTTACAATATTGTAAACTCTACAATATTGTTATAACTTTTTATGACTATATTCGTGTGTGATTGCCTATATTACAAAGGATCGTCCTGTTGCATGTATACATAAATAAATTATTATTGTTGTTATAATCATAATATCTGTTAATTATTATTACTATTTCTAGCAACCTAGTCGACTATACCGCCAGAATTCCTGGAATATCTAGTCGTTCTTAATTCGCACGTAATAGCAATAAATGTAAATCGAATTTCTCAGGGAAAAGGGTTCACGGACTTGGGAAAGAATGCGAACAGGTTCCTCCCGCGTTCCGCCGTAGAATCGTGCGAGTTCGAGGGTCGCGTGAGCAGATAGTGGAAATTCTACCGACGGCGAATGAAAATATCACGATCCACGAAGACGGCGAGGATCAAGGATTCAAGCCGAGCGAGACGCGAATTCGAAAATCGCGAGGCAACGAAGACGGGCCGTGTGTTATCTGGCCCTTTTAAAACGGCCGACGGGAAGTAGAATCGCGCCGTTCCACCGAGATTTCGTTCGCGGCGCTATAACACGGTGAAAAGGGGATCTCGGGTTCGCTGCGTGAATGTATTCCACGCGCGATCCATTATCACGTGACCGTTTGAATAGATCCCATGTGTCTGGCGAGGCAACATTTCCACAGCGATATCGTCGAAGGAATGCCGAGCCGCTCCCGAGACCGCTATAAAATATTTAATAAGATTCCATCGGCGTGGAACTCGATTCCCCGGCGGAACACCGATGCTCCAACCAATCCAAGTACCTTTATTCCCGCAGGAATCAGGTACTCGTGTGCCTCTGCTCGGGAATTAGAGTTCTAAGTATTACCGACACGTTCGCAGCCGCTAACATCGAGCTGTGTAGCCTTTGCAATATAAAGTAAAAATGTTTTATGAACAAGCAGCCGCCAGCAAATCACGTCCTCTGGAATTAAAATTATTTTCTCTCCTGTGAGCAAAAAGCAATCACTGATGAGATATGGAATTACTGAATCGTTTGGCGTCGGTTTGAAATAACGTTTCCCGCATGAAACATTTAGGTCCGAAGGGCGGAAATATTTTCTATTCAAAATAACAAATAGTTTACCAGTCGGTGCGTGTTAAACCATTTTTTTTTGTAGTATGTAATATTATATATTATATTATATGATATATTATATATTATATGATATATTATATGATAATGTGGAAAAATTATTGTGAAAAATAGATTACGGGAAAATTATCAGTTGAGTCTTCTATTGTTTGCCAGAGATGGGCAAGAAATTAATCGAAGATTAACGATTGAGTTACTACTATTAATCGTTAATCGCAATTAACGGTTGAAATATTATTGTTAATCGTTAATCGCGATTGAAGATTAAATATCTTTGAATTGTTAATTGTGATTAACGAGTAAAATTTGAATTTAATGTGGCAGAAAATTGAAAAAGATATAATAAGATAACAAACACGATAAAGATAATTCTTAACGAAATTGCATCAAAATATCCTTCCAATTCCATTAAAAAATCAACAATTATTAATTGCCTCTATCAATCGGCGATTAACGACAAATTTCGCTAATCGATTAATTGAATCGTCGACTTTTCGACTATTAACTATCGATTATTTTCGACTGTTACCACTACTGGTAACTACTTGGTAGATTGGAGAACACTAAAAACTCTAAAAACGTCGAATGAATTTCGAGGGCCATGCTACATTGTTTTCGATCGATCGAAGTGACTGAAGCAGTAGTTTCACTTTGTGGTGTTGTATTTCGGAAGGAAGATCGTACTCGTAAGAAGAAGCAGAAACGCGGATGCACTCTTGAATTTATAAAATAATAGAAATGAATGGCAAAAATAGAACGACGCCGCGAAGTTCGCAGCAAGCGAAGATGCTTTCAAGACCAACACCTTCGCTTTTTTAAATGGAATAATATGCTTCCTTCTTTACGGTGTGATAAAAACTCCGGAGACGTTGTACCAGGATGTGGTATCATAAAACTCCATCAGACCGTAAAGAGGAAACGCATTATTTCGTTTAAAAAAGTAAGGGAGCCTTGAGTAGCAACGCCTATAAATGAATCTTACCCACGCTGTCGACCGAAACTATGCTATCGAAGTGGAGGGTCGCTGGGGATATTATTTCTCTGTCATTGTATTAATGCCAATCAAAATTAATTCGCTCGTTTGATTCTCTGTTTTCTGCAAAATATTCCCGGCAAAATTATTTGCCACGGAAGTATTATATCAATCTATGTACCCAGTAAATATTAAACACAATAAACTCGATACTTTATTGATAAAGTGATTAACTGAAAAAAATCACTTTAGATAAATTGCATAACAACGACGCGAAATAACTGAGAGAACAGAAGTGTGAGCTAATGTTGTAGTTGCTGTTTTTAGTGCGCTTGGAAGTCGATAGAAACAGCAATAAGCTGGCGACACACAAATCACTATGTCTAACTTCTGGATCGTAAACGATAGTACACGTAAAATCGAGAACATAAAATTACAGCTTCATGAGGCAGAGCTTTTAACAGCGATAAATTAGAAACTCTGACAGCTACGAGTGGACATATGTAAAAACAAACGCGCCGTCTGACCATGGTTGTCCGTTTCTACTTAGCATATAGATTCACGGTAGTACACGCTATCGATTTATCGCAGATCCATCCATTTGCCACAGTGTCTGCCGTAATTCCATTAATACTAGATCAATTTTGAACGTTTGCAGATTATCTCAAATTACTGCGTAAACGAAATAATACCGTATTGACTTCGAGAATCGATTTACCTTCCCGTAAACGGAAACGATTGTGTACAGGCGGCGGTCGCACTCTGCGTACTATTAAAATAATATTGGCAAGATTCGGCTATTCCGGCGGCGTTGGGATGCCGGGTATTCCCTTAACGAGAAAATTCGTTGGCTGCAACGGAACGATCTAGGGACCGAGGAAATCGAGTGAGCTTAGATCGCGCGGAAGATCTGACCCAGTAGCCTTCTCATTGAAAAGACCGTTTTCTTCGTGGCGAGCGCAAGAGGTCCCCAGATCCTTTCGCTACTCAACAGCTCCTGAATTACGCTCCCGACCGCCGAAGGACACTCGAAACCGATATACCGACGGGAGCCTTTGGCCCATTTACACGATCCGTGCTTGGAGCTTGCGGCCACGGGGTAGCAACCACCCTCTGTTGTTCCAGCTGGAGAAGAAACGCGATTAACAGTGCCCCGGGAACGATTTCACAGACGACGGGACAACCGGGTTGCGTCCACGCCGCGTTAAAGTTGTTAGATACATATAAAGTACCGACATTTCCTCGAATCCGGGGTACGAATCGAGTAGCCAAGGAATTTTTGGGGATTCTATATTGATTGGGATTGAAACGTGGAATCGGGGTCGATTTTAAACGAAGGTGGATGCTCGAATTGAAGCGTCACTTTCTGGAATAGAATTTTCCTTCTAATAAGAATAAACATTTTGTTCGTTTATGCTAGTTTGTCGCAGGGTGTTAGGGTTCATAAAGGTCACAATGAGACTCTTGTTCTGAATCTTAACAAGAGGGTTAGGGATTCCCCATCTGGGCTTCACGGCGGGGGCCAGACACGTGGGTCCTTGATGGCTAGGGGGGTGGGCCTGTCACCCCGTGGCAGAAGTGTTAGTTTTCGCGCCTCGTAAAACTCATGGGCCCCGTCGACAGTTTTATGGTGGCCCTCCGTGAAGGCCTTATCTCTGATTTATGACCAGGCGTTAGCGGAGTTGGGACTGGGACCACTCGGCGCGATTGCTTCCAGATGGGGTAGATTTCTAAATTTTCCCATGAGGAGGAAGCTCATCTGGAGGCGTTCGCGGAACCCTTTCCAAAGGTTCCAACCAACTAGCGTTCGTTTTTTGGGCCTGCCGTGATTGGGCAGTTTTTCCTCGCCGCCCACCCTGAAGTAAAGGTAGGGCTAACCGAGGTGACCTCGTGGAGGCCACACGATTGTTCGACAGTCCTGACCTGTCTATCCACCCTGATCCATCTTGAGTCGTCAGTGGATACAGAGGTCTCCCGGGAAGCTAGTTGTTGGAGCACCCGGTTAGCAAATTAGAGTTTTTTGTCGGCACACTAACGTGCAAAATACTACAAGGCTCGAAGCTCACAAGGAGCACCACGAGCATTAACACAGGGGTTACTGCGACGGTTTATATAAAATAATCCGAGAGACTTTTTGGTTTTATGTAACGAGAACTTTAATACAACTTGTAACAAAAAAGGCGATGGGGTACAGTGTGTTTTAAAATACGTAAAAGGTAAAAGGTAAGCGAGTGGCGGACGAGACAGAAATACGAACACGTCGAGAGTCGGAGGAAAACTAAACTAACTAACTAACTAACGTCTCCCGGTCGAGAGGTCCTCGTATTTATTGGGGAGAGCGTATTAAAATCGGTAAGGGAAGATCCTTGGGAAGGGCGAAGGCCTTTCCCGAAGATTTTCCGACCGGGATGATCCGGAACCCAAGGTCCGAAGCTGTGTCTCGTCGTTTTTACTGTTTTATGGCGGTGTGTACGCCTCGCGTCGGGAAAACCCGAAAAAGGGTTTATGGAGGACGTGGCTTTTATTATATCTGGTCCGCCAAACTAGCATTAGATAGCCTGAACAAACTGAACAAATATGAAATCGAAACACTTTTTAGGTATCTCGGAAATGAATCAGTATTTTAAAGAGTTGTGGATCTGTTTTGAAGTTCTGATAAAAAATGTAGATGCTGAAACTTCTTTAAAAACTGTTCTTGCATGGTATGTTTGCAAGAAATTCGATGAGGTAGAATTTTTTCCAAGTGTTTTAAATTATATACTACTTGTAAAATACATACTACAATACTCTCTTTTTAAACATTGACCTTACATTGTAAATTTTGAAGAAAATATACGCATTTGATCTTCTCGAATTAAATATCGTAGTTTCGATAGAATTTGTGATACGTCAGGATCTACGTGTACAATAAAGTGATTTCTTTAATGATTTCGTAAACTTCAAAATGAAATATACAAGGTGTAATAATTATGATTTTATGAATTCACGTCGAAATCGAGTAGTCGTAATTTGAAGCAGTAGAAAGATTAAAAAAGAATTTTAAACTCTATTGTATATTTTTATCGATCTACTGAAATTATTGCTGAAACAAAGATCTTGATATTAAGAAGTTCTTGCAGTTGGTGCAGAAAGAATGATGTTTCACAAATAAAATGGTGGCCCATGGATGGTCATATTACTCTGATATTGTAGGTGGTGAACAGATTGGGGAAAGTAATTGGCGCGATAACCTCGCCAATGGCGATGCGTATCGGTCTCACTCGGTCTCCGGATTAATCTCGCCTGATCAATCAGCCTCGAATAATTTAATAGCAACGGAACCACGTTGCGAGACTGTTTGGCCGTGAGCACGATGATTCGGGAATTTTTCAATTTTAAATGGAGCGACGTTGTGCGAGCAAGACGTAGCATGCTGAGAATTTTATTGCAGTTTCCCGGAACGGCGGTAGTTCGTAAAAAATGGACGAAAGAGCTGTGCATGAAGCAACCCGCAATTTAATCGTTAATAGAACCAACTGAGAGAGAAACAATGTGTTCGATGAAATTCGATTAAAAGTAACTGTTTTCCAGTGTTACCATTTGTTACTTTCCTGTGTGAGAACAATGGGTTTAACTGTTTTCTTTTGCCTGCGAAGTGGAAGACCAAGTGTAAAGTTTTTAGCGACGGTTTAATGCATGAAGTTTGTGGAGATTCAGAATATTTTCCTAGTTTCTTTTCTCTGACAAAATGACGGCGTTATAACCAACATCATCTGACTGAGGTTTGGAACGGACCTCCCAGCGGTGGCCTAAGTAACTTTTATACTTGCCCTCCATCTCGCTGGAAATTTGAAGAGATTACTCCCTTATATTTAATCTGGAGAAGTACCTAAGAGACCTCTGAGAATATTGAGTTACGGCAAAATGGTGGGTATTTGATTATGCGCAGTTTTTGGAAAGATGAATTTGTCAGCTGTAAGCTTCCTAGAATGATGATAATTTCGAGTCGAGTCTAGAAGACTATAATTAGTAGAAGAATATTTATCCAATCCTTAGAATTCGCATCGCGAGATCTAATAATAAATTTGTTGTTCACCCTAACAAAATCAATTTTACACTATAGCAGTAATTCGCCCCTTACAGTAATTATAAAAAATCGAATTTTATCTGCTTTTGCGAGCTTCTAAAATTAACTAATTCATTATCGAGCTCTGTACAATTCATTAAAATTTTGTATGGTGTGAGATTTTAATTTTGGATTGGATTATTATCCATTTATTTTAATGAGGACATTCAAAAGAGGACGAATTTCTAGAAATAATTTATTATTTAGAAAAGAAGCACAACCAGATCTATTTGCAGTCAAAGAATTCACAGGCAATAGATTCCTGTCACTTGCAGGATCCCCTTTAAAAAATTCTAGCTCAGAAAAATGTGGGGAGCACGACGTAATATATTGTTATCCGTTTTCCAAATAAATGGCAGCGGCGCTCGTGTTATACATTTCCATCGTTACCCTTCAGCATCCAATACATCGAAGTTCAACTGCAATTCCTGGCGTCCACGATAATCGAACGTCGTAAACTCGGCAAAACGACGTGTCGAGAAAATATAGCGATTTTGTCGGTTCTGGATAACACTTCATTCGCCGAGAAACTTGAATTACCGCCAGCAGGAAATTTAAATTCGCAACTGGACGAACATAAGTAAATTATCCGTGTAATAGTCGCGGATGACACGTATAATATTTCATTCTCAAGTTGCAATCCCTGACGAATATGTGAAAGTAAAAATAAATTCTATTTGTTCGTTAAGAAACTAATTTTTGTCTTCTTCATCACATTAACAAAATGAGGTTAGACTAATATCCCTACCTTCATAATGCTAAAATTTATGCACCAATAATTTATCGTAATCGAAAGATCACAAAATAATGCAAACGAACGTGAAAGTTTAGCTTTATGATAGATTAAGTAGACTAGTCACGCTATGATCAGCCACGGAAGGACTACGTTATTAGAAAGTTAAAGAAAATCTTAAACGAATCAGTAGACTGTGGATCTTCAAGCATTTTATAGATTTATTCAGGAGCCAACTAATTATATAGCCGATTTAATAGTCGACAGAAGACGATTAATTTTGTTTCAATGACTTAACATTCTTCTTTATTGATAGAAATAAAATGCAAACAATATCGATTCCAATTGGTATATACGTGCTGTAATATTATATGTACCTGCATATTTCGAAACTGCGTCAAGCTTCGCAATTCAGTGAACAGATCTGACCGAATCCGTGAGGATAATAGACTCAGTAGAATATCCCATCACTAGTCCGACGAAATACATTGCTAATTGTAAAGCACGAATAGAATGGACTTATCCTAGTTTAGCGAATAAAGCCTAAGCCCACCCGGTTCAGTAGAGTAACTCTGCATTAATTGAACTGGAACGGACATAGAATATGTAATTAAGTAGAATTCCCATTACTGATCAGCCATGCAATGCTTGAATTAGAAAGGAATCGAACAAGAACTACGTTTATTGCTTTAACTAGTCGAGACCATGATTGATGTGATAGAAATTACGTAGAATGTCCTGGCAATGGCCAGGCTTTGCGAAATCTGGATTAGCGTGAGTTAAGACGACCATACAATAGTCATATTTGTATATTTGCATAGTCAAGAAAATATTGTATTCAAAATTCAAGAAAACATGATATTGATAATTCAAGAAAACATAATATCCAAGGTTCAAGAAAATACAGTATTTAAGACTAGAAAAAATACAATATTTAGGACTCAGGATAATACAATATTCAAGACAATTCAATTTTCAAAATCTCAGAAAATACAATATTCAAGATCAAAGAAAATACAATATCCAGGGTCATCATTCTAAATCATAAGAATACAATATTGAAGATGCAGGAAAATATAATATCCGAGATTCGAACAACTACAATATTCAAGATCGAAGAAATTACAATGGCCTATTTAGAACAAACTCCCCACATTTTCATTACTGAGCTTATACTGGGTACTTCCCGTTATCTCTTCCTGCATTTCACTTCATTTCCCATTGCTTACCTTTATTTCTTCATTAATTCCGCTTCATTTAATTTTATTTTCCTTCCATTCCATAGTACCTGTTCGCAGCTACACAGTTGTATCATCCGTTCTAAATTGAAATTGTGATTTGTAGTAAAGCCCACGCGAAAACGAGACCTCTTACGATAATTCGACACCACCTCCTGGAACAACGAACAGCAACAGATCATTTAACTTCACTGCATCATTTTATTGCATCCATTTTATTATGTATACTCTGGTCGAAGAAAACTTTTCCATCGTGTATCATAATATGCAACTGGTTCCAGCCACTAAAAATATTTTCACCACAAACATTTCTAAAACTATGATATATTAAAGAGTCGTGATAATGCATAATATTATTGTTACCAAACTAGATAATGTCATATATGAGTTCAGTGCAAACTAATGTCACACGACACAAATATATCTTTGCGATTTCTGATAATAACCAATTAAATCCGTTATATCCAATTATTATATATAATAACCAATATTATATATATACATATAACTATATATAATAACCAATTACTCCGTTTTCAAATGTTTGAATAAAAATCCACTTTCTTGTGAACAACATTTAAGCATTTAAGTAAATTCAGGTAAATTAAATATATAACCACATATAATAACCAATTACTCCGTTTTTCAATGTTTGAATAAAAATCCACTTTCTTGTGAACAACATTTAAGTATTTAAGTAAATTCAGGTAAATTAAATATATAACCACATATAATAACCAATTACTCTGTTTTTCAATGTTTGAATAAAAATCCACTTTCTTGTGAACAACATTTAAGCATTTAAGTAAATTCAGGTAAATTAAATATATAACCACATATAATAACCAATTACTCCGTTTTTCAATGTTTGAATAAAAATCCACTTTCTTGTGAACAACATTTAAGTATTCAAGTAAATTCGAGTACGCAATGAGTATCCATTGTCTTTTTCTTCTTAGAAATTATCGCAGGTTCTAATAATTATTTATCAAGTATAACCAGAGAAATAATTCTGAACATAATATGCAACAAAAAGATTTTATTTAAAAAAATCGTTACATCAATTTGCTTCGTGCTAAACTACGTATTTCCTGAAAAAGTTCATTCTGAATCGCTCCACTGGTGCGGAAGATGAATAATTACTTGAAATAATTGCTTCAAATAATTCTTTAATATACTTCTGAAATAGAATAACGTGTTACTTAAGACAATATATCAAATGTTATTATTTCAGAAGTTGGAAATAACTATGAAATAAAATAACGTAATATTTGAAACAATATTTGAAATAATGTAATTTGAAATGTGCCCAGATCTTCGTGGTCGCAGCCACGAAAGATCGAAGGACCTCGGCGTGTCCGAGTGCACCGCAAACATCACGGCTTGCGAATTTGTTTAATGGGAGGGTCTCGTACGTCACGTTGCCATCTTTCTGTATCTGGAAAGCCGCTGCCACGCATCCATTCTCGGCAGCAATCCGTCCAGTCGTAAATAGCGGATCCAAGTGCTGCGGAATTGCCACGGTCTCGCCGTCACCTATGCATAACCGGCATTTGTCCGCGGTTCGCAAACATTTCGAGCGTGCGCCCGCTTCGTCCGCTTAGGATTACACGATCCGGGGCTCGGTGCCACGCAAGCTTTCCGCGATTAATCACCGGCCGCTCGTCTTTAAGCTCGCGACCGCGAAAAAGTCGAAAGAAATATCGACTCCGGCGATCGTTTGTCAAAGCGGCAGATCGTATTGCCGGCCACGCTGGAATGCACGTACTTTGCGAGCTTATGGATTATCGATGTTACGCCAGCCGATCTGACACGCGGTCTAACGGCACGTGATTTATATCGTGCAAAAATTGGCTTAGCTGCTTGTCAAGCCGATCTGTCCCCAGGATGACGTCTCGTAATGGCCAAGCGATGGGATGATTCGTAATTCTGGTCGTGATTAAATCTGGTGGCAGTCTGGAAGGTTTTCGTTTCTGCGGCCAATGTGTGGAACTATTTCTATTAGTCAATTTAGGTTAATAAAAAGGTCAAAGGATGAGTGTAAAATAATTTTGATTAAATTGATATAATTGAATAATCGAACGATATAAGAGAAGTGAGTGTCAATGTATTGAATGATCGAATGATGAAAACTGAGGCTTGTGTTAACGTTTTATTTATTTATTTCATTATTTAGCCATTCGTTGAGCATGAAAAATCTTCTAAAAAAGCTTTCCTAATTTTATTGTCAATACAATGCGCGCATCATTTTGATATCTAGCATGTAGAAGAACGTAGAGTAATCGACCTTAAACAGATTTATAATCTTGCGAATGGAATGGAATGCAATGAAAAGAATGGGATGAAACACAATTTCATTCCGTGTGTTCATATGGAATACAGATTCAGCGGATTCAGCTCATACTTTATATTTTCTAGAAGCTTTTGTATGCCATAAATTCTTCAGCATCAGCAGGTGGCCATGACAACCTGTTGAGTTCAATTTATCAGTCATATTGGATTAAGTAGTATATCCGTGCCATGGCCAGACGAACATAAAAATAATTCATCCTGATATGAAAACATTTATGTCGTACTACTCGAGAAAGTTCGGTTATAAATTTCCTATAAAACGTTGATCTCTGATGATTTCTTACGAGGAGTTCAGTAGTATAACAAAATTATATTCGAAAATAATGTTTGTCCAAAGAAGTAATGGATACACCTTCCTAAAAGTGTAATTATATCTTTCGACGTTGCAGTAAAAATTCGCGAGACGATGAAAAATGATACGGAGGTCTAACAATCCCTGACTGCAAAGAAACACTGATTACAGAGGATCAAGTAACATATCGCTGCGCCAGTCAGATCAGTTACGATTTAAAACATTCACTGAAAAATTATTCGCAAAGGCAACGATAAAATTCCATGACAAGAGCTTCCGTTAAACAAGATTAAGTAGTATAACGCATTGATAATCAGACGTAAACAGAAATTCTCTCTTTTCAATTCATAAGCCTATTAATGTGCTAAATAAAATGGCATCGAGGTGGACGTTAAACGTTTCAAAGAAATTAAACATCGTTTAATTATAAATATAGGCCGACAGTGAAATGGATTTAATAGGGCGTGCTGAAATTGCATGCACACATTTCCTAAGGAAACTTCAGCCCGAAGAGATAATTCCTGCAACAGCTTTGGTTAAGAAGGATTAAGTGAAATATCCCTGCGCCAGTCAGATCCAGTTATACTTATTCATACGGATATGCGAGCTGCTAGATTATAAATAACGTACGTTCCCGAGACAACTCACGAGACAAGATTTATCCCGAAACTTGCAGCATTCGGAGAATGAAAACTTTCGAGGGCTCTGACAAGTAGCACAGTCACACATTAATCAGACGCACATTATTTTTCACGAATGTGCCGATTTATTCAGTGACTAAAGGACACCTTCCAGTGTGAACTCTTTTGACATTTTGTCATACACGTGTTATTAAGACATGCATAAATATACCTTGCAAACGTGACTGTAAAAGGTGTTACAGTCTGTACGGAAAAGAATTTCTAAAGAATGTTAAACGAAAACGCGATTTACGCTGGAAGAACCTCTTAAAAAATCTGAAGAACTCACTCATTTTCGTAGACTTTTCAATCGAAAAAAATGGTACAATACGTTAGAAGCCGTTCTATACGCGTCTCTCTAAATTAGCATCCTTACTTCCACTCAAAACTCGGTCGAGAAATATTTAATGACACTACCATGCTTCATTCTTGTGGACTGTAGGGTATACAAGCTGCGAGGCTAGACAACATGGCGGCGGTGCCAACAAAAGCAACAAGTACCCCGGGGCTCTCATAAATTCCAGCCGGACAAAAAAGCTCGCTCGATAATAAAGGGCGAAGCTTAGCAGAGCCGTTTGGGAAATCAGCATCAAATTTCTCGGCGGAATATCGACCGAATTGTTCGCCGACCACCGTTTCCGTTATCACAACAATCCGGCCGGGGCCGTGTGCTTTTTGTTTCACCGAAAAAAAACGACGTCTCGCGATAAATTCCGCTGCCATGCGAAACTGTTCTACTAAAAAATGGCGGAACCAACTTGACGGGGAAAAAAGAACCTCCGAAAAGAACATGTTCCCAGAGCTCAAAATTAGAAGTCGCTGCTTTCGATTCCTGCCGGTGCAATGTAACGAGTAAACCGATGGTCCTTGCATGAACTGTTTGCATAAACATTCCATGGAATATTGTACAACGATTTGCAAAAGAACTTAGTTTCTTGTTTCCAACAAGTTTTTATAATTTTTTTTCAGAAACTGTCGCCTCTTTCTTATACGTTTCTTGAAATGTTCACGACTAAGTAATATTGCCTTGCAATGATCGGACATGGATAAAAATAATTCCAATACATTACACGTGCTATTTATCCACAAAATGGAGGATCTTACTTCTAATATGTTGAATTAATATATAGATTGTAGAGGGTTCAGTGGTACTGTCATCTAATATCATTTTAATTGTCATTATGCTCAAACAAGCATAACAAAAGAACGTTAGATGGAGTACCAATTGTTATTAAAATATTTATACTTGGTAATATGTTGTTTGTTAATTGAATGTATAGTAATGCTATGCAGAAGTATACTTAATGTGCATAATATTACTACTTATTCTAAATAATAGATTAATTCGACACGATTGGTCAAAATACATCTAAATGTAGATACTCCTGCAAATATTTTCAAGAGGAAAATACGATCTCGAACAATAGCTTATTTTCAACAATTGATTAAAAGCATTCGTAACAGAAATTAAATTCTGTCCATAAATATTCATGCGCATGTAGACTCTGTAGAAATAAATAAAGTTGATAAATGATCCAAGGTTCTACTGTACATTTAAATATTAAAGATTCCGGTCCGAATGTAACCGTGTTAAATTATGGGCCGCATAAATATCTGATGTCGGCGTTTTGCAAAAATGCGTTGTGCTTTTTCTTGCAACTTCGTCGAGTCCTTTAAGTAATTGAAACGTGTCTGGGAACGGTGTAGCCATTCTTCGAATGCAAATTAAACCATAATTTCAAGGCGCAGCATTTTCTCCGGCAACACATTGTTGCTCAGAATAAGCACACCTCGGCAGAAAGCAATAATTCTCTTCGAAAGCTACCGCGCCGGATACGTTCTCCTTTCTGATTTCTTTTGTGTCATCGTGCTCCCCCTGGATCCCCTTCCCCTTCCAGCCGTACACACTGTGGTATCGCTAATAAAATATTCCGGTTTGTTTCACATTCAAGCCAGCATACCATTGTGCTCCGCGTGCCCGCAATATTTATACGATCCCCTTTGTGGGGTTGGCAACATTTTTCGGTGAAATTCACAGAGAACCACTTGGCGAAATAAATGCATGTTTATTCTTCGTTACAACCGGCTGGCTGTTTATTCGAACGTAAAACACGTCCGAGGCGCCGCGGTTTACCGCTCCACCTGAAGAAATATAAACGTGGCACTGAGAAGGTTATTGAATGATCAACCAGCAGCTGTTCCACAACGTATAAATTTTTGCAACAACACTGGATTGTTCGGAATACTAATGCGACCTAACAACGCAGAAACTACTTAATCCAGCGAAGAATTTAATCGAAACAAACGTACCAGTGTTCAGTTGAAACAATCGCTTTATGAGTAGCAGCTTTGCCACATTGAGCACCTTTGTTTCTTTTTAATGTATCGCTGCTTGCAGACCAGTCATTTACATTTGGTACAGCAATATTATTTTTTGTGATAATCCATTTAATTAAAAATTTACTAGGATATTTACTACCTCTGAACGTTTCGCAAGTATTCCAAAACTTCGGTAGAATTACTGAGCAGTAGTCAAAAGGGCTAGAACGAAGGCCATTGCCTTCCCACACCGAACAAATTCCCATGTACAATGTTATAATACACAATTGTACCTATTGTAGTAAAATAACCTAAATTTGCACATACTTCACTTAGATCTATACATAGAAAACGAGTCTAGAATGAATATGTTGAGAAACATTGATGAATGAAATGATAAATGAAATTTCATTTTAAAAAAATACATACAAATTTATGAACCTCTCTTGGAACAGATGAGAAAATTTATATGTCAAAAGTCGAAAGCTCGTCTAGCAAGAAAAAGAAGGAATTCATCAACTTCGCTTATCTCTTACCGCCATCAAATCAAAGTTTCTGAAAGAAGGCGACCGAGAAGAACCGTTCAAAACAATTCACCTCCAATCCGCTTAGGGTAACCGTTTGAAAACAAATTGAACAATGTGTGTCCCGAAGGTGGCGAAGTTTCGAGATGGATATTGATCGACGAGAGAGCTGGAAGTGTCCGCCGATTATCTGAATCGGTAGAGCATGGAATCGGTTTCACTCAGCATCTCGCGAGTATCATCGGCTCGCGATCTTCGGAATCTTCGTTTCGGAACTACGTGCCGGCGCACATCGCGTTGATAACGAGGAAACTATCCCCGGTTAGGTGAAATAACGGACGCGCCGGCGGTGCCCGGGTGTAATAAAGAACAGTGATTCTCCGGGCAGACATTAAAACTCGCACGCGATCGTTCGTGGTTCACGAAACTGTATTGTTCGGAGCCAGGCGGAAGTTCATTCACTAATATTACGTTCTTCACCGAGTATTCGCCAGGGATCACGGAGAATGAGCTCTGTCCGGATGGAATCGTTACCGGGAAATGAGAGTTTAATCGCATGATACTCCCGGGTTCGACCGGGTTAGGCGACCAGTAGATTTCAGACACGAAATAAGAAGTTTATGGTGTTTAGCTGGCTTGGTGGTTTCGTCTGAGAGATATCGTGACGAGCAAGGTTCTGGAATATATCCGAGTACGGAAATTTTGATTTTCCTGGATTCAATGAGTTGTGCTTGCGTAAAACCAAAATAAAACGGGCGACATCATAGGATTATACTACTTGTCGTTATCATTCGAGGGAATATTTTTTCTCATAATTTTTGATTCGTGTAATCAAAGTCCTAACTTTTTGATTGGAATCAGTTCAAATAGTCTGAGATACTTCTCATTTATGTTAGAATATTCTACTTATTAAATCATTTACTAAATAGATTTTAATACTGAATATTTCTCCCACTAAAATATAAATATCGTCGAAAATCGTCGATATGCAATATCGTAATGCATATATATGCATTATTCAGAAATGTTTTCTTTTATTTTAGTTGCAAGACTGAAATATGTATTAATTATATTATATTATTAATTATATTATATTTTTAATTATATTATATTATTAATTATATTAATTAATTATTATACTGCATTTCTCTCTGGAATAGCAAATGATGTCTGACAAGTTGATCGTGGTCCGAACAATGGTCTATAAGCTGTTCAAGTTTCAGTTGCGGAAGATGAATTTGTCTGACACATGATGTCTGACCTGTGCAGGAACTTTCCACTTTGCGGCTGTTCCTAGCGGTCTAATCTCTGCCTCAATAATTGCTCGAAACTTGGAAACATTCCTCCCGCTCAAGAACCTGATTTCCCGAATAGTATTACTAATATATCATCGGCCCTCCAAATGATTAATGTCTGACCTTTCCGACGCGCGACTGTCTACTGAACAGAGTGTCTCCGTCGGAAGAGAATCGATTAAATAACTACCGTGATGGTCGTCCTAATTATTTCTGTTGGATTAAACAAGTAAGTGAGCTGCCAGATAGATTCAGTGGCTGGGAACAGATTTATATGTGTGAACAGTTATACGTGTGCTGGATCATGCTGTAATCCGCGAACATTCAAATACGCGTGACAATGTATTTATTACATGTAGCCTGTTATTTACTAAGTACTGACTACTATATACCAATCCTACTGAGAAGTCTAAAATTGTTTCGAAAAATCGTTCAAGAAAAATCAACTGCACGTAAAAAAATATCGCATATATTTTGTCATTTACTCAGCTTGTGTCTGAGTAGTACAAGCCAATTCTACTTACATTTTTAACGATATTCCTAAAGATCGTCGAATGATTATAGAGACAAATAACGACTAAAATTCCACTGTTTGAAAAATCATACGGTTAAACAGGAATCAAGCTTGCGCGTCTGATCATGACGTACCAATTCCACTACTTCTCGAGTGTCTCGTAGCTCATTACTGAAAATCAAAGTCATAAATATAAAAAAATAGATGTCCGCTTCTTTCGATTTATTTTTGCACATAGAATCTTCTACTTTCAAATGCTTCGCCGTTCAAAAAAATTTATAGACACATTCGTAAAAATACAGCAGGAGCCTTGAATGCGTACAGGTTGCTCGGAGAAAGCTGTAACGGATTATTGGCGTTCTATTACGAGGCGATATAAAATCGGGGGAATAACGGATTCACGCTGATAAAAGGAGGGGAACGAAGTCGGATTTCAAAGGGAGAACCATATCGCGACCATTAGTTCCATTCGGCTGTCTACGAGCGTCGAAAAGTGGCTCCTTTAGTCGCCTAAGAAACGACGTGTCCCGTATATCGCCCCGAGAAAGCCACGCCGCCATCCGTCCCCCCCGCTCCGCAACTTTGTCAGCTTTCTTTTACGAGCTTGAAGAATATCGAAACCCCAACCGAATTCGATTCTCCACCCCTTTGCCGTAGTCTTCGGCAAACCGAAGGGAAATGTGACCCGTAAAGCCCACTCGATGAAACTTCATTCTCGTAGCCATGAAATTTCCATCAGGGTCAACACCACGCACGTACGCATTCCGCACAGGGGAAATTTATCTCGAGCACGCACTCTGTATAACTTCGAGTATATAGAACTGTTTCCAAGGCCGAGGGACAGCTTTCCCTTCTTTGTGCGCTTCTAAAAAATTTTACGAGCCACACGTTACTCTCGGGGACGACCGCATGGGAATATTCCGGTCGACAATAAAGTATTCGTAATATTACCGGCGTCTGTACGTTTATGCTAACGAAGGTATTGTGTTCGCTGGGCGTGGCTTTGTTTATTTGCGGACTCTGAAAAATTGTGGAAACCAGGAAATTGTTCACCTGGACATTGTGCTTTTATGAAAAATATTGACAACTGTTTTTTGATATTGTCGAGCACGTACAGAAATATTATTCCCGGTCGAACCAATTATTCTGAACGATATAATTTAGCAATATTGTATTTATTTACTGTTGTGTTTTCAGTTACTTAAATCTTACTAATGCTATTCCTCCATTTATTTTATTTCAATGATTACTAGACTGCGGATCTATTATGCAAAACACAAATTTTCATCATCTCTTATATCAAATAGAAATTAGTTAAAATTGTATTACTTCTTTTAAAAATGTCAATAGAGTGAAAGTAATGCTGCAGTATTTTATTTACCGGCGTCTGTACGTTTATGCTAACGAAGGTATTATGTTCGCTGGGCGTGGCTTTGTTTATTTGCGGACTCTGAAAAATTGTGGAAACCAGGAAAATGTTCACGTGGACATTGTGCTTTTATGAAAAATATTGACAATTGTTTTTTGATATTGTCGAGCACGTACAGAAATATTATTCCCGGTCGAACCAATTATTCTGAACGATATAATTTAGCAATATTGTATCTAGTTACTGTTATGTTCAGTTACTTAAATCTTACTAATGCTATTCCTTCACATTTATTTTATTGCAATGATTACTAGACTGCGGATCTATTATGCAAAACACAAATTTTCATCATCTCTTATATCAAATAGAAATTAGTTAAAATTGTATTACTTCTTTTAAAAATGTCAATAGAGTGAAAGTAATGCTGCAGTATTTTATTTACCGGCGTCTGTACGTTTATGCTAACGAAGGTATTATGTTCGCTGGGCGTGGCTTTGTTTATTTGCGGACTCTGAAAAATTGTGGAAACCAGGAAATTGTTCACGTGGACATTGTGCTTTTATGAAAAATATTGACAATTGTTTTTTGATATTGTCGAGCACGTACAGAAATATTATTCCCGGTCGAACCAATTATTCTGAACGATATAATTTAGCAATATTGTATCTAGTTACTGTTATGTTCAGTTACTTAAATCTTACTAATGCTATTCCTTCACATTTATTTTATTGCAATGATTACTAGACTGCGGATCTATTATGCAAAACACAAATTTTCATCATCTCTTATATCAAATAGAAATTAGATAAAATTGTATTACTTCTTTTAAAAATGTCAATAGAGTGAAAGTAATGCTGCAGTATTTTTTGATTCTTCTTTTGTCTTCATGTCAATATTTACCATAATAAATCCGACTTTATTTGAATTTGTTAATTTTAAAAATAGAAGAATATGTGTAGATTAACAAGCTTCGACAACACTTCTATTGTAATTCAAATAATTGTTAAAGAAATATCTTTCGCCACCATTTTGTTGTTAAACAAATTTGCTCGTAAGCTGACATTCTTCCAGAAAATTCTACGTAATATTAAACTAGAGATTTCGTTCGTCGAAATAAAATGCAAGTATAGTTACGGAATTCGGATGAACGAATGTGTTCACTCGTTTGCTCTGGTCAAGGGATTAATGAGTTCTTTCGACGAAAGTGTTTTGAAGATCTCGTGTGACTCTTATTGTCGACAACGAGGATGTTTGTTCACGGGTATCATCGGTCTGAAAGGATATTGAGAAACCCATTAGCGAGCTAGTGTCTGATGTCTGCCATAGACAGGGATATTCTGCTGAAATATTATACCCAGCCAAGGTAATTTCTCAAGGGGATTCTCCCATCTAAATGTACATTTTTCGTGCGATTTTTAGAACTCCCATTAATAACATATTCAAATGGTGCTAAAAAGAAAACGTTGACAAGAAGTATTTTACATATAATGCAATTCATGTAACTAAGTAACCGTGGAAGTACCTCTCAACAACATACTAAGCGTTAATTATTTAGGTACTTTCCGATCTTCGATATACATAATCATATTCTTTTTGTGGATAATAATATTTTATTAATAACATTAAATCTAAAATTTAAACGTTCACACAAATCTCAGGCATATCAATTTAATAAAAATAATTTATATTCAGAAACGTTTCTGTATAGCCTAGCATATAATTATTTCTTAAAATTATATCCTTCATTACTTACTTATTTGTCAATTGTATTTTCCATTATAATCCACAATTTAGTCATTTCTAATGTTATCATTCTTTCTAATATCTTTTTGTTATATTGGAAAGAAGCTCGATTACATCCTCCAAAATAGCAGCCTCGCAAGAAGTTATTAAATTTCTTGACTAAAACCTCCTTATTGTATTCAAAGTGATTTATTAAAACGTTCTCGATTATTAAATCCTCGATGAAGAATAAACGTGCGTAGAATATAATCCAAATGTCTTTCCCAATAACTCAGCAAGATACTGATTCGCGGAAAGTAGCACTATAAATTATTTACAGTGGTGAAAAGGGAGAGGGAGAGAGCGATAAAGATCAGCCCCTAAATTCTTTAGCCTGCTGAGGCGGTAATGGTCTTGATTGCTGGAGCGACGGTTTCGTTCTCCCCGGATATTACTTGAGGAAAGTGACGGAACCGTCGGGAAACGTGACGGTGAGATCTCCGCTTCAGTTTCGTCTCCGTTTAATTGAGGGAAGAGAGATTCCACAGTTGCATAACATTAATACAGAAAACGTGATATTGCTTTGGACAGGCGCGTAGAGAGAACATCGGCGCGATATCCAGGCGTGTTCGAAACTTCGCCGAGCCGGGACGCCATTTAAAAGCCCCCTGTATATCGGCGTGCACACATATTCCCTTACTTCCGCCGGCTTAAAGCTCGGTATTAAACCGTCGGTGTTGCTTTCAACAAGTTCGAGGCATCGCGCGGTGCTGATCCACGCGTCGCTGGACACTTTGACGTATACGGCACGCATACTTAAGGCCATCTTTATGGATCCAGCCTGGAGATATTGCGTCCTAGAAAATAGTTTCCTAGTAATTAGATCGGCAAGTGCGATCCACGTTCGCGATTCTAATACGACGATTCGCTGAGCAGAAATTTTAGGTATTTGTTGAGGTGCAAGTTTCTTCAAATTGTGCATCCGTCTGCACAGTAAACGTACGCTGTGGAAGTTGTCAAAGGCAGTTTAATAATTTTGTGATCCCTTTGGTCTACGATTTTTTTTTTCCCTTAGATTAGTATAATTATCTATTATATATTACTATAATATAATTAATATTATATTAGTACTTTATTTAATAATATAACGTTTATTTACTAATATTACTAATATTACTAATTTATTATTTACTGATATAATTAGTATTATATTATACTAATATAATAGATATATTATACTAATCTTCGATGTAAAACTTATTCATTATTGGTGACTCGTTGTTGGCTTATCCAGTAATTACAGGAACATTACACTTATATATGTTCGATATTACTTGTTATTAGTTTCTAAATTCTTACTGAACATTGTTTAATGAAATTATACGTTATTTTTAGTCTTTCTGTTATTGAGATTAAATAAGGAACACGTGCAAACAAAATAGCAATACTTGCATTTGAGAAGCCTACATTGTTATGAAAGTAAGCAAATTTATATTTATTGACTCTGATGATCAAGTATCGATGATAGACAAATGAAATCTTATTTCGATTTAAAACAGATGAATAAAAAATAGATGAATTTTATTCAAAATTTTGATCACAAGACTGACACACGATGTTATTGTGCATAATGATATTCATAAATTATTCTGTTTTCGTAGATTGCAATTTCATCCACTAATTACTGCCGTTAATGCGATAACTGTCCAGCGAAAATGTACCAAAATCAATGTTTAATAAATTCACGTTGATTAAAATTTATTTTTGATTTCATAGAAGTCCTTCTATTTATTACGACTAAAACAGTATAATTCAGAGAAATATTTGAGACACAACAAAGATAAGGGAAAAAGTGTAAAGTTTACAACCTGATAAGGCACGTTTGATTCATGCGGGAACATTCTACTTCACTGGCCTTTTAGTGGCTTCATTGTAATAATGCTACGCGTACGATAATATAGAGCCAGCTTTATGAATTTTAGAAAAGAGAAAAAGCTTTTAGCAAATGCTTCTCCTGTGTTCAGTGGTAAGATACGCTACTTATAATGCTGCTGCTCTTCGTTCTAAAAGTTTTCTGCAGGTAGATAATTAAGGTGATTTAAGAAACGATTCTCTTTAAGCTTAGCTCACACATACGAACATGGTCGATTAGTCTAATCGATGCACGTCGGACCGATACACTGCTATACTACTTCCTCTTCATTCTATATCTCTGAAACAGTCTTCAAATTCGCGAGCAGCTGCTTAAATGTAATCGCATAATTATCGTCGATGGATACGTGCAAGAATACTCTACTGACGAAATAATACAAAAACATTAGTAGTAGTTATTAAATAATTATATACATCCTCTGATAGATAATTTCTGCTGAAACCCAGAAGACAACGTTCCCAAACACATGATCACAAAAATTGAAAAACGGTACACGTTTTATCTTATTGTCTTTTAATTTCTTTTATTTGCACCGTGCACTGAATAATATCTACAATATTGCGGGTATAAACAACGTGTTATTTGCTTCACTATAATATGCACTTTCAACTAAATAAGACGTGTATTCATTGAGTCATGAAATACCACTCACGCGTTAACGATACGTGAAGTATCTTAACTTTTGTCACCAAGTGTATATATTTCTCTCACAATATTAACAAACAGTTAACCATAAGCCCGGCATCGTGAATCACAGAGGACTGAAGCAAATCCCAGGGAATGAGGTGAGAATCAGGGCTGGTTACCCAGCGGGAAATTAACAACGCCGTAGAGTCAACGGATTGCAATATCGTGTTGCCATAAGGTCCCGTTAAATGCTTCATTTTCGAAGATAATTGGGTGTCGGGTATTAGCGGGAGTTACTCGGTCAGCTTAATGGGCCAGTTAAGTTGTTAACGGCGTTGTCTCGCCTTAGCGATGTAAATCTGTCTCGTTACGATATTCGAGCCGCAGTCGGGCCGTTACAGGCGCGTTCACGCGTCACGTCGTCGCGTTCGTAATAGAATAAACGTTCTCCCGTTTCAAGCACCAGCAGCGGGGCGCACGTTCTATCAGAGGCTGATCGATTTAAGTACGAAATCAGCCGCGCTATTTTCGATGATAAATCCAGCGAGGCCACGCCCGATCTCTGTCCGCTCCGCTAAACTTACAGGCACTACGTGCCATCCATAATGAATCATCTCACAAATATCCTGCGCGGCTTCAATTCGAGACTGTTCTGCCACGCCAATACCAAACACGTAAACCGGACAAGTGTGCTCGCAGACTTTCTACCCTAGAGGTAATTTCGCCGTGACCCGGCCGCTTCGAATTTAATTCGCGTTCGACACGCGAGTCTAATTCGTACGTCTTTAATTAATGAATGCAGGGGCCGCATAGAAAATTAACGAGGACGTGGAGTAGAGGATTTCGCAATGATGTGTCATTTCTGAAACGTACGGTGGGTAAAAAGCGTGTTCCGGACACCCTTTAAAACTGTATAACTGTTTCAAAAAGTGGGCTGAATGACTTGTATAATATCTTCATGGAGATGTTGGACCGACTAATTTACTCTATAAGATAGTAGTAGTAATTAGAGAATTTAATAATTTTATTATCATGGTCATTTTTAATTTTATCATTAAATTAAATTATCAGGTTAAATTTTTATAATTTCTCGATTCTAAGAGAAACTAGATATTAATCAAAACGAATTACATTTCACAACTAATTAAATATTTATAACTATTTTAGAACCTAAATGTAAATATAAGTAACCGGGATCCAGAAAACGCGTTTTTTAAATACTACAGATCTTCCTCGGAATGTCACAAAGACCTCTGTTGGTAGAAAATCGAAATCGCTTTCCGAACGATCGTATATTAATTTTTCTCCTGAACGCATAAAATCCGCAGTCTACTTGCCGTGAAACGAAGCACCAACGTCGGGGTCCAATTTTCTATTATTTAGGTCAATTTTCCGCAGCTTTGCAGGAACTTTCGGGCACATTGGCCAATGGAAAGTTCCCGCGGTCAGGATAAGGCGACCACCGTAGGAAATTGCGAAATAATTCGCAGCTGTGTGTCGTGCAGCCATGCGACAACAAACTGGCATTCTCGGTGGGGCCTCAAGCTCGCGACAGGCTCGAAATAATTTCTCCGCAACGGTTCCCCGCCGGCAGCCACGTGGTAAATCTGTTGCATATTCAGTTTCCGGTTTCGCGGATTACACGACCGTTAGACGATATTCACTTGGCTCTGGAAACGGCTTACGGAACGACGCTGGCAATTAACTTAATGTGGACTTGTGGGTAGCAACTTGGTCGCATCGACACTGTCGTTCGTAACCTTAACTTCGTTAGTACGGTGGCGGCTAAGGGCATTACTCTGCTTGTCCGTGCCGCTGCCAGCTACACCATGTCAAATGAGCGACACACGGGTAACGAGCCACAATTAATCACGCGACGTAGTATTACGTCAAACGCAACGAACGCCACGAGCTAGTTTATACAGTTAAAGAAACACGGTTCCCATTTAAAATGCGATAACGGGGCGAGAGAAAATCGTACGTTAACTTCCAAGGGCTGGTCTTAAAGGAGAGACTTCCCTCTGTAAGAGCATTTCGATGTGAAGAGTCCTCGAAATTTTTTTGAAATTTTGTTGAGCCGTTCTAATTTGTCTAATTTCAAGAAAATGTCGATCTTGTTCGACGTGCGAGAGAACCGTGAGAAAAAAATCGTACGTCAAGATTTGAGTTAGTGTTTTAATGTAGAGACATTCCTCTATGAGTGCGCGTGAAAATAAATGGCCGACAAAAATGTTGAACCTTATCATTGTTCAATTTAATAAAATATTTCAAAGGTCGGAACAATGGCCGGAATATTTTTGTGATTTCCCGTTCGTGCTTGCAGCAGTGGGGCAACTTTTATTTTCAAGCAATAAATATTGGAAAAACACGATAACACTGCCAGCAAAGAGCACTCAATCAAGCGGATCAACACGATCACTGCAAGCATTATTTGCATGCACGTACAGAATGGAAAATATCGAATGTGTATTAACAGTCCGCTGACGGAACTGGGTCGTGGGCGAATTAATACTATGCCCGTGAAACGTATGATTAAAAAACGGAATTTCAGAGATTAAAACGTAATGCCGGAAAATAAAGTAGATTCTAATGCAGCCTGCTTCCTGTGATCAACAAAATTACGCGTGAAATCGAAATAATATAAAATATAGTAATATATAATAATTAATTTATATATATATATATATATATAATATTTAATTATATATATATATATATATATAATAATTATATTATCTATATATATATATATATATATATATATATATATATATATATATATATATTAACATACCTTAATAAACCTTATTAATTATATGTTAATATTTTAGGTACGTTATATATATATATATATATATATTTATATTTATTAAATTAATATAATAATTAATAATTAATATATAATAATATATAAAATATAAAACGAAAACTGAACCGTTAATGGGATATAAAATGAATTCATCCAGTGATTATTATAACTGTTAGTAAAAATAAAAATGGCACCCAACGATCGAAACGAAAAAATAGCAATGCGTGTAAAGATTAAACTTAAATCATCTTATTGTGATAAACTGGCGTCAGAAAGCAACGGATTGTGTTATAATATACATAACAAATAAACTTCCGATAATATAGAATACAATTACAGAAACACGTATTATACCACTAATAATCAAACAACGAAAATATGGAAAATATCAATATTTATGAAGATAGAGATAACATAGCCCGAAAAATAAGATAACAAGTGCAGAACGCATATTCCATTAGACTGTTCAGCATTAACTTTCCAGTCAGCCAGACAGAAGAAAATGCGCTTCAATGATAGGCCAATCGACGAATACAATGAATTACAATGGCACCGTATTTCGAATAATCGATCGCGTTGAAGGAGACACGGGACCGAGACGGATGTTATGGGAGAGACGTGACTCGTTCGATTCGATTTCGAATATCAGACTCAGGGACCAAGGAAATTGACTTGTCAAGGTCGCAGCTATCTCCCACCACAAACCTCGCACATATGATCTTGACAGTCGGGATTAACCTCGAGGCCGCAGAAGGAGGGGGGGGGGGG
The DNA here is from genome assembly GCF_051020955.1 of Megalopta genalis. Classification (NCBI taxonomy): domain Eukaryota; kingdom Metazoa; phylum Arthropoda; class Insecta; order Hymenoptera; family Halictidae; genus Megalopta; species Megalopta genalis. The sequence continues at coordinate 11,681,303 of NC_135016.1, forward strand.
AGAGTCGAACCCGTAAGTCAAACTTTCGCGTGTTCGATAGGATTGCTCGGTTTCGAAACCGGAAGGAACTTCGTCGACTCTAAACAAGGCACCGTCAACCGGCTCCGGGGCTAATTATTCCAGCCGCAAGCGGATGCAAACTCGCATGATTCACTATACGCTATGCAATTAGTAATATTAACTCGGCCATGGCATAGCGAGACCCACAAAACATAGTCGTTAAATTACTGTTTTGAATAAATCTAATAGCTTGAAAATTATGTGCTGCAGTATTATTAATTTCTGAAAAGTTTATCGTTTGGCAATATATTGCCAATATCATTTACATCAAAAACGCATAAATTTAGTAATCACGTTTGTACGTTGCTGATTTTTGCCGAACGCAGATCCGTTTGACATGTTACGTATTTTAATTTTCTGCCTCGACGCAACACGGCTGAAGGTATGTTAACGAAATTTCGCAGAATTTTTCGCGTGCTCCAGATACAGCGAAATTATGTTGAAAGTGTAGAACCGACCAGATACCCATCGACGATTGTGAATGTTAAAAGTTCACCGCAGCTGGCGTACGTATCACGGATATTAATCAGGTATTAACTAGACTGAAATATTCCAGGGTAATCTCCGACCAGAGTCCATTTAATCCAATAATACCGGTGAAATCTCGGACCATTATAGGGAACCAATAATTAAATCCCGGCAATATAGAAATAATGGTTTAATCCGATTCGTCGATTAAAATCAAGAAAATTTAACGGGATATTGACAAAGCTGCCGTATTAAAAATTCCTCTTATTTATCCAATTGTTGCATTTCAGGTAATTCCTTATTGCCTTGTAAAACTATGCCACGGTATGAAGTACTTTCCGCCATGTCCCACCGATTACAACGAAGTCTCATCCGTGTAACGGGATTTCGCAATACACCGGCACAAAAAACTATTATACCCTATACATTCGGGGGGATGTAAAAAAGAGTTTATTATTCCATTGGTATAAAAGTCTGGAGTTCCAGAGGCGCTTTCAATTACAAAAGTTCAGTCGTAACTCGGTTACATTACTTTCAGTTTTACGATTTACTTCCTCGTACTTGTAATTTTCCTTTAATCTTTAATTAAGAAAATAATGCATTACAGTTTCGAGAACAATTCTTGGTCCCAGCGTCAGCTGTATTAATCGATCCTTTTAATATTTTTTTAGGATAAAAGCATTTCTTAAAAATTCAATCATACTGTATGAAACACAAATATTGAATACAATGAATGATATATAAATTAATATACATGAAACGAACATTTGAAATATCAAATTAGACTTAGTCGTATAATCACCAACTGAAAAAGTTCTCTCAGATTGTAACGTATAAAATAGATATATAAAATGTATCGAACGTAACGTAACACATTCTAAAAACTTTGAAATTCTGTTGAAATTCACGATTTATTTCAGACAGATTCAGAGTAATATAATAAATCTATTAAGGGATAATTTCATCCCAAAGCGTCGAAGCTTAATCAAGAAAATTGCCAGATAAATTCATTAAAATGCAATGGTCAACACCTACAACCATATTTTTCCTCGCACTTCATAATCATTCTCATCCCCGCAATAATCCAAATAAACTCCTATCACATTTCGCCGATTCGTGTCCCGGGAAAAGCTCCCGATAAGAGCACAAAGGAGCTCGTTTCGTTAAATCGAACTGCACAAAGCGATGGAATAGGATAGCTAAGTCCGATTGCAAAGTTAACCAAAATCCAGTTTACAGTTCCTCGAAGTTCTCGGGCTGGCTAATATTCAATACCGCAAGCAGGAAGTAGTAACAGGTGTTACGAGGATTTTACCGTAGGCTAGCCACTCCGCGGGATCGCGGAACGTATCGGGGCGTTTATGCAGATATCCCGAGATTTTATTGGCCGCTGTATACGGTGGATTGTAGATGTGCCCGTGCACAACGCTTTGTGTGCGAGTGGCTGGTGGTATCGAGCGCCGGATACGGGATTCGCGGATCGCAACACGGTCTGGATACATATACCCGTCGATTTGCATCGACTCGATTCGGGTCCCGATCCGATTACAAGTCTCGTCACAATGGCCGATGTTCTTAACTGGTTACGTGCCGCGCGTTCCATGGATATTTCATTTAGTTTCGCGGGCTCGCCGGCGTGAAAATAAATGTTACCGGCCAAGGAAGTTTCTCAATAAAACTTCTTGTCGGTTCGAGTTACTAATCGGCTAGGTTTACAGGTCCGAGCTCACTCGGTGACCGAATATTCTTTTTCCAGGCATCGATCTTTTATTGACTTCGACTGGGCCGTACGGAGTTTCCTTGGAAATCTGTTGTTCCGATCCTGAACGTCTCGAGACTTTTAGGTTTAGGGCCACAGACTAGTTCTGACACTTCTACGTATCCTCTAGGTAAACTTATTTTGCAAATGTAATTTTGCAAATGTAAAAATGCGGGAATGTAACTTTCGAAGTGTATATTATTCAGTTAAAAATATATAAGGACGGGATAAAACGTGAAAACAACAAATGAAAATGGTGAAAGTAAGAACTGAATCAGATTTGAACAGTTTTATGGAAATTATTCATACACAATTAGTATAAATTACGGAGTTTTTCATTTTTCACGATGTACTCTGTCAGGAATTCTTGTCTCTCGTGCCTGATTCGTACCAGTTCTAATCATTGAAAATTCAATAGATTTATACTCATTCTCCCTCTATGTTATTTTCTTTCACACACACACTCTCTCTCTCTTCTTTCCTTCACTCTCTTTCTCTCACTCTCTCTTTCTCGTTCCCACTCCCGCTTCTTGACATGTTCGACGACCCATGCTTCGTCCTAAGTAAATCGTGAGTCCAGCACGAGACAGTATGAAGAGACTCTCTGGACCTTGGCATGAATCGACAGCCAGCATGACCGAGTCGCTTCTGGAAAAAATTTTAATAGCTCTCGATCCGAGGAGCAGAGCTCTGAGACGAAAATCAAACACGAGACTGAACGAGAGGAGTAACTTACTCTGCTCCGGATTAATTTTTCACGAGGATGCCATTGAAAGGTTTCGAAAGCTCCGGAGCGCCCCTCGAAATATCATAGCCTGTTGAACGTGTTAATTAGTTTACTGTGCTGATGATCATTGTACGGATATTACTGTCGTTTCTATCTTTTCTGTAAGAGTGCAATGAATGGTGCTAGACGGTTACTTTGAGCAAGCTTCAAGAGCCACTATGATCGACAATTTCTTGCTCTTTTTTGTATAACACAGTGTGTTTCTATATTTCTGAATTTCTAAATTTCTAAATTCCTATATTTCTATATTTCTATATTTCTATATTTCTATATTTCTATATTTCTATATTTCTATATTTCTATATTTCTATATTTCTATATTTCTATATTTCTATATTTCTAAATTTCTAAATTTCTATATTTCTATATTTCTATATTTCTATTATATATTTATATATTTCTATATTTCTATATTTCTATATTTCTATATTTCTATATTTCCGTATTTCCGTATTTCCGTATTTCTATATTTCTATATTTCTATATTTCTATATTTCTATATTTCTATATTTCTATATTTCTATATTTCTATATTTCTATAGTTCTATAGTTCTATAGTTCTATAGTTCTATATTTCTATATTTCTATATTTCTATATTTCTATATTTCTATATTTCTATATTTCTATATTTCTATATTTATTTCTATATTCTTATATCTCTATAATCTCTTTAAACTGATATATATATATATATGTCTGCAATCTTTTTATATTTTTATATTTCGATTATCGTTTCTACTCATATATATATCTACGGTCTTTTAAATTAACATAATTCAAATAATTCGATAATCTTTAATATTTGAATATTTTTTCACAATTGTTATATCTATACATTCTTGAAATCTTTTACATTCATATAATTGTATCACCTTTTATACGGACATATATCTATGTATAATCGTTTTCATCTGTACATTTTTAACAAGTAATGCAGAAAGATAAAGTATTGTGTTCTTACAGAACTACAATGAAATGATGAATTTTATATTTTGATAAAAACAGAGGGAATATTTAATTCGTACGAAAATCATTAAAAATAATACTTGCATTTCCACGCATCACTCTCACAAACGAGACTAAACCATGTTGAAAATACATTTGATCTGACAAAGAAAAATATGCATCCAGTTATCTTTTGACGTCCCGTTCTCTGCTTCCGAGTTTCTTTCCAGAAACGTTCCTCTTTTACCGAACTTCTTTCGCTCTGCTGCTAACAAGAAAACAACTTGTTTGTCTATTCTCTACCTGCAGCTGCTACACAATCTGCGACCAATCCGATTTTACAATTGAGATGTATAGTTCCATCCCTGAACATGACAGTACATGTCATATGTCACATGGTTATTTCAAATGCAACGTTGTCATTTTCTGCAACGATGCAGAAAATATATGATTAATGTCACTGGTACGTTTCCAGAGGAAATGAACCTAGATAAGGTACGTACCTTAATTTGCATTTCAGAAGTCTTCAAGAAAACTGAAAACGATCGTTATGTGTACGTTATTTCAAATTTTATTAATTTATTAAAAACACTAACTAATTGTCTATTCATTCGTTTAAATTATTAGTTAATTCATCATTCATTTATTGTAATAACTAATTAAGTCATTATTCACATATTTTAAATAGTAATAAATTCATTGCTTATTCATTTACATTACCAATTCATACATTATTGATTTATTTAAATCACTAATTAATTAATTATTTATTTACTTAAGATAGTAAAATTGAATCTGTAAATTAGTAATACTTGGCAATCTGTGTATTACTAAATTTCAGTAGTAAAAATTGTACGAATTTTTCATGAGAATTTTCATGAGAAAATAATTGCGAAACAAAATTTAAAAGTTGGGGAAACGGTTCGTTATTCATCCAGGAAGAAATTCGTGCGAATGTGAGACGTGATTTAATTGTTAGATCCGGCGAAGTCTGAGTACGGATGATCTCTGATGACCTGTGAACACACAGATCTCGCATCGAGCTTTCAGACTGCTCACCGCATGCCACAATCTCCCGGTTACGTTGGGCATTAACTCGACACGCGATCAGCTAATGCGAAAATGGACTATAAGGTATCGATTCGAATGCCGGTAGCAAGCCATTACGTGTCTGCTAGATGAGTTTCGTGTTAAATCCGTAATACTCCGTCCGAAATTAGCGATAATGAACACGTAATTTGCCATGCGATAAAGTTCAATGAATCCTGGGACAAGGAAGCCGAAAGTTTCGTGTAACGAGCTTTCTTTCTGTCCGAATCCGGAACACTTTGTGCACTTTAAAGCACTTGGAAATATCATCGACGTGATTAAGCGCGCCCTCAGAACATCTCCTACAGTTTTCATCAAATGCTGTACAATATTTCCGTTTTACATCGCGTTATATAGTTCAGCGGTTCTTTCTTTAACTTTAACTTTACTATTGTACCATAATTTTATCATCGTGAGACTTTATTCGATGCTCGATGAATTCTGCCCTACAGTCTATTTATTCTCAATTATACAAATTTCTAATTGGAATCCATGGTCTTTAATTCTGATTAAATTAGCAGTTCATAGTTTTAATAAACTATAATGAAATACAGATAAAATACGTGCGTCGCGCTCACAATTATTATATAAAATCACGCATCTGCAGAATACAGAGAAATTTTGCACAAAATCAATTGAATAACATCAATAGGACACAACATTAAAAATTCAAGAAAATTATACACAGAAATACCAAAAAAAAATGGAGAGACATTTTTGTTTTAAGTAGCATAAATTGCAGTTCTTACTTTTAAATTTCTATTATAAACTACGATCGATATATTTCTACGTCCGAGATTTGTAAAAATCATATTTCCATGGGAAACGCATTTTTAACAAATTTTAGGAATTATCGATCACCGTGGAGCGATTCTTATCTTACAAGAAAATAAAAATGATAGATGAATGAAGCTACGGGAAGACAAGAATGATCATCGACCGGGCTTCCGAGGAAAGTATAATTGAATACGCTGCAGTATCTTCTGCCATACTTAAAAATGGCGAAGGAAAGTTTCCGGTCGATCCAATACATCCAGCGCGTGTCGAAACTTCCGTTTTGCTGACGGTAACCGAATCAGCTTAATTCGCCGAGTAGTTTTACCTTGGCCGCGAAGTAAAAAGCCCTGCAACAATGTTCAGCTGGGATCGGGTGCACGGACTCGCGCATCGATTTTAATCATCCTCACAATTCATCCGTGGCGAGCGTATATTTCAGTAACCGGAATTCGAGCGTTAAATCATCGTGGACAAAAGGGTGTGTCAGTGGACGAATTGGCTGCGCAAGGCAGTCGGCCAAGAGTGGCCAGCAGTGTAGCAATAAAATTCAAATGGGCAGCATTTTCGAGCCCGAAGATGAATGCTGTCTATAAATCTCAGGCTGTATTACGACGACGACGGGTATTCGATGCTGAGCGGTTGAATTAGACAAAAGACACAGTGTTATTTTCATTTAGGGTCGCGAGCCCTCGTATCGATAATTCGAACTTCCAATGAATCAGAGAAAGCTGCAATTCTTCTGCGGCGATAACGACAGAAATTTGGAGAAACACCATCAGAATAAAAGGTTGTAATATCGAGGATAAAGCGATGAGCAGAGAGGAAAGAGATTAACAGAATTTCAGGGGAAAATGGGAACAAGAAACGGAGATATAAACTGAAAAAAAGAGGAATTGAGGGAAGAAGTGTAAAGCAGAGACGGAAAAGATTGGAAAAATTGGAGAAAAACGAGAGAGAGAGAGAGAGAGAGAGGAACGGAGTTAGAGAGAAATTGAAGGAAAAAATATAGAACCAGAGGAGAGACACGGAAAAGAGATGTATTTCTGAATCCGACAATTTCACCGGGTAGAACCTCTACAGCTTGATTTGCAGCGGCAACTGCAACCATGACATTTCTCGGTGCCAACATAATTATGCGCACTGCACAAGTTGCAGAAGTTACTGAATCAGTCACTCGCAAACAGCAAAATCTTCTTGCACGTGTTTGCACATTAGTTAGAGCACGGAATAGCTGCCAGACAGAAATCATGTACACGTTACAACAGCATTCTAATGCCACTTAGTTGTTCATTGCTATGAAAGGCAAGATTTCCTAAAGGGATCCGTTATTTCGTTGCAGGCTGTCAAAGTATATTTTACGAGAAATTGCTTGGTTTATTTAATTAAATAAAATTCAACTTGATTATGAGAGAACTGAAAGTCTTCGCACATTCTGTTACAATGGGTCGGGTTTCATTCCACGAGAGTACGCGTGAACGTTATGAAGCACTAGCTGAGTGAAGAAGAACTGAAAATATATATTTTTATGGGATGCCTGACTTATACGAAAGTATACTACTTAACTGTTGATTGGATTGCGAAAAGATCGTGAAAGAGTTAGTGAACAATTCGGTGCCGTTATTTAATCAGTTTTCAGGCTTCAGTCGTGTTAGCTCAAGCTCTTGGCAAGTCTGATCTATGTCAGTGCAATCTACTTAGTAGTAACTTTTTGGAACTACTGGAAGCCTCGTGTTTAATTAATTATAAAAGCTGAAGATCGCAATGAAAACGCAGAAGAAGAAATATAAAATTCATTTTTCGCCATTATATCGTAGCTTTCGAAGTGTTCGGCTAATTGAAGAGTGAAACAGTGTCTGATCTGTGCTGAATAATTCTACTGAATATGCGCTCTGTCTCTTTAAAATTTCGTACCGTAAAATTTCATAGCCATATTTTTTAGTAATTGTGAAGTGTAAACGTGTTAGAAAGCATTCTTAAGCATCCGAATACCTGCGAAATTACCGTACCAAGTCTGTCTGATCCATTCGGAAACATTGCACTTAGTATTCCCTACCGTCTATAAAACCGTACACTTTAATTCTCCAGCGAACTCCAACAATGCATCGTCGTAGAAAGCAACTGGTCCCCACATCCGGAATCGGAATCTCGGTAATCGAACGCAAAAATCGATGGTTCCCCGATACTTTCGCCCGGTATATTGCGGTTCATCGCGAGCGCACACAATGCCATTAAAAGCTCGAATAGAAGGTGATCTAACCAAGCTTGTGTCGCACAAAGCCCACTGTATTCGCAAATTAAATCTGCTAGAATGCATTTCACGGCCTAGTACATTTAATGCGCAAGGGAAAACGCAACGAACAGCATCGAATTGAATCCGTGGGAATACTCGACGTCTGTCAGCTAGCTCCCCCGCAATTATTTCTTTCCGCTCGGCTATTTTCTTCTCTGCGTATCGTTCCTCCCCCCCCCCTGTTTTTTGATCGACGATATTCAGAGTCGAAAATTGGGTTGCCGCATCGGGTTCGGCACCCTTTTATCTCCACATCTCGCCGACGTCGAAATTGCGCTTTCCATTCCACGGGGCTTGTTTGCGCCCGGCGTACTCGCGATCATTCTAACCCGTCTATCCGGCGTTTTTTTCACAAAGCATAACGATCGGAAAGCTTTCACGGATCATCCCCGAGTCCCTCCTTTCCAATCCGCGATCCGACGCGATCGTGGCGCCGGATATAACATCGATAGCCGTTCGCGTAATCTCTTATTGTTACAACGAGCGTTTCGCTTTTCTGATTCAACGGGCCGAGGCTGCTTTCGCTTCCGCTCTTTTCAACTTTTAACGGGCTCCGCTTAGCCAAAGTACTGCCGGAGTTATTGCGTTCGATCGGCCCCGGAACCGGGCCGGCCTGACCCGTCCCGTCCCGTCCCGACCCGACCCGGCCCGACCCGTCCCGTCCCGTTGTTCTGCTTCGATTTAACTTTTCCACTTAATTTTCGTTCGCGGAGTTTTCGAACTTGCCGCGCGCGGAATTCCCGTCCGCGATTCTGTCCTCGTCGCGACTAGATCCACTTCGACTCCTCGATTCGAGTTCGAGAGGGGAATCCGGCCGAGAGGACAGGATCCAAGGAGCCCATTAGCCTGAACGGAGAATCGTTTTGTCTTGTTTTCTTAACAGTTCGACTTACGCCGAGATCAGAAATAAAAGACACTGATTGGAGACAACAAGAATTAGCGTTAATAAAAACTGCGGAATGTTTGGACATTTTCAGGAATATTGCGGTTGTACAGACAGTTTTTATGGTAAAATGTAATACTGTAAAAATGTAATACCAGTCTGTACGAATTAGCAGAATCGTTTTGAACAGCATCCTTGAAATACTGTGCCAAATCTTCCGTAATAAATAGCAATTAATTTTGCTTTCGCCAATCCTTTTGATCCTCCGCTGCAGCGGTGACTCTCTAATTGATCCTACTGTGAAAATTTTAAGCTGACTAATGAGAAATATAGAGCAATTAGAACGCATTCGATACTAGCACATTTCTATTATTGGGACACAATTGTGAGAAATATCACTGAATTTTATAACCGTTGCGACATTTAAATAAATCCAAATGAAAAAGATCAAACCAAATAAATAAATTCTAGAAAATAGAAATGAAATGATTATTTAATATGTATTTAACATTGTCATTTCTGCTTACAATTGATATACATGTGAAGTCATTATTATATCCCTATAGATTGTGTTTCCTGCCACTTTATATAAATATTGAAAAATACAGCCCCAGCTTGTTTCACTGAAAATAACCTTCGACTTCCACTTACCCTGTTCACCATTATTTTCAACATTATACATTGTTCACAACATATGATCTCATTTATTAAAGGATACACAATTGAAAATATTCCGAAACCAACGGCTTTTATCTGTACTTATAAGTAGAAAGTCTCAGCCACGATGAGACAATTCATTTCGAGTGTACGTAAAGCAAGTTACCACTCAATATTCTTATCGTTGATCTACATTATTATAATTTCAACGAAGCACGTTCCTCGAGAAAAATAGTTTACGAAAAGACTAATAAAACTATTGCAACACGCGAAATCGAGTAAAAATTGATCTGCACAATTGCATAAATTCGACTCGAACAAAATGAAAAATAAAAATGTTACGTACGCCCGATACGCGAATTTGAAGTGCCGCGCGAGAATGACTCGCACCGCCGACACCGAAAGACCCTGTGAAGTAAACGTGACCGAAGTTCCGAAGAATGAATGTGGAAATTTCACTCGTCCCGGGAATTATTGCGCAAGAATTGGCCGAGTGTTTGGAGGAAGACATCCATTAAGAGATCCGTGTGCGCTGACTGGCGGAGTGAGGGCGAAACAGTTGCGCGCACGGAGTTACACAGATACGCTGGTAATAGGATTCCCCGAGAAAAAGAAGGACACCCGACTGGCGTAATCGGCTTTAGATTTTCAGGGACGGGCACGTCGCGAGCTGCGCGCTGGCTGCATTAATCTGGCCAGTGTCTTCGAGAAACGTAACGCGTCGGGTTACGCAGAGTTCTCCTCTTTCTTCCCGAGATACTGAATATTGAATCACGATTCTCCTCGCCCCGTACCCCTGCCCCCTATTCCCTCAACGAAAACCGATTTCCTCGTCGATTTCGACGGACAAGAAAGACGGTTCGATTTACATCTGTTACGCACCGCGAGATGAATTCAATCCCCGTGTTCGGCGAGCTGCATTCACGGTGCACACAATCATTGGCTGTCGGTAAGCCGATTCTCGTGTTGCGCTCTTTCGATTTTCATTACGGCCTCGGCGTGAGCCAACGGAGTGGTTAATGCCTCGATAGAAAAAGTCGGAGGAAGTCTAGTGAACACAACATTTCTTACTTCGATTAAATTCAGGCAATCGAAAGATGCGAAATTCTATTCTTAAAAACATTGTTTCCGTGGTGAACGAAGTGTTGCGCTCGTTGCACAAGTGTTGGATCTTGTCAATTTTAGTTAGAATCAATTCACATAACTGAAATATGCGTCATTTTATTTTTTGAGAATATGTTTCCGAAGAGGCAGCGTTATTAGACTCTTTAACAAAGTGCCTGACCATGGCTTGCTGTTTCTCCTGTCGAATTAATTCACGCAGTTAAAAGATGCGGTATTTTGTATTTCGTAAAAATCTTCTTGAAAAAATTGAACTGTTAGGCTTGTTAAACAGGTGTCTGATTATAACTAACTACTTCTACTTCCAGCAAATATTAATGTTTGACCATTTTTATACACTTGTTTCATACAGATTGTGTTTCTGTCACTTTATGTAATTAGTGTAAAATATTAGTGTATAATGTGTGTCTCATAATTTATCACAATATATTGATAATGTTGAATATTCTATGTATATTGTTTAAAAAACTGACTAGCACTTAATTAATACATTACTGTGATATTCAATTCTATATAATTTCAATTGAATGGCTTGTACCTGAGTAGAAAGTACCAGCCATGGTCAAACATATTTCAAGTGTAGACAATAAATTACCATACAGCTCTACAATTATTTAACGTCAAAAAACAAAAAACATTGTTACGAATCACTTACAATTATCTCACATCAGCTGCTCATTATCCCAAATAGAAATTCCTGTTTGAAATTTTCCAGAAAACGCAGTCACCAAGAACTATGTTTCTAGGCTACACTACCGCATCAGACTTTTATTCAATTCGTTAGTAAAATACTCTAACCTTAATTGTTTGCTTGTCTAAGTAGAAACAGTTGGCTAGAATCACAAACATCTGTTTTAACTGTGTCACGTTATGCGTTAAACACGACATATGTAGGCGTTGGATTACTTTCGTGGTTTATTCTGCAGATACTGTGCGCGACGCAATTATATGAAAGATTATTACACACGCGGGAAATAATGACGATCGTGTAATAAAATTTTGTTGCGCCGTTGTTTCCCCGAGTGCGGTAACATTAAGTCTTGATTAATGCGTTTGGATGGTAATCCGTTTTCGAGGCAATTGTATCTGATTAACTCGCGGAGTGCGTGTGCTTTATGATAGCGGTTGTTGAGCATGTCTGAACACGAGTCGCTTATTCTACTTATTAAAAGCCCCAGTGGTAGTGGTGGTATGTATGGACGATGTGGTGCTAAATCAGATAGTATCCGAATGCTGGAATAATTGGCAACGTCCACAAATGTTCGATGTGTGCGTGTTTTATTATTATTTATTTCTTATCCTGCCTGTCGCATTAATTTGTTACAGAGGAACTGTATATAACGCTGTGACTGTAATGCTCGGCCTGAATGTGATTTACGTAGCAATTGCGACCTATCGAAGGCTCAATAGATATCGAATAAAATTTTCAATATTTTTGCTCTTCATCTTCTTGTTGTTTCTTTATTTAAATGATTTTATTGATTTCTCGTGTGTCTGCTTATGGGCGTCTTATTCTATCCAACATTAAAATGCTAAATACTTATGTATAATATATCTGGAATTAATGGATCTAAGCAATCGGTGAACGTGTGATCGACTAAATGTAAGTAGAGTTTCGGAGATTAGTTTGCCTGACTGAAATCGTTTCATTCCACTGTGCATAAATTAAAGGCTTGAACTGCTCATCGAGACGACTGTCTGATCATTGCTACATATTTATATTCATAAGAATCGAAATTAGTAGACACGTATTTTGCATAAAATTTATTTATAAACGTGTGAAATTATGCTTTGAATTTCTTTCAAATAATTTGAATAATTAATTTCAAACAATTGAAAAAACGGAGCAAAGTATGTTTCTAATCGCAGAAGAAATTTACATAAACTAACTAGTAGAAAAAGTCAGCGCCCGCTAGCCTCCAGTTTTGGTAAATAAATAAGAGTTGTTATGTCCAAGTGTTTCCAATATCTCTGCTCGCTGAAGCGACTGGAATAATGGAGAAGTTATCGAAATTCATAGAATATCATTGTGCGATAACAGAAACCGTGTTTCAACAGTTGCATATCTGCATGTTCATCATAATTCTGCGAAGCCAGTTGCGTCACAGCGTGCCGCACGTCGATTGGGAGTGGAAAACTTTCATATTTCCACGTTGAAAGAGAAGTGATTCCCGACGAGCGAATGCAAGGAATAGAAAACGTTCGAGATGCCTCGATAAAGCGGACCATTAAACCGGTTGCATCAACGCGTGGTTCATCAAGATGCATTATATTCGGATGCAATTGCTAGTCGCGTCGCCTGCCAAGTACGCGTAACTCCTCGACGCCGAGGAGACGTTTTAAATTATATAATTTAACGCTGAGATAACGAGTAGAATGCACGATTTCTGCGTGAATATTGAACTGAAATTCAGAAATAAATGAACCAATAATACTCTCAGTTTAACTGTTGATATATTATTTCAATAGAAAGTGTTAGTTATGGTCGGACACGCCTGTTACAACGTACAGAATTTTCGTAAAACTAATACCGTTCAGAAATAAGTAGAAACAGCTAGTTATGGCTAGAATAATAACGATAAGATAACGAGTAGAATGCACGATTTCTGCGTGAATATTGAACTGAAATGAAGAAATAAATGAACCAATAATACTCTCAGTTTAACTGTTGATATATTATTTTAATAGAAAGTGTTAGTTATGGTCGGACACGCCTGTTACAACGTACAGAATTTTCGTAAAACTAATACCGTTCAGAAATAAGTAGAAACAGCCAGTTATGGCGAGACGAAGCGTGTTATCAAAACATATACGAAACGAAGCCACTTGGAAATTACTTCAATCAACAATAGCGATCTAGATGTTAACAAAAATTGTTTGCTAGGTATCCGTACCATAAATAACAAGTACGATATAAATAACAAAATAAGTGCCTGAAATAAGCAAATAACGTCCTCAGACATTAGCGATCGCTATTATTCCCGATTGTAAATAGCGTAAGCTTGCATATTAACTCGACTAGTTTCGGATACAGCATGCATAATGCAGAGCCGCTTCTCGGAGAAGACCCAAAGGATGTACAGTAATCTTTAGGCGACGAAGCGTCGTTTTCGCGTATTAACGTGCGAGCACATAACGAGGCTCGCGTGATCGTCGCACACCAAACTTGCGGCGTCTTATCGTACTCGAATCAATACTAATGTCTCTATCGACAAGCATTAACATTCAGCAATCTAGAACGTCGACAAATTCGGATTGCTAGATTCACTGATCCCGGCTTTATCTTCTTTTTTTTCCACTGTGCAGACAACGCGTCGAATCAGCGTGACGGAAATCCCTCGATTACTCGCTCGCGTTTTATAATCCATTTTCCCCGGATTGTTAATCCCCGAAAATGCGGGCGACTCGGCATGCGAAAAAAAAACCGTTTCTCGTTTCACCGGTATTTAGTTTCCCGCGAATTAAAAACAACCCGCGGGAAAAAACCAATGGAAATCGGAACCGCACGCAAGCAACCGACCGGCGTACATCAAAGAGTTTCGTTTCATTTTCAAATTGTGCATTTTCGAATCGTGTCGGACGTGTGCGGGAATATTCTTCTTAGACGAACAATACGTTCGTTGCAAAACTTCTGGCGGTATTCCAGGGACACGAAACGGCATAGTCTTCTTCTGAGCACAGGTAAATTGACGTCGACCATGGTCTGATCAATAAAGCCCATACCACTTCATCCTTGACTTTACTGAAAGTCGAGAAGGATATCCTGGAGATTGGTGACTGAGTTTACGGGCTCGTAGATCTGTCCAGTATAGTTACTTTACAACGTATTTGACACATTTCTTTATTTAAAGCATCTCTATTATCGTTGAATTTGCATAAGAAGTTTAAATTTAGTGCTTCAAACTTTTCGCTTTAAATTTCTTCTTTTACATGCATTTTTAAAACTCTCTTATTACTTTAAATTTATTTTCCTTACATTTAGTATTTTAAACTTATTACTTTAAATTTATTCTTGTACATTTATTTCTTTAAATTTGATACTTTAGATTTATTCTTTTAAATTTAGTCTTTTAAATTTATTACTGAAAAGGGACACATCTGTTCTTCAAAATTGATTGGCAATGGCGATGACAATGATTGGCAAAGTATAAAAATTACGTCAACTCAATAAATGAAAAATACCTATTTTAATATGACAAACTGAAACAACCTTGTTGCAATCAACGCGAATAACCGCGCGGAACAACAGATAGCAAAGCAAAGCCTGCGGGAAGCCAAGAGAAACGTGCACTTGTGACCTAAAATGTCCTTTCACGTTTTACACGTTTTACCGTCGCCATCAATATCTCCATTCCTTATCAGCGACTAGAAACGTCGCCCCAGAAAAACGTATCGACGAACTAGACGCTGGTCACACCTTTTGACCGGTTCACGAGGCTAGTCACGTTTACGGAATTGCAAATATAAGTGATAGGAAGATTTACCGATGTAATTCCGGTTCAAATAAATACCCTGTAAAAAGGGCGTCGAAATTTTTCACTGTCTCGAAATTCGCAAAATATATTCCCGGCAGCCAGACGTCCAAGAATAGAACGATTTATGGCAACAGGAAACAAGGCACCAAGCAGAGTCTACACGTCTGACAGAACTCCGAAATAAAAGCACCATATACGTCAATAAAAAAGAATTCGAAGTCCCAGGTGCGCCATTCGTTACGCTTTGGACAATTTTCTCTATCACTATAAGTGAACTTTTCAGGAAATTTCTCTAGAAAATAATGAATTGTATTTTTTTGAAATATTTTGGCATAGAAAGTAAAAAACATTTTTCCTTTTAAGGAATATTATTAATAATTATATTATATTATTATCTCGTAATTAATCCGATGCATTTCTAATGAACAGACTGCAGTTAAAATCTATTTAAAATCTATCTGCTTCAATTGCAATAAACCAGAACCAAATTTAAATACCTTGCCATCTCTGATCATTTTAATAAGTTCATAATTAGATTGTGGACCTTTATGCAAAATAAAAATTGTGTGGATCCGTTGCAAGAATCAGAAACTGTGTAAATATTTATTTCCATTTTGAATAACTTCCACGTGAGTTATAAGTAATATAATCAAATTATAAAATTTTTTAATAATGTCAGTGTTTTGTGTTTCATCTACACATTTTCCTCATAAATGCATAAATTCCGCAGTCTATTGATATATATATATATATATATATATATATATATAATAATATATTTCTCAATTCTTCCATTTTTGAGTAGACCATTTTCACGAAAACTTCTTATCTTATATATAATATAATAATATCAGACGTTCAATATAAATTATCAACTCTCACATGTTATAAAATAAATGTTAATTGATATCGGGGGAGCTTCGTAGCTAAATATCTCGGAAAAGGCTCAGAGACAAGCGTGCTATCTGAATCGTGCGAAATTTGTTTTCGATCAGAAAACGTTAATAAAGCGAAATTCTAGGTGGGGAAAAAGTATGTACCTGACAGAAACCCTCGAAAAAAGTATTCGCTTAACATTTCAAAAGCAAAAATATTTTTAAGCAATTTCGTACTGTCACGTTCGACCGAAAAAGTTATGCTAAGGGATGTACGTGTCGGTTTCGACAATTTCAGTCGCGAACGTTCAAAATCCGCTGGCTTCCTCGTATTCCACCGAGGCATCTTAGTTTCCACTTATCGGACTTCGAAACTTCGAAAGGTACGGACTCAACGAACTCTGAACCGTAATTTTACAGCCGTGAATCTTTCACGGAATCGAGCACCGGGGAGCTCTCGAGGTGAGAAATATTTAATTACAGTCCAATTTAGGTGACAGATACGACACTGACTTTCGTTCCGGACGCTTACGTTTTCCTTGGATTCTTTCCGGGCACAGTTTCGCAGGGAAATCAATCCGCATCCGTTGCGCGCGACGTAGTCTCTCCCAGCCTCTCAGTCATCTACACACAACGGGGCTCCGATTCTCGTGGCGAGCGGGAGACCTATCCCGGGACACGTTCTCCACCTTTAAATCTTCGTTCCTTTTCCTGGGGAAGGTCTCGCGCGGCGGGGAATAATTTAAAAGGATCCTGAGTGCTCGCTAGTGCCCGACGAAGAATCGCGAGACTAATACGGTTCATTACTCAACTACATGGAGAGGTTCATCAACGGCAGAGCTTCTCCTCGACGGAGATTGCTACTTGTTCAGGGTTATAATTCGAACATGAATTAATGGAGAAAACTTAATGAATCGTGACCGCCAATATTTAACAGCGAGGATGCTGATGATTGCCATTAATCAATTAACGGATTATTTGGTTTCTGAAGTTCCTTCGGAGCGCCGTTTTTGTCGATATAATTTAGCTGTTATCGATTGACCTGTTTAGCTGTTTGATGTTACTCGTCACGAGACAAAATACTGTCATTTCTTCCTGGCGTCTTCTCGTATTTAATTATATATTTTATAAAAGCGTTGCGTTTAAACAAGATGTGAAGAAAATGAAGCTAGAGTATAATTAGTATAGTAGAGTATAGAGTATAATATATAATAATATACAGGGTGTCCCAAAAATGTCTCGCAATCCGAAAGTGGCGGGTCCCTCAGGTCATTCGAAGCAACTTCTTCCTTTATAAAAATTTTCTCCGAGGCACCTTTAACGAGTTATTAACGAAAAACAGTGACCAATGAGAGGCGAGCGCAGCTGGCGCGAGACGACCTAGCCAATGAGCGGAACTGGGCTTCGTGCGCTGGTTGGCTGGGCCGCCTCGCGTCAGCCGTACTCGATTCTTATTGGTCACTGTTTTTCGTTAATAACTCGTTAACGGTGCCTCGGAGAAAATTTTTGTAAAGGAAGAAGTTGCTTCAAATGATCCGAGGAACCCGCCATTTCCGGATTGCGAGACATTTTTGGGACACTCTGTGTAATTAAGTGTAAGTATAATATATAATTATATTAGTATAATATAGTATATAGTAGAGTATAGAGTATAATTCATTTTTCTTCACATTTTGTTTAAATGCAACACTTTCATAAGATACATAATTCAATGAAAAATATCTGTTTTAACCAATTAACTGTTTTTGACATAGCTCAACAGTTTTATTCAATTCGGGAGTAGATTTATCCAAAATAGAGTGTGAAAGTAGCCAGAATGAACGTAGCCTGTACTCCTCAGGAAATCGTCATAAGCAAAGCTAATAGCTCTTTAGAGTTCCAATGAATCTTCTAACACGTAGCAAAAATACGAATTTCATCGTCCCGCATTTACGAACGTTTGTTCTGGTTAGCGCTCGATGGTTCAATTCATATTAATGGACTCGCGGCATCACGGTGACACACTTCCCCAGAGGAATGAATTTCAATATTCAATAACGCATAATGATACACAAATTTGGTCGTCGGTTGATCAGCGTTTACACGCGGAGTATATGAACGCGCGGGCTTGTTCGAGCTCGTTCATTAATAAAAAGCCGTCGGCCTGGTCTAGTGTCCCGCGTGCAAATATTTACCGTCATACGATATTTATCCTCAACGTGACAATGACTAACGAGAATCAACGCCCGGAACCATTATTACGGGACCGGTACTCACTGCTTACAGTATCATTCAATAAAATGTCCGCGATAGAGTTTGCACGAGGTCAACGTTAAAACGCGGACAGGTCCAGCCGGTTACTTCTAGGCACCATCCAAGGACCACTGAATATTCATAAAACGGCAGCGTCACGGCGCATATATAATTAGAGAGTAATCGTTGAGAGCCGACGGTCGAGCCCAGTTATTAAATTTGGCTTATTAACGTGCTCCTGGCTCGCCTCCCACGCCACCGTCGTCCTTTATAACAGCTGACTCTGTCGCGCAAACTCCCATCGAAACTTTTTTAGGTATTCAGCGTATTTTTCCAACATTCGTGGAATCTCAGTAATTTTAGGGTCCGACGGTGATGAAGTGATTGAAGTTGTGCTATATCCCTTGCACAAAATTATTCAAATATGTTTGCCCGCGTAATAATAGCAGATTTTTTACGCGAAAGAAAAATTGTCCGCATCGATCGTACGAAACGGGAGTTAAACGAAAATGTACGTCTATTTGTAAATTCTTTCGCGTACATTTTACTTAATTATGATCGAGGATACAATCGTGAGTACAATTCAGTTGAGAAATCATTTGCGCGCATTGATAAATTGTTTTCGAGCTCGGTGCGAGGCGCAATCGGGAAACGGCACTTGCGGAACCGGAAAATTTCAGCAGACGCAGCTTCAGACACGGTAGATAAAGCTTCGACGTCTTTTATAGGTGGAGGGCGACAATGTGAACCGATGTATCGTACACGGTCCGTTTGTCGAAGTAATCGAAGTAAAAGATATTCGAAGAACGGTAGGGCGTCGTTAAAATGGCACCGGATGGTCCACTTGGTCGCGTTTTCGCACGTTGCTCGAAACGGGATTGAATAAATCTTGCGGAAGAACGGGACCGTTGGGTGTACGCTTTATAGAATATCTCGGAAACTCATTGTCTTCGATGCAACGTTGTTTGAGGCGAGTGAACGAAAACGCGAGAAGACGACTGAGAACGCAGGCCGAGATCTGAGCAAGAAAAAAAGAAACGCGAGAATTCCTGTAACCATGGAGAACATTGTATTCAACTGTAGATTTTATTGCAGAATTAATTAGAATACAAAACGGTAGAAACATCGCGAAAAATATTATTACGAAGTTACTGAAAATTATTCGGAAAGGAAATAAATTTTCGTCCGACTTCCACGTTTTATAATCGACAAAGATGACATTTTTACTTCACAGAAAGCGGCACAATCTAATTATAAAAATGCAACTCTTTCAACGAGAACTCTCAAAGCAATTTTATCAAAGGATTTGATAAATGATAATTCTGCTAATTCGTTCTCTTTAACGAATACACATATGCATGTAATATTTCTAATTGTTAAAACAATGCTAGTAAGACTGTTGTCAAAGAAAGCTTTTAATCATTCGTTGCAAAAAATAATGAAAAATATATTTCAGTGACGTTTGGGAAAACAGGATGACCATTCCTGTCGGCAGTAAAGATCGCACTAAAAAAGTTCACGTTCAAAACATTTGCACAGATTTAAACGTGTACAATGCAACTATCTTGTGGCACACTTTTTATACAATTCCAACGAATTCCTGAAATTTCGTGGGAACGTGATACGTGAATTTATGTGCAGTGATGCAAAAGTGCATACATCTAATGATAAAAATCTGTGCTCTGGTATCGCGATTTCAAAAATATATCATCGGTGTACCTCGGAAGTACAGCGAACAGAAATCACATAAAAATATTCGTTACACTTTAAATGTAACAAACAGCATGCGGATTTTATGCGTTTGTGAGAAAAATCGTGTCGTCAAATGTATTTTTTAAATCGCTAATCTTTTTCGTATTCATTTTTACGCTACTCTCATGTTCGTGTAAAATTCCTTATTTACCGAATTAAAAGAACGTCGTTCGTTAAAATAAATAAATAAATGAATTAATAGACAGATATTTTATTAGATATTAATTTATATTATATATATTTTAAATATTTATTCGACTATATCATTTCACGAAATCGGCGTTGAAAATATTTATATTTATAATTCACGGTTCGTATGATAACTAAATATATTTTCAGGAATTCCGCATACGTTAAGCGCATAAATTAAAGTCATTAGAGCGAGGAACGTGATGAAACGAAAAATTGGGGCACGCATAACGGAAATGAAACAGCCGGACCGTCGAGAAAATTAATGGAACTAACATTTCGACACGATACAGTTAGCAGTATGAAAAGAACGATAAATTTCAAGCACGAAGAGAGAATGGATTTCATTCGGGGCGAGCATTCGAAGCACTCTTTTCATTATTGGACGATTTCGGAGGTTGTTTTTTTGGGAATCCCAGCGATTTTCGAGCAACAAGTACTATGAGAATATTTTCAGCGGCGAGTGAATTGCGTCAAATATTTGCTCGGTTTTAATGCCTCGAACAGTTTGGAAAGTAGTGAATAGAGCATTGAAAAGAGACGCGCCAAGTGCCATAAGCATTGAGAGAACGGGAAAGCGTACGAACAACGGTTGCCGCATTAAAAGTTTCATCGGTGAACGGCGTGCTGCACGAAATTTTCTGCCGGAGAAAAGTTGTTCCAGTACAATCGAATAAACATTTAACCGTGCCAGTATTAGTTAAGCGCAGTTAGTATACCGAGTCGTGGAAAGTCAACTGAATTATGCGTTCGAATTCGTGGTTGTTAATCAGCGGAGATACTTTCTGTCCAACGGAGCGCAGTGCCACCTTTCCCAAAAAGTCGGACAAATTGCAATTTTCGAAGCAGCAAACTCTGCTGCGGTATATATGCGTACATTTGGGAGCATCAAATGCCGTTTGAAATTTTCAAATATCGTGCATGATTACTGAGATAGAAACCTCCACCGTGTAACGGCCAGAGTTGGGCATTTCTCGAATTCTTTCGATTAAATATTTATCTAGAATAATTATTCCAATGAATTCTTTTTAGGCGAATATTTTATTCGAATGAATTCTTTCTAGTCGAATATTTTATTCGAATAATAATTATTCGAATGAATCCTTTTTAATCGAATACTTTATTCAAATAATAATTATTTTAATGAATTCTTAGTCGAACATTTTATTCGACTAATAATTATTCGAATAAATTCTTTTTAGCCAGATACTTTATTCGAATAATAATTATTCGAATGAATTCTTAGTCGAACATTTTATTCAACCAAGAATTATTCGAATAAATTCTTTTTAGTCAAATATTTTATTCGAATAATAATTATTCGAATAAATTCTTTTTAGTCGAACATTTTATTCGAATAATAATTACTTGAATGAATTCTTTTTAGTCGAACATTTTATCAATTCGTCGTTCGTAATAAATTATTCTCTCTATTTATTCGAATAATTCTTCATTTTCTATTCGAATAAATTATTCGAGGATTTGTCGTAAAATTAAAAATAACAAACTTTCCGATTCGGCAGTTGAAAAAAAAATTAATTGTAAAAATTAACATAAAAGAAGTTCATCAATAAACTATGGAAAAACACTGTATTCTATCATTTTTATTGAAGCCAATTATTTCCCGTTCCTTTTTTGCGACGAACTCCTTAGTAAATAGAAAATGGAGTATTTCAGTAGATAAAGTGGATGGAGTTCAGACAAACTTACATTCGATTTTGTGAAATGTATAATTCATTTTCATATTTTGACTAACGAGAGGCTTTAAAATGTTAAACAACGTTCAATATTATTCAAAGAAAGTTATACAGGAGGTTAAACAACACGTACATGCTAATTTGAGGTTTGCAAGAGAAAGTTACCTTACCTTACTGTTGATATATGGAGATTATTAAACAATTAAACATTCTTGATACATGAAAACGCTTTTAAACACGTTTTAATCAATCCGAACGCTAAATATTAATGAAACTATGTGCTATACATTCGAGAACACTACACTGAACTACACTAATAGAATAGTAATAATAATAGTAATAATAGTAATAATAGTAATTAAACTGAATAGAATTAATTGGCGCTCGACGATTCGATACAAATCGATGGCTCTCTGTCGGGAGATTTCAAAAGCGCATGAACAACTATTTCGCGCGCTTTTTCCGGCACCTGTTGCGTTTGACGTTTGTGTTCTGTGTCCAGTTTTATTTATTAATATTTGTGAGAAATGTAGCGTTTGTTAAGCAAGACTATCATGATTGCGTTATGATATCCAGTGATCTTCCTCCTGCGAATCTTTGTAAGTACGACTGCTCATGTTGTTATAAATTATTATTATTATTATTATTTTGTATATAAATCGTCCTAATCTCAATTGTTATACATACGTGTAAAGCGTGTATTTGGTGAAAAAAGTATGGAAGGATTAATATTAACGCGAAACTTTATTCTTAAGTAGAATTTACATATTTAAAAAAGAGGCTAGAGCTTTAAAAAATCATATCACGTGGAAATGAAATAGTAATAATATATTAACTTCGTAGAAATTCATTGTGACAATAGCTGTTACACATTGATCAAGAAAATTGAATCATTGATTATTATGTGAACAATGTGACAATGTCTGCTTATTGTTCAGATTATTTTTGGACAATTTTGATATCGTCAATCTATCGAGTATTATAAAGACCATACTTCGACAGTTTTTGAAATGGACAATCTATAAATTATTAAAAATTATTCTTCGACAATTCTTTCTATAGGCAATCCTTTATGCATTAAACAATTATGTATTAACAATTTCAAATATGTGCAATCTATTTAGTATTAAAGATTATTTCTAAAATTTTTATAATGAAATCTATTATGTAAATATTGTTTATTTTAATTGTAACTAAGAATGAATTGATAACTTTTGCACTAATCCATTTGGTGTTTATTAGGATTTTTTAATTTTAACGTCCAGTTGTTTCTAGCCTTTTGTTTCTGCAC
This sequence comes from Megalopta genalis, assembly GCF_051020955.1. Taxonomy (NCBI): domain Eukaryota; kingdom Metazoa; phylum Arthropoda; class Insecta; order Hymenoptera; family Halictidae; genus Megalopta; species Megalopta genalis. The sequence continues at coordinate 11,704,652 of NC_135016.1, forward strand.
TTTCATTATTCCGTTCTTTTCAATCAGAATGTAATACTGTTCTCGCGTCATCAATATTTAAGCGTCATTGTCCGTGAAAAGTAGAACGGTTTACTAACAAAAGTATACTATGTGTAGCCTTTACAAAGCTCGCTTGTGTCTGACCATTATAAGTTTCATACACTCATTTTAATATTCATGGATATTGGATTAGGTAACAATACAACAGAGACGATCCACGCGTTTGCATGTCGTTATTCATAAATATGCATGCTGGGATGCATTATTAAATATCGTGACATCATTTTTCCTGTCAGCGTACAACAATAATCAAAATTATTTTATGAGTTTATAGGTCGAATAGTATATTTACTGCTGCTTCGTAATTATACAGAAATATATACAGGGTGTCCCAGGTTTTAATGTTCAAACTTTGTTAGTGTATTCTATGGCACAAAGTAAGAAAAAAATGTTATGTAAACATAGGTCATATAGAGCTTTATTAAGAAGTTATAACAAAAATTCAGAATAGGAATAGTAATCAACTTGCTGTTACTGCGAGCATTGGCTTGAATAGATCAGCACATGCCGTGTGTTTATGTAAGCTGTGTTTATTAATACATTTCGAAATGAATTAATAACCGTTGTTGACAATACATGATTGACATCGATCGAAGATTTCTTTTTATTTTTTATTTCTTTTTAGTCGATTACTATTCCTATTCTGAATTTTTGTTATAACTTCTTAATAAAGCTCTATATGACCTATGTTTACATAACATTTTTTTCTTACTTTGTGCCATAGAGTATACTGACAAAGTTTGAACATTAAAACCTGGGACACCCTGTATAGATCATGTATTGACGAATGTTCAATACTTCAAGAGCAATCTTAATGCCACGATTAAAAAGTCATCTCAGATGACGTAATCTGAGATCTTCTTTATCTTTAAAGTAATAATTACTTTAAAAAAGATTTCGAAGCTTCTGTACGATGCAATTCACTGCGCCAGAAATCTCTTCACAAGCTCCTTGTAGATAGAAAGTTACACGATTCGACACAAGATTTGGAGAATTCAAATAACTTCGTTTCTTTAACCAGAAAAGTTCGAATGAACCGGCCAGTCATTTCTAAAAACTTTCAAAGTAATTCATGAACACAAAACTGAATAAAACGCGAAATTCTAATAGAAGTTTCCTTCGGAACGATAAAAGTGCCGAAACAATTGACTCAACCAAAATCCGGACAATGTAAACTCGTTGAATACTTGTGAAAGCAACAGTCTGGTCGATTGAATCGGGTAGATTAAAAAATCCCATCACGAAAAACGCGAACGGTTAATCATTGTAAATATAAATTAATAAAACGGGCTCGTCCCAGCGCGAACGAGCGGAATGATTTCGCGCTGTCGACCAGAAATCACTGACGCAGACACAATTGAGGTCCATTAAATACAACGCGTGAATGAGTGTGCGAGAATAATCGATGAAGCCCGGACAAATTATTGAATAAACGTTGGGACGGGCGCGAAAATCAGCGCCATTTGTGCCCCGCAGCTTTCAATAATTATTCGCCATTTTTGATTCGTCTATCGCCACTCAATTTTTCGGCAGTGGCAGTCTTACGAGGCGATGAATTTTACGGCTCGTGTAAATTACTATTTCCCGCTGGAGAATTTGTCCGCGGCATACGTCGAATGCTCTTTAATTGTCGACGGGCTTTGAACGTTTCCCGGGAGAGCCGCGTGAATAAAGGGACGCACAGGTGTACGAATTATTGCGCTGGAAACAAGCTTTGCACGCCTTTCATGCGGAATTTTGTTTTAACTAGACTGCTGAGAGAACTCAGGTGAAAGTCCCGTTCGAAAATTGTGCAACCTGATAGGAATAATAAAATAATTCTCGAACAGGATCTGTGCGAGATCTTCATTGTTCTTTCGAAAAGCGTCGCGCATTTCACCTCGAATATTTTAGTAGAGCGAACCTGAAAATCATAAATCAACGAATTTATAGAAAATTGAATTTAGTACGAGAACGTAAACGTGAACGTTCTTTTCTGTAACTAACAATGAGAAAGATTAGACAATTGGTGCAATCAATAAACCGTAAGTGTCCAGCACGAAGATAACTTTTTCCTTGTCGTGTAGCAATGTTTGTATTGTTCTTACTTTTTTTTCTGAATAAAACCGTGGCAGCGCCTGGATAACGTTTTGTCGGAGCAAATCATAGCAGATTCGACGGCAAGGTATAATTTAGTTTTAAATGCAACGAGAAATGAATAGAAAGCCTGTTGAAGTTGCACGAGACAGCGGCTTTTCGAGTGTTTAACAAGAGGAGTTGCACACGTTCTTGTTTGGCATACTTGCCACCATCATGCCACTTGAATACGCCGCTGCACAACTTTAATAAACTCCCTGTGTGCTATCCGTGCACCAGTTATACATTTTTTCCATAATTTCTATAGAGAATCTTTGTACGTTTTCTGTTTTAATCCGACGGAACAATTTCTGGATGCATCATATCTGGATTCGAAGGAAATCTACGTCTGTTGCAGTTTTTAATAAAAATTTAAGTAGACTCGTTTTAGCTACCTACTCTTCAGAACTTTTATAAATCAGATACAGAATAACTGTCCAAATTGAACCTTCATAATATTGGGTTGGTAACTAAGTAATTGCCGATTTCAGTTATACATATCTCTCACTCCCATTTTTATGATATCCGTAAATGTTATATTATAAAATTATTATTATTATTATTATTATTATTATTATTATTATTATTATTATTATTATTATTATTATTATTATTATTATTATTATTATTATTATTATTATTATTATTATTATTATTATTATTATTATTATTATTATTATTATTATTATTATTATTATTATTATTATTATTATTATTATTATTATTATTATTATTATTATTATTATTATTATTATTATTATTATTATTATTATTATTATTATTATTATTATTATTATTATTATTATTATTATTATTATTATTATTATTATTATTATTATTATTATTATTATTATTATTATTATTATTATTGTTATTGTTATTTTTTATTATCCGTGAATGTTAGCAACTGGACAAATTGAATGCAGCGGTCAAGGAAAAGCGACCAGAATTGGTCAATCGTAAAGGTGTCATTTTCCAGCAGGACAATGCTAGGCCACACACGTCTTTGTCCACTCGGCAAAAATTGATGGATATTGGTTGGGAATTGATGTTACACCCACCATATAGTCCTGATCTCGCGCCATCGGATCATCACTTATTTCGATCCCTGGACAACTCCCTTCGTGGTAAAACTTTTAATGATGATGACGCTGTAAAATCTCACTTAACTCAGTTTTTGGCCGAAAAGGATCAGACTTTCTACGAGCGTGGAATTTTCAAGTTGTCAGAGAGATGGCAAAAGGTCATCGAACAAAATGGAAAATACATTACAGATTAAACTTCGTTCCAAGTAAAAAGAAATTTTTTATTTCATTGAACAAATCGGCAATTACTTAGTTGCCAACCCAATAGAATTCAAGTGTTAAAAGTTATCTTGAAACAGAAAAGGAACTAATTCAGGGTCAGAAGTCCATCGAATGACTTGTATTTATAAAAGTTCACAGTTCAATTACAGTTGAACCCGAGCCCCGATTCTAATCACGCTCGAATGTATTTTTGTCAGAGAGAGGAGTGACGTTCGAGCGTTAATTATTCTCACAGTCGATGAGGAAGCACTGAAAAACTGGATTCGGTCGGAGTCGGACTGCGAGAATATTGATCCGCCTGTTGCGAGGCGTTAATTACCGCGGCTATAATTAGGGATTACCATTTACCTTGCCGCGTGTAATTAGAAACTTCTGGTTGACATTAATAATTAATGTTAGCTCGGAGTGGCTGTGGCAATGTTGTTTCGCGGCCGGCAATATCGCGCGAAGCCGTTGACCGTTCTGCCTAGCTGTTGAATCTCTGTAACAAATACGAATGTAGATGTTTTGTAAATGTAATAGCAACGAACTTCGTAACTACATGCCGCGCCCATCGAACACAGCACGCTCTAGCAGACACTACGCGTGTGCGGATAGCACCCAGCGAAGAGGTCGAGCAGAATACAAATTAATTACACAGGGCTGCTCTAGCCATGGCACATTGTATCGCACTATATCGCGCAGGTTATAAAATCAACAGAAACCTTAGGATATTATGAAATATGTGACGAACCTGCGAACCTGCACGAACCTGCAACACTCGGCAGGTTCCATTGTGTATCGACCAGTTAATGGACTGTGGGCTCTAATGGCAATTCATAATTTTACTATGTTTATGTCGGATTCCGCATCCACGCGACACTGTCGAAACCGAACAAGAACGAGCTCCAACTAATCGATTTTATTAACAATCCCAGATCTGTCTGAAGTACATAAAAATAATCAATTTTAAATTACCTTTCGCGTCACATTACCAAAATCGTAGATTCTTCTGTTTAAAAAAGTCATTGAACGAGTGCATTTATATCTGCACACACATTTTGCAAGAACAATCAAACTAGATCAAACACGAACTATATATTATAAATTTAGGAAAAGAGTAGATTTCTATGTTGCATATATTGGGTTGGCAACTAAGTAATTGCCGATTTCAGTTATAGATGTCTCTCACTCCCATTTTTATGATATCCGTAAATGTTATATTATAAAATTATAATTATTATTATTATTATGTTATTTTTTATTATCCGTGAATGTTAGTAACTGGACAAATTGAATGCAGCGGTCAAGGAAAAGCGACCAGAATTGGTCAATCGTAAAGGTGTCATTTTCCAAAATTGATGGATATTGATTGGAAATTGATGTTACACCCACCACATAGCCCTGATCTCGCGCCATTGGATTACCACTTATTTCGACCCCTGGACAACTCCCTTCGTGGTAAAACTTTTAATGATGATGACACTGTAAAATCTCACTTAACTCAGTTTTTGGCCGAAAAGGATCAGTCTTTCTACGAGCTTGGAATTTTCAAGTTGTCAAAGAGATGGCAAAAGGTCATCGAACAAAATGGAAAATACATTACAGATTAAACTTCATTCCAAGTAAAAAAAATTTTTTATTTCATCGAACAAATCGGCAATTACTTAGTTGCCAACCCAATATTATTATTCCAAAGTAGTGTCTTCTTTATTCGTGAAACAATTAGTCTTTGCTTACGTTTTGTAGAATAGTTCTAAGTAAACTTGGAAAGGAGTTTCGAGTTTAATAATTAGCTTTTCTGAGGCACACGACTCTCTTGAAAGTTATTCAACGTCGGCTCCATAAAGAGCTAGAATTGAAGATTAGCCTTCGTCGTTAGATAAGTTTCCGTGGAATTCACGAGTGTTCACGCCGTTAAAAGGAATAATAGTCGTTTAGAACGTAAAAGAGCTGTTTCCGACCTATGACGACCTCATGAATATTAATGTGACAGTTAACGTGTTGACGTGCAATATTAGTTAGCGTTTCGTCGATATATTTAATACATAATTGTGTAAACGTAAGCGAAATATGATAATATTTCTGTAACAATTTATTTTTATTTAACACTTGTTTCTTAAGACAGCGTCGGACAAGTTTTAATTTGCACAAAGATCCACAATCTAATTATAACTTTTGGAGGATTCCGCGATCCAGAGGTGCAGAATATTTTATAATTTTTCACAATCTAAAATTTGCATTTCAGAAGTTTTAAATAAATAATTCAATAATAATAGTTAGTTCCATCGTGTAGCAATAAATCCCCTCTAGTAAGATAAATAATTTTGTTTCGCATAATCGTATAAAGAAAGGTGTTTAAAATTCTTCCTAGTATATAGCACATTAATTAAAAATCCTGTTAATAGGCTTCGATTCCAATATCGAAAATATTCAAACGTCATGATTCACATAAGTTCAAAACGGACATTCCCGTGTACTCTATTTCTGACAACCCTTGGATCATGCTATCAGAGAATGAACTCTGCCCTGAGCGTGTCCCTGTTAAAGCTCGTCGCGTACAAGAAGTTCTGGTTTGTGGTCGTGGGTTAGGTTTACCTCGATCAAGGTTCCGACCACAGTGCGACAGATTTCATTTATCCCTTAGGGGATTCCCGAGACTTTGACAGTGCACTTTGGACCTGGAAGACGGTATTATCTAAAATAATTACCAACCGTATGCTGCGGAAATAATTATTCGAACTGTTAGTGAATGCTGTTAGATCGCTCCCCACCGTGTAATACGTTGCTTAATTACAAATTCGGTTGCCGCTGAAAGCCAAGGGCTCATTGAGAAGTGTGTCACCGATACGAAACAGTCGTTTGCATACTTCAAAGGAATCCCGAGATTCATCGCGATGCTTTCACACTTTGCTGACATTTCAACAATTAACTTTGTTCCAATTCGTTGCCGAATAAACCTTAATTAAGATTTCCAATGAATAAAACGAATCCATGACTGTTTAATGCTTTCATTCATTTTTCGTCTGATTTTTCGCATCATTTTTCACTTGATCCATTACTTTATTTTTCATTTGATTCTTCCAGTGCAGTGCAATGTTTACGGAATTCATTTATCGACGACTAAGTTCTTGAAGCTGTCAGAAATTCAATTGCAAAAATTTGTTTTTAAAAATATCAAATCCACAGCATCGAATTCTATGCTTCGTTAAATGCATTTGTTAAAGACCACTTTTCAATGCTACGAAAATTCATTTGAATTCATTCGACATTTTCCAAGCTAATGAAAATTCTTCGTAAAATTAATTTATAAAGAGTTCATCTAAAAAATTACACTCTCTGAAAGAAAATTGATTTGACAGTAGTCACTGCAGTTGAAAACCAAAGATTGTTATTGTACTCATTCTCCAGAAAGAGTTCATCTCAAAAATTACGCTCTCTGAAAGAAAATTGATTTGACAGTAATCACTGCAGTTAAAAACCAAAGATTGTTATTGTACTCATTCTCCAGAAAGAGTTCATCTCAAAAATTACGCTCTCTGAAAGAAAATTGATTTGACAGTAATCACTGCAGTTGAAAACCAAAGATTGTTATTATACTCATTCTCCAGAAAGAGTTCATCTAAAAAATTACGCTCTCTGAAAGAAAATTGATTTGACAGTAATCACTGCAGTTGAAAACCAAAGATTGTTATTGTACTCATTCTCCAAAAAGCTAGTCGGTCTAACATTTCAAACAAATTCAAGTAATTTGGACCAATTTTAAAAAAGTTATCCCGTTCGAAGATGTGTTAACATAATCTCCGACGCGAGATTAGATTTGTAGATTTCTCATGAAAATGTAGGAAATTTTTCAAAGATTCACGCTATATAATAGCACCTTAAATCCTGCGGGCCACTAAAAATTCGTAGTGGAATCAGCGTGAGACGATTCCAGAGATATCCGATAGTCGGCGAGCTTACAGGAGAAGCCAATGGGAATTTAGAGTTCCAGTAGATATCCATTGTCTATGCACGAAGGTCCTTTCGGGTTTCTGTGCATGCAACCGCGCATCTCGTTTGTACGGACGCGTTGCAATCCACTTCGGTCCCCATCGCGATCGTGCTCCCACGGTATCTTGCCAAGATGGTACATGGAATCTGGCCAAAGTCATCCGAGCCGCAGAAACACCCATATCTGGCAGATGCGGCAGAACGATCGGAAAGTGCAATGCAACTGTGAATTTCACAGTAGCGGGTATCAAACGGTCGGCGATCGTAAAAGTTTCGAAAGATTTGAGTCGCAGCTGCGAGCGTTCGAAATCTCATCTGTTAACGCGTTCACGGGACCACTCTATGTACGTATACATATACACGCCCGATGGTCGGACTGCTTCACCGACGTAATAATACGTCCTCGGCAATTTCTCATCGCCTATCGATCATCGTCTATTGTGTTTCTATTTAGAACCTGTTGCTGCTCGTGACGTTCCTTTGCGATTCTTCTGGAATTTCCTTCTTGCTGTTTCGTGACGTAATATTACGCTCTTATTGTATTGGTGCTGGCCGGAGATTGCGCGTAGGCTGTCAGATTGCAAAAATGAGATCATTATGTACATGTTACGGAAATCAATAAAAATTGGGATACATAAATTCTACTCTAATTTATGGAGATTGAGATAAAATTGGAACAGAAGGATCCTGTTCAAAGAAATACAAATTAAGATAAAATTGGAACAAGCGTGTTCCATTCAAATAAATAAAAATTATAGTAAAATTGAAACAGATGCATTCTATTCGAATCAATGGAAATTAAAATAAAACTGAAACAGATGCATTCTATTCAAATAAATGGTAATTAAAATAAGACTGAATCAGATGCATTCTATTCAAACAAATAAACATTAACACAAAGTTAAGTCTGTTAATATTTAATTATTAATTCAATTATTATTTAAATTTATTAATAATTAAATTTAATATTTAATTAATATTTAACGATTCATTAATTTAATATTTAATTTAATTTTGTAATAATTAAATTTAAATTTAATCATTGAAGAATCTTTCTTAAGGACACTCAACAGACAAGAAGAGCTAAAACTGTAATAGTCAATGTCTATTTCTATCTATTTAAACAAATGATATAGAGAAATAGATGAAAGAATAGAAAACAATTGTCATAATATTTTTCCATAGTTGGAAAATTTTGCAGTAATACTAGAATTGTGATATCCGTCGAAACGAATTGTTACGATATTTTTGATGAACGATTATTGAGATTGTGAAGACGTTCTGTGGTGGAATTTATACAATGGAATGTCTCTGGATCTATATCATGATAAAACGTAACTACATCCAGAGGTGAAATCGAGATTTCCAAACCACGCAACGCTCGCATTCTGCCTAATAATTTTATTGCTTGGATCTCGAGGAATTCACCGCGAAAATCCGTGGAAAATCTCATGATCCTGACCCCGTTTGCGACCGACATTTTATCCCGTCTGTGCACAATCGCCGAACCATTGGATCAATCGCGATCCATTTGTCTTCCCGCGGAGACCCCCGACATTATTGATTCGTCAGCAGATTTTACGAGCCGGCAGCCTAATTACCAAGTTTCTCTTTTTCTTTCTCTCCCTCCCTCTTTTTTCTCTCTCTATTGTGTCCTGTTCGCGCAGTTCAGGAGTTCTGAATATCAAAAATAACTTTAGCAATTTAATTAACATTTCTTAGGAACATAAAGGTTAATTACAAATTTTCTTTTATCGATGTAAATTTTCCCACGAAACAAATATTAAACAAATATTAAAATATTAACACAACAATTTAACAAATATTAAATCATCTTTGAATACTAGCAGAAAGAAAACACAGAATCCTGCAGTAAGCGGGAAATATATAAGCGGTAAAATAGGTTCAGTTACCATGCACAATAAATAAACTACTGAAATTCGAACTAAATAGAAAATTTCAAATAAATAATCACCGTTTTGTGTTTGAATATTGATCCTCATTCGTTCAGTATTTTCTTGTGCTTTTTCGTAAGCTTCACAGAACAATTCGAGAACTCAGTATCAAAAAATTGAAATAATTTTTGTTGTATTTTAAGAACTTCCTTCTTTTATATATTGAATTTTAACAAACAAATAATTCATTGAATTTAAACAACAAAATTTAATATGACTGATATGTCTTTAACATATCTTGATATATCTTTGATATGAATAATATGTCTAGAAAATTTAATATATTCGATGTATGTAGAATTGTGATTATGTTTGAAAATAAGCAAAACAAATTGACTCAACTACAGTATACCTCTAATTATTTCTCTATCTCTAGCTCTGTTTCTCTCCTGTGGCTTCTCACCGATGGGCTTGCAGAGTGAGCTCCCCGGCAAAGTTTTTACGAGTTGCAGAAATCGCGTGATGAAAACTACAGGAATTCCTGGAAAACCGTGTTTATTAATTAGGCAGTGAATCGAATCGGTATTGCGTGCATGTAGGTCGAGCACCCTTAAGACCGAGAAAATAGAAGGTATCAACGATTATCCCGACGGTTAAGCCATCGTTGCACGAGCCACTTGAAACTCTGACCAGCGAAAACGATTGCAATAAGAATTTCCTCTTCGCGGAAATTCACGCTACCTGTTCGTTCCATTGTAATATTCAATCACGCAGGTCAGTTGATTTTAAGCCCAGATCTTTCCGTCGAATCGCAGGATTTCAGTTTAATTCTTCGCGAAGTTAATAGGAAAGCACGAACACAAGAAAGTTGAAGTCTAATTTTTGATAAGCTGGATGATTGATCATTTCTGTCTTCATAATGCAGAGTAATTTGAGAGCAGCATAAAATTAATAGATCAATTGATTTAATCTATTAATATGATAAATTAATAGATTAATAGATTTAATCTATTAATATAAAATTAATAGATTAATAGATTTAATCTATTAATATAAAATTAATAGATTAATAGATTTAATCTATTAATATAAAATTAATAGATTAATAGATTTAATCTATTAATATAAGATTAATAGATTAAAGTCTATTTGTTTCATTTATGAGAAGTTACTCAAAGCAGGAAGAAAGTTCGACAAATTATAATGATGGAAACGTACCTTCTACGTACAAAAACATTTACATTTTGTTAGAAGTTTAAGTACACTTTACATAGAGTAAATTAGTATTTAAAAAACATTTACACAAAGGTATTCATAAGAGAATATTATAATATTTCCCTTTGATTTTGAAAGAATCTAGGACACAAGAAATTAATTTCTAATTATCCTAGAAAGTTGTCCCAAAAAGAATTAAATCTCAATTGATCGTAGCACGTTGCTTAATAAATTGGTTATAAGTTTTAAGCTCAGATCAAATTGTTGACAAACATTATATCTTTATTTTTATTGTCATTGCTACGAAGCGAAATTTTCCGAAAAATTTTGTTAACTATTCTAAATGTCTAAGATTCTAAAAAAATCATGTAATTCGATTAAATTTGAAAGAAGTTACTGCATTTTAAGAGCTATAAAAATAACCAAAATTGGTTATTAGTTCCGGCAATGTAAAATAACAACAATATTTTTTCAATAATTTTCATCACAGAAAGCGAATTCCCAGGCCACTGAGCGTTGGTCTGTTAAAAAAGCAATGAAAATCCCAATTTCCTAAAGTCTACCGCAATGTAGAAAGATTCTACCGATTCGCTGAAGTCATCATAATATCAGCTTCACCCAGAACTCGGCGGACAAAATGATTGTCGCACTTGTAGAACGCAGAATCGACAGTGTTATTCAACATTTCCGTCTATCTCGTCACGGCACCGTGAAATCCGCATTGGCCAATATTCAAGCCGACGATTGTCTTCGTGGAACAAAAGAATTTCCCGCGGATCGTATATCCCAGAGCGATTCTCTCGTGTGCACGTTGCGATTTATTAAATCGCGTTACCCTCGACTTTCCAGCAGCCAATGGAACGGGCGAAACGTTCGCGAAGAAAAACGATCATTCAATTCCAGTGTAACGAAGCGGCGTGGCGCGGTGCGGCGCGGCGGACGAAGCGGAAACGCGGACGGCTCTGATAACAAATAAGTCGCGGAACGTTCGGGCTCGCGCCCCCTCTCCCCGTTCCCGCGACCCCGCGCGTCGTCGAACCTCGCATTGTTCGGCATCGGATCGACGATACAGAGATCCGTCGATCGACGCGATCTATGTAACAGCGATTGCTCGAACTTTCGGACCGTATTCCATTTCCGTCGGATCGATGCGATCTTTGTTCCAGCGAGCGTCAGAGATACGACTCTCCTGTTCCCGGGACGAAACATCGCGTCGGCTTGAAAACCACGATTTATTATCCGTTATGGATCGTCTCTTGACGTACGAGACGGAATGATATACGTACCGCCATTTTTCCTCGCCGTCTGCACCCTTTTTCTTGACGCCCGTCTGTCCTTCTCCCTCGCAGAGAAAATCAGAAGAAATGCTGGTGCTCGGATACTTGCCGACACCTTTTGCCACTTTGTTCTTGCCCTGAGAATACTGCGGCTCTTTGACTTGCGACATCGGCTTGCCGCATGATCTTTCCAGACCGCTTTAGCTCCCTTTGTCGAATAATCTGTGAGGAGCGATTCAAATTAAGATATTGTGTCAAAATATTGCGTGGAAATTCGCGTGGAGAAATTTATCTTATATTTATTTATTTATTTATTCAGCATCAACGGGCCAAATGGCCCTTTCATTTTTTTACAAAAATTCAACGCAACGATGATAATAACAATAACAGGAAAAATAAGATAACAATTGAATGAAAACAGTGGTTACAATAGTGATTATCGTCTGTGGACTAAGACACTTTGCGATATTGTTCCGTTAACATGATTTCTGTCTATTTCAATTATCTGATATTAGACTCTTCAATACGGGTTTATTTTATACAGACTTATTTGTTAATAGTACATGAATAATAGGTACAAGATAATACTTAATAAACAGATTGTTTTTTTCTGTCTTTCTCGGTTTCCGGATATCTTCTAAGAGAATTAAATAAACATGAATGCATGGTTTTAAAGCGTTGCAGTTATATTAAATCAACACTATTCGTAATGAAATCTTACAAACTAGTATTTCTTACGAGTGAAAATAAAAAACTAACGCAACGTAATAAAAATTCAAACAAAAACGTGAATCTACGTGACCCGTCTGTTAAGTGTTAATTAAAGGATAACATAAAAACATGTTGTTTTATACACACGTAGCTGGTAGGCGATCAAAATATCGCGATTCTATAAATCTCTCGGACTGTAAAACCGATTACACTAAGCGACAAAATTGATTGGTACCGTTGTTCGCCTACTTAAAGAAAAACAGCTGTTTCGTTAAATAAGTAGTATATTTGTGGCGGCTACCTCCAGACCCGCCAGCAGAGGGCTCCTCTTCCCGCTAGTAGCCGATCCGCCTCGATCCCTATATATACACCGAGACTTCGTCCTACCCTTACGTCTAAGGCAAGGGCCCGCTAGGATAGCCTTACTGATGAGTCCTCTAGCGGGCCCCGGACGAAACGTCTCCCCTTCCCCTTTCCACTTCCACGACAAACGAACAGCCGCCAAATATTTACAAATATTCACAGTTGAATTGTACAAGATTGAACTGCAGCGATATTGAAATTGATCGATAGTTAATTGTTTTTTAATTAAATTTTGTTGTCGTGAGTCTTAATCTTGAAGACAGAATTCGAATCACTATGAAATATACCAAACTTGATGATCTGAGATTGAAAGACTGAAACAGACTGATCGACTAGGAGACTAGCGTGGACTGAGGAAAAGGCGAACTGTTTCTGGGTTTTTATAATGTTCAAAGACGGAGAACTAGAAACTGATTGGCTAGTAGCGAGATGGAGAGGAAAGTAGAAAAGACACGTAGCGTCGCAGGTAGCGAGAAATGCCGAGCGGGTGACCGAAGCGGTGTGATCTGGCGAACCAGCTATAAACCGAAAGAAGATGGCTGCGATTCTAAGAAATTGGGACAGATAAAAGGATAAAAAGACGGAACTTTATATTAAGTGCGTACCGTTCGTTGAAGGAATACGAACACCGTCTCGCTAAGCCAAAAGGGATTCTTTGGAAATGAAGCGGTTTCCAGCTTGAAAAGAAAGCGAATTCGTTTTGAGGAAAACCAGATGGAAGAAGAATGAAAATTCTGTTGATGGACGGAACATGGTTATTGTTCAATCTGCAGTGTATTTAATATTCACGAAAGTATAGAAATCGATGAACTAATTCACCATCGAGCACACAACTCCTTCCTTAACCCTAGAAAGATAACCATATGACAACGTACGTAAAAGATAACCATACGCTTCAGAGGCGCATGCCTTTCTAAGGCGTCAATTTTATACTAACAATGGATATTTATTTAAGTTAATCTAGTCATTTTAAAGGTTTGGCATTATTGTAAAAATAAAATGCATTTATATTATATTTTTTTATATTTTAAGTAATTTTAAACTTAAATCACTAGACCTCTATGAAAAATTAACAAAAATCAACAGTCTTCGCAGGCGCCTCTGCGACGTAGGTTGTCTTTCTCGGGTTAATTATTTGAAGCAATTTGCCGCACCTTGCCCACATCTTTCGTAAAATAGTAGTGCATTCGGTACCGTTTCTACATAGCATTAACACTAGATTTATGGAACTCATCAAAATGACGGTTCACTAATTTTTTTAATTCACGATTATTCTTTATTATTATTTACGATTATTATTTAATTTACGATTATTATTATAATTTATATTTTACTTACGGCAAATGTTACCAATAACACATGTTAAAAATCAGAATAAATGTCTTACTGTTACTTTTATAAACTAATATAAAACAGCTGTTTTTTGTGCTCCGTAAATCTAGTGTTAACAACTATACTGCAGATGTTACACATTTATGGAAAAATTGGGTACACGCGATTCAAAATATAATATTAACCCTTTCCATTCGAATGGCGACTCCAAGGCGCCGTTAAAAATTGTTATGTGACATTTGAAAATAATTTTTATTAATCGAATTTGTTCGTATTTGAAGAACTGTTGAAAGGATAACTGTTGCATCAATCGCAAAATTCAATTTCAAACGTATAAAATGCATTAGGTTAAATAAAATGGAAATACAGTGGGTCAGAAAAACTGTATTAAATTTTGCGCTAATTTGGCTTCGAGTGTACAGGGTTAAGTGAATTAAAAGAACTTTAGAATATTTGATATTTATTAGGGGGGCCGGAAAGTTATGTCGTTTGTTTACATTAAATTCAAACAGATAAATATGCGCAGAAACGACATTACTTTCCGGTCCCCCTAGTAGTTTCGGTTTCATGCAGTGGATGCAAAATAATTTTTACTTCGCATAAAATCCAGAGTTTATTAATAAGCAGCAAAAAATATATATTTTTCCAATAACGTTCTTCGCCAATCAATATAATCCAGTTTAATATAAAATTATACAGCTTCAATGATCTTTCTACATTTTTCCACATTTTACGCCGTTTTAAAAGGTGAGAATTGATGTTCGAAGCGCCTATTGTTTAAACTTCTTCATACTTCTTTTTTTAATTTTCTTAAATCGACTGCTAAAAATCGACAATGCGAACGGTATCGGCACATCTACCTGCAAAATCGACAACAATGTGAAACCCAGAGGCGGGAACGTGCCCATCGTCCAACCTGGGAAATGGGCCACCACCTAAATAGGGACAGTTTAGTTGTTCCGCGGCGTTCAAACGCGAGCGTCGGGGTTGGTTCCGTCGCGACAGTGTTGGTAGAATGTTTCTAGGACAGTTCTGCTATTCCTCGAGCAGTGACGAGCTGTGACTTTTACCGAAACAGAAGTGTTTGTTAGGAAGGAGCCCCTCGCTGCATTGGTAAGGCTTCTCCATTTCGTTGATGTTTCCTTATTTCGGAGAACTGCTGCTCCACGTTACAAAAACCGATTTAACTTCGGCGAAAACCAGCATTTCGCTATCGAAAATTTTCTGCATATTCGGCGACCGCTGCAGAATGTAATCACAAAGATATCAATATTTTCGTTCGACAGTTTTGTTGAAAACAATTCCCGGAGATCGCCTGGCTCGTTTATCAATGATCGAAACGAGAGAGAGAGAGAGAGAGAGAGAGAGAGAGAGAGAGAGAGAGAGAGTGTTGGGGCGTCACAGCGTCGTCAATAATAGCGACGAATTATGACGCTATATTTGTGGA
This sequence comes from Megalopta genalis, assembly GCF_051020955.1. NCBI lineage: Eukaryota > Metazoa > Arthropoda > Insecta > Hymenoptera > Halictidae > Megalopta > Megalopta genalis. Next base: position 11,720,346 of record NC_135016.1, read on the forward strand.
CTGTATAAAATAAAGAACCGGATTCTGCTTGCTATTTTGTATTGAGCCCCTGACTACAGTACACCCTTGGTCAGGATGTCTTGATGCTACGACTTCTATTACAACTCTAAAGCTCTATCAGAGAATACCCTCGCTCGTAGCAGACTACCATCCCTCCAACGCACCTACACTATTCGCCGATTGGTCCTGCCCGATTTTGGCAATAGCCAATCAGCTGGTCCGTTTCAAAGCAGACGGCCGCAAGGCCCCGGCAAAGACAGGAAAGTTCCTCCAGGCATGACCGTCATAAAACAATGTCAGGCTGACCCTTCGGAACCTTTCCTTCTTTATAACTAGTCCCGGCCATCGAGACCGAGAGAAACGATTTCCCAAAAAACCTGGGCTCGAAAAACAGCCGGTTATGCGCGTCCGTGTCATAAAGACATTAGTGCTGTGCACTAACAGAGAGAGAACCTGCCATTCTAAAGTAACTTCTTGTAAAAATACTAAACATTGACTGTCCACGATGTTCGCTTAGGTAGCATTCGTCCGAATTATCGTCGGCAGCTGCAGAAATAATCGCGATTTTTGTGGATCCAACAAATCACAGAACTCGCGTGTTTTTATCAGAGTTTACGTCGACGTGCGAGATATAAAGTCACGCAACGTTACGTTAACGTTTCCCGTATCCCCTAACGATGCAAACGGAGTTAAGTATTACGGTCAACAGCAGCCTCTGGAAATTTTCATTCCGACAATCTCGGCTATTGGATAATTGCGAGTGAAACTTGGAAAGCAACCAACGCGTTGCGGCCGTTTCCCGGTGAACCTATACTCGAAAGTATACTCGTCACATATTTCCCCGTGATGTAACGTTACGCGAGCCGGGGGGAATTACAATTTTTTTCCCGCGCAATTAAGACTTGCTCTGCTCGCTTTCGGAAAACAATTTACAACTCCGGCCCTGCAGTCGGAATATCTAACGAGGCGGGAATTGCCGGTCCGCGGGTTTCAAAAGTAAAATAAACAGCGGTAATCAAGCACCGGGGAATTCGCTCGAAATGTAAACAGAGCGCGGGAATGGCGACGGTGTTTGACGTGTAATATCATCGACAAGGAAATGGTGTTTACAGTGCAATATGCGCGCAGACTATGTCGCGATAACCGACACTACCAATTTAGAGCCCGGAAGCAATGTTTACGTTCCAAGAACGTTCCGATGCTCTGCGTGCTACTTAGAGACGTTCCTCTGAGATCTCGGCGAGCTCCGCGTGGAACGGCGCTTCGCCTTCGCGTTCAGGCGTCTGTTAATCACACAGCGAGATTGGTTCGCCACTTCGAGGCAATCGCGGAACGACGAAAACAACCGACATTTGGAAACTTCTGATAACAGAGTTGTCAAACGGTATCGACTTCGAATTATTTCCAGTCAGTTTCAGAAGTCGATTTTCTTCGTCAGGTCAACTTATTGTTACAGATTTTTTATTCCGACGGGATAATTTCGTGCAGGAAAATTTGGAAGATGACAACTGTACTTCGATTTGACAAAAATTGTGCATATTCGTGGGTCGTTCGTTAACACGTTCCGTGCCGAGCTTTTTTTACTCGAATCTTCACACTTTGATATTTTACTAAAACTTGATGTATTACGTGCAATTATTAATTCTCGTACACATAACAACGTAACAAAAACTTATCAACGCCCATTCTTGCGGTGGAAATTGATTCTTCGGTTCTAAATTTCTTGTAAACAATTTGTTCAGTTCACTAAGTAAACATGCAAGCGTGTACCATCGATGGTACACGTGGCACGGAACGTGTTAATGAACCCAGGAAGTTTGAAGTTCATGGGACTCGTAGTTTCCGTTTCAAACTTTTCAGAACGTAGATTGTATAAAATCGCTGCAGAAAATGCGTTGACACCTTTTCGAATCGAATGGAACAGATTTTGCAGAAATTGCAATTCGTTGGGATGATGAAAAAATTGAAAGGTGTTTCTCGCTGGAAGTCGCGAAAAATTGCGATTTCTGCTATCTTCAATTGTTCGTAGCTCGTAACAACGTCAACCAATTACAGTTTCTGCAAACATTTTTTGACGTACTATCCAGCAAACTACGAGAAAAATTAAAAATCACCACTTGAGAAAACTTTCAATCACTTTTTCGTCATACTAGAGAATGTGTATTCTTAACATTATCTTTTATCTAAAAGGAACTGTGATAGTCTTTGATAAGTTTATTATAATTCGTAGATAATAAGTTTGTCCGAAACTTTCGGGCAATTTGTATTCATGATTCCTAGGAAGCTCACGAAATTCGTTGCATTTTGATCCTGTTATACGGAATTCATAACGCATCGAGTTAACCTAACTCCGTAGATACAATCAATAGGATCTGTCTATCGGGTCTATCAGAAGTGCAGTAATGATCATCGTCGTTGGAGCCGTTAAATCCTTATTGAATCGAAATCCCGGATTGATAGCAGATCCTGGGAAATCAATCCTCCTGCATCCTATCCCGACGATCTCACGGTATTTATTACAGTGATCCGATCGATAATGTGATAGTTCATTGAGTGATTATCGAATTGTTATAACAAGACGGAGTACTAAAATTAATACTATTAGGGCCGAGTAACCTGACATATTAGCATTTCTCGGATATGGATTGTTACACCAATCATTGCGTTGTTGGCACGTTTATCGGTATATCAATATTGACGAGTCAATTGCAGAATTTAATCTGTCTCCAATCCTTTGGCAATTATGTAACAGTGGACAGAACAAATGTAATAGTAATCGAAGACTTTTATTACTTCTCTATACATTGAAATTAACTCTTTGTACTCGAAGACTATACTTGATCCGAGGATAACGAAACCAGACGAATTATATAAATATAAAATATGTATAAATATAAAGTAGACGATGTACAAGAGTTTCACGAAGTGTAGAATTCATATAGCGGACGAAGTGTAATATGAATTTCGTAAAATCTGGGAGTCGGAAAATTTCACAGAGCAAATGAAGCTTCGACGGTCAGATAACGCACCGAACCTAGAAACCTAAAAAGATCAGAAGGTCAAAAGCTTTAAAATGCTCTAAATATTCGCTGTGTCACGGCTACCCCGGTTTCATCATGCAACTGTCTCCGCTATAGTGTGCTAAAAATTTAAAACGCTGCACACGTGTGTCTATCTTTCATATCTTCAATTATTGCTCGGATTTTATACTTCTTACTCTGTTCAGTGCAATATCAAATTATTTAATCGTTGCACGAATAACCAGCATTTCTCTCTACCATTAAATAATTTAACAATCAACTACGATTCGATAAAAAATTATACGTAGACTCATAAGAGAATTTCCATTTAATTTTTTTTCTTTGCATCAGTAACTAAAATTTAGACAAATTGTAAACTTGTGTGGGAAAATGACAAAAAAATAACTAAAATTATTCTACGCTATTTTATAATGTTTTAAAACCATATAAGAGTGAATAGAAAATTATAAATATTGTAGAATCAAAAGATAACTTCCCATAATCTTCATTGTATGAATAATTAAAATTTGTCCACGGCATTCAATAATTTTGAAATTAAATACGAATCGATGACAAATTCTATATAGAATCAAGAAATGATTTCCCTTAATTTCCCTTGTATCAATAACCGACATTCTTCTACAGAAACAATATTAAAACCAAGTATAAGTAGATAAAAAATTCGATACCTAGTAAAACAATAATTTACAGCTTCAGTTTTAACAGCTTTAACTGTTTACATTACAACATTGATACATAATACATAACAGAACACACATAATATATAACACAACATTAATTAACTACTCCATGCTGAAGTGACACCAAACGGAAACTCTCCCACATGTAAATACGTTTTAAAATCATTAGTGTGAGAATGGACGAAACGCGGTAGCTCGAATTAAATTTCGAACGAAGCAATGTATCACGCGGTTCATTTTAATGAAAGTGGTACATTAAAGTGCCCTCGGGATACGAGGATTTAATATTGTTTCAGACCACACGCCACTGTCATTCTCCAAAAGATACGGTGTAATATTTCTATGCATACGTTTGCTTACCCGTTTCCGGATTAACTAGGTGTCCTAGCTGAATAAGCAAGAGTTGCTGGGCGACCGGTCTATCGGCTGTTGTGTCTAAATTAATTTATACCAAAATATATGTGCTCCCGAAAAGGGTTGGTCTCGCGTTGTCCCGCCGGTTGTAATGCTTCTCGCTAGATCCATTTGTCTTGCAACGAAGTGCATGTACCCGCATGTTAGCTGGGGATCTCGCATAACGGAACGAGACGCGTTTCTGTGATCCTCTCGCCGACTACGATCGTCGTAACTAGATAAAAGGTACTGAAGATGAACAATTTGAATGCGAAATTCAAGTGGGTACTTCAGGAAAAATGTAAAGTTCTCGATACAAACTTCAAGGCGAAACTCTGTGTAGAAGTCGTCGATGGAAGCTTTTCGGAGAAACTTTAGGTAGATGCTTTATGTAGAAGCTTTATGTGGAAGCTTTATGTCAAAACTTTATGTGGAAGCTTTATAGGTAAGCTTTATGTTGAAGCTTTTTATGGCAGCTTTATGTAAAAATTTTAAATAGAAGCTTTTAATAAAACCTTTAAATAGAAACTTTCCATAAAATCTTTAAATAAAAGCTTTTGAACAGATGCTTTACGTGGAAACTTTAAAAGTTGTAAATAAAAGCTTTAAATAAAAGCTTTAAATAGAAGCTTATTTCATAGGATCTTTACATAAAATCCGTAAACGAAAAGTTTAAATAGAAGCTTAAGTCAAAGTTACAAATATCAGCTTCAAATAAATCAGTCTCATTAATATAATAGTCTCAAACTAATTTAAAGCATAATCAGAGTCTCAAATGAAAGCTCTAAGTAAAAACTTGTAGCTGTAGATTTAATTGGAGACTTGAACATTGAATTATTTTAATGAGAACTCAACCTAATATACAGAATTCCAATATTCTATCATTACATTCAAGCTTGGAATACATAATTGGTAGCCTCAAGTAGAATTGCTAAATTGAAATATCTAATAGGAATTGAATCAGTTAAAAAGAATACTAAATATCAGCTATTAATCATAATTTAGATAGAAACGTTAGACTGAGGTATTTAATAGAAATTTAAATATTGAATAATAAATAGAAGCTCTTTTGGTAATAGAAAGTTTCATAATAGTACATTTAATTAAATGTTTATACCATAAATTTCGAATAATTGCCTCAAAAGAAATTTGATATTAATGCACCTGATGACAAATGAATTGAAAGCTTGGAATGAATAACGTATCGAAATAAAGAAACTGGAAATATATGCCTTCGGTGACAGTTAAAAACGGATGCTGTAAATGTAATCTTGAATTGAAAAATTTAAATACTGTCCATCTGGAGAGTATGCTGAGTCGACCTGCTTCAGTACCACAGGAGCTCAGAACGGTAAATTTCGCGTTTCTGGAAACGTTGGTCACTTTCCCGTAAAATTTATGTTTGAGTCAGGCCAATAAAGTATAACTGCGTTCGTTGCACCAGCATTGCAGAGCTATGCGCTCGCATAGGTCTATCCATGAGCCTGCTGCTCCCAAGTGTATGGTCGTCACTGGTCGCGACCGGAAAATTTCCCTGGAGCGTACGCGAGAAAAAAAAGCAGACACTTCAATTTTCGATTGTCAATATCTCAGATCCGATAGTCCGTTCCGATCTTTAAACTGCTGGCTATCACTAGGCCGAAGCTCGGCTTGTAAATCGCATGAGCAGAAATTTACGGTTCGTAGATTGCGTGAGGAATATTCCAGCAGTTCTCGAAAACATTTTACTCTGCAGATCGTTCTTGGCAGAGAGGAAAATTGCTTTCTGCAACACGACGCTCTATTTTCCGCTGAATCGATACTACGAATCCTTTATAGTGCTTGTACTTTTATTGCAAAACTAACGTTCTCAAGTTCGATACATATCGCGAACCAATTTTCGACGAGTATTTTTCAGCGACGAGTCTGACTAATAACAGGCATATTCTACTTGGCGGCATTTAGAAAATGTTCGAAGCATTAAATATCAGCTTTTATATATATATATATATATATATATATTCGTGATTACATCTGTACACTCTTCAATCGATTAATTATACGGAAATTATTTAAATTAATTTTTAGTGCCGTATCTGATTAATAGTAAACCTATTCTACTTGTAAAGTTTTAGTTTTCAGACTACTCGATGCACTCGTGTATTTAATTTAATTCGTACATGTGAGCTACTTAGTTGACGAGTGATCTAAGTCCAAGATTGTAAAAAATGATTTAATTTTAGAAATAGTTAATATTAGGTATAGTGGTTTTAATATTACTTTATTATTATATACAATTAACATATACGAATCTTAACAAGAGCTTGACAATAATAACAATAATTTAACATTACGGATATTTGTCTATATTTCTCCAATAATTCATAGTATAATATCTATAGATGATTAAAACTGTGAAGTTTGAAATTATGAACTCTTCATTTACAACACAATGAAAGCCTTTTCAAATATTACTAGTTCCAAAGCATTAGCATGATCAGAGTGCTCCGCCTTTCTATAATTGTCCACATGAAATACTGATAATTACAACAATAATTTGGCATTGAAAAATAATTCCAAAATGAATAAATATGTTTTTCCAAAAAGGCTGGAGATGATATGAAACGCTGGTCATCAAGAATAGAATATACGAAGACTCCGAATACTTAAATTACCAATTTGCAGTAACATGTCATGGTTCTTAAATTTCTCAGTCTGTCTGGATCATGTAGCAGCTAACATTTCATCGAGCACGACCAAATATCCCTCTAACAACCCCGATTAGCCGTGACGATATAAATCGATCATCGCGCTGTCGCGTTTGTCACTAACACAGCGCTCTAATTGCAGAGTCATGGACTGACAATTAGCATCCGCTCTATGATCCGACTCTATTCACATTCTGGATTTATGAATCATGCGGTCCTGTCGCAGGAACCGCGGCGGACATGCTAGAGCGCTGTCGCATAATGATGATTCATGCCTTGATAGAGAGTCGTACACGGGATACGGGTAGATGTACCTGTTGTAACCAGTGCACAGTTTCTGGCCATCACCATGTTTTGTATTTCTTCTTACAAAGCACGTAAATGTCACATGGTAAGTAGAATAGTTGCTAACTGAACGTACGAAATACGTGGAATCACGATACGTAAAATCTAAATATTGGGTTGGCAACTAAGTAATTGCCGATTTGTTCAATGAAATAAAAAATTTCTTTTTGCTTGGAATGAAGTTTAATCTGTAATGTATTTTCCATTATGTTCGATGACCTTTTGCCATCTCTCTGACAACTTGAACATTCCACGCTCGTAGAAAGTCTGATCCTTTTCGGCCAAAAACTGAGTTAAGTGAGATTTTACAGCGTCAACATCATTAAAAGTTTTACCACGAAGGGAGTTGTCCAGGGATCGAAATAAGTGGTAATCCGATGGCGCGAGATTAGGGCTATATGGTGGGTGTAACATCAATTCCCAACCAATATCCATCAATTTTTGCCGAGTGGACAAAGACGTGTGCGGCCTAGCATTGTCCTGCTGGAAAATGACACCTTTACGATTGACCAATTCTGGTCGCTTTTCCTTGACCGCTGCATTCAATTTGTCCAGTTGCTAACATTCACGGATAATAAAAAATAACATAATAATAATAATAATAATTTTATAATATAAAATTTACGGATATCATAAAAATGGGAGTGATGGACATCTATAACTGAAATCGGCAATTACTTAGTTCCCAACCCAATATAATCTCGAAAAGAAAAGAAAAGAAATTAGCAAAAAATGTGTTGAAAATGCAATTAATATCAAAAAACATAAAACAGAAGAAGGCTGAAGAAACAGAGAAAATAAATTAGAAGGAAAAAGATGACCAAGACTAAAAGAATAGACTAAGAATATTTGCTTCGAAAGCCGTAGAAATCCTTAACGTGGTCGCAACTGGTACATCTACCTTGATTCACGATTGTCAGAAAGGAATAACCAGTAGAAGTTTACTGGCCCTGTTTGTCAGCCATGCCACATGATCTGGTCATCTAAGAAGAACATCTTTCGCGGTGAGATTACGCTAGCGTACGACCGATTCTCGGCCGCGGAATTCCGCGAAGATTAAAATTCCTTTTTAGCTGAAGAGGTATTCTGGATTCTTTCGTCGGAGATAAATCGCTGGCAGTACTGTAGCATTATTAAATTCATTTTGGGGGCGGTCGCGTAAGAGACTGCTGCAAAACGAATGCAATAAAAATCGAGACGTAGAAGTATTTTTCACTGTCATGTCCGTGGGGCATAATGGGCTCCTCCTGTTTTCTTATTTAACACGTCGGCCTCCGTAATATATGTTCGAAGTTTTCGTACCGAATTTTACTACGATCTTTTTTGGCAAGTTTCACGTTCTGAATAATTTTCTTGTAATTGTTAAACACTTCAAAAACATTTAATATTACTGATAAGCACACGAAATTATTTTCTTCTATGAAGAGTGAGTAGAATTTGTTGTAAAAATATTGAAACTATTTACGATTGATGCATAAAGTCTCCTAGATAGATAAATACGACAGAAAAGCTGGTAAATTAATTTTTGAACGAAACGTCTGACCAGAGGCTAACATATTCTACTTAGAAGAGTTACGATATAGTGGCTATGCTTATTGATGCATTTAGATCCTTACTGATAGATGAATCGTAATGAAAGTTACGCGGTTTGATACTTTAGTAGCCTGTCTGATCAATGGCAGATCTATTCCACTTAGAAAAATCGAAAATGTTACCTTTGAATTTAGCTAATGTGTAAATTCACTTGTGGACCGTTGAATAAGTATGAAAATTAGAAAAATTGATTCCACGTAACGTGTCTTAATAATTGAGGGTCTGTTATACTAAATATAAACTTCCTTTTCTTAAAAAGAAAAATGTAAAAAGGCTTGAAATATTAAATTTGTATTTAATGCACCAAAGTTGCAGAAATGAATTTTCTAGCGACTGGTCCGATAATTCGCTGATCTATTCTACCAGCTAATTTAGATAACGTTCAGAATCTCAATTTAGTGCTTCATCAATAACGGCTCGCGAAGAAGATAATGTAAATCGATAGTTACAGCGACACGTATGGCACGCCCACTCCACTTAGAAAACTGAAGGCAACTGTTTCTAACTCCAAAATTGAATTTCTTCACCGGATACCGGTTGCACCTACACAAACGAGGCACTATATTGCAAACTCCACTAAATAACAACTGCTAAAGTTGACAAAAGTCTGATAACTGTGGCAGCAATGTAACGTTGCAAATTGCATTCACGGAAGTTCGAGCAGTTACGGAAACGTCGCGTGCATTCCGCTGCCTCCGAGCTATCCGGGCAATACTAATTGCCTGTATAGAGAAGAAACTTCAACAGTTTCGAAACAAACATTAAAGATAGAATGGCGTGTATATCATCGGTAACGATGGTTTCAACATTTTTGGATTCTGCGTTCCGATCTTGTGATGAATTCCCGGGCGGTGAACCGAACTTCCAACTGCTGTCGCGTTTGTTAAACCGACGCTTTTCCTTTGATTACCCTCGGTTGATGTAATCAAGATAGAAGCGCTTCTGGCTGCGACAGTGTTTCTCAATCTACCATTTTCACTGTTTAATCAGAAAATATTTGCACGGATTTTCATAGCAGGAAATGGGATTGAAATTCAGATATAATCGACGTTATTCGTTGTTGAGTGACGCCAATCTTTTATCAGCTTTCGAAATTCATTTTTATTGCCATATAATCGATCAGATGGAAATTTACTGGGATTTTTAGAATAAAAAAGAGTTGAAATATCATGCACTGTGATGAATTTTATCTTCCTGTTCATACATAGTAATATTTAACGACACTAAATACAAAATTAAAACATTAACAGAAATTGTACTTAATATGTGCTTAATCTTAAAATAATAGCCAATTAAAATTGTAGTCTTTTCAATGATAATCTAGTTGGTTTCGTCACAATCTAAAAGTTTATAAACGAACAAGGTAAATACAACGACTAAAAATTTTGCTTAATCAAAAACATCCTCAAATATTTCACAATGATAAATCCACTCACCAAGACACTAATTACTATTTTAGAAGAATAATGTAATGTAAAAAATGGAATTTGTCACAGTCTAAAAGTTTATAAATGAACCAGATAAATACAACGACTAAAAATTTTGTTTAATCAAAAACACCCTGAAATATTTCTCACAATGATACATCCACTCGCCAGAATACTAATTACCATTTTAAAAGAATGATAAAATGTATGAAATAGAATTTGTCACACAGTCTAAAATTTTATAAATGAACTAAATAAAAACACAACGACTAACAATTTCGCTTAAACAAAAAAAAGACATCGTCGAATATCGTGAAGATAAATCCACTTCGCAAGAATCTAGACCGAACCCAAGAGAATATTGCGAAAGAGGTGTGCAACCTCTGTAACTGTTCGCCAACGGATCCGAATGAAAAGCGTTTACGGAGGGATTGGTGTAACCGGTTTCGAGCTGTAACTACGCAAACACAACGAACCTGACCGAGTTTTCCAGCGCGCGACTCTTTGGTGAAGCCGTCATTTAACGTGGCCAGGAGACACTTCGCTCGAGCTTTCTCACTCCGCTCATTAATTCGAGAATCGAGAAAGCGTTTGAGCGTTATCCGAGTGAAAAGCGGATCTCCGGTTTCAAGAAACCACTCCTTGTTAAAGAGGTCCGAGCAGCTCTTGACTTCACGCAAAAAGATCTTGTCTCCTCGGACTTCGTTTCTCGCCGGACACCTGAATAGCCGAGGTGCACAGACGCTGCAGCGTGTTTCAATCAAAGAGCTCGCATGTGCGTGAAATTACAAAATATTCTGAAGAAGGAACGCGGTCCCCGTGGAATCGCGGAAACTCTGACGCGCAACAATCTCACACGAATCCGCGGTGCATGAGAATTATTCCGTGCTGCTTTTCTACGTGTTGCATTCTGTTGGCGCAGTGTATTATGCAATAATTCGAGCATTATGTGCACGTGCGAGACCCCGTGAGAAGGTCGGCCAGCAGACAATGGATACGCGTCGCAACGAAAATATCTTCGCTGCTTGTACAACACCTGGAAAATGTATACGAACAGCTTTCAAAATGCAATAACTATCTTCAAACTGGAGTAAATTATTTGAATCTTTAAATATTATAGGCGCTAGTTTACTGCACGAATACATTTCTTAATTTTACTATAAATTTTTCTTATCTCAGACTATACCGAAAATTTAAGAAAATTTTATCGACATCGGTTAACACACATAAACAATAAATAACAAATTAATATTTCATTTACAAATAATAACTGAATGTTTTACTTAATTAAAAAATTATTTAAGTAATTCCAAAGAGAATTTATTTCTTATTTCTTATTTGCAAATGAGATGTTATTTTTTATATGCATTTTAGGGAAAGGGAAATTATAGGTTTATGCTTCTCTTTCATTTGTTGCAGATATTTGAAATATAAATTATATAAATTTCAAGCAGCAATATTTACCTTGGACACATTGGACACACTTTAAATCAATTGCTAATTTAATAAAAGACATATGAAACAAAATATAACCAAAATTCAAAAAGAGTAATTCCAAAGATAATTTATTTCTTGTTTCTTATTTGCAAATGAAATGTTATTTCTTATTTGGATTTTAGGGAAAGAGAAATTATAGGTTTATGCTTCTCTTTCATTTGTTGCAGATATTTGAAATATAAATTATACATTTCAAGCAGCAATATTTACTTTGGACCTAATTTACCTAATTTACCTAATTTAATAAAAGACATATGGAACAAAATGTAACCGAAATAATACAATATTACATATAACAGTATAATAGAATTACTGTATAAATGTTAATTTTATAATAATAACAATAACATCAGTTTTAATATGAAGGCAATAGACCGTATCTGGAATAATGTCAACAATAAATTAATTGTGTATATTTGTTTCGAATGATTGTGGAACAATCTGCGGTTTCATTTCCATTGAAAATATGCTTAATGTTTCTCAACAAATGTGATGTTATGGGATAATGAAAATGTTAACTGATATTGTTCAGAATAAACACCAGTTCTAATTAATAGAGTTAAATGAAACCGATTTCGAGACAATAATTTAGTAGAGTACCAAAATGAAATGAAATACATATCTGAAGGTACCGTTTCATTAAAAAATACAGAAGAAGTTCTAGAAATTCTTGAATTTCGCGAGGGCTTGTCAAAATATTTAATTCCACTTTGCACTCGACAATTTCATGCAATTCCAGCTGCCGTGGAATATACTGTTTCAGCAATAAACGGCCGTGAAGATATATATAATATTATGTTTCACTGAAATCGCACAAAAAATTTCGATGAAATTTTGTGTCGATAATATCAATGATGATTTCATAACAGTTATAAACCGAACGTAATTATTGTTATATCGAAACGTAAAGAAAATTTTCAGTCTCAATTCGTCATAAAAATCTATAGTAAAGAGTCCTTTGCTGTAGGAATGAAAACAAATTTTCATTTTACTAAAGACGAACGGCAAATAAAATTTAAAGATATTACGTATCTTTATTTATTTATTTATTTAGAAACAGGAAAATCCATTAAAGTATTATACATAATAAAAAAGGTTACTGTATGAAAATTTGACTTATATATAGAAACTTAAATATTATAAGATTTTTAGTCAAATCCATTCAACAATATTATGTTTAAAACAACGACATACAAATTTCGCGTACATCATTATCTCAGCAGGTGTCACAGTTTACGAGGTAAGACTAGGCAAAACAGAGAATCAAAAATAAGGAATAGCCTAATCTATAAGCTAACTAACAATCTATAGCCCGCTAACAATCTTCTGGTACTGGCTGTGTAGACAAAAAGTTGCTGCAGTTCGAGGTTAATGGAAACAGGCGTTCCATAGCGATGTTGTCCTTGAGGGCGCGGAAATCGTCGGATTTCATGGGAACGCGTATTTTTATGGAAATCCATGGCGTCTCGTCTTCCTCGTCTGCCGCGCTCACAATGTAATTTCAAGTTGGGAGCCTCTCGAACCATGTACCAGTATTATATGGCTCTTATATATCTCAGTGTCTTCTTCGGTTTCGCGGGTATTCCCGCGAGAAGAGATTTCCAAGTAGTTACCTCGTAAGACGGCTGAAAAGTAGATTATGTTAATCCCGCCCCATCCCGGGAACTCGATTACCTCTCGCTACGCCCTCAAACCCGACGCTTTGAGCTCCGATGTTATTATTATCTGCGGTGCGATTACCGTGAGCGATAGGGCCGGATTGCCTAACGACACCGCTCGCGTAACCTCGCCGCTGTAGATCGCATAATCGCGACGGGAACAGATCCCTTCTGGACCGTTGGAAGCCCCTTGGTTCCGGATCGATTCGAGGACCGATTCGTTTCACTTGAAATCCAATTCCAGCTGTTTCGAAAAATTACAATTGCGAATTACGCACTTCTCCAGGAAGACACTTGACAAATTGCCGAAGCAATTGTTATACTGATTATTGCGGCATTGCGTTTACACCTCCGTGTATTAAACTTCAGAGAAATTATTGTTCCATGTTGAGAAATATTTATACGTAGAACCCGACGGATTTATTAAAGGTGTTAACATCGATGTGAAGTAATTTCTGCGGGAATGTCCAAGTGAAAACAGTCAACAATGTTCAGACACGAATTCTGTAATTTGAAAGTCGCCGTCTTTAATCAGTGCACCGCAAGCCACGAACATGATAATCAAGAAATAGTAAAATCATAGTCAGGAAAAAGTAAAAATAGTAGAATAGATAAAAGTCATTTCTTCGGGAATATCCACGAGTGGAAACAGTCAACAATGGTCAGACACGCATTCGATAACTCCACAGTCGTTGTCTTTAATTGCTGTTCCGCGAACACGATAATTAAAAAATAGTAACATCGATAAAAGTATCGTTTCGTTTACAAGTATCCGCAGTAAGTAGAAACAGTCAGCAATGATCAGAAACAGTTGCCACAAAGTGACCGTGGTGTTCTATCGTAATTAAAGGTATTTAAATCACAATACAAATAATTGCTTCATACATATTTACAACAAGTAGAAACAGACAGCAATGGTCAGACACACGCGTTCCACAACCCGCTACAGATAATCGGTAGATTTGCATTTTAAAGAAATAAAGTGGCACGTGTAGAAATAGTACATACTGCAACTTCTGATGTCCATTATGATCTTAGGAAAATGATTGCCAGGAAATTTATTGCTTTGCCGAATGATTGGATTAATGCTCGAAGATAATGTATTTTTAGGGGTAATTTGGACGCAGATACACGACGAACAATGTACTGTTCGCCGGCTACGTAGAGATGAAACGGATAAAAGAATATTATCGATGCAGTGGGTCACGCAATCATTTAATTTAACCTTTATGCGCCGACTCTAATGGATAAATAAGGACCGTGGGTGGAGCGGGGGAGCGGAACGCGGAGCATTAAGACCGTTCCGAGAACGCTAAACCGAGCGAATGAGCTGCAACTGAATCGATCCCGAAATTCACTCGACCGGCGAAATAAAATGCTAATCAGATCTGACCACCTCCGGGGGACAAAGAGTTTTAACGACGTTATGCGATACCTATGGAAATGCAATTTACGAGAGGATGTTCCGGATTCGTGCCGGACGCTATAAAAGACTGGAATTTATTAGCGTATTGTAACTGCGCTCGTTGCGGACCACATTTCGGACGGTTTGCGTCACATCTGCTTATATTTAGCAGTTCCACGGAATGTTTCATCCGTATTACGACTCAAGAAAATCGACTTTATGCTTCGTTTAATTATATCATAAATCATTAAAATAATTATATTTAATAACCCAGGATTTAGAATTGTGAAACGTATTGATAAAATGAATAACAATAAATGGATAAGTTGGAATGAATAAAACTACACTAATGTATAATTAAACTTGTATAATCTAAACATAATAAATATCTAAATTTTAGTATTCTTATACCAAAAAAATAATTAATTCGTACAATATTATTATAATATTATATTAACATATATAATATGTTTAGATTATACAAGTTTAATTATATATTAGTGTCATATATATATACAGTTCTATTTGGAATAATAATATTATTAACAAGAATTATATTATTTATAATTTATATATATATATATATATATATATATATATATAATAATATAATATAATATTATAATATAATAATATTATTATTCCAAATAGAACTATTATGTAAATAATTAATATTTATGTAATAATAATATTATAAATTATATTATAAATATTTTAAATCATCGTTTGCAGTAGAGTGAACATCGCGGAATAACTATGAAACAATAAACTCAGTTTATTTCCGAGTCTTTCTGTTCATAAGATACGTACTCAATTTTTTGACTGAGCGATCGTATTTGAATAGGAACCATATATGGTGAAATACACCGACGAAAATTTCACCCGAAAGTTTTCCTTCGCCAAGAATTTTTCCAACTGTACGAAAGTTAAAATACACAGTCGGTTCTGGCATATTTTTCTAGAGATCATGCCACAATATTCATAAGAATAAAAAAGTGTAAACTTCGAAAAGGTTTCAATACTTTTCACAGTGCATCGGAATTTTATTTAAATTGAGTGTGGAATGAAATTATCGTGTGCACTAATTTCTCAGTTATGCGTCTGATCAAAAGCACGGCTGTTCTGCTGAGAAAGAGTTTATTGCATTTCTATATCTATTTTCTCATTAATTCGTTAACGGAAACGATAACTATAGCAATTATGCTTTGGTGACGAGTCTGATTAATATGAACAACATATAACATACTAAAATATTATAAAAATTAGGTTTCAACAACGTTAACAAATGCATGCCGATTATAACAAAAAGGTAAATCAATAAGAAGATCGTTATGAAATAAATTATGTTGGCTACATATTTCCAAAAAATCATAGTACAATATTCGTCGATGGTTAAACCTGGAAGATGTCCTCTGAAATATTTCCGAACAGCTTTTCCATTATTTCATTCAGTGATCAAATAAATAAACGCCCAACATATTTCACAATTAACTGTAATAATCTGCCGAAAGCTGATTCATCGAAACTTGTGCTCTGTTTCGTGACAATATCGCACATGTCTCACCGGTGTTTTAATGACTAATGCAACTTTACGTCAGACAAGTGGCACTCACGGAACGTGAACAATTGTACGAACTCCGTGTAAAGTGTTCTCAAGGAATCTGAAGAGTTTCTATGTCGGTTAAGTACTGTTATTTCAAAACCGAGTTCAAGGCGTGCTGCATCCGCAACCTTAAATTCTCAATGTACACGGTGCACTAAAGTTCCTCGTTCATGCTTTAAAAACGCGATTATACTGTTACAATAAATTCGAACGATAACAACCACATTCTTTAAACAATTCAACAATACTACGAGCTGCTATCGACTCGACATTTCGACATTAAATAAATCTGCGATTTTATAAAACAAGCGCTGTGACATATTTTAAAAATATATTCAAATTTTAGGATCAATTTTATCACCGTAGTGACATTTTTAAAAGTGTCACAGACGACATCAGAACACTGACAACTCCCTAGACTCAAGCTGTCATAACTTCGTATCGAATGAACATTTCTACTTAAAAAAAAACTCACGTGCATTCCTGGAACAGCTGTCAACAAATCCGCAAACTTGGAACTTGGTGTCCCTTTAAAAAATTACGAAAACTCGACCGACCTCTTCCGGACGTATCAGAAAACGTGTACCGGTCTATGCCCTTCAATCTGTGATTCAACGGTGTAAGAAAAAACTGCGACGATCGCTTCGTCTTTCGTCGGCGTAACTTCGTTTCACGTTAACAAACGGCGGTGTAAAAAAAAGGCAGCGAAGAGCAGGAGCAGCTCTGAAAGGATTATTTAAAGTTCAGCCGGGCAACTTCGATACTCCTGAACTTCATAATCGCTCGTTAAAGGAATTTAATCTGCGTCCTCGCTACGGATACAATTTTCCGGGCAAATTTTCCGCAGCGACGGAGTTAAAGCCTCCCACGCGGATTGCTAACTGCACGGGGCAGAGGGGCGGGGCGGCGAAGGATAACAACGCATGGATAACTTTCCGGTAGCAAGCTCATTAGCGGGCCTAGCTAATTAACGCGTAAAGTTCCGTCTCATTATCGTGCCGCGATTTCGCGTAAAAAGAGTTCCGAATGCGGTCCGGCGAATGTGCTGATACTCTTGCAGGAAAGTTCGACTTTCGCGCGGTAATCAGTGGGCTCCCGCGATAAAAGGAAATTGAATGGGTTGGTTTTGGGACGCGGGTATCCCTGTCAGGCCCTTTCACCCAGGAAAAGAAAGGCTGACAGTGCCGAGAAAGGCCGCTAAAGACGCGCAATTCATTCTGCATCCCGGACGCCTTTAATTAAAAGCTCTTTATAAGCTGGAAACTGATGCACGAGTAATCCGATATAATATCCCTTAGTATTTATTCCCCAACAAAAGTTCATCCGTCTTCTGCTGACAAATTTTATCCTGTTTTATTTATTTGATGGTTTCGACGGGTAAATCCTTTATCACATGAAACAAGGAAGAGACAATTTTGAAACAATTAGTAGACTGTTAGTAGAGTATTAAAGACTAGGACAAAGGCGAAGCGTTTTAAACGCAGTTATAACTATGCGGTGATAAGGATATTCAGAGGACAAAGAAAATTCCAACACAAATTTGTTAGTTTTATTATTTGTCTCCTAAATTTCCGTTTACAATTCTGCCAATCGGAAATACTCCAAATTATCACGAAAAAGTAATCGTTCTTTGAACTCCCGTAACTTCGCGACAAAAAATCTTACAGCAGCCAAACGCAGCTTATTTTAAAGGGTGAAGTATCTACTTTCACAATAATGGAACTTATATTGACAAAAAACCTTTTCGTTAGAACACAAAGTAAGAAATTGTAGAAGTTGCTTTGCGCTGAAATTGCTTTTTGCTTTTGAAGTTTCACAAAAATTCGAAGGACACTACAGAGTTTAAAGAATCTTTTTTTCACTTCTGCTTTGATGTATTCTTGTAAAGGGTAGTTCCCCCTTTGCAATGAGATCACGGGGGTCCTTCCGAGATTTTTTGTCGCCTGTAAAATTAAATTGAATGAAAACAGTACACGGACGGAAAATCCTGTGTCTCGACCTCTTTTACAGCGCAGTGTCTGTTCCGACTCTAAAATTATTCAGCCACTCTAAAACAGTACACGAATGTGTGCTTAGCGAGATAGGCCACGCCCGAAGCGAAATGGTAATAGCAGACGGTAAGAGTATCAGCTGGATAGAGCATTTTATAAATTTTCATTATGCGGGATACGGTGTGTGATGTTTTTAATCCGGGAAATTGATCTCTCGCGATTGCTTCGTTACTTTCTACCATGTGCTCCATGTCGGAATTATTTTAATCCGACCTATGTTTCACTTTTATTCGATCACGTTCGCCGATTGGTCGTCTCGATTAAATCTGGCTGAAAAGGCCGTTAAACTATTACGAGATTCGATCGTTAAATTTTAACCTGGATTTTAGTAAATAGAGCAGACAACCTGTTCGTCCCGGAACACTTGATCGAGAACGAGTTCACTGCAAGGTAGTAGCAACGTGTTCGATTAATTGACGAATGAGAATTAATGGCTCATTAATCGACATCGGGCGCGCCAAAGTTGCACCGATATCGATCAATTGTTCATGGCATAATTTTCGTTTAATAATAGCAGGCGAGTTACGAACCGGAGGTCATTGATCTCGACGGCGAACCACGCTTTTCAATGTAACATACTAAATCATTCGCTACTCCAAACAATTCATTCTCGCGTACCATTGACCATTGTAATATTTCATTCATAATATTCATTGTCCTCTTGCTCGTAGTTTTGATAATGGGAGCTTGTTTATTGAATTGATTTATGAGTTTTAACACTGTTTTTTCTTTCTTATTTCAATTGATTGCTTTAACACTAGATTTGCGGAGCACTGAAAATAACTGTTCTTTATTAGTACCATTGACCATTGTAATATTTCATTCATAATATTCATTGTCCTCTTGCTCGTAGTTTTGATAATGAGAGCTTGTTTATTGAATTGATTTATGAGTTTTAACACTGTTTTCTTTTCTTATTTCAATTGATTGCTTTAACACTAGATTTGCAGAGCACTGAAAATAACTGTTCTTTATTAGTACCATTGACCATTGTAATATTTCATTCATAATATTCATTGTCCTCTTGCTCGTAGTTTTGATAATGAGAGCTTGTTTATTGAATTGATTTATGAGTTTTAACACTGTTTTCTTTTCTTATTTCAATTGATTGCTTTAACGCTAGATTTACGGAGCACTGAAAGCAACTGTTCTATATTAGCTTATAAAAGCAACAATAAGACACTTATTCTGATTTTTGACGAGTGTTATTATTAGAATTTGAATAATTGTAAATGAAAAATTGACTCGTCACGTTACGTAAAGCTAGCGTTAATAAACTGTGCTGGTAAAATTGCTTCAAAAATAGAATACAAAAGAGAAACTTCTTTAACACTTGGACGACGGGACTCGAGCTCATTTGGATCCCGGGTACAAACATTGTTTGGCTACCTAGTTTCGAACTGAAATCAAAATAAAATCAAGCAGAAATCACCGTCGAAACTTTGTAAATTGTTCGGTCGCCCGAGCGCGTAATCGCGACTTTCGAAACTAGAAATCGCGAGAAAGGAGAAGAAGAAACGACAAGCAAGACGGCAGATAATAACTGCAGCTGACGTCTCATCGCGGTAGAATCCAGAATTTTGAATTAACCGGAAAGTACTCGTCGCGCCGGGGCGAGAAACGTCCTCAATTTATTCCCGCCGCTGGTGTAGATGCACTTCTAGAACCACGGGAATCGGAAATTAAGGAACGGATCGATACCAATAAAATCGAGAGGTGGCCAAACGAAAGATCCTTCCCTAGATATTGATCCCGCGGCACCTGTGTCGATCGATCATTTCGCCCGGAGTCGACGCAATACCATCTGAAACCGTATATTTGAGCTAAAACTGCATAATTGTTACTTATACAGGGAGGTCCACGCAACTTCTGCACCTCCTGGAACTTTCAAAATAGACTCTTGCCATTCGCTTAAAATAATTTTTGGTCGCGATTATATCCAGAAATCCGTGTCTTTAATTCATTAATGTATTTATTTTACCGCGCCAAATATATTAGAAATAATGCAACAATTATGATTTGCGATCTTTCATCGTGATTTTATTTTACTTCGAACGAAAAGTGTGCCGTGGACATCCAAAGAAAGTAAACAACATAAATTTCTCAGTCAATTTTACAACAAAAACGAATCTTCTAGAAAATTAAGTTGGAAAAAGACAAAGTGGAATCGTCGCTCTTTAAAATCAGCCAGACAGAACATTGTAACGTTATGTTTAACAATGTTGCACGCGCTCGAAAATCGATACATTTCCGCCAACAATTTACTGACCTCTAAATCCAACGCACCAAAGCGCGTCGCTGAATTTATCGTTGCAAGCTGTTGCAACAAAATTTTATGCAGCTGCCTCTGACAAGGTTTAACTTAGCGAACAGTGCAGATGTAAAAGTCTGTATGAATGTAAACAAATATAAGGAATTCGAAAAACGAAATAGCTTTGGACATTGAACATTTGCAGATAAAAAGCAGCGTTTTTCATAAAAGGACAGAATTTTCTCTGTAACCTGTATACTTCGAAGTACATGGAAGAAAGTCTCGAAAATGATCCAGAGTTCGATATTTTATCAAAACCTGATATACAGGTTGTTCCAAAAATGTCTCGCAATCCGAAAGTAGCGAGTTCCTTAGGTCATTCGAAGCAACTTTTTCCTTTACAAAAATTTTCTCAGAGGTACCGTTAACGAGTTATTAACGAAAAACAGTGACCAATGAGAGGCGAGCTCAACTGGCGCGAGGCGACAGAGCCAATGAGCGGAACTGGGCTTCGTGCGCTGGTTGGCTGGGCCGCCTCGCGTCAGCCGTACTCGATTCTTATTGGTCACTGTTTTTCGTTAATAACTCGTTAACGGTGCCTCGGAGAAAATTTTTGTAAAGGAAGAAACTGCTTCAAATGATCTGAGGAACCCGCCATTTCCGGATTACGAGACATTTTTAGGACAGTTTGTATATCTGTATGCAACCGCTACTGTCGGACTAGACGAAATTGATGCAAGAAATTGGAAAAAATACTCATATACACCAATTACGCCCTATGACGTCAAAAATGCATTTCCAGCTTCCAAATTATTCTCTTCAACGTACAAAATTTAGAACAAATTACAGTTACATATTGCAATGCAAATTACAATAAGTAATATCCATTATTTTGCATACATGTTGCATATATTTTTGCATATGCCATCCATACATTTAGCATATTAATTGTGCATAAAGATCAGCTGTCTATTGAACGTGATTTCTCTCGATTTCCATACTGCATCTCTGAAAAGGTTGCGATTCGTTCGTTGTCTCGAAATTGGAACGATGAGACGAAAACTTTCGCATTCACTCCGATCTGGTCTATGGAAATGGACCACTCTGCCGTGGTTAGCGTCTTCGAGGGATCCGTTCCTATCTTTCTCGATTGCCTCGAGTCGGTTCCCCGCGACCATAAGAAACTGGCATTACCGTGCTCGAAGATCCGTGAAAATAAAGTCCGGCCAGACCGTGCGAACAGGACGAGCGAGATTGAACCGGGCGGATAGAGCTGATCGAATGCAGGTCGATCTATCTCGCAGCAGCATCCGCTCAAAAGCTGGCCCCGGCATTCCTATTGTTCCACGGTCACGCCTACGCCCAACAGAATATCCATCCGCATCGGTGCTATGTAAACAAGCTCGACGGTCACCAAGCCGCCGAAAGCACGGGCCGACGCTTTCCAGCTACACGTGAAAAGATCTTGATTAGGTTTTCCGGGATTTAGAAGTGCTGTTGCGCTGGTTACGCGGACGACACCGAATCAAGGCGATTGTGAATCTAATTAAATCGCGGAACGACGCGATCCGTTGATTGCCGGGCCATTTATTGTCCTGTTCCCCATGACTCTCGATTGATTTACGCGCACAGAGCGACGCGGAACGGGGATAGGCACTTTTCCCACGGTTCATCGAACGATTTATCGTGCGTCGGATTTATCGCAAGATCTTTCGCTTTGATCAAAGCCTGCCGTTCACCTTTGTTTCTTCTTTTTGCGTTTATTTCGAGGAATTTTTGCAGCTTTATCGAAGCTCCAGATTGACGCGAGTTTTAGTAATTGATGATTGGAAAATGTTTCGGAAGGTCGAACGGTGAAATATTATTTTACTGGATAGTTTTATGTTGGTATCCATAGATTTATTATTATGTAGGGTAATGTATTATACAGGGTGTTCCGCAATTATTTTAACAGCCGAAAATGAGGGCTAGCTGAGGTCATTTGAGGTAACTTTTTCCTTTGCGAAAATGCAATCTGCGGCTTTGTTTACGAGTTATTAGCGGAAAACACTGACCAATGAGAGGTGACGGCGCGAAGTTCGAGAGCCCGCAGCACGAGGCTTTGACAGATGGTCGGGACGGACTCGAGCCGCGTTCGAAGTATTGAACAAATCACAAAGCAAGAACTTCCCGGATTTTTTTTTACCACGTAACAGTGATATTTTTAAGAAAAATGCTGTTCACCTTTACTTTAGAACGTCTGAAGAATTTAACTAATTTTTCGGACCCGAAATGGTAAGTAATTTAACCGTGACGGCCGTTTTAATTTTCTAGTGTGCATGACACCTTGTGTGTAACATATGAAATTTGTATGCAAGGTGTACAGTGAAGATTAACAAAGTACATAAATGATATTTTAATTTAAATAATTCCGTGTCCGAACAGAGTTCTACGAATGATTCACAAAGCTAATTTAATAAATAATAGTTGTGTTAAAGGACGTAAGGGATATGTTTGTTAGAGAAATATGACGGATATTATCAATAACCTTGACATATCTTAAAAATTTCATATGTTCACCTTGACATAACCCTGGCATAACCTTGTCATGACCTAGACATGACCTTCACATAACCTTGACATCAAGGTTATATCAAGGTTATGTCAAGGTCATGTCAAGGTTATGTCAAGGTCATGTCAAGGTTATGTCAAGGTTATATCAAGGTTATGTCTAGGTCATATAAAGGTTATGTCAAGGTCAATAATTCCGTGTCCGAGCACAGTTCAACGAATGATTCGCAAAGCTAATTTAATAAATAATAATCGTGTTAAAGGACGTAAGGGATATCTTTGTTAGAGAAATATGAAGAATATTATCAATAACCTTGACATATCATAAAAATTTCATATGTTCACCTTGACATAACCTTGTCATGACCTTGACATAACCTTGATATAAGATGAAGGAATTAATTAAGAATTAATATACATATATGAAGGAATTAATTAGTACTAAATAGAGCACCGACAGTGATTTGTCACCATCCCGAATAGATGGTTATTTCCGCGTATATTGTAACAATCCATGCATTAATTTCGAGCTAGTCGAGACTACATCGCTTTATTTTAGCGGAGCAAACAAAGGAAAGAAATGTTACGCTCTCGGCATGCAAATATCCGTTCGGAAATGACTGAAAATTGTCACGTCCGGTAACGAGTCAGTTTTCGATGGCGAAGTTTTTTGAGTTTCCAATGTTGCAGCGTTCAACTAACGACCGCGTTTGATGTAGCAAACCGTGAAAATACTCGATCGTTCACGTCCACTTATGCAGTTTAATCATCATGTAATTACAGTGTTGCTGGTAATCACTGGGAAACGCTTGCACAGCCTTGTTATTTCTCCCAGCAATTTCACACTAAACGTCGGTAAATTGTATCAGGTTCATAGTGCATTAAATAATATCAGATATATATATATACATTTAGGAAAAATTGGCGATGTCTATTCAATCGAAAACAAATGACATGATTTATGGGAACCTTTAATATCGTTAAAAAGAATTTTTAATAATTAATTGAAAGTAAGCAATAAGTATGATTTTCTTCTGCACGTTCGAGTGTCCATATATTCAGAAATATCAAAGATCAAAGTGTTCTTATACCATCCAGTCAGAGGTAAATTTAATTATATTGAACCTAGAATGCCGGAGCACACATTTACGTCATAATAGATATTAAGGTAATAATTAGTTTAATTAACATTATATGCTCCTGGGTATATGAAGCATTAACACATGAAGGCAATTTAATCATGCAGTAATTAATTACACCGCGGAATTTGGAATCTACAGGCGATGACTGTGTGGTTATAACTTAATGAAATAGTTGTAAGACATGAACAATTGCATGGCTCTGGTATCTTGATAAAGAACGTACTTCTCACATAACTATGAAAGTGATACAGTTAATATTTCCGGTACGACAATCATTCAAGAGATTAATTACACAGTAACCGTACCTTGATCACGTATGATTAGATTTCCTTTCGTTACGCGTTAGCTGCGGTTCGGGGATGCCGGAAACTTTCACACTATCTACCACGCTGAAATCCTAGAGTTATTTTCCTACCTGGAAACAATTCATCACACGGAGCCATACATGCCACACTGTTCCTTATATTATACTATGCCTCCTTAATCATAAACGATCTGATTTATTCCTCTTCTTTGAGTACACAATAGTCTGACCCCGGATAACCATATCTACTCGCTAATCTTAAATTCGTCTCCCACCTGTACTAAAGTCTGATCGCATGCAGACCAATTCTCCTGATAATTTTCTCCACATCGATCATTCAATTAACTGGAATCTTGTTCCATTGAAGAACTCTGTGTGATTATTAGTAGTCAATGCTAACCTAAACTAAATTTAAGGCTTATAGTCTGACCATGGATAGGCTCATACTACTCAAATTTTCAGTGTATTGTTCTAATAATTAACTCGTGAATTAGCTCATTGAATAACTTCATATAAACAATGTAACACATAAATAAGATACAAATATATTAGAAATAATGCAACAATTATGATTTGCGATCTTTCATCGCGATTTTATTTTACTTCGAACGAAAAGTGTGCCGTGGACATCCAAAGAAAGTAAACAACATAAATTTCTCAGTCAATTTTACAACAAAAACGAATCTTCTAGAAAATTAAGTTGGAAGAAAACAAAGTGGAATCGTCGCTCTTTAAAATCAGTCAGGCAGAACATTGTAACATTATGTTTAACAATGTTGTTGTTTCCTTCCCCATTATCCAAGGAATGCATAATAAAATCTATCCAAAAAGACATGTTAGCACAGCATGAAGCAAATTAAAATCCCTAGTTCACGTTACACGCGTATTTGATGTACCGATGTCTGACCATATACAGACCGCTTCCCTTGATGCGTGCACATTGCTGATCCAACGAATTCGCAACTCGTACTGAACACATGCACGAATGCAAGTAGAACATCATTCTGAGAATACTGCATACTGGCTGAATTTCAGTGCTCTCTGTCCGATCACGCATAAACCAGCACCACTGAAATGTCCACTCCAGCATCATCCAATAAACGCGTAATAAATTTCGCTAAATAATTAGTTAAAAATCCCTAACGGAGACAGAGTCCTGAGAAAACTCGCCTACTCTGTGAATGGAATCCTGACGATACAATTACTCCAGCATTCCCGACGTGTTTCATTTCCCAAGTAATCCCAAGTCTCTCGAGTAACCAGTTCGCCGAGTAGCTGGTTTGCCACGAATCGGTCTCTATTCCCTCGACTATCCGTGTAAAAAGAAAATTAGCTGATCGCGCAATCTTTCCATCGGATGCCGAGGTCTCGAAGCGAGTGCACCCTCCATATCTCTTTCTCTCTTCCATCTCTCGAAGTCGTTTCGACTCCCGTTCCAGTGAGATGCGTCGACAGCGATGTACAACGCGCAGTCTACGGATCCCCGAGATATTTGTACAAGAAAATAGCTGTCGCCTTCCCGCACAGACCGTGCAAATGTTTGAGGAAGACTTAGCATGCGGCCAGGTAAGACAGTTTCCGCCCGAGACTATGAATCACGGGGCTCTCGCATACCGTGGCACTTCCTCGGCGACCCCCACGGCTACTTTCTCACCGTCGACTCTATATAACAGAAAAAGCCGAACGATATTTCCCGGCGGGTTGCTTTCTCTCGATGAGAGATCGCGTAATTCGTCTCTGCACACCGGCCCGTGATGTACGGCGAGAGCTCCGAACCTGCAGGTAGCTCTAAGCCAGCCCTCTCTCACTATTTCTCTCTCTCTCTCTCTCTCTCTCTCCCGGTCTCTATTTCTCTCTAGTTTTCTCCCCAGTTTTCTCTCTCACGTACTATCCCTCGTTTCGCTCATTTTTCCCATCCTGTAATTCGTTCCCGGACCGCCCAGCAGCTCGTGAAAGAGGCGCCCAGGCGAACAGGCTTCGAGGAACTGCGGCGAGGGAAGCTTTGTAGCTGCGCGGCCTTTGCGGATCTCTTTTCGCTTTATGAACTACGAGCGACGGCGCGCTGATACGCGTCGAGCTTCATTTAAGGGCGGACAGAATGACTCACTGATGAATTATGACCTTTGGACCCGCAATTTGTTTGCGCGAGCGTCAGGAGAAATGGTTTTCGGGATCGGGACCCCGCGCGGACGGATTCTGTATTATTTTTGTCGTGCTTTGGCGCGAATGTAACGCCACGGCTGTATATACCGGGTGGTCCGGTAAGTATCGATACTAGAATGTGTATACGGTATTTATGAAGAAACTCTTCGTGGATAGAAGTTTATCTCAGTTTATAATTTTTTACCAATTATTTAACGAAGTTTATTGCGTATTTATTGGACGATGTTGCAGGAGAAATTTCAGTAGTGTAAACTTGCATGTGATCAGACAGCAATTATTGCAATTTCTGCGGATTATATTCTATTTTGTATATTCAATGGGGTCAGAGTTGGGCATTATTCCTTTCGCTTCGAATATATATATTTATATATTATATTATATCATTATATTATATTATATTATATTATATTATATTATATTATATTATATTATATTATATTATATTATATTATATTATATTATATTATATTATATTATATTATATTATATTATATTATATTATATTATATTATATTATATTATATTATATTAAATAAATATATTAAAGATATTTATTTAAGATAATTATCAGAATTAATTCCTGTTAGTCGAATATTTTACGATTTCTAGGCCTGTTTAGAAATTGATTATTTTCAAGGAAATCATAAGACTTTTTTCGTATACGGATTTACTAATATTTAAAGTACAAAAATTATCTTTTTAAAGAAAAATAATAAAAATTACACGAGCTATGTTTGGCCAAACAAAAGTATAGTGTAAAACAATGCGTTGCTGGTGCTCACAATTCCGACCGTTTCATTGATCTGAAACAAATCAAATGACACCTTGTTTAGTATGAACATGACTATAGCGTGGATCACTATAAATGACAGATTTCGATCATTAAAAACACAGCAGCACTTTGAAGTTTAAATATTGTTTTTCCTCGATTTTATCAGTCTGCGACACACTTTCAAAAAATATGAAAGAGATATAATAACATTTCGCAAACCGTGGATCGTGCAATAACGGAATGTCTACCGAAGATAGCAAGTCTCCGCAAGCGCCAAAAAGCCTAAAAATCGCGTTAACGCTGAAAGTGTTACCAGTACCCGAAAGCCGTTAGCTTGATCAGTGTGACGTCCTCCGGGATTAGGTCAATGTTTCACGCGAGTTTTACCCCCGTTGAGATCTGGGTTAAGTGCGATCCAGCCAGGTCAATGAGAAACGAAAAAGATCGCAGTAAAAATTAATCGTCAATTCGGCGGCAGTTCACCGGTAGCTCGAGTTTTGAGCCGGGCGATTTGCAGGGGATTATCTCGGAACACGAAGGAAAGGGAAACCTTAAGGCTGCGTAGCGACGAAGGTCAGCCGTTCACGGCGATGAATTAATTCCGAGTTCGCAGGAAGGGGAGGTACACTGGTTGGATTATTAGAGGGAACGTTCGAAAGTTTCATCCAGCCTTAATCTCTCCCCGTGGCTCGTTAATTCAGGAGCACACGCCCGGCCGAACGTTAACCGGAGCCTTTGTCTACACTGTGAAAGAATGTGGAGCACGACGTGCACGACAAGCACGAACCGCCGGACACATGGACACGCAGCGAACTTTCGCGGAAGTTCGTTGAAATTCTGCAGCCTGTCACTCATCCGACCCCCGCCGCGAGTTAGAGGGAAGGAACGGGTCCACGCAGGCTAATGTGCTCACAGTCGAAAGTTTTCTTCCAAACGTCACACGCGGTTTCTGCCTACGGTAATATATTCTTGTCACGGCTGACCCGCTAGTTTTTGATAAACTTCTCCTTGGACTGTTGCAAACACTTTCCATATTTCTGTTTAATGTGACGAAGTTTCATTGCGCGGGAATCGGCAACGAAATGGTCGGAACAGCCGTCACTGGGTTCACGTTCCTTTCTCCGCAGTGCCGCAATTTTTGAAATCGTTAGTCATGCTCAGATTACAGTCGTAGATTATTGGAGGAATGAGAGATATATCGAAGTATATTTACAATGTGTTGCACGTACGGTGAAACGTACAGAAAGGTGCAACCACGATCAAATATATTCACAGTGCTGCAAATATATCCAAATATAGTTCAGAATGTTAGAGATATATTAAAATATATTTTGGCAGGTTCGAAATACGTGTGTCGATATTTACGAGAGTGGAAGAAATTAAAAAGAATATTGGCAGGGAAGTCAAATGTACCTGAACATATTTCAAAATATAATAAATACAACAAAATATTTTTACACAGTTGCAAAGCGCAATGTAATGTATTCACGATGTTGCAAAATACATAGCTTGCAAATAGGTTAAAATGTGGTACAAAAGTACAGGATATATTAAATTGTATTTACGAAAAACAGCAAGGAATATTTATATATATTTACAAAATTGCGAGATGAAGTAAAATATATTTTAAAAACTGCATGGGCAAATATTTTAGCATGTGAAACGTGTGGAAATATTTTAGAAGCATGCAAAATATATTATGATAATTTTACGAAGCTGTTAAGTACATTAAGACATATTCAGGAAGCAAAATATATTCAAATATGTTTCCAAAGGTTACAAATGCATTAACATATTTTTGAAAACTGCAAAGCGTATCAAGATATTCCGACAGAGCTGCAAAACACATTCAGATAAATTCTTAAAATTGCAAATGAATTAATAGATATTAAAGCGTTGCGAAATACATGAATATATCTTGAAACCTTGCAAAATGCATGAACAGATTTTAAAACGTTGCAAAACATAGTAGCAAAAATAATATTAAAGCATCCGCAGAGCAGCAAAATATATTCAAATCAATATCCGAAATTGCAAAATGCATTAACGTATCTTTAAACATTGTGAAATACGCCAAGATATCTTGACAAAACTGAAAACTTCATTAAAACATATTCGCGGAACTGCGATACATGTATACGAAGGTGCACGCAAATGTTGCAGCATATCGTTGCAAGCGCCGCTGATGGGCATTGCGCGCAAATGTCATGCACAAATGTTGCATGCTCGCGGAAGTGAATTCACGGGGTAGCAAAGCGGATTCCCGTGGTTTCAAGAAGCCCGCGGAGCGCATTAAAATGCATGCACAATGCAGCAAAAATGCAGCGAGTGCCACTAATTCCTGTAGGAAGAAAAATCCCGCAGCGGCGATCAATCTTCAACGCCGTTGAACCTGTTACAGATAATTCACGCGTTGTTGACAGCAATGCACGGTAGAATTGTTGCAACCGTATGCAGTACGCGACCCCGGGGCGAAATTTCGCGGGAACATGAGCGCGTGCAATTTCCCCGGTCGAATGGCCACGGTAAACGAATCTCGGCGGGAAAACGCGCCGCGTAAACTTCAACGTAACGTCATAAATTACGGAGGAGGTTTAACGTTCTTCCATCCACGATTTGCTTCGGCGTCATAGTGCGGATATAGCTGCAGCGAATATATAAGCCGGGGATACGATTCAACAGGTGCTACTGTAACATGCTAAACTATGAAGACTCGGAGAGGCGGTGATTGTGTGTGCGCGTGTGTGTGTGTGTGTGCACGCGCGCGCGTTATGCGAGCCGAACAAACCGGCGGAAAAGATTCCCGTTAACGTCGGAAGAGGATTAAATTGATGAAAGGCTTCGACAGGATCTCGCTCATGTACGTTCCGAATAATTCTCTCGGACACAAAAGCAGCTGAACTTGTCACGGCCGCTCTGCGAGAATTATTATTCTTCCCTTTTTTTCGACTCTTTCAAACTCGGGAAATTAAACCGTGCCGGAGCCACGTAAGCCATTCTTTCTGAGCAATTAGGACTCGTGAGGATAATTGAACGCTTCGATTGTATACTACGATGTGAAATTGTTTTTTGTTCCTCGCCGACCTTCGAAACAGAATTTTTTCCGGAATTTGACGGTAAATTGTTCGTTCGTTCCTTGAAGCGGTTTAATTCTGAAACGATCTCGAACGTACGAATCGTGTCAGCTGGAAGTATCGTAGACAAGAAATCTTTATGGAAGATCCTTATACGAAATCTTTATACGAGATCTTTATACAGGATGTTCATGCAAGGTCTTTATGCAAATTCCTACTTTTATTCTTTGTTTTATGGGCACTTGAAGATAGGAAAAATTTCTTGCATCGGCTGGAAGATTCCTTATGACAGGACTACCGGTCTTTATGCATTTGTGACGTGTACAAATTTTTAAGATGTAAAGAAATGAGGGAAACTTTTTCTTAGTGCTATTTCTTTCTTTTTTTAATGTAACATATGAAAATGAAAATTTGTTTTTAGAATGTAAAAGAAACGAAGGAAATATTCCATTAATACTATTTTCGTAATATAACGTGTGAGAATGAAAATTTGCATTAAGGTCCGCAGTCTGCTTACGACAAACATTAGCTAATTACACAAGGAACACCTTGCACCATAATCTTATTCGCAGTTGCGTAATCAAACGATATAATTTTTGTATCCGGTACATTTCCATGTATTTCCATTCATACAATTTGATAACAGAATGATCAGACATTATTTCGATTTAGCAAAAACGAACATATAGTAATTTCTCCCGGAAGTGCCAAATTTCGGGTTGCTGAGAATTTCCATG
Source organism: Megalopta genalis (assembly GCF_051020955.1). Classification (NCBI taxonomy): domain Eukaryota; kingdom Metazoa; phylum Arthropoda; class Insecta; order Hymenoptera; family Halictidae; genus Megalopta; species Megalopta genalis. The sequence goes on from NC_135016.1 coordinate 11,751,719, forward strand.
TGCTAGTCCTATGTCTACGTGATTTATTCCTACGTCGATGCTAAGGATTGACGAAGTCGGTTAATCATGTGATGCAGCATGCGACGCGAATTCCCAGAAGACAACTAGGTACGTGACCGCCGAATCGTGGCATGTGGCCTCCGAATTGCTTTTGCATCGTGTCATCTGGCCTCCGAATTGCCTTCGAATCGTAGCATGTGTCCTCCGAATTGCCTTTGTTCATGTCATGTGGCCTCCGAATTGCCTTCGAATCGTGTCATGTGGCCTCCGAATTGCCTTCTAACCATGGCATCTGGTGTCCGAATTGCCTTCGAATCGTGGCATCTGGTCTCCGAATTGCCTTCGAATCGTGGCATCTGGCCTCCGAATTACTTTTGCATCGTGCCATGTGACCTCCGAATTGCCTTTGAATCGTGGCATCTGATCTCCGAATTGTTTTTGAATCGTATCACGTGGCCTCCGAATTGCCTTCGTACCGTGGCATCTGGTCTCCGAATTGCCTTCAAATCGTGGCATCTGGTCTCCGAATTGCCTTCAAATCGTGGCATCTGGTCTCCGAATTGCCTTCGAATCGTGTCATGTGGCCTCCGAATTGCTTTCGTATCGTGTCATGTGGCCTCCGAATTGCCTTTAAATCGTGGCATCTGATCTCCGAATTGTTTTTGAATCGTATCACGTGGCCTCCGAATTGCCTTCGAACCGTGGCATCTGGTCTCCGAATTGCCTTCAAATCGTGGCGTCTGGTCTCCGAATTGCCTTCGAATCGTGGCAAAAAATTAGAAATAAAAAAGTTAAGACATCGTTTTTATTCTAACATTACTATATATATTCATATTAATACATACCGGCATGCTGGCCATTGTCTTTTTTCTGCCGACTGCCCCGAGTTCCTACAAAAACGAACCGCGAGGCCCGATGAATCACGACTTAGTATTCTCAGATCTGCCGGTTTCAATTCCGACCACCGAACATTTGTGGGAGAAATTACTCTAACACCCATATTCAGTGGATTACGTATAAAATATTCGGCACGAGTCACGAAATTAAAATACAACGAATCACTCGAACAATACCACGAATGAATCATCATCAAGATTCGTCAAAAAATGAATATGACTTCACGATAATTATTAAAAGCAATAGCACTGATTCGAGTCACAATGCTTTTCCGTTTCGATAATTCTGTAAACCGCGTTAGCATACTAATCCCTGTAGCCGCGATCCGCAGTTTAGCGGCTCATTAATCTTCCTTCCGCATTCCGTGGCATCGTACCGCGGTAATCTAGCGTCGCTTAGCGATTAAATACGAACAAGTGCCGGTCGGCTGTCAAAACGGATCTCCTCGGATCCGAAATAAAACCGCGTCGGCTATTGGAATCAATTAACTCGAACGACGCAGATGAAATGTTTGCACGTCGTCGTCGATGTTTCCCGCTGGCTCGGAAACGGGGGGCTGCTCGTTTCGCTGAAACACCGTCGACATTACCATAAACTGATTAATCGATCCGAAATAACGGGCGCAATAACGAAACAATTTGCACCGGCCATAAATCAAACTCATTACCATATTAATTTGAGGCGGCGAACGAAACCGTACCCAGGCATCGACGGGGCACGTCGAACGCCGGATGAGACCGGCTTTATTACTCCGATGCGCGCGACACTATGAATTTTTGATGCGCTTAACTAATTAATTTAACCCTCCTCCTCCCCCCTCCTCCTTCCTCTTGCGCATTGGCCTGTGAAAAGCCTTTCGACGGTTTACGGATAATGACTACCGTAAAAACGGTTCGGTATTCTCTGGAAGAAACATAATCTATGCACTACTATGTCACAAACGTAGTGTAGCCTTCGGGCAGAAATTTTTTATTAACCCCAGCACACTTAGGGGAGGATCAAAGATTGTCAACGGAATTTTAAAGATGTATTTTTGTCCTAAAAATGTTCTTGCATTTCATTTTTGCCTTAATAGGTACGTAAATGTATTATTTAAAACAGTATTGTGTAGATAAATATACCTCGAACAGAAAAAGATAATATTTACAGCACTTTTTCTTGTACGGATGGAAAACCAATAAAATTGCAAGAGCTTTTAACTGATTTACACGATTGGTAAAAAATTGCATCGTGAATTCCTCTAATCTTCATTATCACGTTGATCGTAAAGCAATATGCATGAAAAAATCCTTCGAAACCGAAATAATTTTGTTCGCTGAAAATCGAGTCGTGAAATTGTTTACAGCGATTATTGAAACAGTCCTCTCGATCACGTTATATCGCAAATTCCAAATCGCAATGAAATGTTGATTTTCGCGGAATATGAAATGATATTGCAAATCACGCATGTCGATACGAAGCAGAAATCGAGACAAAAATGGAAATAATATTAATCTGCAGCTTGAGCTGAAACAGTTTCTTGCCTACGTGTTTAATGCAAATGCATAAACACCTGCAGTGTAGTAATAGTTTCTTGGCAGGGTTCCAAGAGCAATTTTAGTCCCCTCGTAAATTGAAGATAAATAATGGAACCGGTAACAAGAAGTGCACTGGGTTTCGTAGCATGTGGGCTTAATTTCTGAGACGTACTACTCGGACATAAAATTAACTAACAGCAGAACCAACTGTGGCATAAATGCAAATCGGAAGCACAGAGCTGCCGACGATCAATCGTCGATCATCGCAGGGAAACGTGAACGTATATAATAATTCTTTCATGTTCGCGCCAAAAAAGAAACACACGGTATATTAGTAAAAAGTACACCGAGCGAATAAACACAGTGAACAAATAACGAAAATACACCGACGTGGATAAACATTACTTTCACGTTCCGTTCGATTTGTAAAATTCTTTAGGAAATATTTTTAAACCAACGTTTACGTTATCTCATTTTTCATTTCGTAGGATCGACAGTTTCATGTTTGCGAAGTGGTGAAACACGCTGTTGAAAATTTATCTTGGACATTTTCTTTGATTATGAACTTCAATTGAATAATCTTTTCAATGGGGAATATTTTTAAAATTCTGAATGAAAGAGTTCCTCACATTTAATGTAACCGGGTCTCGAGCATCGGTCTATACATTTTGAAGGAGCACCGAGGCGAAATTATAGGGACGAGGAGATACGATATTTCAGAAGGAAAAAGGTATCCCCACTCTGGATCCATTGTTAAATTTCGTTGAACGGACAGGCTTCAATTAAATTACACCGCGAGAGCCGGTCATCTTGGCTCTCCTTGCTCATTATGAGAATTCCCAGCTTTATGCAGATTGGTTCATTATGGTCCCAAATCAGGTAATACATTAAACATTCTTCGAGCCTCCGCAATCCCGCGAGGGGTTGCCTATTGAATCAAGGGAATGCTGGAAAATTCGTTGCTCTCCCAGGCGACATTCTTGTTAAAGAAGTTTCGTAATAAGAAAAGAAATTTAAGTTGGTACACACTATGGAAAGATCCTCTTCGCTTCTTGAATGCATAATTTATTGACACCTTCCAGCATTTGCTTAATTTCATTCAAATTACGGCTAGGGATGTCGCAGATATTTGTTGATAAGTACAGCAACTTTGACTCGTCATTCAACAAGATCAGAATGTAGTTTAATCATTTTTTGTGGAATTATTATTGAAAAGAAAATTTCTACAGTTGAAATATAATTATATTTATTAAACCAATAGGCTGCAGACTGTTGTGTGTTAAAACAGTACAGAAATTAATGTTTATTTATTTTCATGCACAATTGAAATTAATAAGAATACAGAAAAGAATATTCTATTTAGCACCTGCTTCTCGCAATCGCTGCAGAACGCTTCTGCATTCTGATGTGTACGATGTAATTTGTGCTTCATTTTCAATGCATAGACTCGACGAAATCATTTTTTGCTGCCCTCTGATTTCGATCGAATAACATAAATCGAGTTGTAGCAACGGCGACGAGAATGAAATGCCAGCCTTAATTTATTTTTGGCACGAGGAATCAATTGCTTTCCAAATATAATTTCTTGCCGCGCCGTGATTGTGATGAAACAATGTAAATCGGGGCAACGAAGTAGCAACGGGCACGTAAAATATGAAGTCACGTTTCGAAGTTCGTCGAGATACAGACGAAGCGTAAAATTGTAACACGGGCCCGTCGAAAAATTACCAGGAAAGGAGTCATCGAGAATTCCGTCACGCGATGCAGAACCGATACGGCCCACATTCCCGTTTCCGATCGTCACGGAAAGATACACGGAACCTTGGAATTGAGTTTCCCGTTTCGGCAAACTTCTTCGCGAAACCGGTGACCGAAACTTCCATCGAGACTTGTAAAATACACGGAGGGATTATATTCAAATGTTCGCCCAAATGAAACACAGGGACTAAGGAGTTCCTTTGAGCTGACAATCTGTTCCCTCGTTTCCAATATCGGGGTATTCTTTCCAATTTCGGCCGCGACATGAACTTATGCTTCGATGAATTCCCATCATTTTCAGAAAGCTATTAACCTATTTAACACAAAATCAATTTCACGCTATCGAATTTGTTTATATTTTGGGAATTGTTGAAAGTGTGATTGTTGTGCTAGTCACAAGATTCAATTTAAAATGGAAATACCGTAAATCTTAATGACTATTAATATCTGGCAGAAATACAATCATTTATGCTGAACAATGATCCTAAAAAAGATCGTTAGATTAATTTTGCAGTCGACAATTTTCAGAATTTCAACTTCTAGAAACTTTTGCAAGTCGATAAGATGCAAGGGCGAATAGAATTTAATAGATTAATATGTTTATAGTAAATTGTACTTTCGAAAAATTTTTTAAGTAAATCACAGAACTGGACGAATATTTGTAGTTTGTTTGTTAGTGATGTGATCAATAATGATATGAACATGGAAGGTACAATGTTTACGATTAGGGTGTTCCATTAAATTTGTGATGATCGTCTGACCACATACAGACCACTTCCACTCACGCTTTAATATCTTATGTATTCCGGCTTTTGTATACGCCTGGCTGTGCCCTTCCATTCAATTTTGCATACTGTACCTGTTGCACTAGCTTTGTGCACTTGTCTGACCATGCACGAGCCTCTCCCCTTACTCTCATACATTTCAATTATTACCTTTGGTATCCAGAGATTATTCCCCTGCTGTTTCACGTTTCACATGTATCCTCGCGGTATATGTTATATTTTGTTATAGAGATTCCACTTCTAGTTACGAAATCAAGCATTTAAATGAAATTCTTTTAAATTACGCGCGTTCACAGAACCTCCTGCGAGAAGCAAAATCCTAAAAAGTAAATACAACTCGTAAAATTTCTCATTCCACGGGAAGCTCAAATATTGATACAGCAATTTTAGAAACATTTTATCTGACCATGGCCAGCTCGTGACACTGTCGAGCGTAATTATTCTTTTAAAACACATACTTTCACGAAGTACACGAAAAATTAATGTTGCTACTGAAACAATCCAATTGATAAATAATATGAAAGTCCAGAAAATTTTGTTCATAAATGATGTATAAATGAAAATTTCATTTTTAATAAACAGATAGATTTCATTGATATATTCTAATTTATAATAATACACTTACTTGCAACAAACGTTTGTTAAATAATACAAAAATCCAGAAAATCGTATAAAGCACAAAAGTCCAGAAAATTTTGTTCATAAATGATGTATAAATGAAAATTTCATTTTTAATAAACAGATAGATTTCATTGATATATTCTAATTTATAATAATACATTTACTTGCAACAAACGTTTGTTAAATAATATAAAAATCCAGAAAATCGTATAAAGCACAAAAGTCCAGAAAATTTTGTTCATAAATGATGTATAAATGAAAATTTCATTTTTAATAAACAGATAGATTTCATTGATATATTCTAATTTATAATAATACATTTACTTGCAACAAACGTTTGTTAAATAATATAAAAATCCAGAAAATCGTATAAAGCACAAAAGTCCAGAAAATTTTGTTCATAAATGATGTATAAATGAAAATTTCATTTTTAATAAACAGATAGATTTCATTGATATATTCTAATTTATAATAATACTTTTACTTGCAACAAAAACGTTTGTTAAATAATATAAAAATTCAGAAAATCGTATAAAGCATAAAATGATGAAAAAAAACACAAATAATTGTAGCATAATTTGACAAACGTGCTGCATGTGTCTGATTAACGTCACCTTAATTCACTGTACAATTATTTTTAAAATACGTACACATAAAACATAAAAAGCTGTAGCATCGAAGCGTAGGATTTCGCGAATTGCTTTTGGAATCGAACGAAGCTAACATCACACGTTTATCTTTGTGTTTCAGGGTCAATAAGCAATATTGACGGTGCCGAGTATCACTGCAATAAAACTGCAGTGCGAAAGGTCATCAGCGGTGTCGTCGGTGCCGCCAGCTCTGTCACATCCATCCAAGTGGCGAACCTTCTGCGACTTTTCCGAATACCTCAGGTACGTGCCACGAATCTCGGATACCTTTCACGGTGTTTCCTGATTCGCCTACTTTCCAATCTTGCACACGATGATTCGGAGATCGCGTCAATACATTTCGGTACGTCCTCCAAATTTCCTAATAAAACGGATTTCAAGTAGCACCGTTCTGAAGTGAATTTAAACGCTAAAAGAGGTCAGAAGTTTAACCATATTTTCTCCGAGCTATTTAAACAATTCAAAATAATTTATAAAGTTGGAAAAATTACAGAATTTTAGAAATCATGGATGCAATTTTGAACGAAATTGAAATCTTCTATTAAAATCGTTACTTGTATTCTGTTGCTTCTCATTGCAATAAATTAATTGTTAAACAAATTGCTATGATTCCAATTAGAGCTCCGCTTATAGAAAATAGAAAAAACTAGATTTATTTGATTTATTGGTTATTCGTGACTTAAAAATTATGGGATTACTTTGTCGAATATATTTCTAGCACCACAAACTATATGGATTCTAAAATAGACAGTGACTCTTAGTATGACGTCAAAAATTTTCTACTGCTAAAAGTACGTAGAAATACACATAAAAATTTCAAACATGTACACACGTTCAATGCTGCAGGAAAAAATTCCGAAGACAGCTCTACACATACGCTGTACTCAATGCCGGCTGCAATATGGTCGACCTATACTACTGCGACCAAATAGAAGCAAATTTTACGAACTTCAAAGAGTTGTTGCTTTGTTGCAAATGGTCTGTCTTACCAGGATGCTACTGGAAAATGAAAATTAAAAACGGGTTGGTTATTTCCAAAGTGACTGCGTCAGTAGTCGCAATTTTTGCAACAATGAACTCATTTTAACAAAAATACAACTTTGCATATCTCCGAGGAATTGAACAATTTTTACCATTGATTATTTTACCATTGAAACTAATAGGGTTATGTCAAGATTATTTATACCTTATATATATCAAAGGTTATTTTTTATCTCTGCTTCGCAACGAGTCCAAAAACATCAATGTACGATTTTTTCCTGATGTTCTATTAATCATTTGAATCAAAAGTGGGCCACAGATAAATATATATCAGTTATGAGATATTTGACGAACTTCAAATATGTCGCAGATGGTCGTATCGCGAAGTTTCTGTGCTCATTTCAAAGGGTGAAATCATCACCACTGTATCACCGAAAACGATGAAAATCATCTAAATTCTAGTGACGCGTATAAAAATATTTTAACACTAAACCTACCGCGGTCAAAATGGCCGCTTTCTTATTTTGCAATTCTTCAAAGTTCCGAGACTCTTTCGTGGAAAACGCTTGAATAAGTTATATTATTGGAGCAAGTTTTATAATAAAAACTTTACAAATTCTAAATAAATTCGGTCTTCTCACTTTTGTGAAGCAGTACGTGCCAGTTAGTATTACTGCTTGGTAGGTTTAGTGTTAATCCAATTTGAAATTGTCAAATGCAATTTTCGGCACACCAATAAATTATCCTTGTCATTAATAGACTGCGAATTTTTATGTAAAATATGAATCGTCTGCATTAATTGTAAGGTACAGCAGCTAGGTAAACATTTAGTTTCTTTGTCGATTATTTTCGTGAGAGTAATTGAATAATATCCTTGAATTCTTTAAACGTTGTTGCCGTCTCGCATGTAATGTATTCATTTTAGTTATAAATGCATAAAATCCGCAGAGAGAATCTAATCACTGAAAAGAGCTATCAAACGGAGAAAAGACACACAACATTTTTCATCTCCGACGTCTTAATTCGAAATCAAAGCAAAGAGTTTTCTCCGAAATGCTAATCAACTTTCACCTGAACGAACATAATCTATAGGGCTCTAATAATCAATGTGATACTTATCGTTGCTCGAGATTCGTCGTTCCGCGCGATAATGTCCGTCGATCGAGGAGCTCCGATTTAATGAAAAACTTTCGTACGAAGTGCTTAAACCAGGCTAGCCTTGAGGATCCGGATCCCGGCTGAAATTCGCATTTGCCCGAAAGAATGGTAATACTACTAAGCAGCGAACTGTGAACACCTCGAGTTCCCGCAGAAACCACGGCCTCGAATCGCTCGACTGCGAAATCGTCTTTCTTGGGCCAGGCCGATTCTTATGCTCCCCGGCGGCAGCCTCGCGATTCAATATATCGAGAACGAGATGATGGAATTTTTAATTTCGCCCCGGCGACCGCGCCGGCAACAACGGCTCCAAGCTCGATAGAACGATTACAGGAACTGTTGCAACTTGTTCGGGGCTTCGCAACGATCGATACCTAAACCCGACAAATGCGCTAGCCGCCCCACTAATTGCGGGAACTATGAGAAAACCGAGACGTGACTAGTGCCGCGATTCGAAGACGCCAGTGCTCGCACGTGACCTAAGCTAAATGGAGGTTTAATGGCTGTTCAATGCTGATGAACAAAAAGTGTTGAAGTTTAGGAATGATAGGCTGTAATCAAGGACCCCACGATGACTGCAGTTGCTACTTTTTCGACCATTTTGTCTGGGGAACTTTTTATCGGGAGGACGAACGTTATGCCTGATCAAAGTTGCGCTTGTTCCACTAGCTATCATAATGGCTCTATAACGATAGACCTTGTCGAAGTTAATAGTATGCAATTCTTGATCGAACGTATTTTAATTATCTTCCTCGCCGATAATAATATTGGTCTATTGATGTTCTTATCGCTTCATTATAAATAAGATTGTTATTGTAAATCATTCTATAAAATTAAATTTAAAAAAATTAAATTATTCTACTAGATTAAAATTCTCTAAAATTATTATATATATATATATATATATATATATATATATATATATATCTTATTATTTAAATAAGATTGTTATTGTAAAACGAGGGAACTGTTTGTCGGAAAAAAATCTGTATGCATTAGAACTTAATGCAGTTATAGATTCTTATCTTAGATACACTTTTATGTGTTTCAGACGTTTAAATAATTAAATTGTGGAATTCAATATTTGTAGGATAACATGTACATAAACAAATATAAATAAATATAAATAGATATAGATAGATAGACAGGTAAATATATGTAAATAAATATATTTATTTGTTCATCTTTTTAAAAATATCTGAAAATACGTATCTTGTCACAAGTACCATAAAAAATGATAAGTGACCACCCACTATTGATTCAGACTGTACAAACACTTCTATTGTTCACCGTTCACAAAACTGTATCACAAAAGGAAACAGTAATTTTCATTGTGTCACATGTTTTTCTCGATGGCACGCACGGTGTAAGTTGTAAATCAGCATCGACGGCTACAAAAACAATCGTATTACCATAATCATCACACTGCCGGAAATTATACGTAATAACATTGTGCTCGATACATAATCTACTAACTCCATGCAGAATCGGTGATTTCATTTACGAGCACGCTCAAGAACGTCGTGGTTAATTGTCTTCTTTGAGTGCTCGCGCGCGCAGGCCTCTGAATATTTTTGATGTAATTTCACAGCGTCTGAGAATCCTATGGATATATATATTATCTGTCGGATGAGTTTCAAGGCGGCCGGCCTTGAATTTTCGAGTGACAAAGGGAGTTCCATCGAATTACACGGCGCTGCTTGAAAATTGCGAGCCAAAGGAGAACTGGTTTGCGTGTAGTCAGACCTTCGTTAGGAGTCACACGATGCGAGTGGAATGTTGGATGAAACTGGGAAATAAGTTTTCGTATAGTCACGTAGACACAGTGGTATATTCCAACGAACTGGGTGGAATGGCAGATTGGAAAGGGAAAAGTGAAAGGGGCCAGTGAAACGCTGCATGGGCAAGAGGAAAATCCTGCGTACAGTTGGACTACAATTAGTCAGACGCGCGCTCGAAACTGAAAGAAGAGTAGGGAATTAGCTTGGAAGTGGAGGATGGTTGTGTACGGTCAGGCAGACTAAAACACTGAAGATAATGAAAGCAGCCTACGTAAAACTTCGTGCGAAATGAAAGTTTCAGCAAGAAAGAATTAATTATGAAATACATAGTACTTTAATATTTTTAACGTTACGGTGCTTTAAGCCCCTTGCAGTGCGAATTCTATCGCACGGTAATCGACGCTATTTTATTCTTAATAATTTCCTTTATAAGTCGAGACAATTTCATTTTTCGCTCTCAGATTTTAATAACAGAAGAATCGAATAATGTGTCAATTCGGAAGAAATGAATAACGATCGTATTTAGATGTAAATGAAGCATCCGTTTAATTTATTCATTGCGTAAAAGTACAGTCTTTTATCAAGCAAATTTTGTCACTATTAGGATAGCAATATTCCTATTTAATCACTAAATAAAAATTATCTAAGTTAATTGTGGGAAATATAAACTAGATGAAAATATCTCTTTTTCTTTTAACAATCGTAATACATCGAAAATAATGTAACAAAATCTTTAAATTCTTCTAATATCGTTTTAGTTTTATATTTTACCTATTCGTTCTTCTCACAAATGCATTAAATCCGTCTCTTAATCACTGAAGTTTACTTTGTATTAAGCATTCTATAAAAACGTCTCGTTTAATACGTCTCAAACGTCTCAAGTTAATAAAAATTTTTCGAACCAAACTAAACATTCGATTCAATCACAAATTATTTAAAAGCACAATGTATGGCTCGTATCCAAAGTTCCGATTCACTGTACCCTAATTTCATTCTACATTTCCGAAAACCAAAAGAGAGTTCCAATTGCCTGTTGAGACATTGTTTGCTGCCAAATAGAAACGCAAAAGAGAGATATAATTTGCTGTTAACATTGCTCGAGAAAATCGAGGAATCTCTTGGCAAAGGTTTTTCCATCTAACGGCGACGGCTAACAATGCAGAGCAGCGAACAACTTCCGCGCCCCGGTTCGCTCCCTCGGCCGCGATGGCTCCTTTTGTTTAGCCACTCTTTTTATCCGTTCGCTGCCGGCTGGCAGGGGATTACATACATCAAAAATACGAACCAGGCCGTGTAAGCCGAAACTGGGCGCGTAGGCCGCGCTGCCGCGTTCTTTTACCCAGGACAAAGCAGAAATCAAACGCTCTGAAAATACCGGGACAGGTACATATTTGGCCGGGTTGATCCGCGCTGTTTGGATTACAGCCGACAAAAGGATGAGTAGCAGTGATAACATTATCCTGCGAATTGCCAGTGCCCCGCTGTTCGCTTCTTCAAACGCTACCGTCGAAAGTTACTCGAGATGTAGACGTTGGTGCTGATTTATATCTTCTAAGTTAGAGAGTTGAAATATTGACACCTACTTGACAAGAACTATCGTCGATAATGCGACTCGTGGTACGTAGAAATGTGGGTAAAAATGTTAAGCATGTACGTACATTCAATTCTTTTCGCAATAAATCCAAATGTCACTCTGGAAATTCACTTTTATCGATGTTGTCTCAAATATGGTCGACTTATACTACTGGCACTAAACTAGAGAATATCCAACCGCCTGAAACAGGCAGTCCAGCATAATCATTTTAATTGGAAGCGATTGTACCCTAACGGGAAATTGTTTCAAATAACTGCAATAATATTGAATCGTAATTTGAATACTTTGTAAAATGTTTTGTAGCTCTGAATCGTGTTGTTCTTCTTTAATGAACTCTCAAAAATATAACCTATTTTGGAGTGAATCGATGAGCAAATTCGATACCAAATTAAAATGAAAATTAAATTGAAAATTAAAATGAAAATTAAGTTAAAAATTAAATTGAAAATTAAATTGAAAATTAAATTTGAAATTAAATTTTAAATTAACCTGTTAACTGAAGACCACGTATATATTTAAAGCTCCGTTTTCGAGAAAACTGAGTTGATAGATGCGTGAAATTCGCGTGGCTTGTAATATGATGAGAAGTAGAATTGGTATATCATGACCAGACAATAGTATTACTTTGTCAACCTAATTTTCCTCAAAAACGGAGCTTTAAATTAAAAAATGCTATTTCTTTTTCTCGACTTATTTCTGCATGTAGAATCAGCCCCTTTGCGGTTGTACCACGATTATCCGAACACCCTGTATATACGACAAAAATACTTCTCTTATGATTTAGATTAAAATGTTTGCGAAACATATTCATAAATTTCGCAAATTTTAGAATAATTCTAGAACAACTTGCCGAAAGAAACTGCAGCAGCCAGTGCGATCGATAAAAAATGCATACAACATTGATCTTGAAAATAGATCGACGCAGCTAAGTGGTTAAATTTGAAATTAAATTTAAAATTAAATTTGAAATTAAATTTGAAATTAGTTTGAAAATTCGATTTAAAGTTAAATTAAATTTTGAAAATGTCATAATTTTTTGATTTTCCTGATTCGCAAACGTTCCTCGTCGGTCATTAAAAAGCCAATTGCCAGGCTTCCGGTAAATAAAGTGTTAGGTGCACGGATCAGCAAATAGCCTGAAAGCAAAGTATTTGTTCGTGGAGTTCCGTTTCCATTATAACTGATCTCGGCACCCGGAAACTGCAGTGTTCACAGTGGAGCATCTGAAAGCGCTTTACCCACCAAGTTCTCCGCTTATTTTCATGGTTTTTCATACCGCAAATAACGAGCCACTACACGACAGACGGCATTAGGATGGAGGGCAGCGTATCCTCGGCGCTGCTTATCGCGCGTTGCGGCGACTGTCTCCCCGGATAAGTGAACTGGAGCGAATATTTATTTGCGATAGTCGGGCCCGGCCGTGTCAAAGAACCCCGCCGTGAAATGAAAAAATTCGCGGCGGCGTAAGAAGTCATCATGCGAACGCCTCGCGCCTCCCTTTGTTGTCCCGGCACCGACATTCTCTCACGCTCTGTCAGCCCCTGAATGCCCTGCTTGGGAATTCCCTCTCTTCCAAGAACTCGTTTGATGTAGAATCACCGCGTGTCGTGCAATCTGTTTGGGAATCAACGGGCGCTCGGTCACATTTTTCATTCGAACACCACGTCCGAATCGCCTCTGCGCATCACTATGCATCGGAAGTGCATAGGGACGGTCGATGCGAAGGCATCGCCGAAAGGATTTCACGCTGCGACCAATTTATCATCTCCAATTGCTCGACGAAGCTCGCGAGAGTGCCAAGACGAAACTGGCAGACCAAACTCGTACGAAACTCTAGCTCAGAATCCTTGGAGAAATTATTCGAATGGCTGTTTACTATACATATAATGTATTTATTTATTTTAGTATTTATTTATTTATTAACGGGTGTAAACACTACATAAAGTGGTTACACGTCGAATGTGATATAATGTTTAATGTCTAGCTCAAAGTTATTATTAGAAATTATAAATATATAAATATATTATTAGAAATTTAAAAAAGTCGATGCAATACAATATTAATTTACATTTATAAAAATCCCATTCAAGCTGTTGAATTAACCGAATAAAGTACTATATTGTTCATCTGGCAAAAAATGATTAGCATTGATAACGTCCTCTTCTTTAAATCCATAAGTCAATATGTCTAGTTATAATTTCCTGTTGTAATTAATCATATCAATATAAATTTTAATTATAATCTAGAATACAAGTCTTTATGTATAGTTAATTGTGAATCATGCGGTCACTAATGACTTTGCAGTTAATGTGGCTACTAAAATAAATATACTTATAGTAATATAATGTAATAATAAAAAATAAAATTATAATAACAAAAATAATAATAATAATAATAATAATCATAATAATAATAATAATCAATCTTCCAATTAGAGAAGCACAATTTTCCAATAACGTTGTTGCACCTGCTGTTGATTCGAAATGCCAAGTTCGGTGTAAAAGTTGCACCATGAACCGAGAAATAAAGCAAGAGCATTTCGAAAGGCGGCAACGAAGTCTCGTCAACTTCCCGGACATTAAGCGTCGCTATAAACGAAGCGATTTCGGCGCGCTCCGAAACATCAGGTCGTTAAAAATTTTGCTCGCGGGCGGCTCGCAAAAACGGCGTAACAAAGTCGAAAATCCTGAGGCGACGGGCCGGGCCGGGCCGGAAGTGCTTCGTATAATGAAGCTGCGATTTTCTAACTGGCGAAACAGCGAGCCCGCTGCCAACCGGATAATATAACAGCGCTCGACGCAGGCGAACAAGAAAGTATTTTCGGCGGTGTATAAATTTAATGGCGCCGTCGCCACTCGAGCAGCTGAAATATACCACCGGAAAAGGAAACAGCCGGACGTTTCCGAGCGTCAGGCGAAAACAGCTGGACGTATGCGTTCGCCGGTTGGGATTAGACGCAACATCCGCTCGCAGATGATATTTTCTATGAACGTCGGACGCGTGCTACCAGACGCCTGTTTCGCATACGATTTGTGCTCGATGCACTTATTATTTTCGGTCGGAGTTGGGCAAAATTTTATTCGGTCGACGAATAAAAGATAACGAATCAAATTTTATTCGACAGTGTCGAATAAGTATTCGAACGAATACAAATTTGTCCAGATGAAAAATTCAGTCGAATAAGAATTTATTCGTACAGCAATTCGTACGGAAAATAATTGATCTGAATAAAAATAGTTTATCGATTTATTCATTTCATATTACGTTTTCGAATTATTCGAATAAAGAATTTTTTGAATTGCTCGAATAAAATATTATTCGAATGAAGAATTACTCGAATAAAAAATTATTCATATATTATACATTAGATAGAACACTGTGTATAGAGAAATTTATGTTAATAAAGTGTAATAACTTTCTGAAAGAAGATGAAAAAATTCTTTTGAAAATTTTGACAAAAGGAAAAATAAAGGATTTTAACCCTAGAACGCTTAAAAAAGGTATTAGAGTGTTTTATGACCTGTTTTAGGAAGGCTGATCTTGTAGTATCCATGTAAGAAAAAGTATCATAGATACCATAGATATTGTTTTTTTTCTGTTCGAGTATATTTATACAGTACTGTTCAATTATACATTTAGGTATCTATTAATGCACAAGTAAAATATAAATCATTTACAAAAGAAGATTGTTGTAACGAAAATACTGTTGCATTTTAATGAGAATACTTGGCTTTGCAAAAACGTATAAATCGATTTTATCTTAATTGTTATTGATATACTGCAGATTTTATGCATCTATGATAAAATGAGGAGCTTCAATTTTGAACAATAGACTTATAGTTAATGAATTTAACAATGTCATTGTATCATTTTCAATCTAATAAAATTATTAAAAACTGAAAAAATTGTCTATTTCTTGCGATTGATATAGACAATTTTTATTTTGCATAAAAATCCGCAGTCTATTTACTAGCAGTAATTCTTCGGACATTTTTATATATAAACGTTTAAATTGATGGGTTTGCGTGCAGACTGCATCCGAAGCAGACGATCGTCGAGTGCATACATCAAAGGTAGATGCAACATTTTGAAAACGCTTGTACGAAAACAAATGCATTATTTTCCGTTAAATCGGTAAGAATGCGTCAGACGCTTATAGGAAATCCCGCCACAAATTGCGCATTGTCGTCGATGGATTTAGTGGAGCGAGAAGAACCGAAAAATGATCGAAGAATGTTCGCAGCCTCGGTCGACGGAGATCGAGCCCGATTTCCGTCTACTTTCAGTTCTTACTTCTATCTAGTTTCCGACGTCGCGTCGCTATCTACTCTTCGGTTGCTATCTACTTTCAGTTTCAATTTCCACCGCTTTCAGCTCCGGTTTCGTCCTACTTTCAACACCGATTTTGATCTACCCTCGTCTACTTTCAATCCCGATTCCCGGATACCTTCGGCACTAATTTCGACACGATCGCTGTTTGGTCTACTTTCGGTTTCAAAGTAAATTAGATCATCACTGCTGACGATCGGTTCTGCGGACCGAGTTCCTTTCGATTGCTTTTTCCGTGATCTACTTCTTACCTGCGCCGGCTAAACCGTATTTGCATTTCGTTCTTCCAATTATTCAGATTTTAAGTACATTCAAACTTTTCTTCGCGTGTCCCGTATTTTCGGATCGCGGTTTTATATCCACGTTCTCTTATCGAGACGTTGAATTAAGTTTTAACTCAATTTTCAAATCCGATCTTATTCGAATAATGTTGAAACAATTCTTGAACATAATTCGGTATTGTCTTCTTCGTGAAATATCTCAGGAACAGCGAATGATAACAAAAAGAAAATTCGAATGAAAATTGCATCGTTTCATTGTATCTATAAAACTATGTGAACAATATATTTCGTGTTTATGTGAAATTTCCGCTTTGATTATGATTGTATAGGTGCCCAATGAGGTTATTATTTCGATCCGTCATGTAAACAGGGTGTCCCAAAAATGTCTCGCAATCCGAAAGTGGCAGGTTCCTCAGGTCATTTGAAGCAACTTTTTCCTTTACAAAAATTTTCTCCGAGGCACTGTTAACGAGTTATTAACGAAAAACAGTGACCAATGAGAGGCGAGCTCAGCTGGCGCGAGGCGACCGAGCCAATGAGCGGAACTGAGTTTCGTGCGCTGGTTGGCTGGGCCGCCTCGCGTCAGCCGTACTCGATTCTTATTGGTCACTGTTTTTCGTTAATAACTCGTTAACGGTGCCTCGGAGAAAACTTTTGTAAAGGAAGAAGTTGCTTCAAATGATCTGAGGAACCCGCCATTTTCGGATTGCGAGACATTTCTGGGTCACCCTGTATTTCGTGTTTATGTGAAATTTCCGCTTTGATTATGGTCATATAGATGTCCAATGAGGTTATTATTTCGATCTGTCATGTATATGACAGATAATATATACTTATATAATATACTTTCTATTCTTTGATTTCTTATTTATACAGTTTCACTGACGATTCTACAATCTGTTAATTTATATCATGCTTTCAATTCTCATTATATCACACATTTAGCTTCAGTTTAGCAAAAGGTCCAATGCAGATTTCTGTTCTACTGCTATCATAAATTTCATTCAAATTTCAACCACGATCTCCAATTCCTGTTTAAGCTTGAACACTCTCGATCCAGGCTTCATTCGCTGACTCATAAATATTCCGAAAATAAGACGATACTGTGCAAGATCAATATTCTTCGCTTGAAATAGAACTATGAGAAGCCGGTCTAAGTACCTAAAAACATTGCAATGAGAAAGACTAACAGAACATCCGAGAAACGTGTCCGCACTTTGTTCTCACAACTCTTTCTATATCTCAAAGGATTGCACGTAGCGAGCCATGATAGACGTCATGCTCGAGAACTACTCAATCTATACTTTTATCGGGTCGGCCATCGGGCTTAGATCCGTTTTATCGGACGGTGTGTCGCAGATGTAATATCGTGTCAATATTTTCATCTCGCAGACAATGTTTCCGGGAAATAAGCGCGAAGATAAACGAGCGTTTTATCGGATATCGCGAACAGCAATAATTCGACGGTATCGATAGGAAATTCCATTCGATTCTCGACGAGATACTTCGGTGATTTTTTATTCGTATTACACGATCCTCCTAGAAATCGTGAAACGAGATTATCCCATCCAGTTCCCGTTAAACGATGAATTAACAATCCGTCTTGCTTATATTACAGTCGGCAGTTCGTCGCGACACTTTCATAACAAAGTTTGCAGCTGCATAATAAATATTTCGGATCTGCATAACAAAAACATCGCGAAATGGACTTTGGAATATCGTGCAATTAATTCTCTTGGAGTTTCAGCGTCTAAAATATTTATTACAATTAAATCACCGCTGAGATGGTGACAGGGTCTCTTGACAGAAATATTTCCACTAATTGAACCGTTTACATTTCTTTAACGCCGTCGTGATTGCATAATAGTCGTTGAAAAAATTTGAAAATATCGTTTTGCTGAAGAACTACGGTTAGACTAATTTTCAAACTAGTCTCGCAAGCACAAAAGCAACGTCACAATAGTCCTGTATGCGATGTTGATTTCAACTTGTGTTGCCGTGTAGAAAGAGGCGCAACAAGGGAAATGGGACAGCCAGTAGACAGACGTACGCAGAAGTTGGGTTAAGCAGGGTATCCCGTAATTAAACAGATCTCTACTCCCTCTGGTACAAGGATTTCGCTACACCAGGAAGAAAGTTAAAGCTTTGTTGCTCGTTAAGCATGCCTCCAAAGCTGCAGTCAAAATTACACAAAAATTCCCATCGTGGTCTTAACAACGTAAGATCCGCTGGAGCAAAAACCACTTGTCCACAAAATCTCTTTTATGAATATTAAGCACATCGCGTGTTAAACGGGTATTCTAATGTAAATTGCAAACGTAAACAAAAGCTTGTTTAACTTTCTTTGGTTTTTTTCGCAAAGAAACTGTCATTTTTAACTGTTTGTGTATTTAAATGTAATTTAAACTGTAATTGCAGTTTCATTTATCATGTTTATTTGTGCATTATTCATGCATGTTTCGATAACACAGTCACTTATGTTTCAGTAATATTTAAAAATATTTTAGGTTTAAAAAATGTTGGAATCGATGGCTTCATCAGTTCGAAACGTAGTCGATGTAAAAACTGAAATGCAGAAAATGAAAATATTGAGTTGATTCATAACATAAATAAGCTGTAACTTTTATAACTTTTGGAATTCAGTCGTACGGTTCTGTGGACGTATTTTTGGACCAATATTATTCAAGCCGAAACTCTTCTGAAATCTTTCGCTGTAACAGAAAAAGACAGTTCGCCAGTTTATTTTGATAAAATAAATCAAGTTTCTTTCGCGAAACTTAAACAAAGTTTCCATCGCGTTCACAACTTCGTGGAATCCCTTGTATAGGAGAAGGCCAATATTTATCATCAAAATTAAACAAAATAGCTACGACCAAAGGTAAAGAAAATTTCGATCGCGTTCTATGCTCCACGAAATTTCACTGCGGGGTAAAAAAAGAAAAAGCGATTGCCACCGTCGGAATTAAACAAAATTTCTATCGTCGTAGGGTAAACAAAATTCCCATCATCGAACTCAAACAAAATCTCTGACGTATTGTCAGCTTCGTGAAATCCCTCGGCCAAAAAAAGCAGATCTCGACGTTTCTCTCACTGGTAGGGAGACAGAGAGAGAAAGAGAGAAAGAGAGAGACAGAGAGAGGGGGAGGGAATGATCCTGCGCGGGTTCAGGCTCCGCGCATCAAAGCCGGCAGAGTCCGGTAATTTGTAGCGAAGCACTTCGAAGATTGAGGATCCGCTGGCTGCCAAAGAACTGCTTGCTGCGAAGCAACGAAGTGACTTTAATTTCCTGCGAACGAAGCCGCCGCATCCCGCGCCGGTCCCAATGAAGAATCGGACGCGCGAGCCCGGCATTGTGTCCGCGGGATTGGCCCACCGAAGGTTACTCGGAGAATCAATTTGAAGATTCACCGAACCATTCGATCAAGTGGGTTTTGTGCAGCATTTCATTCGACCATGTTAAAACCGATGGAACGAACATCGTCGAGACCGTCGTTGCACCGAAAAACAGTGGGGCCTTGTCATCCTGTAAAGTAACCGGAAATTACGGGAAACCCTCCGACGTGTTCGAGAAACGAGCACCAAATCCGCTTTTCTACAGGGTGCACCACCCGACACTCGGCAGACGTCTCTGTCAAGTTCTGAACGTTCTCGCAGCAGACCTGCACAAATTTTATCCGAAACGAAGTGTTATTTTCAGTCAGATTTAAGGATTGTTCGAATTGTTTCCGATAAATATTGATCCGAGTTAATCATTCGGATGAATACGTTTTAGGCGAATATATTATTGCATTCACACGATTATTTATTATTTGCCATGATTTATTCTTTCATGATTTATACGAATAATTCTTTAGTCGATTTAAGCACATACTTCAGTCCAAAATTTTAGTTTTAGCGTACAATTTATTACAAATTCTAAGTATAAATCAAGTGTAAACTTGACTGTACGTTTCTCCCATGATTTATACGAATAATTCTTTAGTCGATTTAAGCACATACTTCAGTCCAAAATTTTAGTTTTAGCGTACAATTTATTACAAATTCTAAGTATAAATCAAGTGTAAACTTGACTGTACGTTTCTCCCATGATTTATACGAATAATTCTTTAGTCGATTTAAGAGTACATACTTCAGTCCAAAATTTTAGTTTTAGCGTACAATTTATTACAAATTCTAAGTATAAATCAAGTGTAAACTTGACTGTACGTTTCTCCCATGATTTATACGAATAATTCTTTAGTCGATTTAAGCACATACTTCAGTCCAAAATTTTAGTTTTAGCGTACAATTTATTACAAATTCTAAGTATAAATCAAGTGTAAACTTGACTGTACGTTTCTCCCATGATTTATACGAATAATTCTTTAGTCGATTTAAGCACATACTGCAGTCCAAAATTTTAGTTTTAGCGTACAATTTATTACAAATTCTAAGTATAAATCAAGTGTAAACTTGACTGTACGTTTCTCCCATGATTTATACGAATAATTCTTTAGTCGATTTAAGCACATACTTCAGTCCAAAATTTTAGTTTTAGCGTACAATTTATTACAAATTCTAAGTATAAATCAAGTGTAAACTTGACTGTACGTTTCTCCCATGATTTATACGAATAATTCTTTAGTCGATTTAAGCACATACTGCAGTCCAAAATTTTAGTTTTAGCGTACAATTTATTACAAATTCTAAGTATAAATCAAGTGTAAACTTGACTGTACGTTTCTCCCATGATTTATACGAATAATTCTTTAGTCGATTTAAGCACATACTGCAGTCCAAAATTTTAGTTTTAGCGTACAATTTATTACAAATTCTAAGTATAAATCAAGTGTAAACTTGACTGTACGTTTCTCCCATGATTTATACGAATAATTCTTTAGTCGATTTAAGCACATACTTCAGTCCAAAATTTTAGTTTTAGCGTACAATTTATTACAAATTCTAAGTATAAATCAAGTGTAAACTTGACTGTACGTTTCTCCCATGATTTATACGAATAATTCTTTAGTCGATTTAAGCACATACTGCAGTCCAAAATTTTAGTTTTAGCGTACAATTTATTACAAATTCTAAGTATAAATCAAGTGTAAACTTGACTGTACGTTTCTCCCATGATTTATACGAATAATTCTTTAGTCGATTTAAGCACATACTTCAGTCCAAAATTTTAGTTTTAGCGTACAATTTATTACAAATTCTAAGTATAAATCAAGTGTAAACTTGACTGTACGTTTCTCCCATGATTTATACGAATAATTCTTTAGTCGATTTAAGAGTACATACTTCAGTCCAAAATTTTAGTTTTAGCGTACAATTTATTACAAATTCTAAGTATAAATCAAGTGTAAACTTGACTGTACGTTTCTCCCATGATTTATACGAATAATTCTTTAGTCGATTTAAGAGTACATACTTCAGTCCAAAATTTTAGTTTTAGCGTACAATTTATTACAAATTCTAAGTATAAATTAAGTGTAAACTTGACTGTATGTTTCTCCCATGATTTATACGAATAATTCTTTAGTCGATTTAAGCACATACTTCAGTCCAAAATTTTAGTTTTAGCGTACAATTTATTACAAATTCTAAGTATAAATCAAGTGTAAACTTGACTGTACGTTTCTCCCATGATTTATACGAATAATTCTTTAGTCGATTTAAGCACATACTGCAGTCCAAAATTTTAGTTTTAGCGTACAATTTATTACAAATTCTAAGTATAAATCAAGTGTAAACTTGACTGTACGTTTCTCCCATGATTTATACGAATAATTCTTTAGTCGATTTAAGCACATACTTCAGTCCAAAATTTTAGTTTTAGCGTACAATTTATTACAAATTCTAAGTATAAATCAAGTGTAAACTTGACTGTACGTTTCTCCCATGATTTATACGAATAATTCTTTAGTCGATTTAAGAGTACATACTTCAGTCCAAAATTTTAGTTTTAGCGTACAATTTATTACAAATTCTAAGTATAAATCAAGTGTAAACTTGACTGTACGTTTCTCCCATGATTTATACGAATAATTCTTTAGTCGATTTAAGAGTACATACTTCAGTCCAAAATTTTAGTTTTAGCGTACAATTTATTACAAATTCTAAGTATAAATTAAGTGTAAACTTGACTGTATGTTTCTCCCATGATTTATACGAATAATTCTTTAGTCGATTTAAGCACATACTTCAGTCCAAAATTTTAGTTTTAGCGTACAATTTATTACAAATTCTAAGTATAAATTAAGTGTAAACTTGACTGTACGTTTCTCCCATGATTTATACGAATAATTCTTTAGTCGATTTAAGCACATACTTCAGTCCAAAATTTTAGTTTTAGCGTACAATTTATTACAAATTCGAAGTATAAATTAAGTGTAAACTTGACTGTACGTTTTAGCAGAAATTGAGCACAAACTTAATCGTACAATTCAGTACGAATTCGATATAAAATTTAGTGCATGATTTAGTACACGTATAGTACAGGCGTTAGTGCACGATTTAGCACAAATTCGGTAGAAATGAAGTACAAATTTAGTGCACAATTTAGCAGATATTAAGCACGATGTTGAGTGTACAATTTAGTACAAATTCAGTATACACTTTAGTGCACAAATGCAATAGAGAAATCAAGTACAAATTTAGTATAGAATTTAACAGAAATGAAGTATAAACATCGATATTCAATTTGGTACAAATTAAGTGCGAACTTTTGCGACACAGTTCGACACAAATTCAGTTCAAGAATTAGTACAAAGTTTAGTACAATTTTGCCACACCAGATTCAATACAAATTAAAAAAACAAAGAAAGTAATTACACATCGAATGCAAAATTTATTCGAAACTAGATACAAAATCGTGTACAAATTCGTTACAAAACTGCGTTCACCCAGTTAATTCACCCAGCGGACGATCAGCTGAACCAAATATTCGTAGGATCCGTGAACTATTTGATGATCGTTCTACTGAATGAATTTCTTCAATTTCACCAAATTCATGGGATCGTTAAGCGAACGATCCAAGATCTAGCAAACCGTAAAACCTTGAGGATCACAAATTCGTCGGTGCTCGTTGCGATGGATTTCCAGGGCCGCCAACATTTCAAGTTTAACGACAACGAAAAGACGAATGCTCTGTAAAGTATTAAAGGCTCGGTCACGGGGCTGTTACCTCGCATTGGGTACCCGGCTGGCTGCGGGTTCATCGGGTTACCAGGATATTGGCGGTTTCGATGAATCGATACGCGAGCCGAACGTCTGCCGCGAAATTTACGAGACTTTTCGAAGTGGCGAACGTCGGAAGATGTATGATCGGGAAAGGCGAACGGTTGGGTCGTTAGCATATTCCGTGCATCGAACCCGCTTCCAGGAACCAGCCGACCCCGCAGACATTGCCTTACCTTCCCGGGAGGACGGATTTCTTTTATCCCGGCTGATTTGATGTATTTGTCGAGCGTGACTGCCGGCTTCTGAAATTCCGACGAAATTGTCACCGCCCATGGCCCTTTCTTTAACGTGGCTGCACGCCGACGTGCAGAAATTATCGAGCTCGGTGCGGTTCTCTCGCGATTCCCCGGGCTTTCGAGGAATTCGCACGAATTTATTCCCAGAGACAATGTTGGCCTTCGCGGTAACGCTGAATTAAAATCTACGGATTACTAATTTTTTAGGGATTTAATTTTATTATAGCGGATTACGCTATATTTCCTTTAGCCTGAAGATTTTCAGTTTTGAATCTAACATTTCAGTTTTCATGCATTTCGTTCCGGGCTATAATTTTTGTTTTTAACCCCTTAACTTGTACGCTCGAGTCAATTCGAGCGCGCTAAACAGGCCACACTGTGCACACTCGAGATAATTCGAGCGACGTTGTATTTTATGCTGTTGTAATTTTTCACACTCGAATATAATCGAGAGAATTGAAAACAACAATGTGAATGTAAAGAAAAAACATCGTTTTATTGATATTTAACATTTACATGGGATTGTAAGCTATAACACTTATTTATTCAAGAATGAAATATAGCCTTTCTCCATGGAACAAAAAAGCGCAGTATATCAAAATTCTCCACCAAAAGAGAAGTTGAATCAGGGGCGGTAACAAATGGAAACCTTTGAGGATGTTGATTTCGTTGGATATTGCTTATCTACTTCCAATCAACGGCTATATCTTCTTCTGAACTATCTTCAGAATCACTACTATACTTATTACTTTCTACTGAACCGCTTTCCGACAGCGTATTCATATTCAGATTCTGATTCGCTCATTTTTCAATATATATTTTACTAAAACATAATGTAAAATAAAACGTAATAATAATAATAACAACAACAGTAATAATAATAATATTCTGAAAATTAAGAATCATATTTTTTTCAAAATTTTTTTACATAAAAAATGATTGATTTTTTTGACCGATTTCTTTCAAAAAAACTGTGCGTTAAGGGGTTAATCCAGTACGTTGAGTCCATCTGACCCAAAATAAAGATGCAAATTGTTATTATTTTCTTCAGTTCAATAGGCCATTATCAATTAGTTTAATAACATAGTAATATTAGTTAATATTTTCTGCAGAAAGCAAAGTAATTTATAATTTACTTGGAATACGAATGGTTTCCATTTTTGTGTACACACGTGAATTACATGGTTCAGGTCTGAGTGACCACTCTAATTGTGCACATTTGAGCAAGCACAAAATTATGTATATTAAAATTATATCATATAACATGATACATTGTTGAATTAGAACAATTTCGTCTAAATTGTTACCATACACGTAACTTGGTAAGAAAATTGCAACATTCGCAGTAATTTGTTCATCCATTGTTTAGCAGCCTGATCGAAATAACATCTCGAAAAACTTCAATCTATTTGGTTCAATTTCGAAAAAGTTATTCTTTTTCGAAAACCGTCCGAATATTCCAGTAATTGAATCTACATTTTCATTTGTCGTTTCACCGCGAAATACGGAAAGTGGATAAAAATGTAGAAAGCGTGTACACTGTTGCAAAGAGGATGATGCGATCGCATCAGTGGATCAGATATCGATTGATAAGGCCCGGCCATATTCTGAAACCCCGATGAATCCGCGAAAAACCGACGGAAGGATCCTGGCGAACGCATTTCTGCAAGGAGGATCGAGATCGAGCGTGCATTCGCGTGTATCACCCGCGGCGTAATTCATAACAAACGGCCGCGATATACATCGGCTCCCGGATTCCGTAAATCCGGACACCGCCCTGGGGATCCTTCGCGTTTCCCTCGAAAAATATGAAACCGGTGCTCGCCCGGCCGAGAAATGCTGAAAAATCGTCGAAAATTTATATGTAATCCTATGCATTCTCGTTTCTCCCCAGAGGATTCGATCTATTGATTTTTTAACATATGCAAATGCCGTCGTTCCATTTAAATCGCACCATAGAGAAACAATACTGGTAGCGTAAGTATATCAATTACTGTACTATCCACAGGAAACCGAGACCTTAATATAATTATAATTGCATTTAAAAATATCGTTATTAAATTAAGGACATCGAATTTTTCAAAACAAATTTGATGTGTAATTTTCATAGCCGAACCAAACCTTTGACAACTTGAGACCAATAAAATGCGAAAACTAATTTCTTGAATTTCTGATATAAGATTTCATGTGCTTTGATCTTGTCGAATTATTTGACAAACGCGTTGGAAACAAAGATGAAAAAAATACACAAACGATGCTTTTCAGGACAAAAATTGTATTCATGAAACTCCTCTAAATTACAGAAAACTCGCGTCATTAATCTTCCTCCATAGAAATTGAAGACGTCTGCGCGCGACATTGAATTAACGCTTCTAAAGTGGTGAAAAGACGTTGAACAGTCCGAATTAGCCGAATGCAGGGCCGCGAACGTTCCAATTACAATGCGAAACTGCCGATGCGTTTTTGCGGCCGTGAATTTCTCGAAGATGAGCAGCGGATTCCGCGACGACGCGCGGAACGCTGGAAAAACCGCGAGCACGCTCGGCGTTCCGGCATTTTTCCAGGATTCTTGGCTGCAGGAGCAAACGAAGATGCGGCGGCGCTGTAAGAAAAGGGGAAAGTTGCCTGCAGCCGAGTGCGCGCACGGTGCAACGAGACCAGCATCCGACTTTCGGGGTCATCAATCACCTGCGTAAGACGGTGTCGGTAGGTTTCGCGATGCCGTCGCGGCTTCGGGTCCACGGCATTGTTCTCTTTATCATCCGAGCATGCGAGTCTCGCATGAGAACCATATTAATCAATCTTCCACGACCCCTGATTTACGTGGCCGACCCTGTTGGCCCTTTTACGGTACGCCGCACGTGGAACTGCATTCTCTCGTCGCCGGAGAAAGAGGTCCTCTCCAGTTCCGCCGGCGGATGCTGGTATCCCTGAGACGGATGTGGCCGATTTTGTGGCAATTCCCACCGGTCGGGAATTATTCTAGCGGAAGTTTGACCCTCGCGTCCTTTATTTGCTGCGGGAATGACCGAAAGTCGCGATTTTGGTAACTATTGCTTTAAAACGATTCGCAACCAGCATAAGCGACGAAGTTGGTGTAAAATGATTTCGAAGCTGTGTGGAAGTGAAATTAGTAAACTGCAGACTTTTATGTAAAATAGACACTGTCTATGCCAGTTGTAGCTTCTGCGTTACGAAATTATAGTGTAATCTTCTAATAATTGTACTAGATTAATAATAATTGGACTGCGGATCTTTGTGCAAAATAAAAATTGCATATATCTGTTGCAAAGCATGGGAGGCATGCGCAATTTTTTTCCTTCCTTAAATAATTTTAATAAATTGTAATTAACACTAAACCTACCAAGCAGTAATACTAACTGGCATGTACCGCTTCGCAAAAGTGAGAAGACCGAATTTATTTAGAATTTGTAAAGTTTTTTTTATAAAACTTGCTCGAATAGTATAACTTATTCAAACGTTTTCTACGAAAGAGTCTCGGAACTTTGCAGAATTGCAAACTGAGAAAGCGGTCACTTTGACCGCGGTAGGATTAGTGTTAACCCTTTGCGCTCGAGTGGCACCACTAAGATTTGTTATATCACGTTTCAAGATAATTTTTATATTAATAAAATTTAGATTTAAAAGTTTGCTAAGAGTGCAATTATTGCGCGAGTCCCAAGAGTCAATTTCATGCGCATAAAATGCATTTTGTCACGTATAATAGAAATACTATTAGTTAGAAAAATGATTTTATATTTACAGTTCATCAAAATTCTTAATTCATTTTTCCATCTTTCCACTAGAATATGCTTCACCATTTTTGTCATAAATGCATAGAATCCGCAGTCTAATATTAATGTAACGATATCCTGAAAGTCTTCTGGATTCTTTCGACCTGTTCATGTTTTTTTTTCATAAATGCATAAAATCCACAATGTAGTTAGTGAGACTGAAAATTTTTATACACAATAGAAATTTCTAATGATTTTGATCAATTGAAAATGAACGATATTTCCCAATTTTCTAGGTACTTCTATTGTCTTGCATTTGATCTACTTGTTTTCGTGATAATTGCATAAAATCCACAATCTAGTAATTAGACCGCAGATTTCTACACAGAATAAAAATTCCCAATGATTTTAATAAATTGAACATGAAACAATATTTCACTATTTCCTAAGTGTTTTTATCGTCTTGCACTTGATCTATTCGTTTTTATCGTAAATGCGTGAGATTCGCAGTCTAGCGAATTATATAATAATTTAGTAATATAAATGTTCGTTTACCAAGAAAATCTATTGCTGTTCTGATTTATTGTGATACGACACGCATTTCACTATTATGTTATTTAGTAATACCTCGTTATCGTTGAAACGAATATCCGAGAAGAGACACGTATATTATTTCATTAACAAAATGTATAACAGAAGTGTAATGTATATTATTAAAGAAATATTTTACCAGCGCCACGTGTATAATCCGTTAACAAAGTATGTAATACGAGCTTGTTTCCATTTACTGTAATTAAAATACTTGCTGGTTGTTATCGACAACAGATGGAAAATAAACGTGGATGCAATAAAAACAAAAAGGGGCGCGTACAGTCAAGGGTTAAAAGTAATCCGTGCGTGATTCTACGTGATATGACATTTTGACAATAAAATAGATTTGAAGTAAAAGTGCTGATGAATAAAATAGCTAATAAATAAAATAGCTAATCAGTAAATTCGCTAACAAATGGAACTGTTTAAAAATGAAATTGCTAATAAATAAAATAGCTAATCAGTAAATTCGCTAACAAATGGAACTGTTTAAAAATGAAATTGCTAATAAATAAAATAGTTAATCAGTAAATTCGCTAACAAATGGAACTGTTTAAAAATGAAATTGCTAATAAATAAAATAGTTAATCAGTAAATTCGCTAACAAATGGAACTGTTTAAAAATGAAATTGCTAATAAATAAAATAGCTAATCAGTAAGTTCGCTAACAAATGGAACTGTTTAAAAATGAAATTGCTAATTAATAAAATAGCTAATCAGTAAATTCGCTAACAAATGGAACTGCTTAAAAATGAAATTTCTAATAAATAAAATAGCTAATCAGTTAATTCGCTAACAAATGGAACCGTTTAAAAATGAAATAGCTAATAAATAAAATAGCTAATCAGTAAATTCGCTAACAAATGAAACCGTTTAAAGATGAAATTGCTAATAAATAAAATAGCTAATCAGTAAATTCGCTGACAAATGGAACTGCTTAAAAATGAAATTGCTAATAAATAAAATAGCTAATCAGTAAATTCGCTAACAAATGGAACCGTTTAAAAATGAAATTGCTAATAGATAAAATTGTTAACAAGCAAAATTACTGATAAATAAAACTGCTGATACATAAAATAGCCGATGAACAAGCAGTAAGGAAATTTATGATAGAAATTGCTGAGAATCGCGATCAGTTTGCGCAATAATTTAGCCCGCCGAGTCAGCTGCGAAAGGGGAAAATTACGGGGCGAATAAAATGTCCGTGGGAGGTGCAGGAGGATCCAGTTACATCGCACGGTCCCCGAGACGTAAAAAGTGAATCGAAATCGAAATTCCGAGCCTTTTATCACTTTCCCCGTAGTTACAGAATTCCCGCGATCCAATTCGACCTTCCAGAAAATCTGCCTGAGCTGACGACGCCGATATTTCACGATGGAACTGCGAGATTTTCTCCGGCAACTAGTAGCTTCCGTTGCGTAGCGCGAGTTCATTTTCCGGCTCGTTGTTCGCAACGCTGAAATACTTCCGACTATGCTAATGGCTTGATTGCATCGACGAACGATACGGCCTTGGGTGAGCAATGCCGGTCCAATGGTTTCGCGCGTGTTTCGCTTCCCCGGAACGTCGAAAACGCCAGGGAACAACAAATAAAACAAGTCTCATCGATGCTCACCGGAAGTGTCGACAATTTCAATGCTGTACGCGCTTTCGATTTTTCCCTCCCAGGTTCCTAGAGAACTTCCAAACATTTTTTTAAGTAGGTCATGAACGAATTGTTCGTCGGTAAATTTTATTTTATTCGCGTCTTTGTCGACAGAAATCGAAGAAAATTGTTGTATTAGCCTGGCACGTCAACGAGTTCATTTTCTCGAGTCCCGTATTCAGTGTATTGTTGTCGCGAAATGTGAGAACATGAAAAATGTAACTTCGCTTATATTGAAGCTGGAAATGGCCGCTTTAGGATGCGGTAGATTATGTTAAAAAATGATCGCGAGATCGTTTCGGAAGTTCGAGAAAACCTAACCGTTGACCTCAAGCAAAATGCCTCGATTTTAAAGGAATAAAATAAATCGATTTTAAGTTTTATTCCCGTAGGACATTTTCGATGTAACATAGCTTAAATTAATGCTTAAAGCGTCTACTTAAGGGCCCGGGTCGCCGCACACTATGACGACCCACACATAGAAGAAAACCATATACGTATATTAGTTTTAGAGGTTTCTATCAACCAAAACTGACGCTTTAATATCGAAGTATGCAGTTCACAAGTGGAAAATTTAGATTCCGAAAAGACTAAACGACTGGACTTCGTTTGTAGAAATATCCGTTTTGCAGTTATTGCGGAGATATTTGCAATATTCGGCCAGAGTGGTGTCAATCTCACGAGCATGACGTCACAAGATGGCCTTAACGACGCGCTAGATCACGTTAAAAAATAATCGCCACATTGTTTCGAAAAATTGCAGATACCTGGCCGCTATGATATCCTCGGATCAAAGCTCGAGCATTTTTCGAAACTCTAGCGCAAAGCTCGGGCAGACAGTGCGCCGGAGAATGCAGAAATTTCTACGGGATAGATTGCGAGTACCAGAACAGGGAAATAGAATAATACCGCGAGAAGCCTCTCGTGGAATTCTTTTTATCGCCGACGAGATAAGTTGCGACTTCTACCCGATACCGAACACTCGACAATCTCAGATCGCGAAAACGGGGAACTACTAAGCGTTTAAAAGACTCCTCGTGGATCCGCGAGGAAGAAAGTTGGCTCGGATGAAATATAAATCTGAG
Source organism: Megalopta genalis (assembly GCF_051020955.1). Lineage (NCBI taxonomy): Eukaryota > Metazoa > Arthropoda > Insecta > Hymenoptera > Halictidae > Megalopta > Megalopta genalis. The sequence goes on from NC_135016.1 coordinate 11,782,586, forward strand.
GCGGAGTCGACGCGGATTTAATTTCGGATCGTTATTTCCGACAGCTCGAAGACTCTGTTCGTTTCGGCTAAAGCCGGAGTTCATAAACGAACGGAACGAAAGCTTGCGACTCGAAAGTTTCCCAAGAGCCGTTTATCAGCTCGCAGAGCTTGTGGAACGAAAGACGATTGTCATCGGAGAACGAATTATTATTCCGGTATGCAAAAAGTGCAGTTCATTTCTTCCATAGCACAAAAGAATTCTCAATTAAAACCGTCTCCAGCTATCAGACAGTACTTTCTAACAGGGAAGTCGTTAGCAGATTGTTGAATTAATATCGTCAGAATCTAGACACGCCAAACAATGCATCGTTGCCGTTTTTCTATTTGCACGAATGAACATCGTATTTATTATTAATGTCTGCTAACTTTTATCATGTCATTTTGTAATTTCTAAATAAACTTGTTTACTCGGTTAATCACTATTTTATCGCTACTACTATTTAACCAGTACTGCTGGACCCATAAACTTTTGTGGCTATAATAATATTTATCAAGAAAAAATAATAATTAACAGTACAAGGAACAGAATATTATAAATTAATATACACGCACGAAACAAAATTTCATTAGTCGAGGTGAAGGACATCGTCAACTACCTGATCGTGCTAATCACTAATTCATTACACAATTACAATGTTTATGTCTGCAAGTATAAATAACGCGTTTAGTATTGATATGATCAACTGTAAGAAAACCGGTTTAAAACGATGGTAGTTTACAATATTCCAAAAGATTGCAAGAGTTCCGCAGGATTTTTCGCTAGAAAAATGTTTTTTCTGGCGCACAATTTTGACAGGCCATAAATTCCATTATTCTTGACTAAGAGCGAGTTAAAATTTTATTTCCCGGTAGAACGTTGCGCCACGGAACCAGTAAAGAACCCGCCGGTTAGAAAACAAAAGGATGAACGCACGATGTAGCCATGCACGCTTCACCTTTGCCCGGGGACTTAAGGAAATCCGTGACTGCCAAGAATTTATCGGCTGCCCTGTTCCGCTGCCGTCGACGGTATGTGAGAAAGAGGTCAGCCGAAGGATGACGCAAACTTCCGCCTTTGGTGGATTTAAGTTTCTTATTAAACTGACGCGTTTGACCCCCCGCCGCCGCTGAACTTCCCCAACAAACTTAGCCTACTATGTACAGGGGGAACTCGCGGAAGCGCGCATCACCATTTACGATGAGGATTACCGGCGAAGTAACTGCTTAAAAACTTCCCGTCTGCTTATTCCCGAAACTTCGGATTGAATCGTTTTAATTAGCGTGGCGTGGAAGAACCGGCCTGTTCAACAGACTCTACTAACAAATGCTAAATAAGGCTTTTGTTCTCGTGCATCGCTGGCTAGTAGAATGTTTCAGCCTCTGGTCAGACTGTGAAAACCTCGCGTTATCCTGGAGTCAATACATTTTATCAAAATCAAATATTCACTTACACTTTCCGTATTTCTGCAATATGTTTAACAATCGATAGTTCTGTTCGTTGTTAATAGACTGTCCATCTTTACACAAAATAGAAACATTTCAAATTAACAATTTGACTGCCGCCGCGTCAGACGTGTATAGATGATAAACGTAGATTGATTTTTATGCTAATCCATTCTATTTTCCTAATTTTATTAAGATCCGCAAAATGTAAGAATGTTGAAAAAGTTACATAATGCCATGCTACTTAACTTTTCGATTCTAATTTAACTAAACAAAACACTTTATTTTTATGACATTTTTAAGGTTATTTTCATAGCAATCAAAGTGTTCAATTGTATAACCAAATAATTGTATAAATAAGTGTATAACCAAAATCGAATTTTTTACGTAAAGTGTGTGATAGTCGATTGTCAGCAAAAATTAAATTGAGTAGAATACGTCAACCTTTGGTCAGACGCGTCGGGAGAAACTGTCGATTACATTTGCCAGAGATCTTGGAAGACGATAAGCCAGTCAAACTGTAATTAAGTAGAACGGGTTTGCCTTTAGAGAGACATGGTCCTCAAATAAATTAAATTTACGTCTCTTCGTGTACCAGCGGAGACCATAATCTAATTGGAAAATACGGATTCCTGATCGTAGCATTTATGGAAATTTGTACCGCGAATGGCCGGACATATATCGAAACAGGAATATTTGTGCATTGTATTTTCCTAAAGTAGGATACCGTAGATACTGGGCAGACACGTTGATCCGTGAACACGAGCACAATTTGTAGGAGATTTCGTCTTGACAATGAGACCTCCAAGAATATAATAGATGACCGTAATAGTCGCAGCAAGAGTTCGAGTTAAGTAAAATGTATCTTCGTTTGGTCAGACGTTGGAATCTGAGCCCAACGATCGATTAAATTTGCATGAAATCTTCGAAGGCAATAAGCGAATCAGCAGTTGTAATCCTGTTGAAATATAGGAACATGGGACTATGCTTAAGGAGAATGTCCTTGCCTGTGGTCAGACTCCTTCTTTAACCCTAGAAAGATAACCATATGACAACGTACGTAAAAGATAACCATACGCTTCAGAGGCGCATGCTTTTCTAAGGCGTCAATTTTATACTAACAATGGATATTTATTTAAGTTAATCTAGTCATTTTAAAGGTTTGGTATTATTGTAAAAGTAAAATGCATTTATATTATATTTTTTTATATTTTAAGTAATTTTAAACTTAAATCACTAGACCTCTATGAAAACGGTGCAGTCAGTTGTTTATTTCGCAGGTGCCTCTGCGACGTAGGTTATCTTTCTCGGGTTAAATGAATCGGAACAGCAGAGATATTAAAAGTGATATTGCAAATGATGTAAATATATAAACGCTTAAATAGGACGAAATAATTATTTAAAGATATTTTATTTCGTGTTGATAATAAATAATATTGTGACAATATACATTAAACAATATTCCATATATGAGTAATATTTTCCAATACAATTATTTTTGACATATTATGAAATTGAGTAGATTTATACTGCCAGTGACCAGACGGTGCTTGCATTGATACAAAATTGTTTGTTTTAAGTTATTAAGTTTTAATTTATTGAAATTAATTTCACTGGCCTGAAGATAAACAGAAGTAAAATAGATTACAATTAGTCAGGTATCTTGTAAATTATGATATCGATACTGATATTCGATTCGATTTTATGATCAGACTCGAGCTATGTGATCAAATTATAATAAGAGACATTGCGGAATATAGCTAGATTTATTTGATTCCCCGGGTATCGGGAACGGTGGGAGAACGATCATTTAATTTAGCTAATGATGCTTACTCATGTAATGAAATTATTCTGTATTCGACTGCGTGCTCTACGAACGACATAACCGCGGATATATACAATAGATCCCGCGAGAATAACAAATGCCACAAACCATACACTACTGCCTGCGTTTCGGAATTCTGCGCGAGCATGCACGATAATCAAATAGTAACTCATCAGAATGGCCAAATCTTGATACTGTTGAAAGCGATTAACCGGAACGTGGAATTTCGAAAGGTACTCGCACAACACGGGAATAACATTAATCGTACACGGTAATAATTGGAATAGATATACGGCAAACGGTTCATCCTATTCGCATTGCAGCAAAACTACGTAAAATAATGGTCAGCCAACTCTAGAAAAATGCGTCGACTGGATCGGAAGCAAGGACCTTTACTGGTGCGTTTCCAGCTCCGACGAGATCTGAATTCACAGCAATCAGGGACGTGGAATTGCTTCGTAATTGAAGCGCTTAAATACCGGTTAAAACTCTAGAACGTGATGTAGTGCTTCGGGAGGGGGAAAAAACGTGAAAAGCGCGAAATGTTACGTATCTGAAATTATGTGTAATTATTTTCTCATTACCGGGTCCGAAGTGGGTTCTTAAACCCATAAAGTTCACGTCGAATCTAATTGGTTCGACTGTGGCTGTCTAGCTCTGAATTAAATCCAAGGATCAATCGCAGTAAATATTCAAGTTCACTGAGGATACAGGTGCATCCGAAGTGCAATTTACGATTAGTCCAAGGTTCGAATAGATTTAGAGTTTAAATAAATTCTACGTTGAACTTCGTACGAAATCCAACACGTCCAAAATTCTAAATAAGTTCGATTTGTGATTCAAGATCCAGCAAGTTCAACATTCAGGTAAATCGAACAAACATCGGGTCAAAGTTCAAGACCTAAGAACCGATCTAAAAGAGACGAATTCAAGTTACCAATGACCCACAGTTTTATTCGTTCGTGTTCCCTGTTTCCGCCGCTTGGAAGTTTCAATACCGAAAAGTGAAAGTAATTTTCTTGAGTTGAAAGTAACATTCGGCCGCGAAGTAGAAGATCTTATTTGTCGCGGGTCGAATTTATAGTCGAACTTCCCGCGTTCCGAATTCAAACCAGATAAGAGGGACGAGCTGATTGCGTTAATGATATCGCCATTAGAGTCTTACGGGCTTTCTTGTCCCGGCACCCCGTGGAAACCAATTACGGTAATTGGTCGTTCGCTCATTCTCTTCGGATCAAAAACGTCTAGGTGAAACTGTACGCTGCCCTGGCGACGTGAAACCACTTATTGCTATTGCATCAGACTAATCCGTGCAGTTGCCCAACCGGGGTCCAGTGTCCGTTCATTCTCTCCCTTTAAACACTTTTTAACCGTGACTTGGTTTTCTTACATTGTTCCGTGCTGTTGTCTTTTTAAAGCTATGAACGTCGAAGGGAACTAATGGCAACATAACTCTTTGTTGCTGTTTTCTTCTCGTTGCTTTCCTGCATCTCTGCTTTTTCAGTCTCTCGACAAGAGAGTTCTATTCCAAAGAACAGCTCTTATCTTTTACGATTTATCTTCGGTTGTAGTCTGTTAAGTGGAAAGTCACATTAGCCAGTTAAATTAAATACAACGTGTGACGGATGGGCTTCTAAAATTACGTTACCAAGAAACAAACTGTTGTGCGGCTTATTATTATTATATTTTTGTGCCTTCACTTGTTAAATATTAAGTGGAAATAGCAAGTGACGGTCAGACGCATTAATCAACTGTAAAATTAATAGTAAAATTAATTTAGTAAACCACAGACTGTTATATAGCATAAATATAGCATATTTGTATATCCTGTGTGTGAGTTGTAAAACATTAAGTAGAAATAGCTTGCAATAATCAGGCACATTAACAAGTTATAATGAAAGATATGTTGGACATTTTTCAAATTTTATTTTCTGTACAACAAATTATTATTTCAAGATAGACAACATACACCGTATATTTCTGGTTGAAGAGCGTTAAGGAGAAGTGGGAAACTGTGGTCAGACATATTAATGAAATGTCTTAGAAATTCAGAGAAATTCAGATGAATATTAAATCGTATTATAATACTTCGTTGTTATCGCTTTGATAATATTATTATCATATCTCAATATTTCTCCATTAATTCAGACGGATTCAATATTGTTTCAATAATGTTAATTGGATAATTTCATACACCTCCCATGTAAATCCCTCGTTACTTTCTTGTCCTACGGTGATATTTGATTTATTTCAATATAGGTGTATGCGGGGCTTCGTTAGCACGATACACAACGGAAATACGAATCATTATACCTGTTTGCACATCTATCGAAGCATCGAAATAACGCGGCATCCGCGCGGCCAGAACGCCGCGTCGAGCTTAATAATGCTTGTAATTAAATGAAATTTCAAAAAGGAAGATATTTTTAGATTTTCGCAATCTAGGTTAGAAGAAGTGGAGTCAAAGGGGAACTTGTTTACGATAGTCTGTGTCAGGCTCAAAGCTGAACTAAAAAGCTCATTAAACTTTATTAAACATGTTACGCCGGTAAATTTTAAATAGCCGTGCATGTTATGAATCCGGTAAAATTTCCGGCGTAATCAGAAGTTCGCGTTGCTCTTATTAGCCGAGATAATAGACACTGGAGTTTCGCATTTTAATCAAGTGCCGGTCGGACACGTCTTCAATTGGCGATGCGTTCAATGAAATATTTTGGACCGCTCCTCTTTGCAGAATCGAGTTTTCCCTCGGTCTGGGCTTTATTAAATTTTTGCTCCCAATAGGACGCGTCTATTTGCTCGTAAATTTCGAAACAACCGCAATACCGTCCGCAACCCGTTTTTTCATACACTTGTATTAAACTTGTAATATTAATAGACTTGTATTAAAAATAGCGAATTTAGCGTGTTAAGCAGGAGAACAGATTCGATTAAAAATCGTGCGAGATGGCGATAAGTGAAATAATTTTCAAACTTTTTAATCAAAAAGTCGAGAACATCGGTAAAGAATAATTTATTTCATTGAAACAAGGATAAAAACATTTTTACGTTGTTAAAGAATTCCGATTTTATTCCACGGAACGTAGTATAGTATTTTCTATTTGTACTCAACATTTGCTGGTGTTATTACAGTATCATTATCTTCGATATCTAGTATTTTATTTTGTAGTTATAAATATTCTGCTTCTTGTTGATCACGGTTCTTCTTTCTGACTTAATTTTATCTGCGCAACAAGGACGAGCTACGTAATTTTATTTCTTCTACATTACGCTATTATGCTACAATTGTATTGTATTATTATAATAAAATTATATCGCATTACTATGTATGCAATATACGTATATTATTATACTATATTTCTCCTTTTGTTATTATTATTATTATTACGCGCAATTACGATGCCCGCTACGTCAAGTTCGGTTATTTCGATGAACGGTCACGTCGCTACACTTAATGCGAACGACACTGGTAGTTGAAGGGTAGGATATGTTGTAGGTGTAACTTGGCATAATTCAGTAGATCGATGGTACTATGGCTGTGAAATGCTATTATTGTTCGATGAATTGCCAGCTTGATGAGACTGTCCTGGACGCAGACTGCATGTTATCACGTCTCGAATGCCCGCTGCAAATAACCCGTCCCTCGAGCGGCATGGGGATCATAATTGCTTCAACGATAACGTGTTCTAACTTCCCCTAATAGATCAATGTTGTACAGACAACGATGCGCCACCTATTACGTTCGTTCCTTGTAAATAGAGTGTTTCGATTTTCAACAGAAATTCGAAGTAGAGTGGTCGGGCGCATCGATCAAACAACTTCAAAATCTGATCAGCTTCCGAAACTAATTCTCTGGACAAATCACACTTTCGTACAGAGAAATAATTCCCTTTTCATCTTATTCCCGCTTGTAAACTATGACGTTGAAAGACCAAACCGAGGTCAGACAGATTAACAATCGGACAGATCCTAAGTTATTCGTCAGTTTCCAAAATTTCTTTTCCAAACAAATTTCTACGCGGAAAAATATTTCTACGCCTTCTATAATTTTATTTTGGCGTGTAAAAAGTTAAGTAGAAACAGCCAGCTTAGGTCGGACACGCTAGTAATCCACGTTTCCATGGGTATTGTTCAGTTTCGAAAATTTATATCTCGAACAACGTATTTTCTCTCTCTGCGAGCACAACATATTCTCGTACTTTCTATTTTTATTCTCACTTGTACGCAGTTAAGTAGAAACACGAGGCAGTTGTCAGACACGTTAATCAGCTACATAAGAAAATACGACAGCACGACGAGCTTCCGCAACTAATTTCCTCGGCTGCAAATCTTGGCACGAAAAAGTGATGCTATATACTTTCCACTTAACTTTAATTAAAACATGTCGCGTAGAAAGAGTATGTAACGGTCGGGCGTAGTTAATGTCGCATGTGCGCAATAAATTTCCAAAATTTAACGAACCCCTGACCGAAACAATATATCTGTTTAGCCAGTAGAAATGGTCATTGGTAGTCAGACACGTTACACAGTTATATTAACCCTCTATGAGCCCATGTAACTTTCAAGTCACAAGCTAATATATCCACATTTTACTAAATAGTTTTAGTTTTTTTCACAAGATGATGTATACGTCTTAATTGTATAATGCATCTGAAATAACCGATAACAATATTGATGACGGTTGGCTGCACCATTAACCTGAAATGTCAAAATAAATACCTTGCAAGTAGATAGAAACCGAAGGAACCATCTTGTGCAATTGGGATTATTTGTGCTTTTGTTGGTACTTACTAAATAAAAAAAAAGCGTATATAAATAGCTCTGGGTTCGTATATCAATAACAATTTATTTATTTGCTTTTCAATAATCATTTTGTTACTATTTGTATATGATACAGTTTTGTAACTTTCGGGTTACATTGGGAAATTGTGGTAGATTCGAGTGTATTTGGGATAATAGTTGTGCTTTCTCCTATTTTCAAATTTATATATCAAATACCCAAAATATGGATACAAAATCGTATAAAAATAAAAGAGGAATTAGAATTAGACACATCAGTGGTAACAGATCCGAAGATTCTTTATTAGATTCTGAGTCCGATGAAGATCGTCCAGTAGCATTTACCAGACGACGCATAAATATTATTGACAGTGACGATGAATTTAGTACCGAATTATCATCAGATGAGGAAAATTCAAGACCACAAGAAACTATTTGGCAACCAGTTCCAAATGCAACGTACATCTATGTTTAACCCTAAATTCAAACTGTTTTATGAAATTTCACGCTTAAGCATTCATGCACAGAAGTGGAAACATTGTAAGCCGTTGTTACTTCAAAGTTACAAATCGAATTAATTATAATAAAGTAGTTTAAACTGTTAAATATATTTTTAATTAGCATATATAGGTTTATAGTAATAGATTTTCCGTTGCATAAATTTGATTATATTTAAGAAAAAAATTCGGCTCATAGAGGGTTAAAAAATACGCGATAGTTTTCTGGAATAAATTTTCTCAGTCGCAGAAAAATACATTTGTATTACCTTTCTCCATGACCTTCGCTTTGAAAATACAAAGTAGAAGCTGTCAACCATGGTCGGACGAATTAATCAACCCTACCGTCATAAAATGCAACTGAAAAATTCGCTAGAAAATTGATATGCAATCGAGTACGTAGAACGTGAGCAAAAGTTCGTAGAACACCATCGAACGAAATTGAACACCTATAAACAATATACGTGCAATTTAAAAATAGCAGACAAATACTGAAATATATTACGAAGACCGAACATAATCCTCGCGCGTAAAGAGGTCTAAAGGAATGGGTGAACTGCGACCGCAGTAACGAGGCAAAAGCCGGCTAACTTTAAATCGGTCGTTTGTTTCCCCCAGAACTAAATCCTAATCGACGAACGGTTCCGCGATTATCTGGTGCAGGGGAGGGTTTAATTTTTCTAATGTTACACGCTAGTGTGCTCAAGCGGGGGAACGATATCTCACGGAACTCGGAGTTCCGGGCCGGGAACGGTCCATTGATCACGGCACTTTTTTTTCAATTGAAAGCCCCGGCATCGATTTTGCTTTCTCGTGTGGCACGCAACAAAATGGAAGGCAAAATTACCCACCGTGAACGCGGATCCATGTCGCACCCGACACGGCCGGGTCAATTTCGCGGTACAGTTCACCCTTGCAGGGATTGATAGACAAAACGATATCCGGGCCACCAATGCAAATATTAACAATTTGTGGTGTTTCGCCGGAACGAAAAGAGAATGGGATTTCATTCCGCCTCGGTAGGAGCGTCTCTATTTTTCAGTGTCGGCTACAGCCTGGTCGAGATTCCGCGGGTTCCCTGCTGTATCCCGTTGGAATTATATTATGCGACGTATACGGGGAACGCGAGTTGTCACGTGGGACGCGACGTGTGTACGTCCGAAAAGGGTTGACACTTGGACGACGGGGATCGGGTACATTTGGGCCGAGATTATGAATATTGCCGTTTGACCATCTAATTTCTGGCAATTTGTTTAAAAATCCACGCGTTTCATTTTAATCTACGCAAAAATTCTGTGTCAGGAAGTACGTTAAAAAGTACGTTGAAAAAATTGATACATAAAATTATAAACGGTTCTGAGCATACTTTGTATTTTTGTCAATAAGGCTCGCCTTTTCAAACAGAATTTACAATTTTCGGACATTCACTGAACGATATATAATTCTCTATAAATAATAATATAATTCTTCTATAAATAATAATATAATTCTCAGTCCCAGATATATGTCGTAAATTCAAAAATAAATAACATTGTTCTCGGGTATTTAATGTATATTATATATTGTTTTAAGTAAAGTAAGTTAATTGATTATTGATATATATATCAATAATCAATTAATTCGTCGCATAATATTATTTATCTTTGAATTTGTGTAGTTTGGTCACGTGGCCCAGACGAAATAGTAGTCATATATATATATAGTATATTGATATATAAGTAATATAAGTAAATTGATATATAAGAGAGAGAGAGAGAGAGAGAGTAAATTAATTATTGATATATATGACTACTATTTCGTCTGGGCCACGTGACCAAACTACACAAATAAATAACATAATTATTAGGTACTTAATGTACATTCTAGTTACAAAAATTAGTAATAAAATTTTCTGAGTTCTATTAAATCTCAAACGCACGTTCTAGCTTCAAAAATCCTACTTTCATGGACATGTAATATACTTCTGAATATACTAGTCGCCTCGTAAAGTACGTTAACGCCTTTTCAAACGGTATAACTTTTTTAAAATTGGTTCAAAGGATTTTAATATTTTCTGAGATGTTGGACCAATTACTTTTCTATAACGAAAATTTAAAAAAATACATTTTGTAAATCACGGTATAAAAAAGCTGAAGAAACATCATTTTTAATATTTGTATCAATCGCATAAAGAGATAGAATACAGCACTCGCGAAATTATATACCCGGTCGAGCGAAACTCTCAGAAGTCCGCTAGCCTCGTAAAATCAGGCATCAAAGCTATCTTCGCGCGCGGACACGAAGCATTAGTTTCTAAAAACTATCGTTTCGCGATCGCCGTGGAGAGCGACGGTGCCGTGGCTCGTCTATTTCGCTTTTATCGAGGTATCCGGGGCGAGCCTGCAATTTCGCGCGGTTTGGACGCAGCCGGTCCGTTTCAATTAACGATAACGTCGTTCCGTCTCCTCACAAAGAGATTCGCAATTTCGCAGCGACCTCGGGATGCGACGGTCGGTAAAAATGCAAACGTCCCGACGTTGGAACGTCCTCCCGCGAGGAACCGATCGCGATTACTTCCAAATACGTTCCAATGCCGGCAGAAAATTGTGCAGATTATGAACTCCCGGCAGAAAATTCGCAGAGAATGGACAAAAAATGGGCGCGACGCGAGCAGAACATTTTTGTCAGAAAATTCTGCGACCGTCGAAACGCTTCGCTCAACAACAACTTACATATATGAAAACATTGCACCGGGAAAAATCCAATTCTCTGTTCCACGTGTACCACGGAATGTTAGCATGCACTCGTGGAGTTAATTGCTTCCTGGATTGTTCTTGTAATAAGATTACAGAACCTTATAAACCTTTTTAGAAGCTCCAAAGTTCAAGATTTAAAGCTTCCATGGTACTGAAAGTCTGTTATGCGTCTAAAAAATATTGTTTAGCCAGCGAATTTTGCTCCCGTATTGCAGAACGACTGATAGTTGAATTTGGTGATGTCGACTGCTATACTCGAATGCATTTCGTGAATTTGTATAGAATTTTTGGGAGGATTCTAGTGCGATTCACATCTATAATCTGAAGGAATGCATTGCCGAAGTGCCATTTTATGAAAAGCTTGAAATTTCGGTGAAATTGTATTACGTTTTTTTCATTTCGTCTTTGTGTATTTCTATGTTTGTTCCTTTGCGTTTCTTCCTTCGTAGAATGAAGGCGGTATAGACTATTAGAACTTCCATTACGGTTGATCAATGACGGTAACCACGTAACCATAATCAAGGCGAAGCGTAGGTTCTAAGGTCTCATGGTGGCTTATGTGTTCAGCAGAGTACTGGGGTGTAACTTCGCAAAGTTTGATCCATATCGGTCATAGGATTTCCGAGCTAATAGGGAAAACATATACACGAGCGTTCTACTTAAACTATCGCGAAGTGTCGGAGGAGTGAAATCAAGTGTAGGGTGTCTGAGTTCCTTGGCTTGCGAAGGGCGGCATGGCAAAATCTAGCCTAAATGAACAAACGTTTTGGCAGCTGACAGCCATGAAGGTGCATTGAACGTGGTTACCACCGGCTGAAAATATTGTTGACCAATTATCGAATGACAATAAACTTAAGCTCGAATTACATGAAATGCAACCGCATATTTTATCAAAATGAAATAATTAAGGAATTAAATAATTAAGGGTCTATCTGAAATTAAGAATCTGTAAAGAACAGTCGGATTCTCTGGTTCATCATTTCATCCGAGTTTTAAGATTGTAATCGAGAAGGGACGAACGTTCTATTTTAATAAAAAGTGAATTTTTTTCTATCTTATCCAGTCTAATCATCAACCAGCATCAATCACGAACTAGTTACAAGAGTTGATGGATCAAGAAATTTGCAGAGAGATCGATACGATCCGTCACTGTTGTTTTTCCCAATTTTTCCGAACGAATTTCCACAGTATTTTATAACATAACAATAGCCTGCTGTTTCATTCGTTATTTTATTGAAGTACCGTTTTCAATTATTCCCATTGTACCAGTCACTCTTAAATGAATCCACACGATATTTTACAAAATAGCAATAGCCTGTTGTTTCATTTGCTTTTTTAGTTTAAATTTTGATACCGAAACCAACGAAATATTTTTTATTGGTGTTGGTCGTAACAAAATAACTACAAAAAATCATTTTCTATCATTCTCGTTTCATCAAACTTTCCTAAATGAATCGTCCCCACACTTCACAGAATAACAATAGCCTATTCGTCCTTTTTGCCTAAACTGTCATATTGTTTATTAGTGTTGTGCATAATGGATCAACTAAATAACATCATTTCCCAATCATCCCATTTTTCCATCAATCATTCTCTTACGAAATAGCAACAGCTCGCTTCTTCATTTTTGTTTCACTATAATACCAGTGCACCAAACGTTCAAATATTTTTCAAGAATAGTGTGAAAGATATATAGATGGATAGATGATGCGTTTCGTTATTTCGCGAACGTTTTAAACGAACCGTTCTCTCACGGAACCAGGACTTGCCACGATCGAGCGACTTCGGATGCTCTCTCGATATTTGTCGCGGCAATAATGAAGAGACGCGCTCGAGCGAGGCGAGTTTGCGAGCAACGTGTTTGTGCGGGAGGAAGATTTTGGTTCGTTGGTGGTATTCTTGCGGGTCCACGAGCGGTGTCCGTGGGAGATGAGTTTATGTAGCGAGAAACGAGCCCGCGTTATCTTCTGCCGCGGTGCGAGCCAGGCCCCGGCTTCTCCACGGGACATTGCACGCCAATTTTATCCATCACGCTTGATGTTTTACCAGCTGGCAAATCCTCGGAAACGAGGAATATGTTTATCAAACTTCCTCAGACCTGGACCCAGCCATCGGTCACACCTCTCGCTTCATCAAAAACACGCGACGCTTATGAAAATTTCGTCGTTCGTCCCCGTCCCCCCCTTCGTTCTTAAATATTTACACTTCTGTCCCCGAAATTTAATTAAATCCAATCCCGGCGCACTCTTATTAATCGCTGGATTTCAACCGTCGAATTTTCCAATATTTTGCGAAGAACTTAATCTCCCGGTGTATTCCGAACGACCTCATTTTCCTGGACTTCATTTTCCTCGGCTATATTTCTCTGAACTTCGCTGTTATTTACCTTTTTTTAGATATTTTACTCGAACCGTTTCTATTGGGTTGGCAACTAAATAATTGCCGATTTCAGTTATAGATGTCTCTCACTCCCATCTTTATGATATCCGTAAATGTTATATTATAAAATTATTATTATTATTATTATTATGTTATTTTAATTATCCGTGAATGTTAGCAACTGGACAAATCGAATGCAGCGGTCAAGGAAAAGCGACCAGAATTGGTCAATCGTAAAGGTGTCATTTTCCGCCAGGACAATGCTAGGCCGCACACGTCTTTGACCACTCGGCAAAAATTGATGGATATTGGTTGGAAATTGATGTTGCACCCACCATATAGCCCTGATCTCGCGCCATCGGATTACCACTTATTTCGATCCCTGGACAACTTCCTTCGTGGTAAAACTTTTCACGATGATGACGCTGTAAAATCTCACTTAACTCAGTTTTTGGCCGAAAAGGATCAGACTTTCTACGAGCGTGGAATTTTCAAGTTGTCAGAGAGATGGCAAAAGGTCATCGAACAAAATGGAAAATACATTACAGATTAAACTTCATTCCAAGTAAAAAAATTTTTTATTTCATTGAACAAATCGGCAATTACTTAGTTGCCAACCCAATACAATGATTTCTCTCTCTGAAAGGAAATATTTAGATTTATTGTATTTGATTAATAGTTTGTAAAGTGGGATAAAACGTGTGTACACTGATGAGAATTATTTATATTGTTCTACGTACGCCATAAGGAACTTCCTAGACGATGTAAGAAATTGTTCCCCTATTTGGATGTGTAGAGAATGATTAATGAACGTCAGAATTTGCATAAAGGTTTCATGTAAATTCATTAATAATGATACAACTGAGCTGTACAAAAACTGTGCATTAATTAATTGAATGTTCTAAATAGACACTTGATTTTCTCTTAAATATTGTTACTATTTAACCTGATAAAATATACAATAGTACATAGTACACATTGTAAATTAATTGATCCGTTCTTCAATTAATACAGCAAAAGCATTTGTATTATACTTTTCTACAACTGAAATTATAACGCAGTACACAATAATTTATAGCAATTTAGCGAGACTTCTCTACGTAGATTTCATTCAATCCAACGATAAGACAACGAAACTACCAAAAATAAAAACTCAATGGGACGAGGTAAGGTTCATTAGGCGGGTCCGAATTGAATTTCTATAAGACTAAAATCCACACCCTCGTTAAAAACTTCTCAAGCAGTTTAATCTGCCGGAAGGAGCCAGCTTAAGGCGCAAGACAACGAGAGATAAATTTGATTAGGCCGATATAATTCTTAATTTAAGTGTGCCTTCCATTCTTATTTGCATTTCATGCAAATTAGCGAGGGTCGGAACGGATATATCTGCGAGCTAATTGGAAGCTTTAGTCGGCATGAGGATATTCGCGGAGGAACCCATAACGAGAAACACTTCGAAGTAGATCGATAAACTGGTTCGCGGTGATATTTCGATCTTATTTCCTTTCATTTTGCCGGGTAGATAAGACTAGATAAGAGGGAGCCAGTCTATCGAGCGTCTGCGATAATTGAAAGCTCGCGATAAGGTTCAAGTTTTAACTAGAATGTTCTACGACGATAGGTTCTCGAAGATAGTCTACTGACACCTTCGAGAACGCTGTATCTGCCCCGCTGATTAAAAAACCTTATTACCATCCTAAATTTCCCAGTAGAACTCTTGCCCGGCTTTTACAGTGCAGAAAATTGGAACAGCTGGCCTTCGACGAGGCGTAAAACTTTCTGCTTAATCAGTCCCGCGATTTATGGTATAGTCACATCGCTCCCGTACAGTCGGTGTCGCAATTACGTGAAAGAAACTTTGACGATGCCCCGACAATCATTTTTCCACGATTTTCTTCGCAACACGGTGAAAGTTTATTCGATATCTGATTAACGTGAATTTTTCCATTACTCATTCCTGGCTGTGGAAATGGTTACCGACTCATTTTAAAATAAAACGATTTTGTATAATAAATATATATAATACACTACATGTATATGTATATAATATATATAATATACTATATGTATATATAATGTATATATAATACATTAGGTTTACCAGAAAGTTCTGTCCGATAATGTCATTGCAAATTTCGATAGATATGCACATATTCACTTGAGGCATATATTTTTGAAAAATGTTGCTCACAAATTGCCATCACGCTGGCAAGAGGTCATAAGTAATGACGGAAATTATATTGTACAATATATATTACTAAATTTATGAAAGATCTATTATTTCCTTTCATTTCTCAAACGGACAGAACTTTCCGGTAGACCTAATATATTATAATATACATATAGTATATTATAAATATTATATATACATGTAGTGTATTATATATATATATATATATATATATATATATATATATATATATATATATATATCTGATTATTATATAATAATAATATCTGACTATATATATATTATAATATTATATTATATATATAATATATAATATAATATAATATATAATATTATAATATATATATATAGTCAGATATTATTATTATATAATAACCAGATATTGAATAAATTTTCACCATATATATAATATATATAATATAATATAATAAACATATATAATAAATGAATTTATATGTAATTTATAATAAAATGAATCAGAATATGATATTCGTACACTCATTTTACTCGCAAATAATTCTGTTCCACGAAAAGCTATATTCAGCAGTTTCCGGCTGACGATGGGCGTCTACTATGATTCCAGGTATCGTTCTTCTCGACGAGCCCGGAACTGTCGAACAAGCAACGGTTCGAGTACTTCGCGCGCACTATACCGAGCGATCACTATCAGGTGAAAGCGATGGTGGACATCGTAATGAAAATGGGCTGGAGATACGTATCAATCATCTACGAGGAGAGTAATTACGGCATAAAGGTGAGCGTTTAGCGTTATTTCCATAAATAGGCCGAACGCGGACGCCACTCGTTACGCGAGAACGAAACGTCACTTGACACGTTTCCGCGGATTCTCGTAACCGGCTTGCTGCCTGAAAGCCATGCTATTTTTGTCGTTCGAAGGTCATCGAACGTGTTTTTGGCGGTTGCGGAAAATTTAATATTGCTTCTGCAACCGAATCTCCGTAAATCGTACACTCGGTAGAAAAAATCAGCGTGCACATTTTCAAATGGAATATATAGCATTAACAAAGTGTGAACAAAGAAATGAAAAAGTAAATACAAAAGTAATGAAAAAGTAATAATAATGATAACAACGATAACGAACGACCGTAATAAAACAACGATAATGACAATGATATGAATTAAATAAGTTTGGAAAAGCTGCTCTGCTTTGGAAGGTGCGCGCAGATTTTTTCTTCTCAGTGTATAAATATTGCATACAGACTCGTGCCGGAAATAAACGAACGCGAAACTGAAATTCGCGAAAGCACGAGATTCATCGAGGAATATCTATAATGCGAGAGATATTAACTCATTTATCGAGCATTATCGAGGTGAAACCTGGACAACGCGTCGCGCAAGAGTGTGAAGCAAAGAATTTAATAATTTCAATGCTCAGAAATTCCAACGAAATTAATCGGAGCGTCAGAATGTACTCCGAATAATTTGATAATGTCGACAATCATTCATACGACTGTTCTACGTCCATTAATCGGAAAAATAATACTGCGCGGCATCCAAACAATTATGCTACACAGACTGGATAAATAATCAGCGATGCGATCCAACGAATTCGAATTTTCGACAGTTTGTTGAATATCACAATCGCCGGAAACGCGGAATAATTCTTTGCGGAATCTATTTATAGAAATGCATACATGTTCACGGTATATGGTGGTATTTCGACGAAATGTAATGAACACTTCAAAAGTGAAAGGACTGTGCAACTCCATTGCAGCGTAACAACTTCGGCAGCTCGTTAAATGCCGCATGGGCCAAATATTTGTAACGAACGCTGATTACAATAAACGCCGAAATCGGGATGAGAATCCGACGTGTGCTTTCATGGCGACGAGAATTCGACAATGAAAAGAGCAACATCCGACAATGAAGAGATTTCTTTCCTGTAGAATTATATAAAATCTAATTAAATGTGACAAAATGTACAATTTTTTTTTTTTTTTTGATGTGATAAAGTAAAATGTACAATTTCATGTAATAAGGTAAAATATGCAATTTCATATAATAAAGTAAAATGTATAATTTTATATGATAAAGCAAAATGTACAATTTCATATAATGAAGTAAAATGTAAAATTTTATATAATAAGGTAAAATGTAAAATTTTATATAATAAGGTAAAATGTAAAATTTTATATTTACTAGCTAATGGTAGGCACCGAGTAACTTATAAAACATGAATATCTCGATGAATTAATTCATGGCACGAATTTTTTAACGATCAGCTGTTTCACCGTTTAATTTATCATTAGCAATAACTAATAGAACTCGAGATATCCTAATGTATTCGATTTTTCCCCTACGATTTCGGCGTATTCCAACGCCACTGTGAATTTCGGCAGCGTGTATCCGCTATTTTAATGCAAATTGTTGATCGACCGATAAGCGATCGCACAATGATTATTCGGTATATACTCGTAATTATCGGCAGAAATGGGTGGCGAATTACCGGCGCGCGTTAATAGGTCGATACGTGTAAAAACGCGGTCTGGCTCGCGTGAATTTCGAAACGGACGATCGATCCCGCCGCAGAGGAACCCTCAAACAATGCATTTCACCGCACAATGCGATGGACAGCGCAAGCCCGCCGACTCCCGGAAAATCCGCCGGCCACCGACAGATTTTATCGGGGCCTCGTGACACTAATTCGCTTTTAAATAAATAGACATACCGCGCTTCGGAACTTTTATTTGAAAGCCGCCGCGCGGTCTACTCTCTGCAACCGACGGGCATTTCGATACCAATATTTCCCATTAAAAATGATCGTCGAGACAGTGAAAAATCGCGTTGCGCCGTTTCCACGTTTCCGCCGAAAATTCCCGCATTTTCTTTGTTAGCAGTGCTCGCGATGCTCGTGAAACTCGTCTGTACACATTCCCCCCCGCGGAAATTTGCTTTGTACTTATTTCCAGCTGATATTCGCACATTTATTTCATACGCACTTCTAGTGAACATTCGCGCGCCTCTACTAAATATTCGCGCATCTGCTTCGTACACATTTTTAGTGAAAATAAACAGAATTTCTGAATGCACATTTCTAGTAAAAGTTCGCACACTTCACACACGGAAAAATCGCAGAATTTTTTGCTTCGCATGTCTGGTGGAAATTTGCAAAGTACTAGTGGAAATTTGCGCACAGACTTCTGGTGAAAATTTCGCACACGTTCTAGTGGAAATTTGTACACAATCTTCTGGTGAAAATTCGCACACGTTCTAGTGGAAATTTTTACTGACATACTCCATACAAACTTCTGACGCATTTCTCCAAAACATACGGTTTACGCGCTTATGCCAAAAATGGATGAAATAGCGAAGTGTGATGATATCAGAAGGATTTCAAATAATCTTGACACTAGTCTTATCTTATCGAGCCCATTGAAAAATAAAATACATAAATATTTAAATCCTCTGAAAAATTTAGTAGACCAGAATCACATTTTCGAAAATAATAATTAATTAATTAATTAATTAATTTCGCTTCGAACTCTTGCAAAAGTATGAGTGAAACCAAATTTGTAGAATTGGAGCTTGAGACGAAATAAAAAAATCGACACAGACCGATATAGTTCAATAAATCTGTAGAAAACCCAGCTTTGAAAAATCAATATATAGACAGAGATGTTTTACAAATCCATAGAGAAACTAGTTGAAAAAGTTTCAGGATCGTTCCAACATCGATGCCGTAATTGGACTCAAACCGACCGAACCGAACAAAACTGTTCGAGTCGAGTCGATATCTCGAGAATTTTGGTCCGATAACAAACTCGTCTGAAGTCCGAAAAATGTGATCATAACAGTGTTTGAACAAGATCCGGCTGTGGCATGAATGGGGCCGCTGATTCCTATAGAAGGCAGTTGGCTCAAAGAGGATTGAAATCAATGCCGAGTGCGTGCACTTGGACCTGATGGAAAGGCCATAGAATGCCGGAATCAAAGACCACCCTGGGACTTCTAGTACTATTAGGGGATACCCTTGTATCATAGAGAATCTAGCGCGCATAGTTCGCCGGGCGAGGATCGCCTGGTTGAAAAACGGGACAGGGTCGAAAGGTCGTTCCCGTCGAACGACCGGAAGCCTGTAACAACTATAACTGTTGCTGAAATATCGGCGCCGATTGCTTTCGACGCTCACGGGAGAAAAAACAACAGCGCCGAAAGTGCCGTGAAATAAATACAAGAAAGGCTTGCATGATTGATAAGAACGAAATGTAAGGTGACGCTGCAACTGCGATTACGACCGCGACTCATTCCGCCAGCTTTTCGCCCTGGGACACGGTTTTGCTACGTTTTTTTCGCTGTCAGAGACTTTTTTTTCACGCTTTAATTTGCTACGAAGTTTCTCTCTTAGTATACAGGGTGTCCGTTTCAAAACATTAAATCCAAGCGTCTAGAAAACAGATTTTTAGGAAAAATGTGAAATAAGAAAGTCAATCGATTTCAACGCACTTAATGCGTACGGCTACTTCATTTATTTTTTCTTCTCGACCACTTTGAAGATTATTTGAAAAGCGACTTTGTTTCTTTAAATGTAAACCTATAAATTTATTCTGCGCGAAACAAGGATAAACTTTTGCATGAAACATTTCTCGATCAGATTTTATCTCTCAAGGATTATTAATAAATGGAAAAATTTTCTTATTTATTATTTAAGATTGCATGCTGATAAAACAACAATAATTGCATGCTATACTGAATGCATAAAACGCAGACACAGTGCGTTAGGAACTATTTAAATGAGAATGGAGTAAATAAATGAATGCACTTATTGTGTACTCAGGAAAAACGCATGCAAAAATGCACGGACAACATATCTGTCGAACACGATGAGAATGTTTACATCTCGACGAAACAAGTACGAAGAAAATCAGTCTCGAGACGGGCCTCGAAACTTTTGGATCACTAGCTCGTAGAACGGACTGCATTCCGGTGATCATTGCGCATTCCATGGAGCACGTCAGCCGCTAATTCGCAAACTGAGCGATCCTTGTTTCCACTTCTCTAATTAAACCGGATGTTCAATTAAAGCAGTTCGCGTCGTGGTATTAAACGTGACCGTCAAAGCCGGCGTAAAAACAATAGGTACACTGAAAAGCCGTTAATTCTACCGTAAACTGAACGAAGAAGTCCTCTCTCGACAATCGACGCCCCGGCAACGTTGACTCGAGAGAACGAGCGACGCGAAATCGTATAGAACGAGAATATGGATTTCATTAGATTGAAACGGCGACACGCATTAACGAGCGCGTGCGATGTAATTGCTGCCTTGTATAATGAGCATGTAAATGAACGCTGCTGCGCGTATCCTGCCGTTATAGATTACCTGCTGATACGCGTCCGCCATACTGATTTCAATATTAATGGATTGACATCGAACGCGCGAGCTGCGACAATTTCGACCGAGTAACGACACGTCGATCAAAAATGCTTTTATTCTCTGCAGGATCTATTGATCGATTGTTCGTATCTGTTCGTTCATCTGTTCGGCAACGTTAACGTTTCACGTCACGCTGAAATCTCGTGAACTCACATGACATTGGGAGAGTGATTTTTTTTTCTTTGATTGGTTTAGAGCAGGGGTGCTCTAAACTCGCTGCCCGCTGGCCGCATGCGACTCGAGATGAACATTTTTTATCAGGACGTAAACAATAATTTAACTTTATATATGTTTATTACAATGTACTAAGTACTAAGTACATTGTAATATAAACATATATAAAGTTAAATTATTATTTAGAGCATTATTTAGAGCATCTACAATCAATTCCCTCGTGGAATTATGAGTAAATTTGTTGACGGTTTATTGTGACATGAGGAGTAACTAATATAATTAAATTAGATCATTGAACATTGTAGTATAATAACTTGCGTGCGATCACCGTTACTTTATTTTATTTATATAATATAATATAATAATAATAGATATAACTTATCGATTGTCAACAACTATAAAAACGAGCCGCAAGGCTCGAATAATCGTATCTCCTCTTCCAAAATTGTCCACTTTTGTGCGCAATCTGAGCGTGAATTAGAGAAAAATTACTGTATACCTTTTTAATCGAAAATTTCTGATATCTGTACGAATTAATTCGAAATTCTATTATTTCAAATCTGTTAGAAACAGATCAGGATCACAACTCGTTGTTCACGCATGAACTGATTTCATTCCTATGATTTCGATTGATTTCACGTAACATGACATTCGTACGTTTTCACTTTAAACATATTTTTGAAGATATGTGTTCATCGACGATAAATCGGCTGAATGAAAGCTTAAATCAACGTTTTTTTTGGTTCAGCTAATCGTTAAATGTCCAAATGTAGTTTATTGAATTAATTCTAAACGACAGAAGTTGTGTACGAGTGTATTGATTCGCAGTCTAAAAGTGGGCTAATAATTCTACGATAATTTGTAACGCACGATCTTCTTCTATACGATTAAGTTTAATGGCATTTCTGACAGCAATGAATAGCCAAGATTTCAAACTGCTGATAAATTGAAACAATTTAGAAGTATCAGTACACTACGTTGCAGCTGTTAAAATCATTGAAAAAAGAACTTTATATTCGGTTCTCTTATTGTTTCATCTGTCTTCGATACAGTTTGAAGAAACCTTAATGAGTAGACTGCGAATTTTATGCATTTATGATAAAATTCACTATATAAAACATCAAACAATGAACACATTGTAAGAATCTTTTTTCTTCTTTTAAAAGAAAAAGAACCTTCTTATTTAGCTTCTGCTTTTTACAATTGATTCGGGAAATGTTTATTTTGCATAAAGCTCCACAGTCTATTAATGCGTTCCATATGAAAAATATATATATATAATGTAATATAATATAATATCATGTAATAATATAATGTATAATATATAATATATAATATATAATATATAATATAAAATATATAATATATAATACAATATATAATACAATATATATAATATATAATACAATATATAATACAATATATAATATAATATATAATATAATAATATGATATATAATATAATATTATATAATATGTAATACAATATATAATATAATATATAATATAATAATATAATATATAATATAATATTATATAATATATTATATATATAAATTCCCAAATTATCCATTTTTGCGCACAGTCCAAGCGTCAATTAGTGAGAATTTACTATATTATACATCGATTATTTCGAACACATCATAATGTTGAAGTGGATTAATCATTAGAAATGAGCGTACCGCTTGGCAGCCCCGTCGAGCATTTTCCTCCGATAAGAACGTTCCCTCGAGCAACGATTAATAATAATTACCCATTACGAGGAGACCGCTTGCAATCGTCCCGCGCGCCGATACCACATTCTGATTGGATTATCCTGGTGTGGTCGTAATTCTTTTTTGACGTGGGTCACGAAGAAAGAAATTCATTGTTCTCGCGCGAAATCGGCGCACAAAAGGGAAAATAATGAAGAAAATCCGGGGAGAAGATATATCCGCGAGGGATTACCGCGAACAAGAAAAAATATCACTATCCCGGCGGTCGGCTAACGAGATAATTATGGGAGAAGTAAGAATAATACCATCGATAAACACTGTGCTCCTATATACGCACGCTGTTTTATGATTAATTACCGCTGCGAGGGAGGCACGTGTTCCTGATCTTCTGGAGGAAATAAAAGACACTTAATGACTACGGCGAAGGCATCCGAACGTTTGTTTCGGATGTTCCTTTTAGATGTGTGATATTGCGTTTCTAGACCACCGGAGTTTCTCGTTCACCATTCTACGGGGTGTCCCGCAGAAAACAACACTAAAGTGTTATGTAACAAAAATGTTTTTCGGTAATTAGATAAATTAAAATTAAAATTCTGTGTATTATGTTAGGGAATAAATATGTTAATACATATATTTATATAGAAGAGAATGATATTGGTATATAACGTTATTAATACATAATAATATTAATATATAATAGTATTAATATGTAATAATATTAATACAATAGTATTTAAAATTATTATTTATTATATATAATTATTATATATTAATTATATATAGTTTATTATTATATTATAATTATTATATATTAATTACAAATAATTTATTATTATATAGTATACTATATATATGGTATTAATATATAATAGTATAAATATGTAATAGTATTCATATTTAATAGTATTAATATGTAATAGTATTTATAATTATTATTTATTATATATATATATATATATATATATATATATATATATAATATATAATAATAATAAATTATATATAATTCATATATAATAATTATAATATTATAATATAATTATAATATATATGTATATATATATATTATAATTATTATATATGAATTATATATAATTTATTATTATACAGTATTCATATATAATAGTATTAATATGTAATAGTATTAATATATAATAGTATTGATATATAATAATTAGTCGTTAATCGCGACTAAAGATTGAAAGAAATTTCTTTTTTCATTGAGTGGGCGGAGTTTCCCGGTCGAAATATGTTCGGGCGCGTGTCATATCGGTAAAACGCGGGCAACCGTGCCATCCGTTATTGCTCCTGCCAACACACGCGGACATTTTATATGAAATTTGATCTTTTGTTGGTAGCAGGTCGTTATCCCCGAGCAATTTGTTTCGTTATTTGCGAAATTAAACGGCCGAGAGCGGTCGGACGAGAGAGAAAGAGAAGCAGTTATTATTGCGACGACGTTGCATTCGATTATATTCGTTGTGCTATTAAATCCGGCGATACCTCGCGATCAGGAACATTATTGCGATCATTGCGGCGCCGTGGTTTTGTTTCTCTCTTTCTTTCTCTCCCTCTCTTCCTCTCTCTCTTTTTTTTTCTTCCTCCAATAATCCGCGTAATTTTCAATATTCGATTTGCAGTTGCGCGTGGTCATCTGCGCACGAAATCCAATGAATTTAGCCGCGATCCGACGAACCTCGCGATAATATTTGTTTCATTCGATACGATTTTATGGCATCCTTTTCGCGTGGAATATGCTACTTTCGAGCATCGTTTGCATGACGGGATATATAGTGGTACTCTATACTCCAAAGCCAAGCGTAATCACGGTGTTTGGTTGAGTGGAACGCGGAAGCATCGTTATGCGGAATTTACTGCGGTTTTTAATTAGTGGGAAGGCCGCTGTGAATTCTGATACTTTTTGATACAGTTGATCCCGCTGTTGTCGATCCTTTTCAGGCGATGGATTTAGAGTGGGAGCTTTACGGGTTCATTAGGTATAGGTGAAGAGATATAATAGACAGCGTTGAACGTCAGTGGAATTAAAGATTTACTTTACAGTCCACACGATCTGCGAACTTTGTACGTTTATGATGGAAATCGATGGGCCAAATGCAGAACTGTGAAGTCATTAAGAGAATTTGATGATGATGTTACGTTATTTCCAACTTACTACGATTGTTATAAGAGGAGAAAAAAAAAGAGAGATATTTAAATATTAAAAATAATATTTAAAGAGATATTTAGAGATATAGACATTTTTATCTAGCTGTGAAGTCATTAAGAGAATTTGATGATGTTGTTACGTTATTTCCAACTTACTACAATTGTTATAAGAGGAGAAAAAAAAAGAGAGATATTTAAATATTAAAAATAATATTTAAAGAGATATTTAGAGATATAGACATTTTTATCTAGCTGTGAAGTCATTAAGAGAATTTGATGATGTTGTTACGTTATTTCCAACTTACTACGATTATTAGAAGAGGAGAAAAAAAAAGAGAGATATTTAAATATTAAAAATAATATTTGAAGAGATATTTAGAGATATAGACATTTTTATCTAGCTGTGAAGTCATTAAGAGAATTTGATGATGTTGTTACGTTATTTCCAACTTACTACGATTATTAGAAGAAGAGAAAAAAAAAAGAGAGATATTTCAATATTAAAAATAATATTTAAAGAGATATTTAGAGAGAGACATTTTTATCTAGCTGTGAAGTCATTAAGAGAATTTGATGATGTTGTTACGTTATTTTCAACTTACTACGATTATTAGAAGAGGAGAAAAAAAAGAGAGATATTTAAATATTAAAAATAATATTTAAAGAGATATTTAGATTGAGACATTTTTATCTAGCTTACGTTTTCAATTATTTATATAGGCAGTTTTGGCAGTCAGCCAATTCGATTAATTTCTGAATCGTTTATTAAACCATGCCAAGAGCATCTGAAACGTAAGTTGTTTAATATTGGTGCTATTGAGAGCAGTGAAAGTCGCGAAATTAGTGTGGAAATTGATGTTCATACCTCGATACAATGTTCAAAGAATTAATATAATACTATTATCGACGATTATAGCTGTTCTAAGGTTATAACAAGCCCCGATTAAATTTGTCTGGGAAACCTAGAAACGTCGAACCCGGAAATTCCATCCGATTCAGTATCTACATTCTACACAGAATTCATCGAGTACGAACAAGTTTAGTAACATACGAATCGTCTCCGGTAATTACGTGACAGTAATTTTCATTGGCTTCTCAGGGTCGCCATTCGAGCACGAACGGTCAAAGCTGCCTTCCGTAGCTATAATATGAATGAAATTCGCCAAAGCCGCGAAGTACGCGTGTAACATAATTTCGCAAGAAACGGATCCCATTAAAACTGCGTCAGCCGATGTCACTTCGGTATGTTCTTCCTGTAGCCGAATTCCATCAGTCACGTGCGAATAGACACGCTTGATCCGGACGTTAACGAGCCGCTGAGATTCCATTGGGGGTTGTCAAACAGTTTTCGTTGCGGACACGTTAAATCGCGTGCACGTAGACGGTTTCACGACATTTTGCGTTCAACCCGCGGATGATGAAGAGAACGGAGAATGCACGAGGCGCAAGAGAACCCCTCCTAGAAGAGGGTTATACAAGAGAGGCAAATAGACGGAGAGATAGAGAGAGAGAGAGAGGGAGAAGGGTGGAGAAAACGGGCGTACACCTAATTAGCTTCTTCTCGAAATACGCGGCTACATAACGACCGACCTTGCATGGCCCATATTACCGTCACGCCAGCTGCAGGACGGATGCCGTTTTCTATGCATGCGAGATTCCTTGAAATAGATGATAACTCTGCGCCACTTTCTCACGTGAGCGTGAATGGTAATTCATCGAGGGGTATTCTTAACGTCGAAATGCCCTTCTTTTCATTTTATCAGCTGGAGAAGCGGCGCGCAAGTGGCCAATTTCAATGAGAGCCGCGTGCAATACACGAAATACATTCGATATTTTTGTTAGCGATCGTCGGTCGCATTCGTGAACAACGTGAAAACAACGCCCAAGGTCGGGCCGTTGTGTGATATCTTTTTTAGGTGGACGGATTTTTGAAGATTTTAATTTGTTGCAGTAGGAATTTTGAATAATGGGATGTGCAAATAGCGTTGATAATTGTTGCGGTTGTTTTTTCAATTTGCTTTCGTACTGTGGCGCTGTATAATTTTAGTGCCGCATAATTCGTTGATTATATTTACATACGTTTTGTAGTCATAAATTGAACTTACAAAAAAATGTACACTTTTACATGCAAGTCATCTGTGTAGGAAAAATGAACAAGCGTAGATATCACTTTTAACACGTTCGCTACCATCATCATATATGTATGTGTGTCAACCACGATTTTGTACTTCGCGTGAAGAACATCAAATGAATTTTTTGAATAAAATTATTTAAAATTGTAACATGTAGCATGATACTTAGAGAATTTGTAGCTTCTCTTTGACGACATTTTTATCATGTTTTACGAGAGATGTGTTCAATACGATAAATGCAATAAATATAACTATGTACGCTAAATGCTAGTTAAAAGAAAATATATTTGTGTGAACATTATCTGCATGATAACAATGAGCAAACTTTAGAATTAATTTTAAAGGATTAGTTTCAAGTATAAATGCAGAAGAAAATCTGTTTATATGGGCATTTGCATGGTAAAACTGATGAACATTTTGGAAAAAAAAACACATAAATTATTGTATGCATTGGAAAGTCTGTAAAAATTAGAGAACATTTGTTACAATTACAATTTGTTGTAATTATTAATTATTATTATATATACAATTATAATTTGTTGTAACAATTTGTTTGTTACATTTACAGTTAAGTGTAAACGAGATAGAAAGGAAGAACGTCTATTAAGAAGAATGGACTGTCGTTACAGCACCGCGTTACAGGCTATGCTTACAGAGGCAAACTTTCTTTGTAAACCTGCAGGAGTCCGTATATTGAAGGATCTTGAGATACTACTCACAGATAGCGTTCTCTGGTCTTTGGTAGAAGTACACCTCCATCAGTTTCCATTAGCCGGCGAATAAAAGAGAAGACGCATTTTATGTGGAATACCTGAAACGTCTGGTCTACCGCGGGAAAGGATGGAAATATTCTACGTATGCCTACTACGTGTTACGCCAATCTGCGATCTCTCCATCGTGTAACGTCGTCGCAATTACAGGTTTCCCTGTAAATTGATTTTTACGGGATGGTCCCGCGCTGACAAATAACAAAATACGAGGCAAAAAATAGTGACGACGATTTGACAGAAAAATTCGAGCATATCGAGCGTTAAAAAAAAAGCAGAACTTTTTCAAAAGTTATTTCTCACTAGCAGAAATAAAATAAGAATATTACGCTATCCATTAATGCTAAACCACCGCCGGTTAAATGAATAATTTCCATTATATTATTTTAGGATTATTGAAATGACGAAGATGCTTTTATGGTAAATGATTGACTATGTTTTTCGATTCAAGCGTATATCGCATTTAAAAAATGGTTAAAAAGGCTCAATATTTTGATATTCCCTATTAAATCGTACATTTCGTAAAAGTCTTTTATTTAAAGAAAATATAAAGAAAATCAGACATATATACGGTATAATTATAGTAACTTACACACTTTCAAAGAAATTGCAACAACTAAATAGTTGAATAAAATAAATAGTTAAATAACACAAAGGAACTGCGTACATTTCCCGGTAATTGTTTCTATTAGACTTTCGCGCGTAAAAGGATTAGAAACTTTGCGATCCTCCGGCAGCGCTCCGCGAATTATGCGAATAAAATTCAACGAGCCTTCCTCGCAGGGAATTTACGCTAATTGCCCGCCAAGATTCGCCAGGTAACGCGGAAGTCAAACACGACGTTAGACGAATAGTTTGAGCAGAACCTGCAACTTCAATTGAAGGATGCACACAGTGTAACGCGGGTGGCGTCCATCTCCCGCTACAATGACGGGCTGCAGCTAGAAGACGAAAGACTCTAGGATGGTAATAAATATTCAGCAGAACCTGGCACGCTGTTCTCGCTCCTCCCGCGCTTCCCGTAGACTGCTATTTTCCCTCCGATATTCCGCAGAAAGTCTCGAGAACGGCGGGGCCAACCTTAGCAGTGTCAACAAGAGGCTGTAAGTGCATCCTTCAAAAATAGAATAAGCGACGTTGCTCCTGCGAGAATCTCCCTGGAAATCCTGCAATTTTTATCATCGATACCTGGAATTGATTCACGTCGCGATAATTAATATGAAATGAAATTATACGTAATAAAATAAACAACGTATAAATATAAATAAATTAGATATAATACGAATAATAAAATTTGCTTGGCTAAATTATTTGCATAGTGCTCAGCCATTTCGGTGTCACGATCTTGTTATAAAATCTTGTCATAACTGGCACGAGGATTAAAATTGTTAAACGATACAGGGATGCATCGTGTAAGAAGAAATAAAAGCAAAAGGAAGAAAATCGTAGGCTATTTAGAAATTATAATACAAAAATAACTAATAAAATAATTAAGTAAAAATGAGTAAAATGAATCAAAATAGAAGAAGACACGATAAAAAGAATTGTACGTCATTCGCAAGAAATAAAATCAAAGACACGACAAGAAGTATCGTATGTGATTTTCAAAACATAAAATCATAAAATGATCGAGAATGTCGCGTGCAATTTAAAAATTGCAGTAGTAGAATGATTATCAAAATAATTCAGTAAATATGAATAAAATGAACGAGAACACAAAGAAAAACAATAGAAAGCATGTAATGTCATTTGTATAAATTTCGACCTAATTTGTATAATTTTCGATCCTAATATACTTGTTAAAAAAAAATCTTGCTACAACCTTCTCAGAAATGACAGTTATAGAATGATCAAGCGAAACATGGCTTGTCCAAAACAATAAGACCATAGAATGATCAAGAAAGTTATATGCTATTAAAAAATTGAAATAGAGGAATGTCTAATAAACTAATTCAATAAAATTGACTGAAATGGATAAACAAAAAAGCATCGTCTCTTAATACCTTGATAATTATTAATTCGTACGATATTACAAAGTCAATCTTTCCAAAAATTGTGCTCGTAAAACGAACACGTCGGTTCTGAAAAAGAAACTCAAATCTCAATGTGCACAATGCACGAAAAATCCTGTTAAAGGGAAATGCGCTGTCGCCAACAGCGACGAAATAAAAATAGATCGCGAGGTGGAATGCAATCGATAAAAATGCACAACAATGTAACCGCGGCAGACACAATAAAGATGCGCCGAGTGTACAATCACCGACTCGTTTCGCCCCAGTTGTAATACACAAGGGTGAAACTACAAGGGAAAATGCGAAAGGTTCCCAGAGCCTGATAAATATTCAGATTCGCGACGCGAGAAGCAAGGCTTTCGCTTCCTGGTCTCGGCGGGCAGTTTCTCAGGCAATTTTATATTTTTCCCCGACGCCCTCCGCCGCCGCGTGCCGCCGCTGTAATGGACACCTTGTAATAGGGTGAAATTGGCGTTCACAGGTTAAATTGAATTTCAACACGACCCACAAAAGTGGCCGTGGGCTCCGGTGGCCCGCTCGAGAGTGAAAACTGCCGGGCGAGGACGGCGGCGGCCGCCCCGCGAACGCGCCGAATATTCAAGTTCGGAGGCCAAGGTACACGACTCGTAATTTATCGCGACTCGTCACGTGCACTCCGTTCGCGGAACAATGGACAGTTGTACGGGCAACGAGCGCCATTGACCCAGATATTGGTTAACACGTCCCTGCGGCACACTCGATTTTTTATCTTTATTTCCGCCGTCCTGTTCGCCTACGATTTTTAACAATTCATCTGCCGCTAACAGTTCAACCAAAATCGAAGATCAACAGCCGAAAGCTTCTCGAGAAATTTGTTCAAACACTGCAATAATCCATAAGTCGAACTATCAAATTAGTTCATAAGTCGATAAATTGAATTATTTAAATTAATATGTATACATGGAAAGGAATCTCCTCTTTTAATGATTTTGATGATAATAATAATTGTCAATGTTCTTAGTTGAACTGCATATTATCAGTAAATTGCGGATTTTTATGTATTTTAAAATTGTTTGTATTAATTATAGGATATAAGAGCTAATTAGACATTTACGTCTCTGTTTAATGATGTTAATGAATTGATTATAACGCAACAGTATTTTTAAACCTTTCAAATGTTTCTCACTGATCTGTATTTAATCGCCTGATTTTTCAATGAAGCTAATTAAGAAACACAGGCTTTAATAACACTTCATAATTGTGATTTAGCAGAATTGCCGATGAAAGATGTCGAATTTTATTGAAAACAGTTTCCTATAAAAATATGTGTCTACATAAAGTCGGTCTATATTGCTGCATAAAAGTGAATTGCATAAAAGTGCATTGAATTAAGGTACTCTGATAAAGTACTTCCTCGTACAACCTACATTGCAGTGCACAATGTAAATGCATTGGACTGCAAAAGAGAAAAGACATCACGCAAATGCATTATTTTCAATGTTTCTATATACAGGGCATTAATAGTCGATCTAGACATTTAAACATTTTCTTTCCTGGGGCGCTGGGAATTTTATTAGCGTCTGCAGCTGTCGCATTGCATTCGGCACCTTATAAAGTGACCCGTGCACTGACTTATGTACACTTCACCGTTCGATTTCGCCGAGTTCCCTGTGGTCTCCGTGGAATTTTTCGCATTGTGTTCGTTCGTAAACAACAATGAGGATTGGAGATTGCTTTCCGGGACCTTATTTATGCGTGTCAACCCGTTGTTCCTTCGACCCCCATCCGAGGGGAGACATCTCGAACGGATGGCTGGAAGCCGACGTGCAATTTCTCGATAGCAATCAGAGGAAAATATTGGCTCGTTCCGAACGTGATGTCTTTATTACCATTTCGATCGGTAAAATAAATAACACGCCCTGCGAAGAATAAATAATACGCCCTGCGATCGTTACTAGCCCAGTTTCGCGTTTTCTGTAACAAATACAGAGAGCAATGCTGAGGCGAAGAACAGAGGCGAATGAACGAACTTAAACAACCCGAGGCTTGTTTGGTAAACTTGCCACTGCCAAATGATTATTCATCGACTGCCCTACGATGACGAAGACTATTTTATTCACTTCGTTTCGTAAACTGTTTCGAACTATCCAATTTACACAGCAGTCTTCCAATTTACACAGCAGTCTTCCAATTTTCTGCTACAGAATTCTGATGCAACGAAGATCAAAAGGATCGGTGTTCGAGAAATTATATGAAAATGTTTGTTAAAATGTCTGTGCGAAAACGTGGAAACATTCGTTTCCTAAACCTTTCGAAAGCATTCAATTTATTGTGAGTATAAGATGATTTTATTTACGTTAATTGAATAGAACAATAATAGAACAAATGAATTTATTCATACGTAAGTGAACAAGAATTATTATTATTAACAAAAATTATTAATATCATTATTATTAATTGAATAGAACAAATGAATTATTATTATTATCATTATTATTAAACAAAAATTATTAATATCATTATTATTATCAATATACGTATTAATTGAACAAATGAAAATTCGCCTTAATAAGTAATCTAATTTCAAAGTGTTTGTCCGACACTTCATTCAATGTCGATAAATCATGCTCGAGAATTTCCGGGCGCAATACCAATATAAATTATTAATGATTAATCACTAACGATTATGAACAATTGCGATTAAACATAGCTAATGATTTAATGACGAGTAATAATGAACTCGATAATTGTAACTAAGAATTAATATGTAATTCTGACTAATGAAAGTATTTTCGTCCAACGTGCCTAACGAAAGCAATTACTTTTGACGAAATATTTTCAACTAATGAGCAAAACTCATTCCGATGAACGGTCGATCATAGTTTCAGACGTTATTCAATTTCGTTGAAAAACGAGTGTAATTCCGAGTGGAAGCTTCGCCTCGGATACGATAGGACGAAAAGGCGGACGGGAGAAGGGAAAGAAGCTGCAAGGACGTGTGCATCGCGGAGGTGCATTAACGCGTAATGACACCATGATTCGCAGTATTGAAGTTCAGAAATGAATAACTTCCATTTGTTCGTTCAAGTGCTCGAGCAACGGTCGTCCACAGCGGAGATGAAAGCCATTACAGCCGCGACGCGAAAGAGGCTGTCGGATGCGCGTCCCAAGAAATTTCATGCGCGTGCTCGTTGCAGCTGCATCACTCTGGCAGTGCATAAAATACTTGCAGTGCACGCCGCGCTATTCAGACTTAAATATCGCCGTGCCTAATGTACTACGTGCTCTCTCTCTCTCTCTCTCCCTCTCTCTCTCTCTCTCTCTCTCTCTCTCTCTCTCTCTCTCTCTCTCTCTCTCTCTCTCTCTCTCTCTCTCTCTCTCTCTCTCTCTCTACTTCTGCGTTTCCACTCGTGTTCCAGGCAAATTAAGTTGTTCTTCTGTAAGTTATTGTTAGGAGTACGCTTGTACGTTTCATCTTACAGGACTAAAGCGTGGGAGACTGAAAATGTCTGTGTCCCAGGAATTCGGGAGGAACAATGCACTCGTGATTCTTCTCGGAAAAATCTGCCATTGCCGGTGCAGTCGTTTCTGCCGCGGATAAACCGAAATTGAAAAGTGCCGTTGCACTTATCCATCCTCGTCGTGTGCATCCTTTTTGCTGCACTGTTTTCATCGTATTTTCGCTGTGAAACATCACAGTTTCGGATAATGCGAACCACTTTCTGCAATCACACACTGAAATCGCAGTTTTCTAAACTGCATACGCGTTTCACCAGTTATAAACGATCTTCCGCGTTAAACGTAGCAGAAATTACCTCTCAATTGCTGACGTTGAATTGCCAATTATACGTTAATTATGGAACGTTATTCTTGAATAAAGTTCTCACTATTTCATGGTTCGCGCACCTTTTTTCGGTATGAATGCATAAATTATGCAGCCCATTTACGGTTCATCGATTGTTACAAAGAGGAACGATGAGGAAAAGTACACGGGCAAAATATGCATGGAAAATGTAACATTCAAACATCTGTCTTTTTCAGAAAATATTTCAAACACTAGGTTTAAAACAATATACTTTTGTTTGTCAGCGTGATACAATCGTAATGTAACGATGTATAAAAATTATAGTTTTTGCATGATTCCAACAT
Source organism: Megalopta genalis (assembly GCF_051020955.1). Classification (NCBI taxonomy): domain Eukaryota; kingdom Metazoa; phylum Arthropoda; class Insecta; order Hymenoptera; family Halictidae; genus Megalopta; species Megalopta genalis. Next base: position 11,816,941 of record NC_135016.1, read on the forward strand.
TGGAGATAGAGATAAAAGGAAGCAACAGAAATTCTATAAATCTATAAATACAATTTTCCATGTGCAATTTTCTGAATAGTTTTCTATAATACGTTCTACGTAACATTCTATTTAATGTTCTATATAATTTTCTATGTAATTTTCTATGTAATTTTCCATATAATGTTTTATACAATGTTCTATATATTTTTGTATATATTTCTGTATATATTTTTCTATATAATGTTCTATATAACTTTCTGTATACTTTTCTATATAATGTTCTATATAATTTTCTGCATACTTTTCTATATAATGTTCTATGTAATTTTCTGTATACTTTTCTATATAATGTTCTATACAATTTTCTATCTAACGTTCTACATAATTTTCCATAATTATCCATACGATATATTAATATAATATTCCATAATATTATTATATATATATATATATATATATATATATATATATATATATATATATATATATATATTTAATTATCATATATAATTATATATGTATATATAATTATCATATATAATTATCCATAATTATCCAAATATTCCATAATTATCCATGCGATGTTGTACAGAATGTTCCGTATAATTTTATAGAATTTTCTTAAAATGTATTAAAAAGTGCGACAGTAATAGCGACGTACAGTTATTTGAATTGGAATATCTCCTGAACTATTAATTTTTCGACAGAAGTAGCTTAATACATTTTTATGACTAACGTCGACCTGCATCCATTGGCGTATTAAAATTTACGTCGTTCCATCGAGCAGCGATCACCGAGCAGCACTAAATCCGAAACGAGAGAATTGCCAACACAGGCGAGTAATCATCGGAAAGTTAATCCTCAGGAACCTGTGTGCTACCTTGCGAGTAAACAACACTCAGGGCTGCAGAAATTCACAAATTCGCGTAGGTGTGGCTCACGAAAGTTCCACGCAACCGTGCCAAATTTTCCGAGCGCTTGACCACGTCCGACGGCCGCGAGGAATTCCATTCGAACGTATTTAACGTCCTCGCGCGAGCCGCGTCCATTAAGAGTGCGACATACACGTTAATAGGTTTACAGAAACGTTTTCGCGCGTCCCTGCCTTCTGCTTGAAACAGTCGAACGATGCACAATTTCCTCATACCGATATTCATCAGCTTCGCGTTGCCCTCTAAATATTCATTACTTATAAATCTCGTGAAATTATTAGTTAAATAATTTTTATGTTCGAATAAAATTCTGTCCTCTCGTAATCGATATTTAGGTATTCTGTAATACTTAAATATTGTGTATGAATATAACATGTTAAGTATAATAATAATGCTATAATAATTAATGATAAATTACTAAGTATTATTATTATTATTATCATAAATAATATAAAATATATTATATAATAAAATAATAAATAATAATAATAAAATATATAATAATATATAATATATAACCGAAAGTGGCGGGTTCCTCGGGTCAATTGAAGCAACTTTTTCCTTTACAAAAGTTTTCTCCGAGGCACCATCAACGAGTTATTAACGAAAAACAGTGACCAATGAGAGGCGAGCTCAGCTGGCGCGAGGCGACCGAGCCAATGAGCGGAACTGGGCTTCGTGCGCTGGTTGGCTGGGCCGCCTCGCGTCAACCGTACTCGATTCTTATTGGTTACCGTTTTTCATTAATAACTCGTTAACGGAGCCTCGGAGAAAATTTTTGTAAAGGAAGAAACTACTTCAAATGATCTGAGGAACCCGCCATTTCCGGATTACGAGACATTTTTGGTACACCCTGCACATATATATAATAATATAATATAATATAGTTTATACTATAATATATATTATAAATAATATAATATAAAATCGGGCACATAATATGAATTTTCTTTCTCTTTCGAGACATTGTTATTCTATTCATTGTGATTGTAAAGAAAATGGTACGGCAAGGGATTGAGATCGCGGTTGAGTATACGAGTAGTTCGACGTAGACCTTCGACCTTGAATCCCTTTCCGTACACGTGATCATATGCCCTGAGTATGATGCATGCGCATGAGCTCTTTTATGTATAGCGTGCTTTAATATACAGCTTATCTCGCATCGGCAACGAGCGTGTGCATTATCGTCATCAGAAACTGATTTCGCACGTATACATACATATATATGCGAGTGCACTGGGTGGGCCATGTAAACGCTTTTTGAATCTCTTCGATCGCGTCAATCACATTCACGCGATGCATACTATTAAAGTATACAATTATACATTAACAAGTGACAATTTACTGTGTTCTGCAACTTTTTCACGTACGCTTAAGCACCAAACAATTTATTGCATACCTTCTGCATATTACATGTTGTTCCATTACCTAATTGTATAAATTTTGAAGTAAACAACCCGCTAAGTTATATAATTCCATAATGCACGCTCAAGTACCAGACTATTTATTTTACACCTTCTGCATACTATAGTCTTGCTCAGTAACCTAATTACATAAATTACGGTGTAAACAAACAACCCACCAATACCTATAATTTCGTAGCACACCTCTAGATACCTGGATAATTGTACAATTTAGTAATTCTATAAATTATAGAGTATATAATTTATGATTTATATAATTTGTATAATTCCTTAATATATACTTAAGTACCTGAGATATTTATTTCGTACCTCGTGTATACTATATTATACATAAGAACACAATTGTAAGTTGCAAACGAAATTGTATTTATTTGGACCATAAATCTATTGCGAAACAAACACTATAAAAGCTAACCTGCGCGATCACAAAGAGACAGATTAACCCGAGAAAGATAACCTACGTCGCAGAGGCGCCTGCGAAGACTGTTGATTTTTGTTAATTTTTCATAGAGGTCTAGTGATTTAAGTTTAAAATTACTTAAAATATAAAAAAATATAATATAAATGCATTTTATTTTTACAATAATGCCAAACCTTTAAAATGACTAGATTAACTTAAATAAATATCCATTGTTAGTATAAAATTGACGCCTTAGAAAAGCATGCGCCTCTGAAGCGTATGGTTATCTTTTACGTACGTTGTCATATGGTTATCTTTCTAGGGTTAAGAACTGGCTTGTCATCGAATAAGTAGAATAATTTTTGATATATAGAGTGAATACAAATTTCTGAAAAGTTAAATTATACGCCACAGATTTCCACGTGATCCAATTTATTAGAACTACCCTGTATATTCAGGAGACAGGTGCATCGTTGAAGATACGTTTCTCGCGTTTCTTTTCTGCTCGTTTGTGTAATAATAAATAACCGAAGCTCTGTAGTGCAGTCTCTCGAATAACGACTGTTGCTTGTTCGCGTGAAAACGAGACGGTTGAAAGTAGAATTCGATATTGTTTGACTAAATGTTGGTGCTCGGAATAAAATACAATTCTGTCGTCTTTATGAATCTGAATAACGAGTCACAGATGCGTCGTCGGAATAAAAAGTCGCTGCCTTTTGTAGCCCGTATAAAAGTTTACCATTAAAACCTAACAATGTATCGTTCGCCGATCGAAGGATTACATTTTCCGCGTAAAAATCCTTCGTTACATTTCAGTCGACGGAATTATTTCCAGACGATCGTTTCAATGAACTTGACCAACGAACGTGCTTTTCATCCGTTCCCGGCGCTGCTAAATTCTTAAAACGTATTCAGCTTTTACGATTCCCGTCGTCACGAGAGTAGTAGAACTGAAATCGGTCTTAAAAAAGAATTAAATGCGAAAGAACTACATGTCGTTTGGGATTCTCTCTCTCTCTCTCTCTCTCTCTCTCTCTCTTTCTCTCCCTTTTCCTTTATCTCTCAATCTTCCTTTATTTCCCTCTTTTTTCCAACCGTCGCTCTTTCTTTATTTCTCTTTCTTATTCTCTCTCTCTCTCTATTTTATTTCTCTTGTTCATTTCACTCTTTTTTTATTTCTCTTTTTTCATTTCTCGTATCTTTCTTCTCTCTCTCTCTCCTTTTTATTTCCCTTTCTTATTTTATTTCTCTCTATCTCTCTCTCTTGCTCTCTCTTTCTCTCTCTCTCTCTCTCTCCTGTCACCCGTTCTTTCTTTATCTCCTCAGAATCTCGCCACTGAAATTAGAGAAAAAGTCAGGGAATCGACGGTTGTTTCTTCGGCGAGGGGGCACACCGCGAAATTAATTTCTCGGCACGGGGGAAACTGGTGCGTCCGACGTCTAGAAACAGACATTAACCGATACCTAGGAGGCGTAATTTATTTCCGGTGGTTCGGCGTGATCAACGCGCTGCGATCTATCGAGGGATCAAGATCAGACGCGTGTAATTAACAATAACCGCGGCCGCGGAAGGCCGGCGAACATATTGCCGCAGCATAGCGTAAACGGAAATCGATAACACGACCCTGGGGTTCAGCATAATTAAAATGTGCTGTTTTATGGAATGCAGAATTTATAATGTGTCGATCTTATTTTTATTCCACTGCTCTTCATTCTCCGGTTTTCGTCTCGAATGTAACAGCAACACAATTTTCGCGAGCGAAAAATATTTCGATGTGTTCGTTGAATCGATTTTATTACGGAAACATTGCCAGTGAGGCCATTTCAATATTTCAACATTTAATTGTTTGTTTCATTGATTTTGTTCTCGCAGTGAGCGTTCATGTCGAATATTTTCTCATTTGTTTCTTCGATCGACTTTGTCGTCGAGATAGAAAATACGTGAAAACGAAGATATTGCTTCGGACGATAATTAAAGAACGACGAAGAATTTGATGAATTTCTTACGACACGAAGTCTAACTAGAAAAGATTCGTCCTCGAGAAACCGTACAAAATAATCATTAATGAACGACGAAAAATTTATTGACCTCGTCAGGCCGCGATTAAAAATTACTTCTATGTCCGTCCATTAAAAACGGTTTAAAATGACCACTGAAGAACGATTAAAAAATCTGATGTATTTCTTGGGAAAGAGCACAATGAGAAATTCCTCGGTCCTTGTCCCTGCCACGATTGCAATCCCCGGAAAATGTCCTCTCTCGGGGTCACGTTTAATCGCGTATTTTTCCATTAACGCCAGATTTACGGAGCATAAAAAACAGCTGTTTTATATTAGTTTATAAAAGTAACAATAAGACGTTTATTCTGATATTTAACAAGTGTTATTATAACATTTGCCGTAAGTAACTTTGCCGTATATTTATACGGCTATTTATACGGCAATAAAAAATGAATAAATAACTCGCAAATCTCTATCTTTACGATATGAATAATCGTAAATTAAGAAATTAGTGACCAGTCATTTTGACAGGTTCCATAAATCTAGCGTTAAAGATCAACGTTTCGACCATCCGGGTTCTCATTGTGTTCTCTGAGGCACGAGCTTATCTTCTCGAGTTGATCTTCACGAGCTTAAAACAGCCACGTGACAAATCGATAAAAAGCAGAAAGAAAGAGAGAGAGAGAAGGGCAGCGAGGGACCAGGACCAATAGTAATTCCGGTGCTACATTTCTGGTTGCAGGCCTTCGAGGAGCTGGAGGAGTTGCTTGGAAAGAACGAAATATGTATCGCTGTCAAGGAGAAGTTAGTGAAAGATTCCGGAGTCGCGGAAGAGACGGCTTACGACAATATCGTCGATAGACTGAAGACTAAACCGAGGGCGAGGGGTAAGTAAAGAGAAGACACTATCGTATAGATAATGAAATTTGCATACAAAGTGTCCTAAAATTATGGTATTTCCGGGAAATGAGATGTTCCTGAGGTTATTTGAAGTAACTTTTTCCTTAGCGAAAATGCAATCCGCGACTTCGTTTACGAGTTATTAACGAAAAACAGTGACCAATGAGAGGCGAGATTAGCTGGCGCGAGGTGGCCGAGCCAACGAGCGGACGAAGCCCAGTTCCGTTCATTGGCTCGGTCGCCTCGCGCCAGTTGATCACTGTTGTTCGTTAATAACTCGTAAACAAAGCTGCGGATTGCATCTGAGCTAAGGAAAAAGTTACTTCAAATGATCTCAGGAATCCCCATTTCCGGCGAGATATTTTTGAGACATCCTGTATATGGAACGCGGACATGAACCGTTCCATAAATCGGGACAATGAAACAATTAAAGTACACGATGTGGAACAGTATGTTCTTGCTTAGAAACAATCGTATTCGAGTAATTTTAGGATACCCTGTATAATTGCATATAAAATATGAAATTCTCGATAGCCGAAGAAACATAGATCAGCATAGATCTCTCTCTTTGCTATCGAGAAATCAAACACTGGTGTCAACAATCCTCGACGTCAATGAAACAAATTTAATAATCGTGGAAATAATGAGACTACAACGAGCGAGAAAATGATAAGTGATACGTGAAATATGCTTGCATCAGCAACGATGGAAAAGATTTTTATTTTATTCATATAGTAATAGGGATAATTAGTCTAATAACTAAGCTGTGGATTCGTATTTATTTATAGCAATCAAGATAGTTGTGAAATGTCAGATACTTTCTTTTTTATGTTTACAAAATTTGTGTCAAGTTTGATACATAAGAAGTTTCCATCATCAAATAAGTATAATAAGAACGTTTGTGGTCGGACAAAAAATACGTGGACAATCGATATTTAAAAGAATCAAATGCACGTTATTCAATGGTCGAAACAAAAGAGTAGGGCCTAGCTAATGATCAGACAAGTAGATTGAGATCTGGTTTGTGGTCAGACAAGCGAATACGAGCTGGTGTACGACCAGACAAATAGAACAGAACCTAGACAATGATCAGACAAATAGGATCAGCCTATCTTGTGGTCAGATCAGTAGAATAAGATCTGACATATAGATAAGATCAGACAAATAGAATGAGCAAATATTATGATCGGATAAATGGAATGAACAAGTACTATGATCAGACAAATAGAGTGAACAAATGCTATGCTCAGATAAATAACAATTAACAAATACTATGATCAAATAAATAACAATTAATAAGTACTGTGATCAGATAAATAACAATTAATAAATGCTATGATCAGATAAGTAACAATCAACAAATAGTATGATCAGGTAAATAACAATTAACAAATACTATGATCAGATAAATGAAATGAACAAGTACTATGATCAGATAAATAATTAACAAGTATTATGATCAGATAAATAACGATTAACAAATACTATGATCAAATAAATAACAATTAATAAGTACTGTGATCAGATAAATAACAATTAATAAATGCTATGATCAGATAAGTAACAACCAACAAATAGTATGATCAGATGAATAACAATTGACAAGTACTATGATCAGATGAATAACAATTAACAAGCACTATGATCAGATAAATAATTAACAAGTATTATGATCGTATAAATAACGATTAACAAATACTATGATCAGACAAATAACGATAAATAAATACTATGATCAGATAAATAGCAATTAACAATGCCTGCAAATTAAAGAGAAAACAGTGACAAAACAGACAAAATTATCCGAGGATTTGTCAAGTATTCGAAGCTTGGGATACGAAATGATTAGATAGACCGTTGAGAAATATCGAAAATCGCGTATCTTCCGCTCCGTGCTACGTGATTTCCTCTCGAACATAGTGCTCGACCATCCGGATCTGAATATCAGAAAATTCCTAGATCGATCACGATTTCTCGGAACGATCGGAAGTAGGACACCTAAAACGGTACAATTCGTCCGACGGCGGTTACGTCCGCGCGGATCGGAAACTTGAGACAAGTCGATGAAATTTCCGAGTTTCAGGTTTTATCTGACAAACTGTCGGCTCGAGCGAGTTCGACTGGCTCCGACAATGCGGCGAGTGCGGCGGCAAATATACTGACTGCAGCCGAAATCGTGCTGCTGCAGCCGAAATTTTCGCTCCCCAGACAGTCGAGTACAAACAACGCGCGAGACTAGTACAAATAATTCATTCGAACAATAAACCCGAATTTACATTGAACGCCGAAGAAGACGAAAAATGATTTGTCGAACGTGTCGGTTCGTCGCTCGCAGTTTCCGCTTGCTGCAGAACTTGTCGCATTAACCCTTTCGCTCCGAACGACGGATATATCCGTCATCCATATGAACACTCGCGGAGCCGAACGCCGGATATATCCGACATGCTGGTATTGCGTGAATCTTTTGACGAAACAAACAAACGACAGTCCGAAATAAACGACACACCATTCAAGTTATATTTGTTCTACCTGCATTTCCCATTATTATTGTGTTACATGTCATAAAGGGATAGAAAATCGAAAGTACTAACTTTAGGACTAATTATTATGTATTATGTTTTGTATTATGAATATTATGTTTTATTTTATTACTGTATATTATATATTATTTCTTCACTTTTTCCATTGTTAATGAAACTTTTTTTACCTATTAAATAACTTTATACCTTATGCAGAAATTATAACTATATTGTTTTAAAGAAAAATCCCTTTTCTTCCCAAATACACTATCCACGCGCAATGTGCACAATTTCGGCGGGTGGTTCCGTTCAGGAGGGGCGCTACGGCGGACTGAACCGCCGTAGCGAAAGGGTTAAATACTCGCGTTAAATTTTCCGAGTAAGAATTATCTGCGGAAAAAGACCCTCGTGGGAACAAGTTTTATTCTAAGCCTCGGGTTTATTCGTTCAGAAAGGATTGCTACATTGTTGGCTGCGGTACTAATGACAAAGTGTCCTCAAGGCTCCCCGGGTTGTCTTAGCTTCGTTTAGAGAGGAACGGCGATTTGTCTCGTGCAGCTTTGTTGTCAAGGGAACCGAGGCTAAGCGAAGTGTCATGCGCTGCGCCAGAGAGCGTCTACGTTCTATCCTTTTTACCGGCACCGGTGCTTGTTAGTGCAGCTTTGTCTGGAAGATGGTTCTATTTTGGCGGAAAGTCTCAACAAAGAGAGAGGTCAAGCGAGGTTTTAATTACCGTGGTCGAGACAAAATTCAGTAAAATTCTCAGCGTGTTTAATAACTTACCCAGATCAACAAAACGCACTTTTTCAATTTTCGTCGGACCACAACGTTGAAAAAACATCACTTTTCTCATTTTTTTTCTTCATTCCAATCAATTACAGTCCCAACAAAATTTCTAGAAAACAGCTCGGTCCAACATCTCGAAAGAATTCGTGCAATTAGAACCAACTTCGAAAAAGTTATTCCGTCTGAAAACGCGTTAACATACTTTTCCGACGCGATTGTGGTGCTTCTACATTTTTTTACTGCTTAGCTTGTTCTCCATTTAGCCCCGACTTATGCAAGAATCGCGTAGAAATGTTTAAATGATACGAAAATATTTTTTTCACGACTGCAGTATAAACCTGATAATTATTAGGTCTACCGGAAAGTTCTGTCCGATAATGTCATTGCAAATTTCAATAGATACGCACATATTCATTTGAGACAGATATTTTTGAAAAATGTTGCTCACAAATTGCCGTCACGCTGGCAAGAGGTCACATAAGTAACGACGGAAATTATATTGTACGATAAATATTACTAAATTTATGACAAATCTATTATTTCCTTTCATTTCTCAAACGGGCAGAACTTTCCGGTAGGCCGGAAATAATAAATATAATAAAACTAACTATAATAAATATAATAAAATAATAAATATAATAATTCTTTAAACGCAAACTGGCCATAAATTAAATAATAATATAATAAAACTAACTATAATAAATATAATAATTCTTTAAACGCAAACTGGCCATAAATTAAATAATAATATAATAAAACTAACTATAATAAATATAATAATTCTTTAAACGCAAACTGGCCATAAATTAAATAATAATATAATAAAACTAACTATAATAAATATAATAAAATAATAAATATAATAATTCTTTAAACGCAAACTGGCCATAAATTTGGGCAACCAACTTGCTCGATTCTATTCCCGAACTGACGAGTTTTGATCCCGACGAATGCACGAGGGTTGATAAAGAACCGTTCACAACGATGATTAACGCAAACCACCGTTCTCTATCACCGCAGCAGACGGCAGGTGTTACAAAGTATCTCAATAACCCCACCTGTGGACAGAGCTGATCCAGAACTACCGACACGGTTAAACGTGCCGGCGTAGCCGATTGTTTCGCGGTTCCCGGTTTTCTATTTCCGGTGTGCGGGGACGATTCCGCCGGGACGCGTCCCGTCCCGATCGATCGATCGCGTCCGCCACCGTCAGCCGCGATTTGTCATGTAAATACAGTGACAAACCGCGTGGCAAGTTGCCGGGCGGACTGGATTTATGTGTGAAAATTTTCGGCGACTCGAAAAATCCTCTCTTAAGGGGACCGATCCGGCTGAAAAATGTGCTATCGCTGGTACGTCATCCGGGGGCTTCCGAAGCGATTTATCCATCGATGGGTAACGACTGCTCGGATATGCGCTCACTGTTTTTCACTCGCTCCTGACAACTGTCTATTAAATCTGGCTTCAGACTTCCCTATATGTCAGTGTCATCCCCAATTTCCGCGCGCAGCGATACGGGCCGGAATCATTCCGCGATCATATTTTTTTCGGCACGCATGCCCGGCTCTGCAGCTGACGGACGCGTCGCGCCCATAATTAATCGAGGGTGCCTGTTGGATTGTTTGGATTCCGTCGTGCTCGCGAACGATTTATACCAGTTGAATCCTCGGCGATATATCAGAGCCTTCTTTTGCTCGTCGGCCGAACTTCGTAATGTCCCGACACGGCGAAGGATTCGATTTCGAGGCTCTAGATCATCTTCGTCGATCTACGCAGTCTGCATCGACGACGTATTTTATGCGCAGGATACTGTTTAAACGAAGGACAGTTTGTTTGGATTGGTGAATTTTTTCTTGCGGACGAAAGTTAACACTTTATCGACCGCTAGCCTATTTATCGGCTTTTCGATTGCCAATGTTTATCGATCGCTAGCCTATTAATCGGCTTTTCGATTGCCAATGCTTATCGACCGATAGCCTATTAATCGACTTTTAGCTATCGACGGTTTTCGCTTCTTTACTGTTTTGTTAGTAGCTGACCTTCTGTATGCTGACCTCCCCATATCCTTATGAATTATAATTATAATAATTATTATTATTTATTATTATTTTTAAAGGAATAAGCACAACACAATGAATAGCGAAAATTTAGCCGGTACTGGGAGCAAATGCGCGCGCGACTAAGCCAGTCCTTACTGAGTGGCAGCCTCAACCACGACCGGACGATAAAGTGTTAAGAGGTAGCTTTCGAAACGCGATAACTTTATCAAAAGCTGACAAATTGTTTCATATTTTTTCGAGATGTTAGAGAGCTTGGTTTACTAGCCAATATCTGCAACATTTTCTTTCTATATTGCAACTGGTTGGAATAAAAAAATATACAAGAAACTCGCATTTTTTAACTTTGCTATCGGAGCCTATAACGAACACCTAAAAAATTGTACATCGCCAATTAACGACATTGAATTTGAAGAAAATGCTCCTCATTTATTACCACGCGAACTGTAATGTACTGCAATAATTATGAAAAGCATTTTATATACATACGAATATGTATATAGTGAATAATTTGTATGCTTTTGTATTGCTTATTATTATGCTGCGGATTTCATGCATTTCTGATATAATGGGTAGATCAAATTCGGAACGATGAAAATGTTTGAAGAATTTAAAGATACTGTTGTTTTATTTTGCATAAAAATACGCAGTCTACTCGTTATACCACATGCCACATGTATCCAAATACTTTGCATATTTTGCATTTTTTTTTCTGCATAAATGTCACGCGCATTTTACATATTAATCGTGCATCAACTTCCGCAACCTATTCGCTATTATTCTCGTCGTCTTCCGTCCATTCCCGAATACCGAAGGTTAGCACAATTCTTTTGTAAACCACGATGATTCGCAATAATTGACGCGCAGGAACACCGTCGAAAATGATTGTTACGGTCGTTACAGCCCCGCAGAGATGAAGACGTCGATGTAGCAGAGAATCTATAAAGTTGCCAGGGTTCATGCATATAAAGTTGGAATTATAATAACAGGAAAGGATGATGCCAGTTAGGATTTAGCGGCGGATGTTCCGTTTCGAGGGGCCGGGATGCTCATCGGGGGAGCGTCAGCGAAACCCTCCTCTAACTTTTAAACTGTATAGCTCCCATCCGTCCCTACCCCTGTCCATCTTTGCTCGTTCCTAATGTTCAGTTTCCCCTAGTCCCTTTAATGTCACCCAGCAGTGAACTGTAATAACACTCAACCCGAAGATATTCATTGTACCGGATGCTTCTGAGCTGTTCCTAAATTTGATTTCGGTGAACGCGAGATCATCTCGTCTGCTCTAAGGTCCTGACGAACATAATTCTATAAGTACAGTGAATAAATTTTGTTCTCTCCGGGTACAATCGAATCTCGATAATTAGAAAGTATTTTATTTAATATACAAAATCGTTGAATATATAATATGTTTCAGTACTCATTTTAAAATAATAAATTTTAATAAATGTCGAGAAATAATTTAAAAATATTTGGAGAAGTAAAATTAATTATTGTAGCTTTTTTTATTAGGGCTATTAATTGAGATTGGACAATATTTTATTTGCGTCTGTAATTTTTAATATACGATATTGTTAAATATATAATATGTTTTAGTATTGATTTGAAAATGAATAAATTAAAAAGTAAAATTAATTGTCATACCTTTTTTATTAGGGCTACAAATTTAGATTACAAAGTATTTTATTCAATACACAAAATGATTAAGTATATAATTTGTTTTAGTATTGATTTTAAAATAAATTATTTAAATTTGAATAATTATTGAGAAAGAATTGAAAAGTATTTGGAAAAGTGAAATGAATTATTGCACCTTTTTTATTATGGCTATTAATTGAGATTGGAAAATATTTTATTTGTATCTGTATTGTTTAGTATTTTGATATGAAAATAAATTTGTTGAATTTGAATCAGTATTCAGAAAGAATTTAAAAATATTTGGGAAAAACATAACCATTTTTAGTACGGCTAATTGAGATTCTACTGTTATTGGGATCTCCATAAGCTCAGTACTTATGTACTTTAAGGTGCTGGTTAACACAATTTTATGTGGGACACCTAACTTTGGTTTTCAAGATTGTTCTTTAAAAGTTAACGGAAAGGTATTTGCACATTTTGAGCTATGTTCAAATACAATATTTTTACTTTACTACCTTTCTAAAAACAACATAAATCTGGAACAACTTCGAACTTGCTACAGAAATTATGATGAAATAAAAAATACTAATCCTTCTGTCATTTATTTGATCAATTTACAAATAAAATCGTATGAAACTTGGCCAAAACAATTCGTTGTATCTCAACTGTTCTTGCCAAGCAGAAAATACAGAAACCGACCGAATAAATCTGAAACCTGCAATTCCGAAAAATATGTTTCCCAGTACTAACGTGTAAAATGAAAAGATCGCGGACGATTTTTCTTCGTCAGCTTTTATAATTCCAATAAACTAGAAAAAGTTGCATTGTTTTGGAAACTGAAAACGACTTTGTCGTATCAGAAAGATTGACTGCGCCTGCACGTACATCCAGAAATATGGTCGCAGCTACCTGGTGGTGAAAAATCGAGCCTGCATTGGCCAATAAAGAATCACAATTAATAACGTACCAGGAAACTTTATTCTTGGCCAACATCGGGTAAAATATCCCTCATGTACACGGCAAAAGAGCTCGGCCTTTTGTTCCGACGTATATCAAATCCCGTACCAGGGCATATTTCAACGGATATTAAATATTTGCCAATCGATTATACTGCGTCCCTCGCGCGTTGAATCGGTCGTAACCAGCCTATACCATGCTACTCGAAATGTCTCCGAACATAAATTCGTGTCAAATGCTATGATACATGAAAGCTTCCCCTTTCGTTTCACGAGGCCTCACAGTTTTCAAGTGACCTTTGGATCTTTATAATTCTTTCGAAGCGAAGAAAACACTGAGTCGACATTTTTTCACTCAGGCTTTATTACGCACCCTTGGCTCTTTGCTTTATTCCCACGGCATATGTAAGTTTCTACGGTTTCTGATGAAACTTTTGTTTGATTTATTGAGACCTTGACGGCCGGAGTCACGTAGACGTGACTTCGCGAAAATTAGAATTGTAAAAATCTGTTTAGAGTAACTTTTTGAAGAATGTATCATAATTATATTATTAAACGAATTATATTATTAATATATGTATAATAATATATTATTAATAAGGTATTATATTATTAATATATGTATAATAATATATTATTAATAAGATATTATTAATAAGGTACATCATAATTGCACGATTAAAAAAGTATATTATAATTTCGCTATTAATACCTCGACCACCGCGACACCCATATGTGGGTGACGGAGTTATTTAAAATTTAATTTTCGAAAATTAATTTCTTCTAATTTCTTAATTTCTTAATTTCTTCAATTATAATTTCTTCATTTTATTAAGATTCGCAAGAGGTAAGAATGTTGGAAAAGTAATGTCACATAAAGTTGCTGTGCAATTTTTATATTTTATCGAATAAAATACTTTAATTTTATGAAACTTTCGAGATATTTGTCGCGGCCGTGAAAGTATTGAGCTATGTAAGTCCCAACGAGGTTATTAGCAATTATTACTATTTCTACTTACATCAGATTTTCTCTTTTTCTTTTTAAACACACAGTTTTGTCATAATAACTATCTATATGTTTCTGTTTGTTCGTTCCATTTCGTATTGGCCTCGAAATATTCAAAAAATCTTCAAATTTACGAATATATTTTAGCGAATATATTTATGTATAATATATATTAACGAATATATTTAAACAGCGAATTTTTACACGTTTCTTCGTGACGATTGTACTCGTTAAAATTATATATATTATTATATTAAATATTAAATATTATATATTATATATTATATATTATATATTATATATTATATATTATATATTATATATTATATATTATATATTATATATTATATATTATATATTATATATTATATATTATATATTATATATTATATATTATATATTATATATTATATATTATATATTATATATTATATATTATATATTATATATTACATATTATATATTATATATTATATATATATTAACGAATATATTTAAACAGCGAATTTTTACACGTTTCTTCGTGACGAGTGTACTCCTTAAAAGCGGCTAACTGATACAAAAAGAAATGATTTCGCGTTGTTCAAAGATTGCGTAATTAGGATCCAGTGAAAAATATTGAGATTAATTATCTTATATCGTTAAGACAGAATTCGTAATTTAGAGCTTCGCGGTGTCTCAGTCGTACGACGAACAAGGTTACAGACTGAAGAGGCTTGGTGCGGAGTTCCTGTGATTTTTCAACCGTTAATTACCGAAGACGGTTCACAGAGCTCGCAATTACCGCGAGAAATCGCATTTAATAGGACTGGGTGCGCTATTTGACGGAGTCTGATGTTACTTCGGGCGCGAGCGAGTCAATTTACGTCTGTTATACGCGATGGCTCGGTGCCACCCGTCATCGACGCGTGTGATCCGCCATTGCCTCACGCCTCTGATCGATTCGTCGACTCCACTCAACGATCATCCTGTACCTTGTGTTCCGTTACAAGAGAAGCGAACAGCACCGTAGGAGAATGATCATTCGACGAATAATCTTCACGGCTGGCACAATATTGAAGTGTGCTCTTTATTGGACGACGACTCCGGAGAACTTCCGGCCGTTCGTCATCAATCCAGAACGCGATAAACCTTCATTGAAAGCCGGCTATAAAACGGCTGCCCGTACTTCACAGGGTTAATCCTACGGGAATCTAGATTACACGGGACTTTATCGGGAGCCGGTGCACCGGTTTCAATGGAACCTAACGCTGTCCTATAAGCACTGTCGTTTCCGAGATTAATTGTCAGTGCAGCAACGGCGGACGGTTAACGATCTACGATACAGATAATTAGACTGGCGATTTTACGGCATAAATGACGCCGGAATTTCCTCGGGATTAATATCATTTTAGCCCATTTTTTTTAACCTTTTAGGCACGACGCGCCACTATAGTGGCTTTCGCGGATGTCATCTCTCTGGACGAAGCGCCACTATAGTGGCTTGCTCTAGTAGCTCACTCGCTCATCGTTTGAACCAAATAATCGTCTTCATATGCATTGTTTCACACTTCTTTTGTCTTCACATCGATTTACAACAGCCTACAGGGTATCCCAAAAATGTCTCGCAATCCGGAAATGGGAGGTTCCTGAGGTCATTTGAAGCAACTTTTTCCTTTGCGAAAATGTTCTCCGAGGCACCGTTAACGAGTTATTAACGAAAAACTCTGACCAATAAGAATCGAGTACGGCTGACGCGAGGCGGCCCAGCTAACCAGCGCACGAAGCCCAGTTCCGCTCATTGGCTCGATCGCCTCGCGCCAGCTGAGCTCGCCTCTCATTGGTCACTGTTTTTCGTTAATAACTCGTTAACGGTGTCTCGGAGAACATTTTTGTAAAGGAAAATGTTGCTTCAAATGGCCTGAGGAACCCGCCACTTTCGGATTGCGAAACATTTTTGGGACACCCTGTATATACAGTATCAGACTCTGTACAGTACACATCAGACTCTGCCGTCCAGAGAAATAGCCTCGCGCAGAATTCAGCCGTACCTAAAAGGTTAAACGCGACGAAGATTCATCAGGATCTCTGACATGCATGGTACAACTGCAGTGGATCAATCCGACTCGTAAAATGTACGCGGAAATAAAAGTCATTTTCAAATGTTTTGCATAAGTGGAACCAAGAATGGATTCATTGAAATTTCTCATCCATACAAGATCTCAGAGTGGAAATATTCTTTACGAATCCTCGCTGTACTTTTAATAAAAAAGAAAAGAAATTGTACCAACTCGACTAAAAATAGGGTATACTAAAATGTACATGCTGACAAAAACTGTAAATAAATAAATAAATAAATAAAATCAGTTTCGTTAAAAGTTAAATAATTATACATTTAAGGATACGATGCAATTTCAGTTCAAGTATGTAATGGTTTACGAATGGTATTTAGTTTAAATAACGGTGTAACAAAAGCATCAGATTTCGTAGCTACATTTTGGATCAAAGAGATCCAATTTACACGTACAATGTTTAACACTAAACCTACCGCGGTCAAAGTGACCGCTTTTTTATTTTGCAATTCTGCGAAGTTCCGAGACTCTTTCGTGGAAAACGCTTGAATAAATTCGGTCTTCTCACTTTTGTGAAGCAGTACATGCCAGTTAGTATTACTGCTTCGTAGGTTTAGTGTTAATTACTGAAGCAATTATATATTTTGTTTCGAGACAAAACCAAGTACAGTAAATTCTCCCTAACTTGATTGTGCATTTTCATGTACAATCTGAGCGTCAATCAGGGATAGAGCGTCAATTACTATACACGAACCAGAAAACGATGTGAACCTAAGAAAAGTTCGAGAACAGTGTTTCGTTATTTCGATAGCATAAAAATGCTTATCTCAATGAAATTGATTTCTTTTGCATAAATATCCGTCGTGATGAAATAAAGTATAAGAACCGCCAAGAAGTTCGTTCGACAGCGTACAATTGGTCGGCGGAGTTCCGTTAACTGTAATTGCGTTGGTCAACTAACTCGGTCGAATTTGTTGCATACAGGCTGCATCATATTCGGCTCGGATCAAGAAGTTGCTGGGGTTATGAGGGCCGTTAGGCGTTGCAATGCAACCGGCGCATTCTCGTGGATCGGCAGCGATGGCTGGAGCGCCAGGGGGTTAGTCAGTAATGGTAACGAGCCGGAAGTCGAAGGTACCCTATCGGTTCAACCTCAAGCCAATCCTGTCAGGGGGTTCGAGGAGTACTTCCTGAATCTGACCGTCGAGAACAACCGAAGGAATCCGTGGTTTGTCGGTGAGCGAATGACTGAAACACGCGAGCTTCATTAAACTTTAGATAGCTCTAACTTCGGAAGCGGCCGCGGTCGTGCGTCTAAAGGGCCGACATGTCGCTAAACTTAACACCCACTTTATCCCGCGCTTCCTCGCGGCCGGTATCGCCTCGTGAACGCAACAGCTTTTCACGACTTTCACGAACACCCCGGGACACCGTAATCTACGGCGTCCAATTGCGGGAATTATGATGCTCTCGTCAAAGCTGCGCGAACACCTCGAGAACACCGCAGCCTCCGCGAACGCGCGGGATGAAACTGTTTGTAGAGACAGATCTTTTCGTAGACAAAAATGGATTTTTCAAGCAACAGTTGAGAAATAGTTCTTCGGTTTGGTGCTATTTAGTATTTAATATTCGAGTCTGAGTCTGTAAAATGAGTGATAAGTGATTGAGAGAGTACTCTGCATCATAAATCTTAACATTTTGATCGTTGTTTCATTAAATAAATTATGGAAGCTGAGCTAGTTACGTGCAAATCTTTGAGAAGTCATGGTTTTTTGCGACGTGAAAATAGGAAAATTTTTATGACGTGAAATGAATCATCTGTTCATGCATTATTATAATATAATGCATTCTACTCTCACAGGAACAGATGATTTCTATTGTAATAAAAATATGATTTCTATTGTAATAAAAATATGATTTCTATCACAATAGAATGCGCAAATCGTGCCCTTTTCTTTTGTATTTAGAACAACTTTCATTATCTGACTATGTTCTTGCAAAGTAAAATTGATTTGCGTTTACAAAGTCGCTAGCAACAAATATTAAATATAGACTAGTTACATTTTGAAAATTCAGATTAACAGCGAGCGAGATCGACAGCTAACTGAGTCTCACAAATCTTTCGAAACAATTTTATTCAAATGAAACTAAAGAATGCCGAATCCAAAGCGATTTGTGCGTTGAGCAACTATCATTACAGTCTCTGAACAAATAATTTTAGAATTCTGGGAAGACCACTTTAAATGCAAATATCCAAACTCATCGAAAACACCGTACAACCAGAAATACACAGAAGTCTGCACAACGAAGGAGCGTTTAACGAAACAGAACACTGCGTTCGAGGACCAGCTGCAGTTCGTATCTGATGCAGTCATGGCGTTCGTCTATGCGTTCAAGTAACAAGCTATAATCTAAAAGTTTATAGACTTTCTTTTGTTTCCTAGTATGCGTTTCATTTTTTATGCATCTTATTTGGATGCATTTTATTTGTATTTATTTTATTTGGATGCATCTCATTTGGATTCATTTGATTTGAATGAATTTTATTTTGATGCATCTTATTCGAATACATTTTATTTGGATGCATCTCATTTGAATTAATTTTATTTCGATGCATCTTATTTGAATTCATGTTATTT
Source organism: Megalopta genalis (assembly GCF_051020955.1). Taxonomy (NCBI): domain Eukaryota; kingdom Metazoa; phylum Arthropoda; class Insecta; order Hymenoptera; family Halictidae; genus Megalopta; species Megalopta genalis. Next base: position 11,836,229 of record NC_135016.1, read on the forward strand.
GGATGCATCTTATTCGAATTCATTTTACTTGGATGCATCTTATTTTGATGCATCTTATTTGAATACATTTTATGTGAATTAATTTCATTTGGATGCATTTTACTCGAATTCATTTTATTTAGATGCATTTTACAGATAAGAAGAGCATGACAGGCATACCAATCTTCCCTTCAATTTCAGAGCCATGCACGAGGATCTTTGCTTCGGGAAGCCAGGATTATGCGATGCCATGAAGCCTACCAAGGGAACCGAACTGCTCAAGTATCTTCACAAAGTGGATTTCGAAGGTGATGCATTTAAGATCGAGCTGTCTCTGTCGAAACAGAGAACTATTGTTATTGAAAGTCCATGAAAGCTAAATACATTTAATAATTCAATTCAAAATTCAAATACTTAAAACAATATTAGAAATTCTCAGCAAGATTCTTCGATAAATAAAAATATCTCTAGCCCTTCGCAGTTTCACACTGAGCATCCTCATTGTATCTCTGCCTTCGATCCACTATAATTAACAATTGCTCGAATAATTAAAGTTTGCTTGACATCGAAACCCATTTATTCTAATTACACGTACGAAATCGTCGGTTGAAATCGTACATTGAAACCTCCTTACAGACGTTTGTACGTATAGATCTATAAAATATATTGAGCCGATTGTCCTAAAGAAATGAACGAGTCTGCTATTAATGCAGCAATCCTATCCGTAAGAAAACTAAATTTTTCCCTGACACGAGGGGGTTCTACTCCCGAAAGATGAATATGCACGGAGAGATCAGCGCGCCGATTAGAATCTACAAGAACGTCGCGCGTTCTACCGCGTTATGGCCAAGTATTCGAACAGAGCCATCGATCGTGAGCGGGGAAGAAAAGATTTCCGACAATCCAATAGCCACTTCATTTATTCTTGGAGACTTTCCAATTTAATCCGAGCTGGCCGAGAAACAAAGGGAGACGGCGAAGGGCTATAGATGATAAGAGTACGTTTCTCCGGGTGTGCATTTCAAGCTATGCTTCAAGGTTTGAGCGGCGACAAGTTCAAATTCGACAAGAACGGGGACGGCCCTGCCAGATACAACATCATCCACTTCAAGCAGACAGAGCCGGGCAAATACAAATGGGTCCGGGTCGGCAAATATCTCGAGGGCGAGTTACGACTGAACATGTCCGGTGAGCTCAAACTAGCCATCATCCCCCTTCCGTCACTGTCTCTTACCAACCCGATATTTTTTCCCCCTCTTTGTTAGCCGGTGGCCTCGCCCCGGAATCGAATTCGCGGCCCCTGTTTGCTAGCTACTTGAATATTCCTTGCAGAAATCCAATTTAAACTTGGACAACCCCAACCGCCCGAAAGCGTGTGCTCGCTACCCTGTGAAGTCGGCCAGGCAAAGAAGTACGTGGAGGGCGAGAGATGCTGCTGGCACTGCTTCAACTGTACCCAATATCAGGTTCGTGATCGTTCCACTTAGCTTACCCGAAATATTTCTCACCGGGCCGACCCGACCGTGAAAAATCATTCGGGTCTCGACGGAGAAGGGCCGGCCCTCTCTTATGATGAATCGTAGCTGGACAATAGAACGGGTGAGTCTCCGGAGAAGGATCGCACAAGTATACCCGGCACGTTCTGGGCAACTGGGAAATAGGTATTCTGCAAGGAAGTTAATTCATTGAAGAAATTGCAGAAGCCTGGAAATTTGTTGATATTCAAACTGGTGTAATTTTGTGAAAGTAAATCCGATTGCGATCTACCTTGTTTGGATTTGCCTTTTCTCATTTGATGGTGGAACAAAGTTGCAAAGCCTCAAAAAGTTAATAGACTGATCAATCTAATGTAACTTTGTGAAAACAAATCTGACAACAATCTACGTAAATCCATTTTAAAGAGTGAAATGTCTGCTTTAAATCCAGTACATTGTTATTTTTTCTTTGTTCGATGCTGCAAGAAAATATCACTGTACGAAACAGTTAACACACTCACGATTAAAAAGATCGCTAACTCGTGGGTGCAAATTTGTTGATATTCGATCTGGTGTAACTTTGTAAAAAACAATCTGACAGTAATCAATCTAAATTCATTTCGAAGAGTGAAATGTCTACTTTACATACATTACATCGTTATTTTTTCTTTGTTCGATGCTGCAAGAAAATATCACTGTACAAAACGATTAACACACTCACGATTAAAAAGATCGCTAACTCGTGGGTGCAAATTTGTTGATATTCAATCTGGTGTAACTTTGTGAAAAAAAATCTGACAGTAATCCATCTGAATTAATTTTGAAGAGTGAAATATCTACTTTAAATGCATTACACTGTTATTTTTTCTTTGTTCGATGCTGCAAGAAAATATTACTGTAAAAAACGGTTAACACACTCACGATTAAAAAGATCGCTAACTCGTGGGTGCAAATTTGTTGATACTTAATCTGGTGTAACTTTGTGAAAAAAAATCTAACAGTAATCTACCTAGGCACATTTTGAAAGGCGAAATGTCTACTGTGTCTTCCCGGAATTGTTTCCGACGTCGTTTTCATAATTTGATGTAGTAAAAAGCGTATCTAATAAAGATGATCTCCTCCATCAAAACTTCTGCTTTCAGCGTCTCTACATAATCCAAACAATTTTCTTCGCGACTATAACCAACAAGAATTTACAACTTGAAGTCTCATCTTTACAACGAGATAAAATCTGATCTAAGATTTTTCAGTTCTGTTTTATTACACTTATTAAATCGTCCTCCTAGCTTACTCGGCTTCTCAAGAAAATTAATTCGCAGGATGCACGGGCACACCCGGGCATCCCAACTTCCTTTGTCCTCCTTTTTATTCTTTTCGACTAAGCGTACCTGCCTCGAGAATGTCTTGTCCGAGGCAACGGAAGTGGCTTTGATCCGTCGCGGCGTATTTCCGAAACTTTCCTCTGTGAACGTTTCTGCCCTCGGGTACGAGTAGAGTACGTTGTTTTCCGGTCGAGCCAAACTCTCGATCAAATTTGATTGTTCGTTAAACAGATACGAAAATCGGATGACGAGACACAGTGCATCCCCTGCCGGCAAGGCACCGTGCCCGACGAAACGCATTCCACTTGCCGGGACATCCCTGAGGAGTTCCTGAGACCTGAGAGCGGATGGGCGATTGGCGCCATGTCCTTCTCTGCCTCTGGGATTCTGGTAAATACACTCTTTGTGTTCCAACGAAAACATCGTGGTATCTCTGTGGCCGGCGGCAAATTTCAATGGAATTTCAAATTGGCCTTGAGAAATGCAACCCAAGTGATTCTATATTTCATATTCATTTTGCTCGGAATGCTGCAAACAGCTCAGTATTTCAGTCTCAGTACTTAATCTCAATTCTTGTTGAATTGATACATTTTTTTTTTTTTGAGATCACACACACACACACACACACACAACAGAATTGATTCAGTATGACATATTCATTTTTAAGTATTTTTATTAAATAATTAAATAAATTATTTTATTTATTTCATTTTTATTTTTGTTTATTATTATTTGATTTATATAACTAAATTAATTATTTATTTAAATAATTGGCAGCATCAATAACTGTTTGAATCATAGATTTGGACATCGTTTTTAACAGACTCATTTTTGTTATAAACTTATACAATCCTGTATGACTGTGCTCTGTATGATTTCTGTCGAAGACCATTCTTGGATGCATGATCATTATTATAAATCCTAACTAAAAAGAATTTATGCTCCCTAAAGAATTATAAAATTGAGACACACAACGCAATACTATAATATTACAGTAGAAGACATTAATTATCAACTGGTTTACAAGAGAACTTCGTCCTCAAATCAATAAAGTTTTTCTTTTGCTATGAATTTCTGAAGTACACAGGATTTTCTAGCAAAATAAATGAATAAATCTGCAATGTTGCAAGATAAATAGGAGACACATATCTAAGTAGAACCACTTACCAGATCAGCTGCCCCACGAGAATACCTTGTCCTTATGCCACCATCTAAAGTTCCTCCTTTTATGGTGTACTTCTAAAGTCCATCAACATGCACAGAATTTCCCACTGAAACGAATGAATAAATCTGAAATGTCGCTAGATAAATGGAAGACACATATCTAAGTAGAACTACTTATCAGATCAACTGCCTCACAAGAATACGTTGTCCTTATGCCTCCAGATAAAGTTACTCCTTTTATGGTGTATTTCCAAGATCCATCAACATGCACCGAATTCCCCACTGTAACAAATGAATAAATCTGAAATGTTGCTACATAAATAGAAGTCACATATCTACGTAAAACTAGTTATCAAATTAACTGCCTCACAGGAAAAAATACCTTGTCCTTATACCTCCAATTGAAGTTCCTCCTTTTATGGAGTACTTTTAAAGTCCATCAACATGCATAGAATTCCCCATTGAAACAAATGAATAAATCTGAAATGTTGCTAGATAAATAGAATAGATATGTCTAAGTAGAACTAGTTATCAAATTAACTGCCTCACAAGAATACCTTGTCCTTATGCCTCCAGATAAAGTTCCTCCTTTTATGACGTACTCCTAAAGTCCTCCACAGAATTCTCCACTGAAACAAATGAATAAATCTGCAATATTGCTAGATAAACAGAATACATATGTCTAAGTAGAACTAGTTATCAAATTAACTGCCTCACAAGAATACCTTGCCCTTATGTCTCCAGCTAAAGTTCCTCATTTTATGACGTACTCCTAAAGTCCTCCACAGAATTCTCCACTGAAACAAATGAATAAATCTGCAATATTGCTAGATAAACAGAATACATATGTCTAAGTAAAACTAGTTATCAGATTAACTGCCTCACAAGAATACCTTGTCCTTATGCCTCCAGATAAAGTTCCTCCTTTTATGACGTACTCCTAAAGTCCTCCACAGAATTCTCCACTGAAACAAATGAATAAATCTGCAATATTGCTAGATAAACAGAATACATATGTCTAAGTAGAACTACTTACCAGATCAACTACCTCACAAGAATACCTCGTCCCTATACCTCCTTTTATGATGTACATCTAAAGTTCTCTACAGAATTCCCCACTGGAACAAATGAATGAATCTGCAATGTTGCTAGATACACAGAATACATACGTCTAAGTAGAACTACTTACCAAATCAGCTGTCTCACAAGAATACCTTGCCCTTATACCTCCAGCTAAAATTCCTCCTCCACGAATTTTCTGAAGCCCACCAACATACCCAGAATCTCCTACTGAAACAAGCAAAATAATTTGAAATTCCGCAGACCGTCAACTAATTAAAGAATGTATTGTCGCATCGCCAGATAACGTTCTTCGTCTGCGGCGTGTTCCTGAAGCACAACGACACCCCAGTAGTCCGCGCATCGGGCCGTGAGCTATCCTACATCCTCCTATGCGGAATCCTACTCTGCTATCTCGTTACCTTCGCCCTGGTCCTGAGGCCGACGGACATCGTCTGTAGTATTCAAAGGTAAGAGAGATTAAAAGTGAGACAGTATCGCAGTCTCTTCTCGGCCATATTTCCTGTGGCGAGAGAACCCGCGCGACGATCCCCGTCGCAACGGAATAGTTCGAAAAATCCAATTCTCCGCGGAACGAGGCGCGGCGATATTAACTCGGAATGCAATACATGATCGATCGAGGTAAAGCTGATAAAGTCGAGAGACGAAATTTCATCGGGAAGTGAATTACGAGAGATTCAATTACCGGGAATCAGAAGAAGAATATAAAGTGGGGCACGGAATCCATTAGGAGTGGAGTTGCACATACCCTCCGGTCTTTTAAATGTCCCTCGGCTGCGGTCCCATGCACCTCGAGGATACACACAGACGGAGAGGCGGATTATTATTAACATATTCACAGACGGAACTTTTTCCCCGGATACCCCGAAGGCGGCCACGGTTATCTCCGATCTATCAGCCAACACCGCGAGATTCATTGGAACGGGGCTCGTCGTTTCGATTCGAGAGAATTCCTCTGAATCGAAACTCAAAGGGAACGAAGGGAGATTGTGCAGCTCGTTAACACCTCCGTTGCTCAGAATTACAACATTTCCCTTCTTTTATCAAGTTTATTACTCGACATTGGTACTTATTGCGTCTCTAATCTATTCCAATCTGTCCTGAGATCGTCGCTTCGATTATAAAAATTTGCTTCGTAATGAAACACGTTCTGGTCGAATTGTTGTTCGAGAAGGAATATAGTGGAGATGTTGTTTGATTTTATTACAACAGGGCGTATTTTAAAATACATATAAACAATATAGATATAAAATTGACGTAAATTACATACAATTAACTTTGAAATATTCGGTTTCGCGAATTTATTTAATTTTCTGTGAATGTTCTAATACTTTTAATGGGAAGTGTCCATACGCGCCACTATTGCACAGTGGTGGTAACTTCATTATCAACGAATTCCAATTAATGTCCGCGTCAGCAGTTCATGTTTAAACCGACAGAATAACGTTTACAGTGCTATCAGTGAATTCCAATTAATATCGCCAAAAAATAACAGTTAACGATTCATGTATAAAACTAAAAAAATAGTTTTTCAGAGCAATCAGTGACGCGAACGCTTGGAATTTGTCCGAATAAATTGTCTAACAATTTCACGAATCCGAACCGCCGAGAAAACCTCGTTCATGTGAAACTAGAACTCGCTCTCGGCGTTGCGTAAAGTTTAATGCACCCGAACGGGATTTCCGATGATTCCGCCATAAAGATTCGTTTTTATCTGTAATGAAAACTCGAAATGAATTTATCGCCTCCGGGGATTTCGATCGGACCTCCGGGTTTCGATAAATCTTAATATCTCCGAAAAAAGATCCAAGTCCCCGGCGTTCCCCAAGCGTGGACCCTTGTCCCCACGACCACTCATCACGTTGTTCGACAGATTCGCCGCCGGTTTCTGTTTCACCGTGGTCTACGCGGCCCTCCTAACGAAGACAAATCGAATATCGAGGATCTTTAACGCCAGCAAACACAGCGCCAAGAGGCCATCGTTCATATCCCCGCGATCACAGCTGATCATCTGCTCCGGTCTGGTCTTCGTCCAGATCTTAATTAATGGTGTTTGGATTATAATCGACCCGGCGAGGGCGATGCATCATTATCCGACCAGGGAAGACAACTTGCTCGTCTGCAACAGCTACGTCGACGCCAGTTACATGATCGCCTTCGCTTATCCCATCATGTTGATCGTCGTCTGCACCGTCTACGCGGTGCTCACTAGAAAGATACCGGAAGCGTTCAACGAGAGCAAGCACATCGGTGAGCATGGCTGACGAGTCATTCGATTTCGCAAATCCCTTGTTTGTCTAAAATTGCTGATCGTTGGACTGCGGATCTTTGGGCAAAATAAAAGATGTTTGCAACTGCAGCAAATTCTCTACAATTGTCCCTCAGCTTGGAAACGAAAATGGACAATTTGGGAAGAGGAGATACGATTATTCGATTTTTATTATATATATATAATAATAATAATATATAATATAATAAAATATAATAAATATTATATAATATATTAATAATATATATTATATAATATAATATATAATAATAATATATAATGAATATATATATATATATATATAGTTTATAATATTATTATTATACGATTATACACGATTTTTATAGTTGTTGACAATCGGCAACTCCGCTTCCTAAATTGTCCATTTTTATGCACAATCTGTGGGGCAATTTGGGACTCCAATTAGGAACTCTGTTCTTTCTCTAATAATTGTAGCAAGTTGAACAGGATGTATTGATATCATTCGGTTGTTTAAATAGTCCCAGTGTTTCAAATTTCATCGACATACTTCTGTCACAAGTGAATAAAATTCGCAGTCTACTGATCAGTGATTTGTCTTCCTCCCCTAAACCTCCTCCAAACTTTAAACTTGAATTACTTTCGCATAAAGATCCACAGTCTACTCATCACATTTTCTAAATTTCGTTATGATCCGCGAAACGTAGAAACGTTTCAAAAGCAATCATTGTCATGCAACTGCACTTTTAAATTGTAACTTCGCCAAATAAAATAGTACTTGATGCCTTTAAACAGTAAGGGGAGATCAGGGACGCTTGCAACACGTTAAAAACATCTCAAAATATATGATAGATATTATGTTCAGATATATGTATAATGTAAAATGACATTTGAAACACGCTCATCTATCATATTCAGATAAATGCAAAATATACATCTGCATATGGAAGAAAATAACAAATGTATGTATAAAGATACTTACCTTATTTCTTACAAGCACTATTACAATGTAGTACATTAAATATTAATATATTAAATTAATATATTAATTTTTTTTTATTAATATATTAAATTAATATATTAAATATAAATATTATTCCCAATATTGAATTTCGGGATCGGGCCACTGTAACTGAATAATCTCAGACAAATAGGTAACAAGTTCGTACAACAAACTGTCGCTATAAATACAATTTTACGTTGTAATTGCAAGTTTATGTGTAATCGTGTTTTAAAGTCAAAGTATTGCAGCCGTCCCTGGTCTCCCCTAATACACAACAATTCATGTTTAAAGCTGAAGCACAATGTTTACATTGCCCAATTAATATCCTAATTAATATCCCATATAAGCAGCGATCGGTTAAGCGACCGAATAAGGTAGTACTATAACTGAATAATAAGATAGTACTATAACTGAATAATAAGATAGTACTATAACTGAATAATAAGATAGTACTATAACTGAATAATGAGATAGTACTATAACTGAATAATAAGATAGTACTATAACTAAAAGATCTAAAACCGACCGTTCGGTCGGACCGATCAAAATTGCTGTAACGAGAATCCAATGATTTTTCGCTTAGGTTTCACGATGTACACCACCTGTGTAATCTGGCTGGCGTTCGTGCCCCTCTATTTCGGCACCGGCAGCAACGTAGCACTCCGGATCACCTCGATGTCGGTGACTATCAGCCTCTCCGCGTCCGTGACTATAGCGTGTTTGTTCAGTCCGAAGGTAATTAGATGCGATTCAATCCGCGTGATACCGTAGCTCTCCGTAAAACGATCCCAGAGCTTTTTCTTATTTGTTCGGACAGTTGTACATCATTCTGATCCGGCCCGAGAGGAACGTTCGCCAGAGCATGATGCCGGCGAGATACAGCACGACCAAAAGCTCCGCGGTGACGGCGACGAATGCCTCGAGCATGATAGCGCCCGTCACGTTGACAGCTGCCACCTGCGATCAGAACAAAGCTGTCAAGAAGCACATTATCAGCACCATCGATTGCTGGACGCAGAGCGAGTGTGAGTGACTATCAGCACGAACATTTCCTCCGACGCGACTGTACCGTTGTTCTCATGGTTCCCGCATCGTTCCGTGTCAACCAAACACTTCGTTTTCTTTGTTCCTCTGTGTCCTTCGCGTTCTCGTGGACTTTGGCAGATCCTCCTCAGTTTTTCAGATTTTTGTCTGCATTCGTTGAATTCGCCGTCTGTTGTCCGTGGTCTGTCCGTCCTTATTGTGTTCATAGTAATCGTGTCTTTATTAAAGATAGAGGATTTTTACTTGGTAAATCGAATTTATTTGAAATTCAATTTTATTTTAAATTTATTTCTTTAAAATAATTATTAGAACTGTTTCGAATAAATATTTATTTAAAGTAATTATACAAATTGTTTTGAATAAATATTTATTTAAAATAATTATTCGTATCGTTTTGAATAAATATTTATTCAAAATAATTATTCGTATCGTTTTGAATAAATATTTATTCAAAATAATTATTCGAATTGTTTCGAATAAATATTTATTCAAAATAATTATTCGAATGCATTCTCTTCAGTCGAATATTTTATTCGAATAACGATTATTTATTATTCGCAACAAATCGTTCAATCTATAACTTTTTATTCCAATAAATTATTCGAAGAAAGATTTAAAAAATTCGAAAAGTTAGAAAGTTTTCAAGAATTCGATGAATTAGAAATTTTGTTTACAAAAGATCTGAGATAGAATTTAGAGAAATCCTGATTCGACTATTGTCTCTAAAAATTGGTCTCGACAGCAGCTATTAATCCATAACAACTGCATTATCCCCAACACTACTTTACAGAAACATTTCAAAGACAATCGACATATTCGATGTCTAACGTCACAAAATCCAAACATGCAAATTTTAAAATCAAAAAATAATTGCCTCGGCGAAAAATTATTATACGAAAGACTATACCGTGATCGTGCGCGATCCCAGATTACCACCTCGGTATTAAAAGTTATTTCAAGTTGCCTGATCTTATTAAAAAGTCGCCGAGAGAAAAGAATTACGCTTTAATATCTCCTAATCCGACGGTGCTGTAAACATCCTGGCTGCACTAATTATATTTCCCGGCATTAAAGCTTCGAAATCCGGGTGATTCGGTGACGAATAAAATAATAGGAAAATAACATAATTACAACAATATATACATATATACAAACACGCGACAATCGCATGTTTCCTCGCCGAAAACAGCGAAACGCGGGAAATCGCGGCGTTTTTGTAGCAAAGCCGGTTGAAATATCTCCGCGGCCGCGACTCTGTGGTTCTTGACAAAATATAAAATTCACATTTATATACAATAAAGAGAGCGCGCGCCCGCGCGCACGCGCGTCGCGGTTTAACGCGACTAACGAGCTCCACGAAGAAAACGCGGCCGCTCTCAGCCCCGCGCGCGCTTTTCCCAGCCGTTTTCCCAGCCAGCCTGTTCCGTGCTCCCCTCTTTATGCAGCTTGCAACCGAAGTTTTTAATTAAGCGGTTCGACAAAAAAGAACCGACTTTTGCACAGCTGATACACACACACGCACGTACAAGATCGCCCACGGCGGAACATCTGCGTGAAACAGCTTCCTCCGGCGCTGATGCTGCCGGAAAACTTTTTTGCAACAACAGTAGGTGTACGAATTAATTTCCTCCCTCCCCGCCCCCTCCCCAGATTTGTGAATTGCAACGTTGTTGCGAAGGCAAGTAATCTGTTTGCTGTATTGACTTTAACAACGACGGCGGAATTTGGAGCTCTGCGTTAATAACATTGTCAATTAATTGTCTACGTTCACAGTTTTGCTAATTAATGGACGATTTTCTGCAGATTTTTATATGTTAAACTTGGATCGAGAAGGCACTTTTCTACAACATTTTATGAGAACTCTTTCGAAGATACTGTCAACTTTTCAAATTTAAGAATTTCGTCTGTTTTGTGATTCTGTAGACTCCTTCAAACACAATGGCAAATAAACATTTGAATATAAATATAAATATAAATATACATAATAATAATAAAATATATATAAATATAAAGCTTACAAACATTTGAATATGTTTCATCAGTATCTAAAGAGAACGATACACGTACTTTCGTTGCATTGCAACATTTGTGAACACTTTTTAATTCATCTGACAAATTAAAGGTAGTACAGCGTCACGTGAACAAATGAACAAAATAAAAGCCACAATTGTTATTAGAAAAATCTGACAACATTATTACATCGTGTCCGACTTCTTAAGTTCGTTAAAAGAACAATTACGTTTCCATTTGTCTCGTCAATCTTAAATTCGCCTAACACCTTCACGATTCTTTGTTTATTCTTTATCGTTGCATAATATACAAAATCAAGAATGTAGATAGAATGTAAAAAGTCTATCAATCGTGCTCCAACGAAGCGTCTTACCCAAGAAGTCTACATCGTTCTTTCGCGATCATTTTAATCATCGTTCAAGGGACAAACATCGAGTCGTCTCTCCAAGTAACCACTTTTTTCATCCCCCGTAAAAAAGAAGCCACCTTCGTTCGCTTGTTCGTTCAACAACGTGAAAACATGCTGGCCAGTATAATCAGAGCGACGTTGCAATCTCGTAGAAAAGCGACGATTGTTGCCTTTCGATTACGCGAACATTTTTGCCCGCAGATTACGAGCTGGAGGTGAAGGACCAGAAGAATGGGAAACCAACGCCCACGGTGGTCTCGCGATTAACGCAGACCTCGAGCAACGATCTCGAACAAAGCGGTAACTTGGTCGGCAAGGACGCGAAGGAGAATCCCACAACGACGAGCAAGGAGAACGCGAGCACAACGAAGCAATTAAACAATAACGCGAGGATAGGAAACGGGCCTGTGAACCAAGCCGACGTCTCGTTATAGCAGCAACCCTCCCCGGAGTCCGCCATCTTGACCGTGAACCTGAAACCAATCTCGAAGAAGCCCGTAGTTGTTTAAAACCGTACGTTTTTTGTAAATACGACTGAACACTGTACATCGAGACGGCGATACGACAGAATAAAAAAAAAAGAAAAACGGGTGTTCTCGATTCCTCTGCGAAGCAAGCGCGCGTTGTTTTAACTTTACCGGAAGTGTGCGAATTATTAGACTCGGAGTTACGCGAATTTATTCGAGAACGGTTCTTGGAAAGTTACGGCCTGCTTGCGATATCATTTGCTACGACGCGACTGGTTCGAACTCGAGCACGGTTGCAGGAATTCGCCTAATGCCGGACGCCTAGCATTTTATTCAACGAATTGTCGCAGGTTTTTAAGCAATTGTTGAATTTACGAGTTTGCGAAAGACCGGAGAACGTGTGCGTTTGCCAATAGTAATAACATTTTTCTTGCAATTCTATATCACATTTTTCATTCATTAAAATCACTTTTTAGAGTGAGAATTCTCATAGAAAAGAGTATATAATTGGCAAACGTTGATAAAAGGAAACGTGCACAATGTTACACAATTTTCAATGGAGTCCCGTGTGTCCTGTGCTAGGAAAAATCCTGCCTACCATGCACATACATTTATGGTGTTCAAATGCAATAAACGTTTTTTGAAAATTGTGATTGATAACAATCGTAATGCGTGGAATGGAAACAGACGCTCGAACGCATGATATGTTAACACTTACAGCTCGTGAAGACGACTTTTTTTACGAGAACGGAGGACAATAGTTTCTGATTTGTGAACCGATGTCCAGATTACACTGTTGTTCGATAAACGTGTACTTTCTTCGGGAGCACGAGCGAAGGAATTGTATTCAGTCTAATGATTTGCACGCCTCTTACGTTACCGTGTGTCATGTGTATTATAAAATGTATTAGTTACGTTAATTAAGGTGAAATTACAACGTGAATCTTCGTACTTCCTGTATTAATTAGCCTGCAGGTGTTCATGCGAATTCAGAGTGTTCCAAGCCAGTTTGCAAGATCATCGACCGAGTTCATTTTGTATCCTGAGAGGATTTATTGAGCTATTAAACTCTTATTTTTAACATATCATTGTATGTTACAACCGTGGAGAAAGAAAACTGCGAACTGAAAGCCAGATTGGCACTATGTTAGTCGGACGAAAGACCACTATAGCGAATGCTGCTACAGTATCAGAAATTAAATACGCCTGGTTCTCTATTTTTAAAGCGCGTTTTCACCCCGCGCGCGCGCGCGTCACTAATTTTTACATAGTTCATTTAGAATGTTTTCTTCCACACGAGTAATTTATTTCTGCGTGACAGAAATTAAATAACCACGTTAAATAACCATTTAATGTCACGCGTTTATCTCGCGCATGATTTATTTTTAAATCGTCTGTACAAGAGAATCGCCCAGAGAGTGCATTGTACTATTTTTGTCTGTATTCAGATGAACAACAAAGAATGTCTTCATCCACACGTGTTTTCGGTTTTCAGAACGTTCGCAGTATATTTTCCGTCATCTTGAAAGAGATCCAGGTGAATCGTTCAATTCATTCTAGACGAAACGATTACAAATGTCCTCGTCGTTGCCGTTGAAACGGATTCCTTTGCCATTTAGCCGAACAACCAAATTGCCGATCATACTAGGAAGGTTCGCGACTAAATCCCGTTCGAAACCAATAAACGCACGAGACCATAATGGCGCGAAGTACCGGAAGACACGCACCGTTCGCCAATGATGACGCCTAACCATCGACTTTAATTAATTATTAACTCGCATGTTAAGAACTGCTCTGGTTTCCTCTGTGATCATAGCATAATACGTGGGTTTTAATCACGTGGATTGCGTATAAATCTCTTTTGTACATACACCGGCCATTTTCACGGTGCACGTTAACGCGACACGCTAATTCATAGACGACACGTGACGAAATGTAAATATAATAGTCGGAATGGTTGTGCTGTGAGCGATGAACGAAAGGCGAAATCGAACAGGAACATTGAAAGTTAGCCAGATCGTTGCCAAATGCGAATAATTGCGCCGAATGACGAAGGAAACAAACGAAAGAATCAAAATCAGTCGATTCACCGATATCTGTAATTTTTGTAAAAAAAAAAAGAAAGAGAGAAAGAAAGAAAGAAAGAAAGAAAGACAAAAACCGAAAAAGAGATGAGCCTGAGAAACGATAGTCCTATTTAACGAGATTTATTTCCTGTACATAAAATGAACTATTCTCTGTAAATATATAATACGAGATCTTTAGTGACGTAAGGACCCCTCAAGAGGAAAGTTAAAAAAATAACACATACGTACGCGATGCTGACGAAGCTCGTTTTTAAACGATTTCGAGGTGTGACTACACGATCGTAGAAGACTATTTAGGGGATCTTTTTCCTTCTTTTCGACTCCTCTCTGCAGACTATAGGAATTGCTAAACGTAGACACTTTAAATGAGGCGCGACGTACCGTTCGTTCCGAATGTTTTCTCCTCGTAAACTATAATCGCTCTAATTTTAATAGTTGAAATTTGTATGAAACGAAATTCGGCGAAAGGACGACATTGTTCCGATAGCGTCTGTTGTACATATAGGTGTCCGAACAACTGTAAATTCTTACGTAGAATCGTTACTATAAGCACAAACGATACACATATCCCATTCTATCCTACGCGTAGACACTGCGATGTTTCATTTGTAGCGATAGCCGCTCGAAAATGTGCAATATCGTCGAAATAATTTATCCATAGCGAAACACGTAGCGCCGTTGAAACTGCGCAGGATGATTCTGAAGCGAGACGTTACAAAATATTTATACGTGTTTGATATAACAACAGAAATTTTTGTAAAAGATTTTAGTAAAAATTGTAAGGGTTATAGCAAGCGTCCAACTGGACAGCTTTTACGTGACATTATTTTAAGTATTTGTTAATAACTCCTGCAATGTTTATAATCTAATGTCTTGTAAAAATTCATGGCGTTGCCTCGAGCATAGAGAAGTATGCGTGCAAAATGTTATCTAAATAGGTTCAATCGTTTTCTTCAAATTAATTTCGAAATACAGCCCTAAACAGGCACCTAATATCGATTATAACTCGATGACCTGGAATCATCCTGCGTACCAACGAGTAGAAACTTTTTATTTTGTCGAAAGACGTGTAGAGATCCCGCCAGACTTTGGGTACAATGAGCCCAGTATCCATCGTTTGGTATTTCAAAGATTGAGTTTCTCGTCGAACTTTTAATTGGCACCTTGAACGGCTAAATGTAAAGCTTAGGTATTAAGCGTTTAAGAGATCGACGGCCACTAATTTGATTTTCCGCGTCGATGACACCGGCCTGTCAGAGCAACGCAAATCTAATTAACCGTTTTCAAACGATCACTTCTTTAAGTCCGGTTGTTGTAAATATTATTTAAGGGTACGATTGTACATATTATCATCCGCGTGATATAAAGCGAGACACGAAACGAAAACAAAGAAGTTAGTTCATACGGAACCAATTTATAGACGTAACGTTCGGCGAGGTGTTAAGACGGCGAAAGGGGCAACCAGCGCGCCGATAAATTATTTAAATGAATCAAATGATGCAATGCAATGACAATGTCAAGAACTTTATGAGAAATAACAAACACGTTCAAAACTGTTACGGTCTAAGCATATTTTAAATACGTACCAGCGCTAAGGTAGGAACACAAGTATAAGTGGATATTACGATGTATTCATTAAAGGGGACAACAATGAATGAACAAACAAAAAAATCAGTAAAAATAAAATCTATTGTAAAAGTCAACGAGTCTGTGCTGTTATTGATCCCCCTGATTCCTACATTCAGGACACATTGTATATTGATCGAAGACCTTGAAAAATAAAGGGCGCCGTCAGGATCCAAATCAACTGAAAAACCTCGTCAAATTTTATTAAACATTCTGCTATACATACCACAAGCTACAAGTGTATAATCTGTCGGTTAAAACATTGCATACCAAAGGGAACATTCATAGTTTACACACTTTGTTCACTTACAAAGTAAGACACAATAAAATACAGATCTTAGTAAAATATATAATAGACGTCACTGTACGTTCAATAGTTTAATTGGACCTCCAATACGTTCTGATTTGATTTTTACTTTCTTAATGAAGAATGTGATCATCCCCAATGAGATTTTTTAATGACTAAAACATAGACTAATAGGATAAATATTATTATTAGTAATTCGCACAGTATTCCCTGCTTAGTCAATTCTGCCTAAACGTGATTTTCAACAAAGAGAATAGTGTAAACATCATGATTCTTCGTTGTTAGAACGTATTGTAGCGATTACAATCATCTGGACTTTTTATTAGTTGACAGTTTAATTAGTCAGTCTGATTCCTCGGTGGTTCGAGTGGAATAGATGAAAGACAGTTACCCTGCTGTAGATCGTTTATAATCATGCGCAACGAGGTGCGTCTTGTACATTGTACAATAAGCGTGAGACATGTTTCAGGATGCATTTTATTTCTCAAAAAGTACAAAAAATTACAGAGGGAGAAAGATGCGCCGCTCACCGGTACCAGACAGACAAAACAGAGACAGAACGAGACGACCACGAGTTGCTGATTTGCCACAATGTTTCACATGAACCGGCTAGCTTCTCATTTCGATTCATCGTTCATTTCGTGGTGCCTTACCGGATTAGTGGATCCTGAAAATCCCGATTAGTCGATGTCATTTGTGATCTGCGTGACGGGCAAACATTCATAGAACAGAGGAGACACGAAATTGGTCAACTAACTACCTGGGCAACAAAAATCCTTTCAATACTTCTGCAACAGTCGCTGTGCTAAAGAAATTTTTCTTACTTTTCTGTTCTACTATAGTTATTTTTGCTACGGTCAGATTCTTTGTTCCAAGAAAGCTCTACATGTGATGGCTATTTCAAGTAATGAAATAGTAATACCTATTTAGTTATAATCACAGTGACAAGTGCTTATTAATTTTGCATTGCACAAGCAAAGTCCAACACACCCCATTTTCTACATTTCAACGAAACATTTTCATTTTATGAACTAGGTGACTTGTTCGATAATAATTTAAAGATTGAAAGACGTAATCTAAATAAAAATGAAGTAGGAACTGTTAGAGATCAATTACAACCCCCATGACTGCAGAAGAGTCAAACAATGCTGCTAACAACCGAATACAAATGTTGAATGTACATTATAATAAAGCAGAAAATTTCAAAACGCAGAGACTGGAAGATCATCGGTTGTCACGGCATTTTGTGCTAACAAAAGTCACTATAAATTTTCATTAATTTATAGTAACAATGGTTCTGGTTTACATAAATAAGGAGAGGCGTTCGAGGATGCGGTAGAATAGAAAAAGCCTCGCTAAAATAAATGATTTGTTTATTCCATTAGCAGTTACAACGCTTTCAAAATCGACTTGACATTCTTCATTCGCTAAGCAACGATATTGTTACACTCTCCGAAGCATAGAACCTTCCTTTCTTTCCTTTTTTCGTTAATCCTTCATCGCTTCGCCTAGCCACATTTTGCTCTTTCTCTCTCTCTCACTCTCTCTCCACAATCTCTCACTCTCTCACGACTAAATATATCCTGTTTCTTTTAGAAAAAGAGAATGGAAGAATGAACGGTTCGATGCAAACGGTGAAGAAAGGATCGAGATTCTTTTAAACGAGAGTATGTGCGATTTAGAAAATATGTATAGGGTGTATAAATTCACCAGGTCGTTCAAAATGTGTAAACAATTGTTTACGAAAATTCGAAGAAAATGATTGATTAGAATATCCGAATGTGCTCGCATTTGCACTGCAATTTGTATTATTTTGCAGTTAATAATGAACAGTGATATAGAGATCTTCTTAAATCTCTATATCACAAATGTGTATACTGTTCGTCAAAGCTTTCTTCCATAGAGATTTTATTCTACCAATTAAAGATGTGTAAAAAGAAATATGTATAGACCAAGTAAATTGCAACACCCTGTACATCTTGTCGTCATTGAGCAATGACAAACGATACAGTTAACTGCTTCTCGATCCGACTATAAAAATCGTCGAACCCTGCACCTCTGACAACGCAAAGTATAAAATCTTTGGTCTGACTATAAACTTTCGTACAATGTTACAAAATTCGAAAGCTTATTCATAAAAATGTCTATGTCCCATGACAAGACCATTTTATTATCCTTTTATTACAGAGCTAATTGCGAGTCGCTAACAATCAATTTTGATAAACGATCGACATCGACGTACACTCGGAGAAAAATACTGAAAGAATTACGGTCTAACGGTGCCGATTCGAAATCAAATAAAATGCAAATTTGCAGACTCTATGCATCGTAGGAACCTAATCTATCCCGACATCTCCATGCCCCTGAAGATTAATGAGAAATTTCTATTCCTATACATATTTGAATATATATCATCTTTCGGCTACTTCCTAACAATGGAACAGACTATTCTATAAAGAAAGGTAAAAAAGGAGAATAAGGATTTTTTATGAGACTCTTTGCTTGGATTTTGTAATTGGTCTATTGAAGAGAAATGTTCCCACTAAAAAATAGCACTTGAAGAACGAGATCTCTGATAAAAAATTTTATTCTACATTTCTCTCCCATTTCTCCATTTAGAATCAATATTTATCACCAGCTTATACTATATCACCTCCTCTTCATTTATTTTTAACACAAACGACATCATATAAAAAAAAATCTGTAGATTCAATGCAACAAGAAAATTAAACAAAGATAACAGTGATAAATAATTCTGCAGTTGTTCAACTGTATATATACAGGATTCGTTTCTTTGAAAATGAAAACATTTCCCTCGGTTAACAGTGGTACTCCTCAATTATGTTAACCATTATACATTGTGGTTTACATTAATATAGGACTGCAAGGATTTTAAATATCAATGAATGTGAATAATGTGAGGCATACCGGGTATCCTGTTGTCAGTAGGATATATTTCATGGGGACAGAAGGTAATTGAATTTATGTCTTCCAGTACTTACCACTGCTTTTCATACCTTTGATCTTTATTTGCTTCTTCTTTAGATCTGGAGGAATTGATAATGCTTCTCTACTCGATTCACTTCCTCCAGCCCCAGAACTACCTCCAGGCATATCAGCCTCCTGCACTCCACCCCCAACAATTTGAGCTACCAATGACTTCTTAATATTTGCAATCTGGAAAAAAATTAAAGGTCTATGAAAGAAATGCTACCACATTCCTCGATATCCATCCACAAAGTACTTACATCCCTCTGTATTCTTTCTTTATGATTAGTGGCTTTTTGCTTTTCGAGATTAGCTCTAGTAACTTGCTCTTCAATACATGCTAGCACTGTATCACAAGCCTGACCCCAAGCAGCTAATGTTTCAGCCACTACTCTGGTATCGGCTGGTCGAACGTCTCTTCCCAAGCCTGCATAATCTACTTCTAACTGTGAATTCTTTTGGTCTAGCTTGCCATGTATAATGTCAGCATAAATGGCTTCAATTATTAAATCCTCTAAATCTCTAACATTCTTTATATCTAACTCGTCGAGGAGCACAGAGTATGGTATACATCTGGACTTTGTGGCTAGTGTTACAATAGTTAAATGCTGTAGTTTCTTTTTCTGTGTAGGTGTTAGCTCTAAAACCTTATCTTTGTTCTCCAAGTATTCTCGATAGGTACCATATGCAAATAAATTTAAAGTATTCCAGTATTGAACATAAGGCCCACTCTCTAGCTCTTTGATATTGGGCATGTCTAACAACTCCCCGAATACATTAACACCTGGTGTTTCTACAGCTTGTTTTATCAGTTCTATGGCAGCTGCCCCTTTGACAGTTTTTGCAAGCAGTACAAACTGTTCCAAGGGGTTGTTAGCAGACTTTTCAGTGGTGGTACCGCCAGTCATTTTGCTCCTATTGAATATTTATAAGATAATTGACATGGAACATTAATATCACGTATAAGGCTATTAAGTAAATTACGTAGGTATTATAATTAAAGAATAGATATTAGACGAATCCGTCTTTTTAAATGACTATAGACAGATAGGTTAGAAGAAAATTGACAAGAAAAAAAAAAGGAATACAACGAACAACAGTATAGTAATCAATGCTTAAGAAATGTGAATTTATCGTGTAAATTTATTATTAAATAATTGCCACTTACTCGGTTCGATGTTTATAAATACAAAATAGCTTTTTCCACTGAATATGCTTTCAAGTGTGTGCAAGTAAGTGAATATATACAATGGTGTAAGTCCTACCACGTGAAAGAAATAAAATACTTATTAAGGGGATGATCCATTGCTCCTCGTACAACAAAACAGTGAATATCGGGAAATCATACTGCGAAGACACCGTTAGAAGAAAACACTCTGAGGCAAGATGTATTCTCCTTGAATCGATAAGAGGTTCTTTGTGAAGTTCACGTTTGACGTTAAACGAATGTTGCCGACACTGAGATGCAACATGCACCAATGCATTCTAGAGGCGAAACTTTAGCGTTGCGTGAAATTCAAATCCAGATGCATGCGTATGCAAGTTCCAGCAAAAATATTTTAATTTTAGTGACAATTCCTCGCGTAGAATTACGTTAAATTAAATCGTCTGCACATATACGCTTTTTGGAAAATAAATCGTAAGGCATGGTGCACAATCACTCGTCTATTAAATAATATTGGTATGTTTATTCCCCCAATCTTTTGCTGCATCGCTGCATCATTCAGCGACATTCCACAGTTCAACGAAACGCTAAAACTTATAATTATAATTAATTACGTATCGACGTGTCGTTGTTAGTCGTCGATAATTGACTATCCGGTCCAGAGTTCATTTCAGACTGGAAAAATTATTTTCGAACAATTGGTTTTACCATAATATTTGGTAATTTTTTATAATTTTACCATAATATTTAATATTTTATATTTTATAGTTTTACCATAATATTTACGTTCCTTTCTCACGAAATTGTACTTTACAATACGTACATTTTGGTGTGCACAATTATGCGAAATTGTGTTTAAAAAAGGATAAGTTTCGATCGATACCACAAATTCTAGAGTACATTCATGGGAACTCTGATGCAATTCCTTTTTATTCGGCGTTGATCCGGAAGAGTGCAGCATCGGCTCAGTTGTTGCAGAATGAATTTTGTCGTTCGATATCCGAGATATGTGCAGTTGCATTTTGATCAATTTTGATGTGAATTCTTGAACAATATTGTGCAAGGTATTCCCGTCTACACGATAGTCAGGAAATACCGACCAAATGCGGAACAGTGTCTCAGTGCGATAAATTACGTACATCGGAGCTATATGTTGATCTAGTGCGTTCAAACGGGGTACTAACCTCTCACTTTCTAATTGGAACAATAACAATAAATCTTTTTTCACAGAAAACTGCTTTTCAATGCTGTTAAAATCATACCACAGAGACGCCTAAGCAACTGCTTCTGTTCATAGTTTATAATCATTATTTTAAGCAACCCAATCATTAGAAGTCCATATTTTTAGTTAGTCTGCTTTTCTATATGCTTAGATTTTTAGTTCTCCTATGATATATTTATGAATATATTTAAGCGAGATGCGTTTCTACGTTTAAACATATTTATTCTAGTTTTCCTACATCTTGAGAAATATATAGGTGTTACGGCAGTGTGGATATCAATGATAATCTGTAGACAGAGATTTACACTGCTGGCTTTTAACAAACATTCAACTTTATTGCCTGTTACACACCTTATTGCCAATTTCAGCAGTTAATAAGGAAAACATGAGTTATCACCGTGGAGGAGGTAACAAGCCTAAAGGCTTTGGCTTTGCGGGCTTCCAAATGACTGGCACTAAGAGAAGTGGCTCTAATATACCACCTCCTCCTCCTAATTCGACGCTGAGCAAGCAAGGCTATCATACCATGAACTCTATCACAGAGAATGCCTTATCGGCCTGTTGGGGCATGCCAAAGAAACGTAGTAAAACCGAAGAAGAGTAAGTAGTTACAAAAGCGTATTCTACCCGGTAGCCATTTGTCCCATGTAATAACTAAATAATAAAACTCAGATACTTTGAGGACGACGACGATCCTCCAACGTCCTCATTGGAGTATATTCCGGCCCCTGGATCTCCTACTTACGACCTGATGAAAAAATCCGCACCTAAAGAAGACAGCGACAGCGAGGAAGATCCATTGGACGCTTTCATGGCCGGCATCGACGCGGAAGTAAAGAGGAACACCTACGAGGCTCAGTTGGCTGAGGACGAGCGCAAGGAGGATAAATCGAAAGGATTCAGGGCGGATATAGACGGGGAGGACGACGAGGAGAGTTACTACAGGTAAGTACGTTAATGTAGGCCTGATAGCCACCGAAACGAACGCGCAGGATTTGTCCTGAACAGGTACATGGAGGAGAATCCGACCGCGGGTCTGCAACAAGAGGAGTCCGACCAGGAGATCGAGTACGATGAGGACGGTAATCCGATTGCACCGCCGAAAAAGAAGGAGATCGATCCTCTGCCACCCGTCGATCACAGCGAGATACAATATGAACCGTTCGAGAAGAACTTTTACAATGTTCACGAGGAGATCGCTAGCTTGAAGAAGCAACAAATCGATGACTTGAGAAAGACTCTGGGTATCAAAGTATCCGGGCCTTCTCCACCGAATCCGGTCACCAGTTTCGGGCACTTTGGTTTCGATGACGCGTTGATCAAGTCGATCAGGAAAAATGAGTACACCCAACCCACTCCAATCCAAGCACAAGCAGTCCCTGCCGCACTCAGCGGCAGGGACATTATTGGTATAGCAAAGACTGGCAGTGGTAAAACGGCGGCGTTCATTTGGCCCATGCTGGTTCACATTATGGATCAGCGGGAGCTGAAGGCCGGCGACGGACCCATCGGATTGATCCTCGCTCCGACGAGAGAGCTGTCCCAACAGGTATTGCGATTGCTCTAGGTTCTAATTATAAACCGATCGCTAGAGTTCTCCACATCTGTTCCTTGCTGCTCATAGATCTATCAAGAGGCGAGAAAGTTTGGCAAAGTATACAATATTCAAGTATGCTGCTGCTACGGAGGTGGCAGCAAATGGGAGCAGAGCAAAGCGTTGGAAGGAGGTGCGGAAATAGTGGTCGCTACGCCGGGCAGAATGATAGACTTAGTTAAAATGAAGGCAACGAATTTAACCAGAGTCTCGTTCCTCGTGTTGGACGAAGCCGACCGAATGTTCGACATGGGTTTCGGTAAGTATCACTGAGATGGGAGGCCGGTGGATATTTTCTAATCGATAACCGTTATAGAACCGCAGGTGCGTTCTATATGCAACCACGTTAGACCCGACAGGCAAACGTTGTTGTTCAGCGCGACTTTTAAAAAGAGGGTGGAAAAACTTGCGAGGGATGTTTTAACGGACCCGGTCAGAATAGTTCAAGGCGATGTCGGCGAAGCGAATGCCGACGTTACTCAGCACGCGATAGTCTTTAATAATAATCCAATCGGCAAGTGGTCTTGGTTGTTGCAAAACTTGGTAGAATTTCTGAGCGCCGGGAGTCTGCTGATCTTCGTAACGAAAAAGGTTCGAATCGATCTTAGCGTTGTATTCCAGTAACGTTCGAAAGCATTTTCAATCTTGGTTTTGCAGTTGAACGCCGAAGAGCTCGCGAACAATCTTAAATTAAAAGAATTCGACGTTTTACTGCTCCACGGTGACATGGATCAGATCGAAAGGAACAAAGTGATCACAGCTTTCAAGAAGAAAGATGTCAGCACGTTGGTCGCTACCGATGTCGCGGGTAATTATATCATTACGTTACAACTTCTAGTTGTTATACCGACGCGGTAAGATGATTTTGTTGTTCGTAGCCCGCGGTTTGGACATTCCACATATCAAAACGGTCGTGAATTACGACGTCGCGCGAGACATAGACACCCACACGCACAGAATAGGTAGAACTGGCCGAGCCGGCGAGAAGGGTACCGCTTACACGCTCGTCACGGAGAAGGACAAAGAGTTCGCTGGACACTTGGTTCGGAACTTGGAGGGGGCGAATCAGGAGGTACCAAAGAGTCTGATGGATCTTGCGATGCAGAGCGCTTGGTTCCGGAAATCTAGATTCAAGGGCGGTAAAGGAAAAAGCTTGAACGTCGGAGGAGCTGGACTTGGATTCAGGGGTCGACCGGACGCGTCTCCGACTTCGGTATTTATTTGAAGCGTTATAGCGTTTCTTCGATCCCAAAAAGAAAATGTTTCTGATTTGTTCGCGCGTTTCCAGAGCGGAGGTTCTTCGTCGCAAGGCTCGAAAGACATAAGCGAAGTTGTGAAAAAGTTGGAAAGGCACGGGCCCGGTAGCGATCGTTTGTCCGCAATGAAAGCCGCTTTCCGCAGTCAATACAATTCTCAGGTGAGTTTCAGCGAACTCCAGGAACAGCAACGTATTGTAGAAGTAGCTACACGGTCGACGATCTTTAATTTCAGTTTCGGGCATCGTCGGATCACACGTGGGAACAAACTATAACGCCGCCTTCTGTGATAATGCCTCCACCGCCGCCGGTCCCGCCGAAACCGAACACGGAGCAGTCGCGGAATCAGGAGAACCAAGCTGCGAACGCGACGGGAGAGAGGAGAAGAGTGAGAAAGAGTCGATGGGAATAATCGGACGCCTGTCAATCCACGATTATTTTGTGTATACTGCTATGCTGCGATAATATGCTAAGAATCGACGATACCGAATTGTTTTATATTATATCAAAATTTAATTTTACCAATTCCCGTATATTGTCGTGCATCCTCGTCATCTAAGCTCTCGCCCTCTCTTTCCTACCAAATCGATCTCTGGACGTTTCTCCTCCGGCCTCTTTCGCCGAGAATCGCAGCAACGCGTCGATGGTCAACGAGAATCAGTTTTTATTCAGATATCCTCGATACAAAAGTTTGAACCAGGGGTCCTACGTTCTACGGAGTAATGCAATTAAATCTTTCCTCGTTACATGTATGCCGGACAGCGATAGAGCGATAAGAATTAGTATAGGCAAGGTTGTATCGTAAGAAGATAATCTCGCGGGTGAGCAATTCTCCCGAACGCGAGGCTCGTCGTCGCGTGTTCTCGGTCCTCGTCGGTCGATTACGGTTAGCACAGTGTCTCGTTACAACGGGATAGAAAGTGTCTTTTTCGCAATGAAAAACCAAGCGCGAGCGCGCGCGTTTACGCAACGGACACGCGTTCGTCCGGCTCGCAGTTTCCTCCGAATGAATCACGTTCCAATTATCCTCGTAAAGGAATCGGCGACTCTACCGGTATCCCTCGTTCTTTCTCATAATTGTATCGTTGCCTTCGAGCGCGATCCGTTCCGCTGCCATTTTCATAGCTATCTCGTTCTCTCGGATTATCTTGTTCCCGGTCTCGCGGTCCCTCGAGACGCCCGCGGAACGACAAAGATTTGCTCGATTATGGGATGCCGGGCACAAACTCTATGTTCAGTCTTCGTTGCAGGACAATTCTGCGTCTACGGGCTGATGCATTGCGGCATGGCGGGGCTGCTTTTCCTTCTGGTCTTCTCGCTCGGCTGGGCACCGTTCGCTTGGCCGACGGACTTCGCAGTTCTGTTCGCGTCGTTGTTCTTGCTGAACTTCTCCATGGCTCTGCTGTAAGACCCCGTGCAAACCCGGCCCCAGAGCCGCTTGTCCTCCGCGGACTGCTTGCCCCGTCCCTCGTTCGACGTTCTCGCGTCGTTCCTCTTCCGCAGCTTGCCGGCGGTGTCCTCCTTCTCCGAAGGAACCGGCTGCGCCTCCTCCCACGAGGACCCGGTCACCTCCGACTGCACACTGCAAGGTGTCTGGCAGCTGCTGTCGCTCGACATGGAACAGGACCTGACGATAGAGGCCGGCGCGTCCTGCTTCGTCTTGCTGTTCTCCTCTTTGCGATACAAGCTCGTCGGCGGCTCGCTCCGTGCCCGAGAAGAGTTCCCGGACGGCGGCGATTCTTGACTCTCGCAGCTCAAGTTGTCGTTCACGATTATCTTGGCGATCGACGTCCTCTTCCGCAAGTTCTCCAGGTTCTCCCTCGGCGTGTATTGAGAACTGTCCACTCTCTGCAGGATGTCCTTCAGGTTCACGTTCGCGCACTCCGCGTTGTACGCCGGCCTCGACCGATCCTTCTCGAGCGGCGCTTTTCGGCCGTGCTTCCCGTTCGAGATCACGAACGTCGCCTTCTTCGTGGCCGCGTTCCGAGGCGCGTCTCTGCCGTGGCACGTTATTTCCGAGAATATGTAATTCGGCAGTCTTTCCTTCTGACAAGCCGCGGGCCCGAGGTTCGGCCGGTCCGCGAATGCGGTCGCGCTCGCGTTCATTTGCGCACCTTTCACACACCGCTTGTACTTCTCGTCGATCCTTGTGTCCACGTTGTCGCGAACGTCCATGTTCTCCGTGAAGATAGAGTCGCCGTTGATCTCGATCGGCGGCAAGATCGGCCATTGTTTCGGCGCGGCGTCCTCCTTGTCGCTGTTCTCTATCGTCACTCGGCCGATCGGTTTCTTCTCGTCGCTGCCTCCTTCCCCGGAAACGGTCGTGCTCGCCTTGTCGTTCGTCTTCTCCGTGGCCTCGTCGTTCTCCTCGTCGTCCTCGTCGTCCTCGTTCCCCGAGTCGCGGTCGAACCTCTTCAGCAGGCCCTCGTTCTTCTCGTCCTTCTTCCTCAGCTCCTCCCAATTCTTCCGCGGCTTGTAGCTCGTCTTTCGCCGCACGATCTTCGTCTCCGTGATGTCGATGTCCGGGATAAACAGCCTCAGAGCTTTCGTCCCGGTCGGGAACGTGACCTCGTTGATTCTCTTCTCGGTCATGATCGCTTCCAAGCTGGACTTCGAGGCCACCTCTTGGTGCTTGTTGAACGCGGAAACGAGCTGCGCCACCGTGTACTTCGGCTCCTCGGTCTCGGACTCGGTCGATCGGTCCTCTTTGTCGTCCGAAGTCGCGGAATTGTTCGAATGGCTCGAGGCGTCCGAGTGCTGACGTTGGCAGGGATGTCTGCCGGCTATCAGATTCGGTTCCGGTTTACGATTCGCGGGGCTCTCGTCGGAGTCCTCGGTCAGCGTGTCCGACTCGATGGACTTTAGAGAGTCGAAGTTCTCCTCGGACTCGTTCGGTTCGTTTCTGGCGTTTGCCGCGTCGTTCTCGGTCGCTTTGATATTATCGTCGCTCGCAGCACCGGCGACGATGATATCGGTCGTGATATCGGTCGTGGCAATGGTCGCGTCCGACGGCTCCGGCTCGGTCACGTTGTTGCATTCGTTGTCGTCGGGAAGCGTCCTCGGTTCGGTCAAGTCTAGGATATCGTTCTTGTCGCAGGCGGTCACGATCGACGCGTCCGAAACGTTCGACGAGTTCGACGCGTCGATCTCGGCGCCGAGACGCTTAAAGATCGGCAGCATATCCTCGGTCTTGGCGCGCTGGTAGCTCTTCCGTCTACGTCTGAGACACTCGAGGCTTCTGTATATATCCAAGACCCCTTGGGACTTGGACAACGATCTGAGCCCGTACAGCTTCTCGCGGGAATGGCTGATCACCGGGTTGATTATCATTCGCGTTTGCAACGAGCTCGAGGCTGCCGAGGGGTTTCCGTTCAGCAAACACGCCTGCGATTGGATTCGATTCAGGCTTCGTATTCGTGACAGGAGTCCTCGACTCGGCCCGTGATTCAGATTCGCCTGCGACCGGCTCTGAGCGCGACTCAGCAAGCCTTGCGTCTGCTCTTTGTTCAGCAGGCAGCTCTGACTGGCGCAGCTCAAATTGGTCCTGGAGGAGTTCAAGCTGGTCCGCGACTCCGCCGGGCTCGGGAAACCTTCGCTACCCTCGAGACTAGATCGGCTTCCGGTCAGCCGGTGACTCAGGCACATCTCGCTTTGACTCAGCAGACAGTCCTGCAAGCTCTGGTCGCAATGATTCGGCTCGTGCCCGTCGCTCGACGACAGATTCGCTTGGCTGCTCGCCTGGCTCAAAAGCGCCGCTCGCCGCAGATTCTCGCGGCTGACAACCCGCTCCAGCAGGATCTCCCTCGATTTCGACAGGTATCGTCTCAGGTGGGGCGACGCTTGTGTGGGTGCGCCGCGCAACCAGTCGTGACGCAGGCATTGTTTCGCCGTCATCCGTGCACTGGAACCATCGCGAGATTCGACAATGAATGGACGCGTTCGTTTGTTTACGCGTATTTATTTATTCGAGCGAATAAGCCCTTGGCAAACTTATCGGAGAGCCGTGACCTCGCCGATTTCGATCACGTTGGAATATGTTGTAAATAGACCACGGATTTTTATGGAAAATACAAATTTCGTGGATTGCAAGAAATATAAACGAAATAGTAGGTTTTTTCTTTCTTCGATACATTTTAACAGGTTGGAAATAATACATTGACGTTTTTAAATAACGTTTTAATTCTCGATGTGTCTACTATTGTATATTGCAAGTATTCAATTTTACCATGAATGTATACAATCCGCAGTCTAGTTATAAAACGTGATGTTCTTAACAATTTTTTGTTTTGGGAAAGTTGGCGGTCGGTCTTTATAAAAATTGGCTCGTCGTCGAGTTTATCAGCGTACGTATAGAGAAAGTAATTAAGAATATTTCAACTAAGAAATTCAGCTATTTGCAAATACTGTTTCTCTCAACTGTGTTACGACATGCTAAATTTGAAATAGTAATTTATTTCTGTATTAAATGGTATACTACTCGAAACACTTAATTTATTTTACAGATATATAATAGCTACTTAAAATATATTTTTTAGAATATGAACCTAAAATACTGAATTGAAATAAATATTTTACAATACGAACCTGAAATACTTAATTGAAATAAATATTTTACAATATGAATCTGAAATACTTAATTGAAATAAATATCTTCTTTGTTGTGCGTGAAATCAAACACTTGAATATTATTTCCATGAAACTTTTCCGACCAAGCAATTGCAAATACACTGACCGAAATTTCCGTAGCTCCGCCAAAAATTTTACCTGTTATCCGTAATTACTTTATAAATTTTTAACTATGTATCACTGTCTTGGTTACGTCTATGTCACAGACTTGGAATTTAAGTCTGTACCTGTATATTTCTTCAAAGCCAATTCATTGGCAAACGTTTTCTCTTGCAACAATTTCCGATATTGTCTTTTGTTTTAATTATTACGACATTGTTGTTACGACAGTTGAAACAAATCTTAATTAACCTTTGGACGGCGGACATTTTTAAACATTTAGGCAGCCACGGCTAGATGCATTCAAATCTTGACGATTAATTTTCATTTGCATATTATTCAAACCTCTTTGTTCAAACCAAAGTTAATCCTTTCATTATTTTCAATATTAATGATTTATATTTTAATATTAATCATTATATTATATTACCATTAATATTTTAATATTAATGATTTCACACGAAATTAGAATTTATACGGAATATTTGTAACTCTGGGTCCAAATGGACCCAGTGTCCGCCGTTTGGGGAATACAAAACCGTGAGTACCCGAAAGAAATTTTATAGAACATGATAATGAGAAAATTCCAGCATGAAATAAGAAATGAAACCGTTGTTTATTAAAAATATTGAGAAACCAACACTTTCTAAATTGTAGTCGACAACGATATATCGTTGTTAAAGGGTTAAAAACTTGAGTCCTATTATCTCATCAAAGAGCGAGACGCTGCGATTGTTACCTTGGGTCCAGCACCAGCAGCTTCGCGACGAAATCCTTGGCCTGCGCCGAAATATCGCCGAACAGCTCCTGCGGGAAGTCCACCTCGCCCAGCGATATGTTCTGAAAGGTTTCCTGATCGGTTTCACCGCCGAAAGGAGAGAATCCCGTCAGGAGAACGTAGGTCGTCACGCCCAGGGACCTGAAACGACCGCGTCGATCGAGGGAATCGAAAGCAGGTTCGAGCAATGATGTTTCTTATCCTTCTCATACGTACCACATATCGGCCGCCAACGTGATCGGCTCGTAGTGGAGGATCTCGGGCGCTAAAAACCAAACAACGCTTGTACTTTGGCCTGTCCTACTCTTAGGATCCCGAAAACATCTAGGAT
Organism: Megalopta genalis; assembly: GCF_051020955.1. Classification (NCBI taxonomy): domain Eukaryota; kingdom Metazoa; phylum Arthropoda; class Insecta; order Hymenoptera; family Halictidae; genus Megalopta; species Megalopta genalis. The sequence continues at coordinate 11,866,509 of NC_135016.1, forward strand.
TCTCGGTGGACCGGCCTCTTTTCACCTGGCGGTGACGCCATGCCCGGCGACGTAATTTTTATTTGGAAACGAAAATCGGCCGCCCGGTGGGCGTCGATGATCGAAGGCGGCTGAGCAAACACGCACGGTAGTCCTCGAGGGACAGTGGATTCATTCCGTGGTTCATTCCGAAGGATTTACAAAGCGGCGATAAAAGTCGAACTCGACGAGCTATTAGATTGGTGCGTATGAAATGTCCGATTTTTAAGCGAATATATAAAACGGCGTATCTTTTTTCAAAAGCTATTTATTTAACACGTTCCGTGCCGAGCTTTTTTTACTCGAATCTTCACACTTTGATATTTTACTCTTACTATATTACTTGATGTATTACGTGCAATTATTAATTCTCGTACACATAACAACGTAACAAAAACTTATCAACGCCCATTCTTGCGGTGGAAATTGATTCTTCGGTTCTAAATTTCTTGTAAACAATTTGTTCAGTTCACTAAGTAAACATGCAAGCGTGTACCATCGATGGTACACGTGGCACGGAACGTGTTAATCGAAATATACTCCGTTCGCTTCAATACACTTTTCCCAACGAGATTTTCCTGCATAGATGCCTGTCTCAAAGAAATTCTGATCTTTAGAATCGATAAACTCTGATATGGAATTTTTCAGACTGTCTTCATTTTCGTACCGTTTAGCCCGTAAAAACTGTTCTGAATGTTTAAAAAAAATGAAAGTCGGTTGGCGAAAGATCCGGCGAATAAGCTGGGCGCTGCAAAATTTCGTACTTTAATTCATTTAATTTCGCGATTGTTTTGTACGACGTATGCGACCGAGCGTTGTCGCGGAGAAGTATTGGGCCATGCCGATTAACAAGCGACGGGCGTATAATTTCCAATTTTTCATGCATTTCACCGATGTACCGGCAGTACTTCTCGTCTGTAATTGTCTGCCCTGTTCGAAGGAACGAGTAGCGAATTGCTCCGGTCACATTCGTTTCCATCAACGCTTTCAGAGCATCATGTTTCACAGACGTTTCGGGTCTTCCACGCGGTTCATTTTGTAAGGAAAAATCAGCAGACCGAAAATTTCCAAAGCAACGCCGCACTTTTCGATCGTTAACAGTATTCTCCCCAAACGCCTGGTTTATATCGCGTGCAGCTTTTGCAGCATTATTACCAAGTTTACACTCATATAAAAAAATTACACGAATATCGGTTGCATTCATATCCTTACGAAATTCAAAACAAACAACAAGATGGAACGCTTTCGAGAAAATCTTCTTCGTTGAAATGCGACTCTGGCAATGGACGGGTACGACTATAAACGAGATTATGCGAAAAACAAGAGCATAACGAAAACAGGGAGACAAACGTTCGCATGTAAAGAAAATCCGACATTTCATATGCGCCAACCTAATATCTCTGGGGAGGCTCCGGCGGTCTCGGCGATACGATCGCAAGAAACGTTCTCGTTCGTAACGAAAAGCGTCGCACTCGATTAACATATTCAACGATACAGTCTCTCTCTCTCTCTTTCTCTACGCCGGCGGGATTATTCAACGAATCGATAGGATCAGCGGGAAGAATGTCGTTGATCAATTATATCGTTAACTGCGCAGCCTACGAACGATCGCGAGCGCTTCTCGCGGAGCAAACAAACTCTGTCCCTCGATTCGAAGGAGCCTCGCCGTTCGAGCTCGATTTTCATTTCGATAGCCGGTCGATCGAATTAAGATTCGCTCTACGATCGCGTAGAGCATCGCGACGACGGCCATTGTCGTCCGCGAAGGGCCCCGAGAGACGCTCTCGAAGTCGCTGGACAAAGGAGATCCTTCGTGCTCGGCCCGAATAGAGAGGTTTTCGCGTCGCAAACGGCCGCGCCGGCAGCTCTCGGACGACCGCGTCGCGCAATGAGGCTAACGCGTCAATTAATATCCATTATATTCGCGGACTCGCGGCGTACGGGGAGATCGTCAATTAGCGAGGCGAGATATCGATCGGTGGCGATTAAGCGGCGACCGAGAGAGCAAAGTGCCGACACACCTGTTTACGTCCGCCGGGCGAGGCGCGTTCACGGCGCGGAGTAATGCGCGCGATACATCATCCCGATACCGGCAAAGCGACGGCAATTTATATTTTTCCAGGAGAGCGGAGATTTTCGGTCGCGGCGTATGCCGGAAGACAAAAGCGGCTCGTTTGTCCGACATGTGTTTCTCTCGGTTTGCTCTTGTTGGCCGGCTCGGGAGAGGCGCGCGCGATTAAGCCGCAACGGCCGTAAAACGGAGCCGCGAACAAAACGACCAAAACGGAGAGGTTGGTTGTGCTTACCCACGTAATCCGGCGTCCCGAGGATCTCGCGAACCTCCGTCCCCTCCAAGACCACCCTCGAGATCTCGAAGTCGCAGAGCTTCACCTCGCACTCCGGGAAGCTGCCCATCATCACTAAATTTTGCGGCTGGAACGTAAAGCAGCGTGGACGGTCAGAAACGGACGGCCGCGATCGGGCCGGGCACGCAGGCCCCGCGCTCGCCTTCCGACAGCAATTAGCGGCCATTAATTGAGCCGTTAATCGAGCTCGCCGAAGGCTCGGCGTTTTTTTCTTCCTTTAATTGAATTTCGATCGTAAATAAGGTACAAACGACCGGAACTCGAGGCAACGGGAAGCGGCCGCGTCGCGTTACCTTCGGCAATGAGCGAAAACTGCGGATCGTTAAGAATTTTTATAAGGCCGATCACCGGCCCGGCGGATCTCAATTATAAACAGGACCGTGGATCGGCCGACGTGGACGACCGACGATCGGCCGGTCTGGCAGCTTGTTATTAAGTCGGCCGACGTCGTCCGCGCGGATTCTGCGAAGTTTCCGTGGCCCGATATAAATATTCCCGCCGCGAATCGCCGATCGTGAACGGCTTTTACGCGAGTGCTTTTACGCGCGAACTGAAACCGTAAAGAGAACTGGACCCGATCTGGACCCCGGCGGAACAGCGCACAGTGCGTTGTCCCGGGGACCAAAATCGGTAGATCGACTTCTCGGTCGATGTGAGTAGAATTTAAGAACGTGTTGTATAGCGTGTTGCTGAGGTCAGGTAGGAAATACAGTGATTTCTTCCTGAAGTTACTCACAAACTGAAGTTACTACAAATGACCTCAAGGTGGTCAGGGTGACCTTTCCGGGTGGTAACATAATTACGGGACACCACTTATATTGCTCTTTCTCTTATTTCTCTTGTTTTCTTCCAGTAATTTTCGTTGCGTAGCGCATGAAATAAGATATTGTAAAATACTTAATTATTAATCAAAAATTAATCGAAACAATACTGTGACTTTCAGATAACATCATTATTTTAATAAGTATAGTAATTTGTTCTTAATTCGCGCTCAGATTGCACACAAAATATCATAGCGCTTGAAATAAGATATTGTAAAATACTTAGTTATTAATCAAAAATTAATCGAAACAATACTGTGACTTTCAGATAATATCATTATTTTAGTAAGTATAGTAATTTGTTCTTGATTCGCGCTCAGATTGCACACAAAATATCATAGCGCTTGAAATAAGATATTGTAAAATACTTAGTTATTAATCAAAAATTAATCGAAACAATACTGTGACTTTCAGATAACATCATTATTTTAATAAAATGGACAATTTGAGAAGAGGAGCTACGATTATTCGAGCCTTGCAGCTCATTTTTTATAGTCACCGATTGTCAATAACTGTCGCTCGTTTTGCGATACAAGAAAGTGGTTAGGTAGAAACATGACATCGATGAAAGAGACATTTTCTTCTATTGTTTAAAGCATAATCTACTACTTGTAATCAGTACTCTGTTATTCTGTGTTTTGATCTTTTTCTCCAGTTTTTCTTTTCACTTCTATTTCAATGTATTCTAAATGTATCAAGAAGCATAATGTTGCTTTTAAAAATAACTTTTGATCAACTTCGTTGTTACGTTATGTAAAAGATCACGTAAAAATTAGCCGTAAAGAGAGATGCCAAATAAATTGTTATAATTTGTTTCCAGTTCAGTTACGAGCTACGACGAGTACAAGAATTGTTTGCTAAGTGGCTTTCAAGCAGCTCGGGGGAAGAAAGAACAGAAGTATTTGCTCTTACTGAAATCATGGTCGGGATAAATGTAAGTAACAGTTTCATTTTATTAATATAATAATTGATGCGCGCGCGCAAAGTGTGAGTAATGAACTAACACAGCACAAAATACCGACATTTGACTTAACTCTTCAATTTCAACTGAATCGATCACCTTCGAATTCCTTACAATTTTCCAGGAATGTTCTATCAAATTGTAAAAAGATACTTCTATCAATAATTCATCAATAACAATTAACTGCAATGGTAAAAATGACTATCAAACCGTTTATTTCACAAGAAATTCAGATTCTTTTCACCAATTAAAGCATTTTCTTCTCTTTAACACGTTTAGGGCTGACAATCAACAAATTCCCACAAAGTTTAAGCAATTTAATTAATTAAACCGAAACTAAGAAAGTTAAAATCTATTATAGCGTACAAGATTAAAACTCTTTCGCATGCGAAACATTCAAGTTTCAGTCAAATTCTGTTAAATTCTGTTAAATTCTGTTAAATTCTGTCAAATTCTGTAAAATTCTGTAAAATTCTGTCAAATTCTGTCAAATTCTGTCAAATTCTGTCAAATTCTGTCAAATTCTGTCAAATTCTGTCAAATTCTATCAAAATCTATCAAAATCTGTCAAAATCTGTCAAAATCTGTCAAAATCTATCAAAATCTGTCAAAATCTGTCAAAATCTGTCAAAATCTGTCAAAATCTGTCAAAATCTGTCAAAATCTGTCAAAATCTGTCAAAATCTGTCAAAATCTGTCAAAATCTGTCAAAATCTGTCAAAATCTGTCAAAATCTGTTAAATTCTGTCAAATTCTGTCAAATTCTGTCAAATTCTGTCAAATTCTGTCAAATTCTGTCAAATTCTGTCAAAATCTGACAAAATCTGTCAAATTCTGTCAAAATCTGTCAAATTCTGTCAAAATCTGTTAAATTCTGTCAAAATCTGTCAAATTCTGTCAAATTCTGTCAAATTCTGTCAAATTCTGTCAAAATCTGTAAAATTCTGTAAAATTCTGTAAAATTCTGTCAAATTCAGTAAAATTCTGTCAAATTCCGTCAAATTCCGTCAAATTCAGTCAAATTCAATTTATTCGAGTATATTACAACGAAAATGAATGTTCAAAATAGGTCAGAAACTAGCGTCGCCTATACGTGACCAACGCGACGCTCGACGCGCTAAAACATTGTCAACGTTTCTACATCGAAAATCGAGTAGCATAAGAGTCACGAATATCGTCCGAGACGCTGAAACGGAGCTGAACGCGGCGTGCCGCAGCTTGTTGTTGCCGCAGCCGGAGGATTCGCGGTTCGTCCGTAGAAACATCGCGAGCATTTACATAAACACGGCAGATGCTGTTACGATAAATTCAAGCGCGAACGGGGAATAGAATAGAATATTAAGTTCCCCGGCGAACGGGCGCGCGATCTTCGCTGCGATCTCTGCTGCGCAGCTGTGCGCTCCGCGACACGGACGGGATTATTTTTCCAGATAGAGGACACGGGCTTGCGCGCGCGCGCGCGCGTTCTCGTTCGCGTTCCGTTTCTCGGACGAGAGAGCCGCATATTTTCGCGAGCTGTTTTCGAGAGCCTCGGTCCTCGAATTCGAACGCGACGACGGTCCACACGGCGGCGTTACGCAAGGGACCACGGAGAAGGGAACAAACGACAGTGCATTCGCTCCGGTAGAATCTTCCTGGCTCGAGCGCCGCGAGGTCCTTGGAGAACGGCGCGTGGGCGCATCTGAATATTCAAAGTTTCTCTCGGTAGTCCCGTCACGCTGCGCGACGCCACGCGGCTGATAAATCATGACAAAAGACGCAAAAATAATTCTTCGCTCGTTAGGCCCGCGGAGACGCGCAATTCCGCGCGGGTGGCCGATAGAGCGGCCGCGGGTTTGGCCGGGATCGACCCGCGGATCTTATCGGCCGACGAACGGTTCCCGTTCTTTATTTCGACGGGCGCACACCATTCGTCGATCCCTGGCTAAACGACTCGGAAGGATATCGCCGGGGCCCACGCGATCGGATACTCGACGATGGACTCGACCCGCTGACCAAACAACGGCGTGGGCCGAAACATCGTGTAACGCGACGGGAAGCTGCGTCCCCTCCGGACCGGGCCGTTTACATCGCGGAGAGACTTTCGAGAAATATTTCTTATTTTCGACGCGGCGCGCGGTGGTTCGAGATGCTCGACAATGCGGATGGAAATATGAATACGGTAATTTCTCCCTAATTCGCGCGCAGATCGCGCACGAAGATGGACGTTTTGGGAAGAGGTGATACGATTGTGCGAGCAATGCGTCTCGCTTTTATAGGTGTTGACGATCGGTGACTATGGAAAGGAGCCGCGAGGCTCGGATAAGCGTGTCTCGTCTTCCCAAATTGTCCATTTTTGTGCGCGATCTCGGCGCGAATTAGGGAGAAGTTACCGAACTTCGATAAGAAGACTGTAATTCAGGCAGAAATTAGTATCCAGAGGTTTTCGAGGTCACTCATTACGAATCTACAGTTGAAAAAGGGAAGCAAACGAAATTAAATTAAATTGCTACAATTAAATTGTCTAGAAAATGTTTTAGACAACAATTTAATTTCAATTTAAGTTTCAAGGGAGACATAACTTTCATTTTTTGTTCGAGTTCCATTTTTACGTTATCAGAAGGAAGAAAGTATAATAAATTCTGACCAACGTGACACAAGAAACGATCTCAGCACCAAAGCCGCAAGTTCACGCAGCTGTAACTTGTTTATTTATGTACTCTGAAGTTTAATGCACTATAATAATCAAGTTTTACATTGACGCAAGCTGTCGCAAAAAAGTTGCGTCTGATTGAAGTACAATTCTTTTATTAAAAATTCATTCGAGCAAAACTCGAGTTCTACTAAAATCAACAATGATACTATTGATTTAACAAAAGTAATATATTTCTTCATTAGGTATTTAATGAATGTACAAAAACTTTTCTGTTTCAAATTTCTCAGCTATTCTCAGTACTGTTTAAAAGGCGATGCGGTTTTAACTAAAAAACGCAGTTATTTTTTTCCTCCAACTTGCATACTACATTTTTGGAACAAACTGAAAGTATTTAAAGAAAATATTTATCGATTTTAGTAAGTCATATATCCTGCTATGGAATCAAAGAAAGGAATTTGTTTCCTTAACATTAAAAGAGTTTACTTTTTCCTGCTGATACGTTAAATAAATTGAATTAAATTTTTATTATAATTAAAAACAAATGGATTCATTAATGAAGTAGCGAATTTTGAGATTACTGGACGATAGCATTTTAATATTGAAGGTAAACTTTTATCTGCAAGGGTCATCATTAGTCATAAAATAGTGGTTTGTTCTCAGTCCATTAATATTATGGAAAAGATAGGATAAGCGAACACGAACATGATTATATTTCATGATAGTGTTATAGGTACACATATTCAAGATTACTTTGCGTGCGAAACAAGCATTAAGACACGATCAGCAAATGTGTCAACAGAAAAGAAAATTAGTCAAGTTAATCTTTTTCATAGAATCATTTGTTTGAAAATATTTCTATGGAAATAGAACTACAATATTACTATCTCTCTTTAAAATCAGAAAAGCACCATTTGTAATAACAAGAGCTGTTTCAAATTACGAAGATTAAACACAGTATCGATGAATTCTATAACACTGCAAACAATTCGAATCGATAAAAAGCCAAATTAAAGCTCTGATTTAACTTTTAAATCCAGTAATAACATTTTCTGGATAATTTTGACTGTTCCATATACTTTGAAGAATTATCTGATGATATAACAATTCATTTAATATTAAACTTACCGCGGTCAAAATGTGCGTTTTCTTATTTATGCAATTCTGCAAACTTTGAAGACTTTTTCATGGAAAATGCTCGAATAACTTACATTACTGGAAAAAGTTTTCTAATAAAAATTTTACAAAATCTAGATAAATTCGATCTTCTTATTTTTATGAAGCAATGCATACCTAGTTATTATTACCCAGTTACTATTGACAGATTCAGTGCTAAACTATTACGTTGTGTAACAAGACCGTTCGCGGACGTCTGGCACATAGGAAAAGACAAGGAAAATTACACGAATTCAAAGCGACAGTTCAGATGAATTTCGAGATATGTTCCCGTAGAGCTATTTCTATGCAACTTAGCTTAAATGAAAGCTGCAAGTGCCTACTTTAAGACCGGGTAGATCAGATTGCAACAGAATGACGAGATCATTTTGAACAAATTGAAAGGAATCAACCTCTGACATCATGAGATTTACAAGATTCAAAAGGGAAAGTTCGGATGGACTTTAAGATCCGTTCCCGTAGAGAAATCTCTACGCAACTTAGCTTAAATGAAAGCTGCAAGTATCTACTTCAAGATAAGATAGATTATAATGCAACAGAGTGACGAGATTATTTAAAACAAAAAATTGAAAGTAATCGGCCTCTGACATCATGAGATTTACAAGATTCAAAAGGAAAAGTTCAGATGGACTTTAAGATCCGTTCCCGTAGAGAAATCTCTACGCAACTTAGCTTAAATAAAAGCTGCAAGTATCTACTTCAAGATAAGATAGATTATAATGCAACAGAGTGACGAGATTATTTAAAACAAAAAATTGAAATTAATCGACCTCTGACATCATGAGATTTACAAGATTCAAAAGGAAAAGTTCGGATGGACTTTAAGATACGTTCCCGTAGATCTATTTCTCCGCAACTTAGCTTAAATGAAAGCTGCAAGTATCTACTTCAAGATAAGACAAACTATAATATATTCGTAACATCGAGAAATCAAGCATCGCCCAGCATTTCGGCGCATCGGGCCACCGTGCGGCGCGGCGTTACCTCGGCGCGTTAACAGAGCCCTTTTAAGCGCGCTCGGAACGAGCCGAGGCGTTACATTAAATTGCCCCTCCTCCTCCTCCTCCTCCTCCTCCTCCTCCTCCACCCGTTTCAGTAAATGTCGGCCGAGACACCCAGAGGTGCTCCAGTTACGGCGAACAGGTTGGCCGCTCGTGTCCACGGGGACGCGGACAGAGCTAATGATTCATCGTGTGCGAACTGCCTCGTAGACCAGAATGCGATTGCACGTTCGCGATAGGTACGTGGGAGCCGCGTTTTATTCCGTCTTCCCGACGGGCCAGTCCCGGAGAAACGTCCCAGGAAACGAACGGCGGTCCCGAACGCCGCTGAGAAACGGCGTCCCGGTCGCCGCGCGCTCCGCGATGCCTTCCTTTCTCTTTCGCGGGATTCTCGCGAGTTATCAGCGGCTGCTCCAGTTATGGCGGTCCGGCGCACGTATGCAGGTACCGAGGAGATAGGGACCAGGTGTGATTCACCGACGGAGCCGGGGCGTGGTCGTTCCGACGAGCGTGGGGTACCATTGCGTTCTCTTTTTCTTCCACCCTGGACGCTCGTCCCGGAGCACATTTTTCCGATTCCCTCGGAATCGGCCGGATCTCCGGACTTTCGAATTCGCCGAGCACTGGGAGAAGCTTGGAGAAGCTGGAAGGCAGCGTTTACCGGCGCGGCGGGACTCGCAGCGGCGTACAATGCTGATAATTGCATCGATTCGGCGGTGGATACCGAGAGGTGCAGCTGCACGCACGCACCCGCCTCGCCCCGCCTCGCCTCGCGCGGCGCGACGCGGCGTCGAGTGCATCGCTTGCATCGCTTGCATCGCGTGCATCGCGTCCCGCAACCCGCGGCCGTCCTCCACGGTCCCCGATACGCGCCCCACTATATCCAAATACGGTGGTCGAGTGTTTATGGAGCGCGGGAATAATGTAAGTGAGTGCTCGCGAGCGGTGCAGCGATTCCTCCGATTCCCCCGGCGCAGAGGGGGGTTGTACGATTCCCGATTACAAAAACCGAAATCGCGTCTGGGTGAGATAGCCGCCGAAATGACCGCGGCTTGTTGTCCGGCGAAGGCGACACGCGGCGGGATAGGTTTATTTTCTGTACGGGAAACAGCTCTTCGAACGACGCCCGATTTACAACGTTCCGGCGGCGACAAATTCGCGCGCGGCCTCCCCGAACGAAAGTAAATCGAGCCCGCGCGAGAGAGGAAGATACGTCCGACACGGATTTACGGCCGAACGGGTTTAAGGTCCCGTTCGGACGATTCTTAATCGGCGCGGGCGCCGATCTTCTCCTTTTTTCACCGATCGTAAGTTCCGAGGAAGGTGACGGCCGAACATGTCGCGCCGCAGTTTATATCGGTATTTACGCTGGTGCGCAGGCACCGAGGCGCGAAGCCGCGTGCATCGCGAGCCAATCGAATCCGAAACGGCCGACTAAATAAATAACCGGCTGTGATCGAAACCGCGCGCGCGGGTCAACCGCGGCGACGCGATTTACGGAGTGTAGAACGGCGGCGGAAAAATCGGCACGCGTTGCGGAACGGCTTCGCGAAGGATGTTTCCTCGGCCGCGGCCGGCTCGTCGACCTTTCGCGAATTTCTCGCGGATCCTTTTATCCGTGACGTGAAATCGGATGAGCCCGGAATTCGCCTGGCCGTCGCGTCGCGTCGCGTCGCGAACCGTCATGGTCGAGGACATAAACCGCCGTTCCTTCCTTTTTCCTGATCGCCGAGCGCAATCGACTCCGCCGTTCCGCGCATTTAATTGAAATTTATATAGCTCCGCGCGTTGTCCCCGGCTCGCTTTGTCCAACAAAAATGTCGCCGCCGCCGTCGCCGCGGAAAAAAGGTAGCCGCGCGATCGATCCTCTCGAATCGCCTCGGCGCGGAACCGCCGCGGAACTCTCAATCGCACCGGACGCGAGCTCGATGCTTTTTAGGATCGCGGCGCGTAAAAATCGTCGACCGGTCGTTACTGCCGATTAAAGAAGACGGTTGTTGCCAGGGCGAGGCGGATCGAGGCGGGACGGGGGAACCGGCGTGCTGAAAATACGCGACACGGCGAGCCGTCGTGTCCGCGGAGTTTTTTTCTTCTCGCGGGGACGTTCCGCGTCTCATCGGCCAAAAAGGTGTTTATGTTTCCGCGATCGGGGCGGAATAAATGGCGCGCGTGCGTCGGGAGGCCGCAATAAATTGCCCGGGAACGAGGCAGAACAGGGGCGAGGAACGCGGCGCGGTCGTTTACCAGTCGGACCCGAGAAGTCCGCGGAGTTCTTTCGACGCTGTCGGACGTGTCGCGAGGTTTCCGGAGGCGCGAGGAGCGCTCGATCGCCCCGCCGCGGGTATCTCTTCTTTGTCCGGCCGGGACGTAAAAGGCAATTCCAATTTGTTTGTCGAGCATGTTTATCGCGGAATCGCCTTGGTCGGCCCGGAACGATCGCAATTAAAGCTCCTCCTCGGCGAACGCTTCTCTCTGCCCGTCCTCGCCCCGTCTCCGGCCGAACGAAGAAAAATCGCCGCGGAAAATCAGCTCTCGAAACCGGCGTCGGTTCAACGCGCGGCGACCGCTGCGAGCTTTATGGCGGAAAAAGGAGCCGATTCGTCATCTAGCCGACTTATTTTTAGACGCGAGCGTTCTCCAGGTATTCGGAGCTCGGCTGAAACTCGGCGGATTTCTAGGATTCGCTTACATAGAAGGCCGTGTTAATTGACGCGTGACACCCGTTTCACGCGAACATACCTGCGTCGCGATGCACGCGTATGCGATACAGGTATTTATTATTACTGTTATTATTGTTATTATTATTATTATTATTTATTGATAAACGGGATAAATTGACGATCACGGTAGTTTATACACAGAAGCAGGGCATTGTGCGCATTGTGTGCTCGCATCGGTGATCAAATCATGTACTCGACGTTCAAAGCTTTGTAAAGAACCGTGATGCGAATCGTCGGATTACGTAGGCCGCATTTACATTTAACGTTGCATACACGTGCAACGTGTACGATCCATGTGTGCATGCACAGTCTAGATCTAAGCGTCGCTGCCGGTGCGTAGCTATTGATCTGTCCAACCGAAGACGCGCGATCGATACGATTGTTAATCAGGTTAAAGATGAAACTTCGAGCCGCAATTTTTCTACGCTATGACAACGTGCGTTGGTTGATCGCATAAAGTACTGCGGAGTAGGCTAGGTGTCCCAGTTTCCGTGCCCGTCCCAATTTCCGCGATTAAGAACGCGTCGAAGACGAAAAGTTTCATATACAAATTGACGATCTATATTTTTTTCTTTATTATGTTTACTCATCAACATGTGAGATTCAGGAAAAGGTATCAATATATATATGAAACATTTCTTTCTCTATATGTTTATTAATCTCAGGGGCACGGAAATTGGGACAGGCGCGGAAACTGGGACACCTACGCTATCCGTGATCGTCAAATGCCGCGCGATCGGCCGGATTTGTGCGCATAAAACGTTCGCGTGAAACGGGTCTAACGCGTAACGATTTTGTCGCCGCGAGTCGATTCGACTCCGAATTGAGTCGATTCTGCTCGGGACTCGTCCGTGCCCGGCGACGAGCCGCTAAATCATCGAAATCGGCGCGTTCTCGAATTTGCCGCGCGAGAGAAACGAGAAGCGTCTCGCGGCGGACCGAGACTCGGTTCCGGGATCCGGATACACGAGAACCGCGGCAAGTTTGCGTCGACCTTTTATGGGTTGAACTTACCTTGATGTCCAAATGGGCAATATTTCTCTCGTGGAGGTAGGCAAGTCCTTCTACTAGCTGTCTGACAAAGTGCACCACGTCACCTTCGAGGGGCACCAAATCGCCGTCGATGAGCGTCTGCAGATCGCCACCTGGAGCGCTGAAACGACAGAATTCCGAGATTTTCCGGGTCGTCCCGCTTATCTCCGTCGAGACAGGCGCGTTCCTCGTACTCACTATTCCATCACCAGGATGATCTCCTTGGGCGTCTCGTAGACGTCGTGCAATCGAACGACCCGCGGCGACTGCGAGCAGAGCGACAGCAGGGCGATCTCGTGCCTCAATTCGGCGCTGCAGTCCGCGTTGAATCTGCTCCTGGACGAGTATTTCGCTGCGTAGAGGATGCCGGTCGATCGCGACCTGCACCGGTACACTTTCGCCCATTGTCCGCTGCGAACAGAAATATATATTTCCAGTCGGTCGGCGGATCGGACGAACGGCGCGGAGCGGAGCGGCGCGGCGCGGCGGCGGCCATTGCCACACGACGCGGTCGCATAAAAGACGAAAGCAACCACGAAATTTCGCTGACCGTCAGCGTGATTTTTACGATCGTAGCGGAGGATTCCGTGCGTCTCCTCGGCAAGGTCGACGCCGCGGCGCCTCCGAAGGCTACGCCCGCAACACGAAGCGGCCGTTTTTACGCGCCTTTTGCCTCCGCGAGTATTTCCTACGTGTGCGCGTACGCCGGAGTTTATTACGCAAACGTCCCACGCGAGCACCGGGCTTCTTCTTCTTCTTCGTCGTCGTCGTCGTCGTTCTCGAAAGATTCGAAGTCGATCGCGGGGGGACTTACTGGCCGATCCAGGGACCCATCGCCGCGCCGCGCCGCGCCGCGCCGCCGGACGCGGCGGTGTCGACGTCCTGTGAACGTTCACGGACGAAACAAGATAACCGAGCCACTCGTAAAGAGTATCCGATAGCGCGTGCAATTAACTCGAGTCGTCGAATCAGCGGACGGGCGGAGCGGTGAGCGGCGAGCGGAGAACAGCCCGGCGTCCCTCACCCTCCCTCGCGCAAAAGTATTAGGTCGAGGCACAAGTTCGAGCCGTTCGACGTTTCCGTTTTTTTTCTAAACAGGGTAGATGTCCCAGTTTCCGCGCTTGTCGCTATATTCGTGCAATCTTATTAAAAACGCATAGAAAAAGAAAAGTTTTTTTATACGAATTGATATCTTTCCCCGAATCTTGCAGGTTGATAGGTGAACATGATCAAAGAAAATAGATCTTCAATTTATACAGGATGTCGCATAATTATATTTCCGTGAAATGTGGGATTCCTGAGGTCATTTCAAGTAACTTTTTCCTTAGCGAAAATGCAATCCGCGGCTTCGTTTACGAGTTATTAACGAAAAACACTGACCAATGCGAGGCGAGCGCGGCTGGCGTTTGGCGGCCGAGCCAACGAGCGGTCGAAGCGGCCGCCTCGCGCCAGCTGACAGCCCGCCTCTCGCCTCTCATTGGTCACTGTGTTTTGTTAATAACTCGTGAACAAAGCTGCTTACTAAAATTTCGCTGAGGAAAAAGTTTCTCGAAATGACTTCAGGAACCTCCCATTTCCCGGAGGCAACATAATTACGGGACACCCTGTATAAAAAACTTCTTTTCCGCTTTCAATCCGAGGGCACAAAAACTGGGACATCTACCCTATCCACATAATTCTGTTACGATCAGAATTTCAGACATCTCGTCGGTTGAACGTCCAAAAAGTGCTCGTTCTTCGAGACAAAAATATCTTTCACGAAATCAATCGAACATGTCGCCAAAAATGCAAACATTCGTGATACGAACATATAATTCGTCCTAATAATTATCGCAAGATCGTCGCCGCGCGTCTGTGCGAGACGATTCCGGCGATCCTCGAAAAACTCTTCGAAGCTGCGCGAAGCTGTTGTCGCGGAGATCGCCGTTCGTTGGAAGCGCGGCCTCAGCTCCGTGCCGCGCGATACATGCCTAATGTATGAAAATTTATTGGCGTCGTTCCTGGCCATTTTGATCGACCCCCACCCTCGCCGCCCCCGCGACATCGAGCAATTAACCGCGGCCGCGATCGATCCGAATCGCCGTTCGTCGGATGAACGTCGATCGGAGCTGGTCTCGCGCGGGTTCCGCGCGGCGCGGCCGTGTTTGGTCCGCGAATGTGCTCGCTAACGAGCGCGGCCGAGCAAAAAGACCCGTTGGAAATTGCGAATTCGAAGCGGAACCGAGACCGCGATACACCAGGAAGGCGAGGCGGTCGCTCGCGCGGCGTCCGGCCGGCCGGTCGGCCGAGATGAAAACGGCGTCTTTGTGCCGTCGGTTAAATCCGCTTCATTAAGGATGCAAAGTCACCGAGGGCGGGAATCGCGGCGGCGATATCGAGCGCCGAAAGAGGATTATCACAGCTCGAGATACCGTCGTTATTGAACCTTCCATTAAACGTATCGGAGCGAAGTCGGTTCACGGAACCGCGGCGCAGCCGCGAGCAAGATTAATCTATCGGTCCCGAGGACTTACTTTGCGAACGGCTTCGGGTCGATCTCGTAGTGCTCCGAAATGGGGCCCGTCTTCACCACCCTGGCGAGCTGGGTCTCCTGCACGAGCACCAGGCCCTCCTTCACGTGCTTCTCGCTCCACTGCACCCTGCACCGGCCCCTGCACCGATCCTCGTTCCCGGTCCTGTCGCTCCCGCGTTTCGCCTTCGCGTTCACGCACTTGCCCGACGAGGCCTGCAGGCTCCGTCGCTGGGGTCGCGGCGAGGTTTTCCTCGCGGACGACATCGTCGGCGTCTGGTGGTTCGGCTGGTAGATCATGGTCGGCTCTATCCGAGCGGCCGTGGGTCCGTTCGAGTGGCTGTCAGCGATCGCGACCGGTCACATCGGAGCGAGCAAGTCCGAGGGCATCGGCGGACGGTCCCAGCAGATCTCCCGCAGGTTTCTCGCTGACTTTCGCGCAGATTTCTTTCAGGATCGCAGCAACCGATCGATCGCGGCCGTTCCTCGACGGCCGACTCGGGATCCTCGGCGAAAGTAGCGTGGCTCGTCAGAAGCTCGTCGGTCGGAGGGACGACGCGTCGCTGCTCGGTTCGGTCCGCTCGTGCGAAAATGCGGGCGACGATGTTCGCATCTCGAGGCGGTCGCCGTTCGCTCTTTCGAAGAGGTCCCCGCGAGCCTGACGGTCGGGTGCCGCGACTGAAACTGGCCACGAGAGACCACACGCTCCGGCTCCGGCTTCGGCTCCGTTTCAACTCGCGCTCCTCTTTTCTTTCTTGCCGCGGAGTCGCTGGACCATAGACTACCGTTCGTCTCGTTTTCTCCACGGTGTCCACTTTGCTCTCGCTCGTCCCTCCGACCTCTCTCGCCTCCGCCAGCCGCGGAGCAGCGTCGCGCCGTGTTCTCCTCTTGCCGATCTCGCTCTCGTGTCGCCTGTCCCACTCCTTCTCTCCTCGAGAGTGGACACGAGGCGAGCACGATCGTTGTTGCTGCTGCTGCTGCTGCTGCTGTTGCTCCTGCTGCTGCCATAGCTGCCATAGCTGGTTTTAGCGGTGTTTACCGCGGTGGTGGTGGTGGTGCACGCCGAACACCGCTGCATCTCGGACGTAGGTGGTATGCGGTCGAGAACGCGCCGCGATCGCGGCATAGATGCACGACCGCCCCGCTGCACCGCGCGCTGCAGCCGGTGCATCGGGCCTATATCCCTCCCCTCTTACAAAAGTATTAGAACACCTGCTTGTTTAGAGGAAATTGTAATATTTCCTTCGGTTTTGGTAACGTCCGCGGATCTGCAATATTGTCGAAAGTATTGTCGTATTGTCGAAAGTATATGTTGAGACACGAGTGTTTGTCATTTGTGCAGTTAGTTTATTCAGTTATTGCATTTTGGTCGTTGAAAATGTATCCTGAGTCCGTTCCGTACTCTTCGCTCGATACGACATGCATCGATTCCCGGTGTGTTTTCTTCAATTCTGTTGGTTTACACAATCGTGTTGGACTCGTGATGGAGTTTCTGAACAGAGTTTGGTAAATATGTATGTTATTTACATTGTTCGTTCAGACCGAAATAATGTTCTATTTTGTTGGGGTTAATGTGCAGCCATTGGGGAACATATTGGCGTACGATAGTTGTCAATTTTTATGTTCTTCTAGCAAATTATGAACTACAAAGAAATTCTGATTGCTGCAATCTTGAAAGAAATCGTAGTGCAAGGGGTTAACATATGGGATTATTATGCATTTCTACGAAATGCACGGAGCCGAAAAGTATCAGAAAGAATTGAGGAACTAATAAAATAGATGCCGAAATTGGTTCAAGTTGTAATTACAAAATGCGGTGGATATATCGACCAAACAGAACGTTTAATTTTTTTTTCATAAAATTGACGATATTTTTATTATAACATAAACTATATATGTACAGTGGCGTGCATAATTATAGACTCAAAGTAACTTTTACATTGCTACCGACATCTAAACAAAAACTTAACAAAATATCCTCTTTGTATATTTCTATTTTCTATTGTTTCTAATATAGGAATATACAAATATAATGTTTTGTTACGTGATTTTTAAATATATAGGGTGTTTCGGTTAATGGAGACCACCTACAGTGTTGGGAATAATTATAAACTCAAGGTGACTTCTTCTTTATTCATTATATTATATTACACTTATTTATTATATTATATTATATATTGTATTTATTTATTATATATATATAATATTTATTTATTGTATTATATTATATTATATTTTCTATTATATTTTTATTATCATAAAAATGCTATATTATACAGTGTTTTGTTGAGCGTTCGTTCAAGTGTCACAAAAAATTTAAAAGTTACTTCGAGTCTACAATTATTCACTTACAATTTAATATAATAAAGTCAGAAATAAATTTTTTAAAAAATTAGAGCAATTTGTCATCGATTTTTCATATTTATTGAATTATCTTTAACTGGCCTAGTACTTTATTTCGGGGAATGCGAAAGGGTGTACGTATGCACGTCCTGGTGACAGCAACGAGTTGCTTCCTTCCCGGGTCCTATTCTCGCTGTCGTATCCGTCCGCGGCGGCCGGATACGCGAGGATCGCGGATGCGAGCGATTTCGCTCTCCATTCTAGATCCCGCGTCGCGGTAGTAGAGCCAGATATGAACGGCAATATGTTAATGGGCGCGTGGGGTTTTACCTTCGAGATCTCCATGCCCGATTATATCGCTTCTTGGAAACCAGTCTAACCGTCGATCTCGATTCGAACGACGTACGGAGCTCTTGCATCCCGTGCCAGGTGTCTTGCCTGACCGAGCGAGAAGCATCGCTGGAAAACCGATTGCGTTCTCCAATCTGTTCTCGGCGGCCGAAGATTAACAAGCACGTGGGAAACAGAGATTCCGCGTTCGCTCGCCGCCGCTATTACAGATATCTCGACCGCAAAAACGACAAGGATGCTCGGCCGTCCGTCAAAAGGAAACACAAAGGTCTTTCCTGATCGAGTCGTCTCTAAGGAGAAATCGATTAGAGCGTGGCCGCTCCGGAGAAAGAGAGAAACAAAAGAGGGAAGAGGGGAGAGGGAGAGCGTGAGAAAAGAGGGGAGCGAGAGAGAGAGGAAAGAGGAGACAGAGAGAAAAGACGAGAGAGAGAGAAAAAAGGAGAGAAAGAGAAAAGAGGGAGAAGAAAGAGGGGAGAGGGTGAGAGAGAAAACAGAGGGGACTGAGAGAGAAGAAGAGGGAAAAGGGTGAGAGAGAGAGAGAGAGCAGAGGCGAGAGAGAGAGGAAGAGAGAGAGCAGAGGGGAGAGAGAGATGAAGAGAGAGAGCAGAGGGGAGAGAGAGAGGAAGAGAGAGAAAAATAAGAGAGAGAGGAAGAGAGAGAGAAGAAAAGAGGAGAGAGAGAGACGAAGAGAGAGAAAAGAAGGGAGACAGAGAGAGAGAGGAAAAGAGGAGAGAGAGAGAAAAGAAGGGAGACAGAGAGAGAGAGGGGAAAAGAGGAGAGAGAGAAAAGAAGGGAGACAGAGTGATAGAGGAAAAGAGGGGAGAGAGAGGGAGAGGGAGAGAGAAAAGCGGCGAGAAAGAGAGAGAAAAGAGGGGGGGAGACAGTGGAATGGACGCATGTTCAGCTCGGTCCACCCGTTAGCGAGAAGAAATGACTCGTCGCCGCGAATTTAGCCGGGTCTCGGTCAGCCGATTACGCGGCGCGAATGATCTCTCGCCGATAGAGAACGAGCTCTCTCGCGCGCACCTGCGTATTGCGAATTACGAATTCGTGGAAGATCGATCCCCGGAGTATATCGGCTGTCGCGCGTTGCGAACCGTACGTGCAAGTATCCGCGATACGGGACGAAGTCATGAGGCGAGAGCGGTGACAAGCAATTAGTAGCGACAATTAGTAACGACGCGTTCGAGTCGGATCGTGCCAAGGATAATTGCGCGCTTATCCGCCGCGGCTCGTCTACTTTCAATGACGAACTGGCAAACACTTTTTTGCGGCACCCCGTGACGTTCACCTTCGCCGCGCGAAAAGAAAATGTCCTCCCGCGGCGCTGGTCGACAGCTACGCGATAATAGAGTGCCGCGAATAGTCGCGGACAATCGCGAATAATCGCGAATGATCGCGAAAATTCGAACTGGATCCGCAAGCATAGATCCGCGCTCGCGCGCGCGCGTGAGAATCCGTTGTAAACCCGATGAACCGATCGGCGCGCGAGGTCGTCGCTTTTCTCCCATTCGAAATCAATTACATACAGACCCGACGCGACGTCGATTCGACGTTCCCGCGCGGGAACGCAACGCGGCGAATGATTTCTCTTTATAGGACTACCGGCAGGTGCAATAAATTCGATCCGCGCGTCATCCGGTGACTTTGATGGCTCGTTATTCGCGGCAACGTCCTCGAAACGGATGCGAGCCCGCGATCGAGCCGGTACGTCTCACTTCGAGGCGAATCTCAGCGGGATTGGATTCCAGCGAGACAAGAGGCGTCACGGGTATATTAGCCTGCGAGCTTTTCTTTTTAATCAACGCGCGAGAACAATGGCCGGGGGGACGACGACGCGGACGTCGTCGCGGTGTCTCTCGAGACTAGTCCGATCGCGCACAGTCGTCTCGCCAGGAAGCGTTCCATCGCCGAAATTCAAATTTCTTAAGTTTAACATACTGAATAAATTTGTTTAGTACAGGTAACTGTCCTATAACACGGTAAATAAGTTCCTAGAAAGTGCCGTGTTGTGCGAAACGTGTCATATGCGACCCAGGGTCAGTACAAAAAGGGGGGGGGAGAGAGTTAAGTGCCGTAAACATATTAAAAACAGACATTTTCTTTCAATTTCGTATAAGCAACTTAGCTTTGATTAAAAATATAAATGAATGTATAACACAGAATGAAAGAAAAAAGAAAAAATATTATTTTTATTTAATGCAGCTTTGATTTAGTAAATTCCTTCCTCGCGTTACTACTCAGTACAATCAAACGAGAATGTTTTTTCGGTTGAACGGCATCGCCATCACTTTCTGAACCTTCTTTTTCGTTCAGATTGTTATACACTGAGGATCCTTTAAAGCTTAATCGTTTTAGATGATTTATGCTGAGAGATGGCGTCCTAAATGTAAAATCATAAAATTCAAAGTAAATTAAATTCTCCCGAATTTTCCTTCAGCTTGTAAAGAAAAATGTATAATTCGCAGCTCATTGTTACAGTTGCCGATTGTCGACGATTATGAAAGCGAGGTGCAAGGCTCGAATAATCGTATCTCCTCTTCCCAAATTATCCACTTTTGTTTACAAGCTCAGGAAAATCAGGGAGAATTTACTGTACAATGAAACGTTTAACACAGCGAGAATAGAATGTTATTAGGTCGAGTTATAAGTAACTTTCGATGCAGCTAGGTAGAAACTATTGTTCTGTGTCTACTCACTATGAGTCACGAGTTTTTTCTTTTACTAAATAAATAAGAGCTCAAAATAAACGGAATAAAAAAGCGAGAAAAATAAATAGGAAACAAAAAGAAACAAAATGAATGTCTGACAAGAAAACAGAAGTTATTTATGATAATATTTATGATACTTGAATTATTAAATTTAGTAATTCATATACGAACAGCGTTAAACTAACAATTCAAATTTTGAGAAGAGTTTAGAAGGCAGTATGAGTTATAAAATAATCTTTTTAATATGAATGCTTACACAATTGCTAAGAGAAGAGGATAATATCAAGTTTAGGTGCAATTAACTTGCAATAATTGCAAAATAGTTAATTTGCAAAATAATTTTAACAAATAGATATCAATGGTATTTCAATACTGAATAAGCAGTTAAAAAATTAAGCACCGAATATTAACTCGAAAAATTCACACAATATCAAAGTCATTTAATTAATGACATCGAAACTAGAAATTGAAAATTTACCGTAGGAAATAAATATTTCGTTTTCTATAAATCCTAGTAACACTCAATTTGTTCAATATATTACAATAAAAATGAATTTCAGAAACCTAGTTAAAAATTAGTGTCACCCATACATGACTCACGTGACACTGAACGTGTTAACACTTTAATGGCCACTCACACACATGTGTGCGATGCTTTAATAATTCTGCACGTGATTGCTAGGATAATTATCACACAAAGGCAAAATATTAAATTCATTGTATTAAATGTGTTCTTACTGTTGTTGTTTTTTGTTTTGCTTTATGTGTACGTTCGCACATGCTGAATTATTTCATGAATTTACATAAATATTGCCGGCCCCTGACGACATTTAACTGCGCAGAAGTGCGGCCATTAAAGTGTTAAGAAGTAAGCGCGCTCGTCACTGAACAAAGTTGGCCAGTATTCACTTTTCTACAAATTAAAATATCAAAATCTGCCAAACAATATTCTTGTCATAAAATATGCTGGTCACCTTGTGTTTTTAAATGTCAAATCTTCCTCAGTCGCAGCTATTTTAATCCAAAATATGTTTCCTGATCTATAGTACTTCCATTCTATACGATTTATTGCAATTATGCACATAAAATTCAGCCTATTGGCAAGTAAAATACTTGAAGTTGTAAAAGTTCTTTAAACACAAACAAATCTGACACTGTTACGATTATTTTGAAGAATGGTAAAGCAATGTTGAGTCACCACAGAAGTGCAAAGGGTTAACTATTTGTGGCACAGTATTTCAGAAAATAAAATAGACCCATGTTGCACAGAAATATTGCGTTTTAAATGAAACAAAATTGGTATATTTTTATCGACGAAAGAATCACATAATATAAAAACATACAAAAA
The DNA here is from genome assembly GCF_051020955.1 of Megalopta genalis. Taxonomy (NCBI): domain Eukaryota; kingdom Metazoa; phylum Arthropoda; class Insecta; order Hymenoptera; family Halictidae; genus Megalopta; species Megalopta genalis. The sequence continues at coordinate 11,888,498 of NC_135016.1, forward strand.
TAATAATAGTTCAATTCGATTTATTGTTATAGGATGCGACTCAAATAATCCCACCGTGCCAGATGGGTTAACGAATGCACATGCAGCTATTGCAATATTTTGACTATAGTGCTTCTAAAAATATCCCACCATGCATTATCGTGCATAAAAAAAAAATGGGACATTTTTAATCCCACCATGCCCCAAAGAGTATAGAAAATATGAATATGAAGAGTATAGAAAATATGTATATTTTCGACTCGACTTTGACTCGATTCCAGCTGGTTTCGCCGCGAATTCAACGACCTCCTCTTCTCTACCGCAATCTTATACCTTGAAACAACGCTAAAATCATTTTGGTCGTAGAAAGCGGATTCCCAGATCGCCGTGGATCGCTGAAACTCGTTAGGTCCGCGAACCGTGTATTATTTGCACAACGATGGAGGCGCGCACGCACGCACGCACGCACGCATGCATGCCAGCGTCCGCGGAGAATGCAAATCACCGACTACCATAAAGGAGGGTATGATGTGTGAGGGGGGTATGATGCACTGGTTGCTCGCAACGCGCGGCTCTCTCGCGGCACGCACGTGCAGGTTCGCCACGATTTACGATCCAAGAATTAGACACAATAGGAACGACCGGCTCGCGTCTAATAACCGAGTTACGGCCATACTCGGCGCTCGATTAATGCCCACTGTCTCGGCGTATCGCTCGAATTTGCAAGTTTCGCGTCCGAAAAGGCCTCGCCGCCACTTATCTCGGGCCATCGTTAGGCCATTTTTCTTTCCGAAAGCCTCGAAAGCCCCTTGATTGAAGCTTCCTCTACCCGTCGGCCTCGAGCGGCCCGAGGCAAAGAGATCTTGTCGCGTCCTAGGAAGTCCTCTATCGGGAAACTGTTTCGAACGGCCGACGAGAGGGACGAAGAGCGACTCTCCCGATTCTCCTACGACTCTCATCGGCGCCTAGGAGTTGCCGAATCGACGCCCGCGAGGCTCTCGTCAGCGGCCGCCGAGGCCGAACGGGTGGAGCTCGCGCCTTCGAACGATAGTTCGTTAATTAGCGCGTAGGTCAAGGCGCGAACCGCGGTGCCGCGACGGCTGGAAAAAGCGGCCGGCCGGCCAACATTAAACGGCCGCCGACAAAAGCGGCGTCGCCTCTAATTACAGGCCGCCGCGATTCCATCTTTGTGCGCGCCACTTTTGCGAAATCGGACGTGGCACGTCGATCGCGCGTCGGCGACGTCTACCCTTGACCGACACCGAAATTCCATGGCGAAGTTCTCGGCGCGGGTGATCTCTGTTTCGGCTCTCGCGGATCCAGTTTCGGCTGCTCCTTCACTTACCCGTTTCAGGCGCCGCGCGGACCGAAGCGGATCGTCGCGCGATCCGCGAGCGTCGCGTCTCCCAGTCGCAGCTCGGATTAGAACGGGGATTAGCGCGGCGCGGAGAGCTTTTGTCTCGGCAGGAAATCTCGACGGTGAATCATCGGTTCACCTGGCCGCTATTAATACTGCCGTCTATTTATAGGATGAAAAGAAAACCGACGTTCTTGGGAAAACGTGGCTTCCCCGTGTATGGGGAGAACTCGGGCCCGAGCGGCGCGGGCGCGATCGTTTCGCGATCGGCTTCGGACCGAGGGAGACCAACAACCACCATTGGCGTCGATTGTAATCTGCGGCTTTTATTTCGCACGTTATTCAAATTAATACAGTATGACAGAAGTATTTACAGAAGATTTTTGACAGCCATACATGCGCGATTGTTCTGATCGTAATTAACCTCGGTATTAATAACATTACAGCGATAACGTAATAGCGATGATAATAATAATAATAATAATAATAATTAATAATAATAATAGCAATAATAATAATAAAAATAATGATAATAAAAATAAACATAATAATAATAATAATAATCATTGTGATATAATAATGATGATAGTTGAATAAATCGGAGAGCAAGGCGTGCACGAGTATGGGAATCGCCAGGACACCGTGTGCAACCTCGATTATCCGAAGCCCCGACATTTGGATTCCGTGCACGAGGATATGTTTCAGACTTAGATTGTTCAATCTACGGTGGTCCATACGCAACGTTACGACTTTATTGTACAGATCGGTCGGCGCTTAGTTTTACACAGCAACTAAGGATTCGTTCTGTCATCCGATACGTTCATGTCGTCCTGATCGTTTCGGATAATCGAGGCAATCTTTCTCTCTCTCTCTCTTTCTTTCATTTATATTCGACGGATCGAGGATTGTCGGACAGATATTCAAGAGACACAGTGGTGACGCGCGTCACTGCCCTACGAGGCCCTCGACGTACGAAATAAACGCCGCGGAATATCGTTGTCGCGGTCGCGAACTAGATCGAGCAAGTTCTTGAAACATCGATCACGATGTCGGGAAGAACAATCGAACGAGAATAAATAACTACGGATTGGCCTCGGATCGGGGCGCGGGTTGAACCGACACGCTCGGACGCACGCCCTCCTCTACCGTAGTAGCAAAACTATAATATATTACAGGTCTCTCTATTGGGTTTTTTCTTCCTTTGATTCTCGAAGGCATTCATGGATTCACGCGGCCCCACGCACTCGCTCGCTCGCTCGCTCGCTCGCTCGTTCTCCCTGCTTCCCGCAGACTCATTCGCTCGTTTGTGCGCACACCCAGCGTTACAGGAAAAGAAAAGGTACAGAAACAGAACTGCGGTTTTCCGTCGTAACGTTTCCGTCCTCGTTTCCGTCGTCGTGCGGGTTGGACTACTCCCCGTGTGCGTCTCAGAATTTCAACGGACGAACGCTCGCAACAATGTTCCCGGCTAGAAATTCGTTGGCAGTCCCTCGATCCACGAGGCTGAAAACTCTACGAAGAGAAGAAACGGCCCGAAACGAATCGCCGCGACCGTGGCTTTTCCCCCGAAATTGATATCTTTTCTGTTGTTCCGCGCGATCGCGTCTGGTTAAGGAAACGAGTCTTCCACGCCTTTGTCCCGTCTTCGCGCGCGTTCCCAAATAGCGTGCACGGGTTACATACATACATACATGGAAAATCTCGAATCGTTTTTGCTTTTTCGGCCGCGACGCGCGCGATTCGTCGTTTCGTTCGCGTGTGCTCGTTTCGCCTCCTCGAATCCTTCGCGTTCGCCGACGGAAAACCGATTCAAGGAGGGGAACGATGAGCAACGTGTATTGACTAGCATTCACGAAGCGCTCCCTTCGGCCTACGAAGTTGGCACTTCACAAGAAGATGTTTCGTTAAACGTTCGTCCTGTCGCTTCGGCGACGCGGACGTTCGAAAAGCTAATGTGTGTCTCTCTCTCTCTCCCTCTCACTCTACCTTTCTCTCCCTCATTCTCTCTCTCTCTCTTTCTCCCTTTCTCTCTCTCTCTGTATACGTATATGTATATGTAGATATTTATATTCCTATGCGTTTGATTCACGGAGTGAAAAATACCGCGATACGTCGTTGTTCGACGAGCGAGCAGTTGCAGCGGTTCCATAGTCGCTAGTAAGACACGTCTCCGGATATGTTTCTCATTGGCTAAATCAGTTCGATAGAAAACGAAAAAAAAAAAGAAAGCGGTCGATTCGTCGGGAAGGAGTGATAATGTTATTCCGTACGCGCCGCGACACGAGGGTTCCGAAAAGTTGTCGAACAACGGTCGTTTCGTTGTAGCCGATAGAACTCGCGATTACTAATTACGACACCCCCTCTCGCGGGAGATGCTGTCGAACCAACGAGAAAAAAATTGGAGACGCCTAACGCCGGTTTAGGCTCTCAATTTCGACCGATCGATCGGCGCCGCGATCTCCGTGTGTCAGAGCTAAGGCACTGTGCGCGAACCGGAGAGCGATCGTTTTCACTCTGCTCGTTCGTCGAGGCGTTCCTCTCGCGGACAGAGAAACGGAGATTAGGCACTACGGTTTACTGTGTTAAAGGCACCGAAAAGTCATCGAAATTCGATCTCCGCGAGGTCCACGCGGCGAACGCGGGCCCTCCCCCAAGCAGTTCCCCGTGTCCCCTAGCTCTACAACTCGATTATGGCTAGTTTCCGGCGAATCGTTTCGTCGACACCGAGTCGCGCGCGCGCGTGCGGAGATCCCGTTCGATTTTCTCGGGCGATCCGGCCACGCGACGATCTACTCTGGAATTCACAGACAGGGTCCCTCCTGACATATGCCTGACATTTCTCGCTTGCGCAACGATCCGGTCGCCTGAAATTCCGCGGCGCGAACGCCGACGTCGCGCGCGACCGTTTTCCGCGAGCGACTCGGTGCATCGAGCGTTCCGACCCGCGCGTTCCCATTTCAGTTTCTTTCAGCTCGAAAGGACGGCCGGTCAGTCTATCGTTAATGGCAGACGACGAGCTGCCAGAATACGCGCGTCTCTTCGCGCCCTGTCGCGTCCGAAATCGCTCCGTCGCGTCGCTCTCGAATCCCCATCCCCCCTCCCTCCCCCGTCCACCCACGAACCGGACTTCTCGTATGTACAAACGTGGAGCACAACGATCATCCGTCCATTCTCTCGCGCGCTGTCTCCGCCGAAACGGGACTCGTCCGGACTCGATCGGAACATCTCCATCCGAATATATACAAACGCGAACACGATCGGCACACCCGCCACCCAGCCACCCACCCATACATACGAAAACGGACGCGCTCACGTACACACGTACACATACACACATACCTATTTACAAGCGTTTCCCCGACGTTTCACCGGGTACAACCGATATTACAACGAGTCGAAACGGAAGGAACGGCTCCTCTAGGAAGATCGGCTTTTTCCCCCGGAGAGAGAAACGTTTCGTCTTCCGCGTACTTTGGCACGGTCTCTCCGCGTACCGCCCGCTCCGTGGTCTGGACGACGCGGGTCGCGTCGACTGGTTGCAACGCGTACCATCCGACTATACACTGTACACCGTGCGAGAACTATGTACAACGAGGCCGAGAACCGAAATTCGGGACGTGTCGCTAGTCCCCGTCCGTCCGGGTCTACGACGCCCCGTGGACCTGGAACCGGCGAATCCGTGCCTGCACCGACTCGCACTGCACTTCGCTGTACCTGGTGTACCTGCCGGCCCTGACCGGCTCGCGGATCACCACCAGGTTACCGCCGCGTTCGCGGAGCGCCTCGAGCCCGGTTTTCCCGTGGACCGTCGGCGGGCTCGAGAGCTTCGCGATCTTCGCGTTCGAGTTTTCGGACGTGAACCGGCTGAGCGCCTTGCTGACGACGCCGTTGCACTCCCTGGGCCACGCCCTCGCGTGCTGCTGTTGCTGGTGGTTGTGGTGATGGTGCCTCTGCTCCCATCTGTCCGAAGAGGCGTCGGTCGCCGTGAACGGGAAACTCGCTCGGCCCTGGCTCTTGCCGAACATCAGAAAATCCAGCGAGTCGTCCGAGTAGATGCTGCTCCGGTCGCTCGAGCTGTCCGTCGAGATCTCCGAGACGGTGTCGCTGCCGCTGTCGCTGCACTGTTGCTCCTCGCCTAGGATGAACACCGGCGTGCATTTGAAGACCTCGCCGGCCGGCATCGTGTGGGTCGCCGTCGCTCTCCTCTGCGTGACCACGGTGGTGGTCACGGTGGCGGCGTTGCTCGCCGCGCTCGTCCGGATCGACGAGGCCGGCTCGATTATCACGATCTCCGCGCCGGAAAATTTCTGCGCCAGCGAGTCCATGTTCCTCTTGAAGGTGTCCCTGCGGTCGGGGCTCAGGCCGTACCGCGTCGATTTCGTCGACAGCTTCGATTTCGTGTACAAGTTCTCCGTGTGCGAGGAGACGGCCCTGGTCGCCGACGTCGTCGACGTCGTTGTCGTCGTTGTCGTCGCCGATTTCGACTCCGCGGCCTGGTACACGCCGCCCGTGGTCGACGACCTCTGCGCGTGCTTCTCGACGTCGTTCTTCGGCGGCGACGTTATCGCGCTCGACTGCTCCGTCGCTGTTCCGGTTTTCACCGGGGACTTTGTCTCCTGGGAGGACGCGGTCGTTTTCGCTGTCTCCGGAACCGACTGATCCAAGGCCGCGGATAATGGCGGCTGCGGATCGTCGAACGTGCTGAACCACGGGTGCTGGAGGCATTCGATGACTGTTAGGCGTTCACTGGAAGGAAAGAAGATCGATCAGACGTCGTTCGGGATTTCCGGCACCGACTGTCGGATCTCGCTTGTCTTTGGTAACGGTAACGAGCGGTTGCGCAACGCGGCCGGGCTGAAGAGAAAGGACAGGAAACGCGACGCGACGCGGCGAGACGCACAGTGTTCCCGTTCAAAAATGGAAAAACCAATTTTCTGAAATTTCGTGTCTGCTTCCGTGGAATCGGTTGCAAACGATGTTCCCCGACGTGAGAACGAAAGACGGTCGAGAGAAGACACGCAACCCAACAACACGCAGTTAAGTATACGGTCGATAGCTTCGAAGTGAAATTTTGTTGTATTCGTTCCTTTTTTGTGAATAAGATAGAGGTGTTTTATTTTAGTTATTATTATTATTGTAGTTGTTATTGTATATATTTAGTTATTATATATTATTATTATTATAGTATATTATATATATATATTTTCTTTTTGTTGAAAGTTTTAGTAATGGGAAAGTTACGATTATTCATACCGCATTACAATTTTACAAAGGAAACATCGATTTGTTTTACTTTCTTTTATAATTAGTTTCCTCTATTTCCTTTAATTTGGTATACGTTTGATCCGCTCCCGAGGACTCTTTCATGAAACATTTTATTTTTTAAAATCTGTCAGTGAAAACTAGAGTGCAGATTTTTATGCGAGATAGAAATTGTCTGCACGAATTCCAAGAAATAGAGAGTAAACAGCAAGTTCATGCTGTCATTAATCCTTTTCATAGATTGAAAATAATAGATTGACATTTCTTAATTCCCTTAATTTTTATAATATTTTAAATTGCAACTACCCAATTTTACCATAAATCCATAAAATAGTAATGATCTAAAAAAATTGTAATGTAGATTATAACATTAATAATCTACACAACTACACAATTTTTCCATAAATGCATAAAATGGTAATAATCTAAGAAAACAGTAATGTAGATTATAATAGTAATAATCCAGTAAAAACAAAGTCACAAACTGTTAAGTGTTTTCAATTTAGATCATATGTCAAGAAATAAAAGATATTGTGAATAAAAATACGAACAAGTATTCCATGCCTGTTTCACTACACAAATTATTAGTACATGGACTTCACATTATGTATATCTTCTTCTCTCACACCAATTGAACAGTTATCAGGGGAAGCATTAAAAGGAAGACATAAATACTAATAAAGATCTGATGAAAGTGCTGCTACTATTATCAGGTCCTTGCTTATCTCATTTCAGACAAAACATGCAGAACAAAAGGGAAGAATTAAACTATGCTAGAGTATCGAATTTTGACTGATATAGGACTTCCGAATTCTTTAAATTTAAACAGATAACGAAGTTACTAATAATGATAATCATGATAATTCAAAATATATTATCACTGCAGTTTATTTAAATATTATTTATTACCGATTGTTTCTTTCTTGTTATTTATGTTTGGATATATTTCAAAATGTATATATCACAAATGTATATATTACATTAATATGTTGAAAATTCTCTTCAATTGTCCCACAGCTTGTAAGCAAAAATATGATAATTTGGGAAGAAAAGGTGAAACTGAATCTCCTTGCAGCTCATTTTTATAGTCATAATGATAATTACCATAATTATATTTTTATAATATTATGATATAATAATATTATTATATTATATATTATAATATTACTATAATATTATATATTATAATATTGCTATAATATTATATTACTATAATATTATATATTATAATATTGCTATAATATTATATATTATAATATTACTATAATATTATATATTATATTATAATATTATAAAATAATAATAATCATATCACTATTTCCCAAATTGTCCATTTTTGTCTACAAGCTGAGAGACAATTAGAGAGAATTTACTATATTACACACAAATAACGTCAATAATTAAAATTGAATATAATTAAGACGCTAATAATATCGAAGGGTGACACTTTTAAAGGAAAATTGATTTTTGATCGTTTCCATCTACATACTCGTTACACTGTGCGACGCCGAGGGCATGCAGTGGTTTCAGAAGGACCGGAGGAAACGAGCGAGCGAAAAGGGAGCGAGCGCGATGCGGGTATACACGCGACGATAAACCGCGCCCGCGACAAGATAAGTCGAACGTCGAGCTGGAAGGGCGCGATGGGGATATTCCGGATGGGGACTTCCTTCCAGCTGTCCGACTGGTCGACGATAAGGAAATCTACGAGTTTTTCAGCGGAACTCGTTCCGCGCGTCGACGTCCCTCTTCCCGTTTCGAAGAAAGTCGTCGCGCGCTGGAATGTCGATCGTTTCGCTTCCACGTAAGCGCGCCGTCGATGCAGGAAGTTGGACGATCTCGGGTTTCGAGAGTTCCCCGTCACGGGGACGATCGAGCTGCTCCGAAATTCGGTCTCCGTTCGCCAACGCGAACAACGAGGCTCGGTCGTGGCATTATCGGAGACGTTACCGAGAATTCCGACGCTGCACAGCGGTACCCAGGTAATCGCGCTTTTCGTGGCAGAAATTATTTTCGCGTCGTTTCAAGGTCATAGTGTAGCAGGCCGTTGAATTCGTCTCGGAATCAGCTATCATAATTTTACGAAGTCAGAAATGTGTATTAATATTAAAAAAATCGGAGCGACTGCAATTATTTGTAACAAAAATTTTGTTTTCGATATTCTAATGAATTAGAATTTGTAGAAGAATGAATACCGATGAACTTTTGTTCGAGACATTTTGTTGCCGGATCATCGGGCATGCGCGAAATATCGACGAACGTTTTAAATGCGAATTAAAATTCGCAGGCAAAAAGTTCCAGGAAATGATAACGAGATAAATGTAGACTTGAGGCACATTGAAATCCTATTTGAGGATGCTCGGAAGTTTTTAATAAAAATTATTTGGTGTAAGTGGAACCACGAACTTAGAGAAAGTATATTCTGTACTAACTCCCGCAAGTTAATTAACAGGAAGGAAGCAAATTGTACTATCTCGACTAAAAATTGGACATATTAAAATAACACATGAGTAGTACATACTCTCTAAAACAGACAAACCAATTTGTAACAATTGTAACACTGAGCTTACATTTAAGCAGATACTAATTGAATGTCCGGTGTACAACAATATCAGAAAAAAAGTAAAAATGCTCAATATCATCAAAGAATGTTTGGACAACTACAAACAAACGGCAAAAATTATGTCATACTTAGAAGAAAGCAAATTGTTTAGCGAAATTATATAGTAACATAAGAAGTCTAGATTAAGAAAATAATGTAAAATGTAATTACTACATGTAACCTACAAATGTTATCCACAAGTGGTCGCTAATTGCTATTAAGCAGATGAGACATTAAATAAATAAATTTAAAAAAAATGAACGTGTATATTGTTGAAGGTCTGAGCTTTCACGAAGATCAAGTCTGAAAGTAAGCTTTTAATTGCGACTTTTTAAAGCTCTTCTTAAAGTGTACATTGTACTTGATTTTATATTCCTCGTCCATTTATTGAAACACGCTTATATCGCCGCTGAATAATTGAAATATATTTGCTCACGCGTATGAAAATACAGCACAAAGCTTTTCAGCGTTGTGTAAGGAATAATTGAACTATCTATAATTTGAATTTCATATTTTTCCACTTAAAATTTGCTATATCTGCTCGGAGAGTTACCTGAAAGATCCAAAATTTCGAATCTCGAGCATTCAAGGGGTCCTTGTTTGGGAGAAAACAAAATATTGCAGAAACACGAAAGTCTAAAAGATCGAGTTAGGGTCATAAATTACCGGACCACTGTGCACTGGTTCGAATAATGCCTTCGAGGAAGCGTGTCGCGCGAACTACCGGGAACGTTTACGGCTACCTCGAAGCGAAAGAAGATAGGATAGGATAGGAGCCGCGCGGATCTCAGAAACATTGTTGGCCGGATCGCAGGCGTTAGCGTTATTTAGCTTCTAGGAACGAAAGCAATCCGTCGCGTTATGCGATGGACGCGCCGCCGTTGCATCGCCGCATTCCGATGACGGTGCCCGGACGGCGGCGAACGGTCGTCGCGGCTCGTCGCTGCGACCGATCGAGAAAAATGCCTATCGGGTTGCTTACTTTGGATCCTTGACCATCAGCTTGCGCATCAGATCCCGCGCGTCCTCCGACACGTCCTCGAACAGGTCGTCGGGAAAATCGAGTCGACATCGGCTGATGTTGCAGAACGTTTCCTGCTTCGTGTCGCCGCCGAACGGTGAGCATCCCGTTAAGAGGACGTACAGCAGCACTCCGACGGACCACATGTCGGTCGCCAGGCTGATCGGCTCGTAGTTTAAGACCTCCGGAGCTGAAACGGACCGTAACACGGGGATTCAATACGGAGCGGACGCGAGCGAGCCAGCCGATCGGTAGCAGAGATCGGTGGATCGGCCAGACTTTCTCGACCGTGGACGTCTGTGTCGGAGCTGCATTGCTTACCAACGTAATCTGGCGTTCCCAATATCTCGCGAATGTCCGCGCCGTGGCTGATGTACCGCGAGATCCCGAAATCGCAGAGCTTCACGTCGCACTCGGGAAAATCGCCGGTGAGGACCAGGTTCTGGGGCTGCAAAGAACAAGCAAGGTTTTATTATAATAATAATAACAATAAAGATGATAATAAAAATAACGACAATAATAACGACAATAAATAATATAACAATAATGATAACGATAATAATAACAATAAAATAGCAACAACAATAATAGCAATAAAATAACAATAACAACAACGATAAAATAACAACAACAATAATAATAATGATAGTTTATTTAACTGGTAAATTGTAAAAGAACGGCAATTGTAAAAGAGTATTTCCAAGTATAGGATGTATTTAATTGTAATTAAAAGTACGTAAACGAAAAGAAGAACAAACTGTAAGATGTAAAGAAGCCTTAACATTGTTAATGACATGTAAACGAAAATTTAACAAAATATCATACTTGTATATTTCTATATTAGAAATAATAGAAAATAGAAAAATGCAAATACGATGCCTTGTTAAGTGTCTTTTTAAAAATAAAAGGCGCCTCAGCTAAAGGAGATCACCTACAGTGCAACAAAAACAAAAAAAACTATATTTGTATATTTCTATATTTTTTCATACTTGTATATTTCTATATTTTTTCATAGTTGTATATTTATATATTTTGTCATACTTGTATATTTCTATATTTTTTCATAATTGTATATTTCTATATTTTGTCATACTTGTATATTTCTATATTTTTTCATAGTTGTATATTTCTATATTTTGTCATACTTGTGTATTTCTATATTTTTTCATAGTTGTATATTTATATATTTTGTCATACTTGTATATTTTTATATTAGAAATAATAGAAAATGGAAACCCGCAAATACGATGTCTTGTTAAGTGTCCTTTAAAAAATAAAAGGTGCCTCAGCTAAAGGAGACCATCTGCAGTGCAACAAAAACAAAAACTATATTTATATATTTGCATGTTCTATTATTTCTAATATTGAAACATACAAATTGCATGTTTTACTAAGCTTCTGTTTAAATATCGCTGAAAATGCAAAAGTTACTTCGAGCGTATAATTATTTCCATCACTGTATAGATATAAAAATCGAGATAGTAGAGTAGTAACAAAATTGCGTAAACTTCAATATTACATAGTAGCAGAAGGCTGCGAACACGTCCATAAAATCTGACATGGTCGCTGTATAAACAGCGGAGAAAAAGCGCCTAACGATCCCGAAAACTCGTTAACGCGAGTAATCATGCGGTTGATGCAATTCTGTTGACCGTATAGACGGTACGATGAAATTCCGTGCAGCAGAAATTCGATAGAAACGGTGTGGGATATTTTCTTCGACATAAGTCAGAGAGCAATAAAAAAAAGATTATACCGTATTAACAATTTTTAAAATATTTCGCGATGTTCCATAAATGAAACAAAGCGATCCGTATGCAATACTAATAACCAGACTGCGGATTCTTATGCAAAATAAAAATTGCCATCATTAACCGCAAGATGCAGGGACTACGTCAGGGGTGTCAGGGGTGTCAAATAATTTAACTTTATATATGTTTATTACAATGTACTAAGTACTAAGTACATTGTAATAAGTACTAAGTACTAAGTACATTGTAATAAGTACTAAGTACTAAGTACATTGTAATAAGTACTAAGTACTAAGTACTAAGTGTTAAGCACTAAGTACATTGTAATAAACATATATAAAGTTAAATTATTGTTTACGTCCTGTTACTTGACATCAAAAATGTTCATCTCGGGCCGTGAATTTGACAACCCTGGACTACGTAAACATTCGTTTGACTCCATAATAATTAAAACGAGTTGAAAATGGTAACACAACAACATTATCAAATTGCTTAAATGTTGCCTTGTCATTCGATCTCCTCGTTTTCGTGACAAATGCGAAAAATCAACGACATTATCAACACGACTCGCAAATGAGTGTATCGAAGCGTAAATCGCTCGCCTCATTCGCAGAGACCTAATCGCCGTACCAGCGATGTAATAATCGAAGTCGCGGATTCATTCGAACGATCCTATCGACGCGGCCGTTTCCGCGAAGACGTCGCGCGCTGCTTTTTCGCCGGCCGTGGTTGCGTGCCCCGCAGATTCCAGTTAATTAAACGCGTTTAATATGCGACGATTCCGAGACGCGTTCGTCACGTAATCGGCGCAATTAATCGCGCCGCGGGCGAACGTATGCATTTTTCCCGGATCGAGAGGGTTTCTCAGGGCCGAGACGCGACACTGCAACACGCTCGAAAGAAAAAGAAACGAAAAAAGAAAAGAAAAACAAAGAAAAGGATCCGCAATGGGAAAACGCGGCTACACGGAATCGTCCGGCCGCGGAGCAATCTACACGGCCGTCCGATCGTCGCTCTAATTAGCGGGGAGGTTGGGCACGAGCGAGGAGACTCCCGGCGAAAAGTTGACGCGATTATCGTCCCGCCTCGTGTTAGGATAATTATCCTAACGTTTACGAGGAGCGGCCCCGGCCGGATTGAGACCGCGGCGGGTTTCCGATTCGCCGGGAGAACGCGGACTTTTTCGCCGCGGTCGCATCCGTTACAAGAGCGCTGTTAGAGATCGTTAAGCGTGTCTCAATGATTGCGGCCGGTGGCACTTAATTCGAACCATCGAATAAATGGCGATTCCTTCGTTCGTTCGACCGGTAATCGGTACAATTAATCGCGACGCTGGAAAGCGCGCCGGTCGGGGAGCAAGGCTAACCCCCGTGTTCGATAAACTCCGCTCGGCGGGTCGCGATTTTTCCGATTTGTGACCGGTCGACGTTCGCTCGAACCGATCGGCACGTTGCTCCGCGTGCGCGCGTGTCTAGGAGGTCGTCGCACAAACCAGTCGATTCGTTTCCCTTTTCTTTTTTGTCTGTTTCTCCAGCCGCGGCGTTTTCATCGGGCAGGTCGCTTCGTTTGAGACGGCGGCGAGCCGCGTGGCGTGACAGAGGCGTTTAAGGAAACGCTTTCCCGGCCGGACCGACTGGTTTACATCGTTATCCACGCGAGACATCGACGCCCGACCGTTCGTTTTTCCGGCTTGAAAATTTCGTCGGGACGACAGGTTGCGAGGAGGAACGGCCGCGGCGCGGCGCGGCCGAGGAGGCGTGCTCCGTGTCGTTCCGCTCGTGGATTCGGCTCGCGCGTTACGTTTCGTTGTACCGAGTTACGAGTCGAACGTGACCGGACTCGGACGTAAGCCGTTCGTCGAATAACGCGATTCAAAGGCGCTTCTAAAACCGCGGCGAGGTCGCCGGGGGAGCGTTTTGTTCGTGGCCTGCTTCTGCTTTCGAAACTCGTGTCGCCGCCGCCGACGACGCTTGCTGGCTGGCCTCGACCTCGCCCGAGCGGTTCCTAACGAAACGCTACACCCTTTTCGGGGGCCGCCCTCCGCCGTGCCTTTCAATATTTTACGAGCCCCGACAGAGGCGAACGATCGGCCGCGCGGACGTACGTGTCCCGCGTTCAGAACGAGCCGAACACGCGAGATGAGGATCACGCGAGAAGAGACCGCGCGAGAACGGACGAGTCCCGGAAGACGTTTCAACGAGGAACAAAGACATTTCCATAATTAGTCGTTACGAGGTTCCTGCGTCAGCTGCGTTTCGCGGACGTTCCTCGAGCCCCGGCGGGAGAAGACGCGGCGTGGGCGTCGGGATCGATTACGCGGAGAGAATTATTGCGACGCGCGCGCGATTCACCTTGGCAAATAGGATAATCGCGGGGCCTCCGCTGGTTTCCTCGTCGGACACGTAAATATCTGGTCGGCCGGAAAGTTAACGCAAGGTTTACAGCGGTTCTTTGAAAGTTCGACTTCGAGGGTGCAAGTTCTCGGGTTGTGTAACGAGAATCGTTATCGATTAGACGCTTTTCTTGGTCGTTGTCGATCTTTTATGACTTAATGGAGCGTGCTGAATTCCGAGGCGAGAAAAAATTGCTTTTGTCGCACGCGTTCTTTGATTAAATCCTTCCCAGATAAGATAAGAATAAATTCTCTTTAATTGACCCTTAGATTAATATCCCATTGCGATAACAAACATAAAATAAATGAAGATGAGTGCTTCTATCATTAGATATAGTATAATAGTTATTATTATAGTATATAGTATAGTATAGTATATATAGTATATAGTATATATATAGTATAGTATATAGTATATATATAGTATAGTATATAGTATATATATAGTATAGTATATAGTATAGTATATAGTATATATATAGTATAGTATATAGTATACATATAGTATAGTATATAGTATATATATAGTATAGTATATAGTATAGTATATATATATAGTATAGTATAGTATATAGTATATAGTATATAGTATAATAGATATAGTGTAATTAGATATAGTATAATTAGATATAGTATAGACCATTTTCAATTTGTTGAACAAATTCAAAGAATAGGTGCATCTTTATTGAACTTTCGTTTTGTACAACGGATGCGAACAATTTTTATTTTTCATAAAAATTTGCGGTCCATTTATTGTTATTAATATTTAGTAGTCATTATTTCATGAGCACTGCAACCCCTTTTAACACCGGAACTACCGAACCAGTCGAAATGTGTGTTTCTTTTACAGTTCCAGTTTATTATGAAAATATTTCAAGGGGAAATTTTTAGTTAAATTTCTTTATCCACGCAAATGCAGTAAATTCCTTCTAAGTACGATTATTCGAGCCTGTTGCCCCAAATTGTCCATTTTTGTTTCCAAGCTGAGCGTCAATTAGGGAGAATTTACTGTACAGTGCTGGACAAAAGTATTGGCGTAGCGTTATTGTTCCGCTACAAATGCTTATAATTATGAAACAGATGGAACAAAAGGATATTTTTTTGACACATTTATTTATTTACTACTCTAGTTCAGTATTTAACAGAAGCATTATTTAACAGTAACACGATTGAAGGGAGTTATTATGAAGAAAGGAGGACCAACCCCAAGTATTAATTTCTAATTTCCAGATACATATAATATTTTCAACCATGTGGTGCCAATACTATTGTCTAGCACTGTCTACAGATCTTCTTACATATTCTCTGATTAAAATAAAATAAAATAAAATGAAATAAAATGCCAAAAATGTTTCTTTTCGCCTTCCATCTTTCAATTCCCACAAAACTCGCCGACTGAGCTACGTTACCAAAATCATTGTACATTATATGAAATAAAAGCGTCGCCTATCAAACTATCATCTGCTTCAGACAAATGAACCGAAACTAGCTTTGTTCCCGAACGCCTAGCTTCAAGAGTCGTCGAAAGCCGCACGAACCTTCCGGCGAGCCTGTGATATCAGCCGTCGCGGTCGGATCGATTCGCGGCCGGCGTTTAGATTTTCGTGGGGTGAACGATCGGGTGGAATTTCCGGCGGCTCCGGCTAGACCTAGCGCGTCTCTATCGACGGCGAAGCTAGGAAAGGGTGACACGGCTGATAGAGGCTGCTCCTGCGGCGCGGTTCGTCGGATGTCGCCGTTTAACGTGGCGCGCTCGCAAAAACCGCAGGAAGGACGTAAGCCATTAAATCAGGGCTAGCCGTCGGTCGACAGGCACGAAATAAGAACGTTGCTCGAGGTTAATTCTCACGATGCCGCGCATCCGACAGGTTGCGCCGTGTCCTCGCGAGCTGGTAAGTCTCGCCGGCGAAGCGTTCCAGCCTGGCCGGGGCAGAACACGCGCGGCGACGGCGCGGCGGCCGGCGGCGAAAAACCGCTCGCAATTTCCAGGCGATGCGGATAAACGCGTCGATGACGATAATTATAAATACTTCGCGGCCCGGCCCGTCGTCCGGGCCCGTTCGATCCGGCCGATTCCATTCCATTCCATTCCATTCCGGAGCCAGCCGGTGGAACGCGCGGCGCGCCGAGGGAAGAGACCGCGCGAAAATGGCAGCAAGTAGTTGCGAGCCAGAGAACGGTTTTTAGCGAACGGACAACGAATTTATGAGGATCCGTCTCTCGCGTTCATTGAAACTTCCGGCGGTTGAGCGAAGGGGGAAGCGACCCTAGGGTACGCGAGCACCGGCGCGCCGGTGTTGGTGCGTGGCTACGCGGCCATGTGCGAGCGTGTCGGTGAGCGTGAACGCGGACGAGCGCGCGGCACGAATGTAATAAAGTTCGGGGGAACGAGCGAGGGAGTCTCGCGGTCGCTACTCTCCTCCGACCGGCCTATACGGACGCGGGAGAGGGATTTACGCGACGCAAAACCGTGCCTCGCTCGATTTATCTTCGAGTGGAATCGTTTCCATGGAACCGCGATTATTTTCTCCGGCCGGAGACTAGTCGATTTCTAGAATTCATTTTATCGGTGCTTTATTACCTTCGGAGATACCGGGAACAAAGACAGACGGACGGACGGACGGACGGGAAGATACGTGCGCGCTGAAATTTCTCCTCCTTTGGCAACCGAGGCTGGAATCCACGGCTAAACTTTGCACGCTGCTCACCCTTCGCGGTGTCGAAGCTGTTTTTATTCGAAATCCGAAACATTTTTTACCGATCTAGAGTACGATATATTTTTCCTAAGTCGCGCGCAGATCGTGAACAAGAATGGACAATCTGGGAAGATAAGATACGATTATTCGAGTCTTGCGGCTCGTTTTTGTAGTTGTCGACAGTCGGTGACTACAGTAATGTCTCTCTAATTGACGCTGAGATTGTACACTAGAATGGACAATTTAGGAGAGGAGATACGATTATGCGATCCCTGCGGCTCATTTTTATAGCTACGAATTGTCAATAACTGTAAAAACGAGCCGCGAGGCTCGAAATAATCGTATCTCCTCTTCCCAAATTGTACATTTTTGTGCGCGATCTGAGCGCGAACTAGGGAGAACTTACTGTGTCTTCGTTTTATATGATTTATTGCGATTCGTGCATACGAAATCATGCCCGTTGGCAGGTACAATGATTGCAATTTTGACAGTTTTTTTTTAGTATAAACGAGTCTGATACTGTTACAGTCATTTTCAAAAGTGGTGTAGCAATTTTTAGTGAAGCCTAGAGTCGCCATTCGAGTGCAAAGGATTAATATAAAAAACTGTTTCATTCAAAGTCGATTTTCTTGATAACGGACCTTCAAATGAAACAATTTTATTTCTTATTTTTGATTTGTTTTTTCATGTAGAATCTAAGTGGGGCACCCAATGCTGGGGGCATCCTGTATGTGAACTGTACTTCAACACTAGAACTACCGAGCTGTTAACGAGACCAATGTACATTGTTACAATTACAATTGTTAATGTACCAATGTACATTTTATAATTGAATTTATTGGACTGGATTGGATTTATTTAAACTCCGTGCGATTTCCATGATAATACAGTAAATTTCCCCTAATTGACCCTCAGCTTGGAAACAAAAATAGACCATTTGGGAAGAGGATTATTTATTACTATAGTTGTTGACAATCGATAACTATAGAAACGAGTCGCAAGGCTCGAATAATCGTACCTTCTCTTCTCAAATTATCCATTTTTGTTCCCAAGCTAAGAGTCAATTAGGGAGAATTTAGTGTATGTGCTTGAATGAAGAAGTTTATCTAAAAATTTCCCCTAGAAATATTTTTATAATAAACTGTCACTGCAAAAGAGAAACTGAGAAACCAGTCATTTCGACTGGTTCGATAGTTCCGATGTTAAAAGGGGTTGCGAAGCTCGTGAAGTAAAGAATACTAAATAATAATAATAATAATAAATATACCGCGGATTTTTATGAAAAAATAAAAATTGTTCGCATCCGTTGTACAAAACGAAAGTCAAACAAAGTTGCACCTTTCCTTCAAATCGTTTCAACAAATAGCAAATATTCTAACAAGATTCGTAAATTCTTCTAACCCCTCTTCATTACTTTGCACTTAGATTACTCATTTTTCCTGTAAATGCATCAAATCCGCAGTCTGACAATAAAATTGATAGACAGGGAGAAAAGCAAGCGCGAGGGGAGCGAGACGAGAGAGAAAAGCCGGTGGCTTTTCTCCCGTTGCGAGGCATGAAATATCGATTCCATTTTCCCTTGGCTCGCATCGCGTTCCGCGGTAGAAGGAGGCACGCGTTCGCCGCTGTCTCTGCGCTTTAGACAGCTTCGGCTATCCCATTAACAGGCCGATGAATCGATTCCGTGGAACGCGTCGCGTCAGCCTAATGAACGAACGAACGAACGAACAGAAGCGTGCATCGATCGAGGGAGCGCGAGCCACTGACCACGGCTGAAATGGAATTCTCGGTACGGTGCTCCAACTGCCAAGGCTGGCTCGAGAGTCCATTGATGAAACTCTCCCCTTTCTCTGCGGAGGTCGATCGCCTCCGTTCCCTAGAAGATCCCACCGTGGTCTATGGTTTCTTTGATCCGCGTGCGAATTCAATCCGGCAGCAGTGCGACCGTCGACGCGAGGAGAGAAGAGGCGAAAAGATCTTGAGAGAGAGAGAGAGAGAGACCGTGGGATATCTCGGAAGAGCCGGCTAATCGTTGCCCGATCCGCTTTACGCAATCGGTTCCCGTCCATTTAATCGAAGGAATTAGCTGCTATATTTATAAGGCGCGCGAGGTCGCGGATGCGCTTTGGAGCACCGGCGCCCGAAACCTCGTGGATCCTGTCCAACGGGGCCTCCGCTTGGAACCAGGCCAAAGAATTCGCGTGCATTTTTCCATTCATAACCGCGGGGATCTATATTCGGGTCAGCCGCGTCGCGTGAATTCGTGGCACGAGGCTATTTTTGGACGAACCGGAGCGCCGCGCCGCACAGTGCACCGAACCGGAGACAAAAATCGAAAAACTCACTGGCATCGTGTCGATCCAGAACTAGGCTCGTGCTAGGTCGAAATCTGTATAATATATAACGTATAACAATGCATATAACATATGATAACGCATATTATAACGTATTGGGTTGGCAACTAAGTAACTGCCGATTTCAGTTATAGATGTCTCTCACTCCCATTTTTATGATATCCGTAAATGTTATATTATAAAATTATTATTATTATTATTGTTATTTTTTATTATCCGTGAATATTCGCAACTGGACAAATTGAATGCAGCGGTCAAGAAAAAGCGACCAGAATTGGTCGATCGTAAAGGTGTCATTTTCCAGCAGGACAATGCTAGGCCGCACACGTCTTTGTCCACTCGGCAAAAATTTATGGATATTGGTTGGGAATTGATGTTACACCCACCATATAGTCCTGATCTCGCGCCATCGGATTACCACTTATTTCGATCCCTGGACAACTCCCTTCGTGGTAAAACTATTAATGATGATGACGCTGTAAAATCTCACTTAACTCAGTTTTTGGCCGAAACGGATCAGACTTTCTACGAGCGTGGAATTTTCAAGTTGTCAGAGAGATGGCAAAAGGTCATCGAACAAAATGGAAAATACATTACAGATTAAACTTCGTTCCAAGTAAAAAGAATTTTGTATTTCATTGAACAAATCGGCAATTACTTAGTTGCCAACCCAATATAACGTAACGCGATGCGTCGAGAAGATCGGAGAGTACGCCGGTTCGCAACGTAACTGTGAACAAAAGACGTATGCACGCGCAATGTTTATAGGAAATAATGGCCAACGGTTGTTTAATTGCGGCGAAACTTTAGAAATTTAATAATACTCGTACGCAACGCGGTAAACTAGGCTGCGGATTTTTGTGCAATGCACACATTGTCCGCGCCAATTGCAAGAAACCGAAACTAAATTGCAAGTTTCTTCTTAGCGTAGTAATTTGAATCGATCAAAAATAATGCATCGACGTTTTCAAATTCTTTCGATCTTTTTACTATCTTAAATAGTAAATTGCAGCTACTCGATTGCCCTATAAATGCATCGAATTCACGGTCTGGTAGCAACTGACCTGAAATTCAACGACTAAGTGGAACCGGTTTTCTTATTCGTTGGATAAAGTTTCGAACAAAACAGCGCAAGGCATCGTGGGAATTTTTATACTATCATAAGACGGTATATTTTGATTTCATAGAAGTTACGTTTGCGAAAAGTTGCGGTCTTCGATGTTATTTCACGGAATATGTATCATACAACTTGTCAGCAGATAGAGAGTGCATGTGCATCGAACAGACGAGTGTTTGAAGAGTTTTAAACAAAGTATATCAATATAATATAAAGTAATAAATAATATAAAAAATATATATATATTATATTATATATATAAATATATTTTATTATATATATATATTATATATATTATATAATATATTAATTATATTTATATTTAATATATTAATTATATTTATATTTAATAATGTATTAATTATATATTATATTTAATATAAATATTAAATATATATATTATATATAAAATATAATATAAAGTATATCAATTTCGAAGAACTGATCTAAAAATTTATTTTCTGAAAATCCGTGAAAATTCGCGACGAATCAATAATTTATTTATAAATATCGCACAAAATCGCATTAAATGTATGACTATATTTCTGTGGAATTACATTTCTTTTCGCGATGACTATATGCATGGCGTCATACGTGCGCGCGTCACGCGTGCGATGCATGTGATATTGATTGCGGGCATACGTCAGGTGTTTCGAGATATCGATTAACGTCTATCAGGTGTGTTTTGGTTGTCGGTCGTCAAAAGGCGAGTGCGAATGAACTCGTTGAAGACCGGGGAAGAACCGATTGCGCAACGAGAATTAATTCCTAAGCAAACTTTTGATTATTTTCGAATTCGTGTTTCTGTCTTTCGTTTAACAAATTATATCACAAATTACACAGCCTACATTTACCTTATCTCCCCACCGTAAACAGAACGAAAGCCGAGGTTGAATTTCGTTCGAAAATCGTGCATTTCGTTGCACCGTGCGCCGCGTCGACGGCCTCCGCTCCGAGATTTTGAAAAGCGAACGCATCGACGGGGAAAGGCCAAGGAACGAATCATTGCCGTTTTTCCTTTCGAAACGAGCGCGTTTCCATTCGGCCACGCTCTCGCGATCTCGAATCTCGAATCGCGGGCGGTTTCGTCGGCTGAAAACCGAGAAACGATCGAGGCCGGGGCGGCTGGGACCACAGCCTGGCGAACCTAGTTACCTGGTTGCCGTTTTAATCGGATCGTTTCGCGCGTCTAGATCGGCCGCGACTATCTTATCTTATCGGCTGGAAAACAACGCGATTATTCCGGCGGATGGTTAATCGCCTTCGCGGTATCGGAACAGAAGAGCCGATAACACCGCGCGCAAATACCGACCTCCGAACGCGTGGAGCGCAAATTCAACCGTGTCGCGTTCCGCGTCTGCCGCGGCCGAGTCGAAAACGCGCGTTTGCCCCGCGCGGTAATTTAATTGACCGCGATTCGCCGGCTCGTAGAAGCGAATTTAATAACGACGGCTCTCTCCTCTCCTCTCCTTTCTCCGCTTCTCGGCTCGGCTCGGCCCGACGCGGCGGCGACGGCAGCGGCGCGTACCTGGTAACCCGCATCTCCACAAATTGCTATCAATTTGCGAAACGCGGGTAATTGGGTTGCATAACCGCGATCATAATCCGAGCCGCGTTAAGAGCAACGAGAGAAAAAAAAAAGAGGAGGAAGGCTGAAATACGCGACCCGCCGCGTGTGTCGCCGAGGGAGTATTATTAATACGACTCGCTCGCCTTGGCTCACCCATATCGATCACTCCGATAATCGATAAACACGTACACACGCGTGCGCGAGCGCGCACGTAGCTGCGCCCCGATTGCGCGATCTCGCGAGTCGCAAATTGCGGATCGACGCTGCCGATCGAATAAGAAAAAAGCTCCGGGTGCGAGCCACGCATCCCTTCGAAAACGCGACGCGTCGAGCCTCGCCCCCGGCGTGAAGCTGTTCTTTTTTTATTCGAGAAATCGAGATTTATCGTTCCACGACGCGATTATGCAAATCCGACGAGACGCGCGGTGCGTTGCTTAGGAGGTTCGTGTGCGTTCGGGACAAAAATCGAACTCATTAAGTAATCAATTTACGACCTAAATGCATTGATAGTTTTTCAAAGGGAACGCAAAGGTGCGTTGATTTGCGTGAGAAGAATTGTAGGAATTTGTCAGAACAATTGTAGTAGCCTTTGTTTTTTGTCGACGCCTTACGCAGATCTTCGTTGATGTAATTTATTGTTAGCCGAATAAAATTAGTGACTTTTTTGCGAAATATTTTTTTATCGGATTCGCAGAAATGCCTCAAAATTTGTCGCGTTCGTTTCGCATGCGTTTGTTTGTTTGTTTTTATTGACTCAGAGCATTTGCAATCAATTCGCACTTGAAATTATGAGAACGTATTTTAATTAATGCAAATTGAATTAAATTAATTAGTATTAATTAAATTAAATTGGTTAATATTGGTTAAATTAAATTGATTAATATTGGTTAAATTAAATCAAATAATAGCAATCGAAATTAATTAATTAATTAATTAATATTGATTAAATTAAATTAATATAGTACTAAAACATTAATTTTATATTAATTATGAGAATTATGAGTAAATTTGTTGATGTGACAAATGATGATGTGGCAATGTTGATGTGATAAATTTGTTTTACTGTGACATAAAGGGGTAATTGGTATGGTTATTGTCATTAGTAATTAGTATGGCAATTAGTATGGTCATTGTACATTACATTATAATAACTGGATTACGGACTACTCTCACTTTCAAATAACATCACCATTTTACCAAATACTCTACTTTTAATTGAACAAGAACCAGAAAATTCCTCTAACATCGAAGCATTGCCCAAAAGGGTGCAATTTTAACCACGTATTCTCATTGTAAGCAGAGATCTTTACTTTTTTCGACCGTCCACCGGTGACCCCAAACTGAATCTCGCAAGCAATTCGCTCGAAACAGAAAGTTGACTTCCCGAATTTTGTCGCTTAAACAATGCACGGTGCGACGCGGTTCGTTTTCGTCCCCGCCGCGGAACGAAGTCTCGGTTTCACCTAATTGAAAACGCGGCCGAAGCGACTCGCCCGTTTCCACGCGACAGAGTCGCGCATTATCCCCGAGGTGAATATCGTTGGGTGGAGAAGTGGCATCGGGCTATTTTCGAGCGGGTGTCTCGCGGCGAAACGGGACGCGACTCCCTCGGGGTTCGTACAAAAATAATTTAGTGGACAGAAAACACCCTATCGGCGGCGACGGTGTTCCGTCGTCGGGATTCCACCGCGGTGAATCGTATCACGATTTCGCCTCTGTTCCCGCGACGCGAACGAGGCACGTCGACGGCTACACGCCAGCGTCGACCGAATCGCAGAAAAATGCGTCCCCTTTTTCCTAGCCGGCGTGGAGAGCGGCGCACGCCGCGGCGCGTCGCTTTCTAGCAAATATTTGAATTCGCGAGAAAGTCGATTTACGAGGCAACAATGTGGTCTCGTCACCGGATAACGCCGCTCGAATTAATGCGTCTCTCTCTCTCTGCTTCTCTCCGCGGCAATCCGCGCCTGGGACACGGCGCTGATCGGCGACGCGGCAGGTGCGAAAATGGTCGTTAACGATGCGAATCGCATCGCATCGCGTCGCGGCGCGGAAATTTCGCGCTCGGCCCGAGTTTTGGCAGAGATCGCCGTATTACACGGATACTTTTACATAACAATTTAGGTCGTTCGCACCGGCCGCGACGCGGAACACGTCCCGCGACGCTGAGAAACTGCCAGCACCGCCTGAAACGTCGCCGTTTCGTTGCCAACCCGTTTCCTTTTCCCCCCGCGAGCCCCCTCGCCGTCGAACGCGGCCGAGACAATCCCGGAGATTAGGCTCTCGGGGCCCCGGCACGTTCATTATCCGCGGCGGAGATCGAAGCGACGTGGGCCCCGCCGCGTGCCAATTCCTGCCACGAGGTTTTTCAACTCTCGAGAAAAATCTAGATAAGCGTTATTTGCGGGAACGGCAATCTTCCAGCTGTTATCGAGCGCTCTGTTATTTTTCACGAGCCCGAGATAAGAGCCGAGTGTGCCGACCGCGTTTCTACGTTCCCTCCTCGACGTCGTCGTCGTCGTCGTTCTCGTGCACGCGAATATGTATTATCTCCGATTCCCAGAAAATGTTCTACGCTGTTCCCCGCGGTTCGTTCCGGCACGGAAGCATGGATGCTTACCTTGATGTCCAGGTGGGCCACGTTCAAGGAATGCAGAAAGGCTATCCCGTCCAGAATCTGCCTCAACAATCTGGCGACCTGCCGTTCGTCCGGGACCTCGTCTCTGTCCAGGATCATCTGTAGCTCACCGCCGGGGGCCCTTCGAACGCAGAAAGATATACGACTGAGTGACGAGTGGTCGGGAAAGACTTTTGCGGCCGGAGAAAATTGGAAACTCGCGCGGAAAATCACGGTAGAGCGAACAACCGGCACCGATGCCAACGACTGGACTACGGAGTTTCATGCTTTTCTGGCAGAAACGAGTGGATGAAACACAGATAATGCCGGTAGAAAAATGTATTGGGTCGGTCGGAGTATTGTTTCGTTCTTGCACACAAGAGAATGAACGACGATTTTTGAATGGTTGCAGCAAGAGAAGATAAACTTTTCGATGTTTTTCTGGTAGCTTTGAGATCTTACGCTCATTAAAGCGCTGTTCTTTCGTTGGCAAAATGGAGAAAACGAAAACGAAACAATTTTCTGAACGATCCAATAGTAATTTGTTTATATTGTTTATAAATAGGCAGCGGATTTTATGCATTTGTGGTAGAAATGGGTTGGGTTAATATTTTATTCCGTTCGGAGATGAGAATTTAGGATTATCTGTATGTTATTAATTATTTATAATATTAAAAGTGTTAAACAAGGAACGGAATTTCTATCTTGTTGCTGTTTATTGCAATTTAAGGAGAAATGTTTCTATTATTCAAAACGGAAACAAATGTTTATGCAGTTCCGGTTTTTCTGCAACGAACATTTTTATTTTGCATAAAGATCCGCAGTCTGACGTTTACATCTTCAGTGTTGATTTTGATAAATTTATACGTCAACTATGTAATTTTATCAGGATCTAGAATGTTTGGTTTGAATTTGCTTTGTATATTTTATATTGTATTGTTATATGGCAATGTCCAGATTGTGAGAACGAACGTATTATGCTAGATGCGAAGCGTAGATACAAAGGATAAGTATTACATACTTTGCATTAGTTCGTTCTTATGTAATCCCGATAGAAAGGGACCACTAATAATTTATAATTTTCTTAAACAATGTTCTGTTCTGAATATAGGAGCCAGCAGTAAATAATATCGAATGTGCAATGTCACTTGAAATCGAACATCTAGAAATTCAATCGATTTTCACTTATACATGACATGTAGTTCAATACTTCTTTATTTAACCCTTTGCACTCGAAGCTATTTTAACTGTAAATCTAAAATAATTTTCCTGACTTATAGTGTTTTCATTTTATATGACAAAGTGCATTTTATGCATATGAAATTGAGTCTTGTGACTCACACAACAGTTACACTTTTAACAATGTTTTAAATTTAAAGAACGTGATATAACAAATTTTAGTGATGTCTCAGAGTCACCACTCAAGTGCAAAGGGTTAATATTATAATATTATATTAGTATTATATTATATTATAATATTATAACAGTATTATATTATATTATAATATTATAACAGTATTATATTATATTATAATATTATAATAGTATTATATTATATTATAATATTATAATAGTATAATAACGGAAGAACAAAACTTTCAATAATTATTGGTAAATTAAATAAAATTTGTCGCTGCGTATAGAACTAGTCAGTCAGTAAAAATCGTGCACTGTAGATAACACTGTAAAACCGATGAATCCCGATCGTTTATTGTTTAGCAATGCTTAGAAACAATGAAAGTGAAGTTCAGTTATTGTTTTCTTTGTCATTTGTGCGTTGCTCGGCTTGTTTTCCAAAAGATAAAGAAAATGCGACAAACTACATTAGCGGAACGAGAATTGATAATTTACCATTATAAAAATGGAAGAAGTTATAATGAAATCAGTGAAATTATTAATCGGAGTAAAAGTGCAATCCAAAGCAATATAAAACGGCACAAAGGAGAGGATCGAATATTAAATAAAGCCAGACAAAGATCTGATAAGACGAATGCAACGAATGAGCGATGGATTATTCGAAAAATTAAAAATCATCCGACAATAAGTGCTTCCATATTGACATCAGATGTTCAAAGATATTTAAACAGAACAGTAAGTGAATCGACTATTAGAAAAATACTAAGAAAAAAAGATTATCATGGCAAAATTGCACGGAAGAAGTCATTGATAAGTTTGCAGAATAAAAAGAAGAGTCGCGAATTTGAAAGAAAAGAATTTACTTTTTGAAAAACCGTAATTTTTACGGACAAATCCAAATTTAACATTTTCGGTTCAAGTGGGAGGAAAATGATATTATTAATGATATTATCATTATATGAAAAATCAACACGTTTTATAAGTGAAAATCGGCTGAATTCATAGGTATTCGATTTTAAGTGACAGTCACTGTACATTTATGTACCAGCTCTGCATTTGCTAAATAAACCATCTGGTTTAAACAAAGGTAAAGGTCTTCTCTATTTAATATATAACAATGGCAAAACAAAACTTTCGATAATTATTAGTATATTAAATAAAATTTGTCATTGTATATAGAACTAGCCGATCAGTAAAAATCGTACACTGTCGATAACACCATAAAAAACCGGTGAATTCCCGATTGTATAAAAGGTCTGATAGTAAACAAATTATTATCATTACCATTATTATCATTATTATCACGACGTCGAAGTCTGTGCAGAATTAAGTTGCGAAAACTACAAAGGACATCCAACCAGATTATGTTAAATAAATGAGAACGAAGATCGAGGGAGAACCACTGTCGCGCGTGAGACCTTCGTTAGACAACGGTGCGAGAGATAAGAAGATAAGAGGAGCAGATTACTTACAGTTCCAGTACCAAGACCATCTCGGTGTTGGTCTCGAACACCTGATGAAGAGACACCAGCCTGGAACAGTTCGCCGCAGCATCCAGCACCGCGACCTCGTGGAGAGCCTCCGCCCTTAGCTCCTGGGCCCGTCTCCTCTTCCTGAGGAACTTGGCGGCCCATTGTCTCCCGCTGGATCTCTCCCGACATCGCCTGACCGCCGCGTATTTGCCCCTGCGAAAACAGAGAAGCGCGTTCGTTTATTTCACAGTTGCGCAAACCGAGATTACGGTGGAAAGGAGCGGCGATCGCGAGGATCTCGTGGATCACGGGGATCTCTCGGGGCAACTTAAGAGAGTGGCCAGATCTGTACATACAGGGTGTCCCAAAAATATCTCGTAATCCGGAAATGGCGGGTTCCTCGGATCATTTGAAGCAGCTTCTTCCTTTGCAAAAATTTTCTCCGAGGCTCCGTTAACGAGTTATTAACGAAAAACAGTGACCAATAAGAATCGAGCACGGCTGACGCGAGGCGGCCCAGCCAACCAGCGCGCGAAGCCCAGTTCCGCTCATTGGCTCGGTCGCCTCGCGCCAGCCGAGCTCGCCTCTCATTGGTCGCTGTTTCTCGTTAATAACGCGTTAACGGTGTCTCGTAGAAAATTTTTGCAAAGGAAAAAGTTGCTTCAAACGACCCGAGGAATCCGTCACTTTCGGATTACGAGACATTTTCGGGACACCCTGTATTTTTCTCGGGGGACCGTGACGAGCAACGACTACACGCCGCGAATTAAGTAACGTAAACGGTCCGCGCGCGGTGATCGCGCGCGTAAACGCTTTACTTTCGCTCTTCCATTAACGAGCGGACACAGGCGTGTGCACACGGGTTTTGTGCCGCGATTTTCATTCGCACGTATCGACGCCTAGAAATCCGGCGGCCATGTCGGCACGCACTCCCCGTAAATTCTAGTCCGCGGACACAGCCGGTGATCCACATTGTGCCAGGATCGCGCGACGATCCTCGATACGGCGTCGCGGTGCACCGGCCGCGGGTAATCCCGCGATCTAAACAGCCTCTAGAAAGCGAAGTTGCACCGCGGCCAATGCACCTCTCTCGCCGTCCAACTCTTTCGATTCCCGCGACCGTGCCCGAGCCCGTGGAACAACGGTGAAAGCACCGGCGTACCTATCGTACGAAGCTCTTTTTTTCCGAACGCGCGGGATGCTCGTTTCGTTTTCTTTTCTCGTCCGCCGATATCTCGGATGCCGATGTCTCCGCCAACGTAGCCGTTACCATTCGTTTGATTTATTGTCAATGGCCGGAGCCCTTCGGTGGACGTGAGAGAACAACGTGCAGCGTGGAATGCGCAGATTTGAATTCGCGATGCAACGCTAGATTTACGGAGCACAAAGGACAGCTGTTTTATATCAGTTTGTAAGAGTAACAATAAGAGATTTCTTCTGTTTTTTAACACGTTGAATGCCACGGGGGGGGGGGGGGGGCATCAGTGACCGGCACTTAACTTGGCGGTGACGCCATGGGGGTCACCGGTGACCGGCGCGCCCAAATTGATAGAAATATATATAATTTAAAAAAAATGTCAATATCTAAAATTTTGTATTATTACTATCGTCAATTCAAACAGTGACCCCTGTCGCAATTAACATGTCAAACATGGTTATACACTGTAACTTCTCTATTGCAGATAATATTTCAACATTATATGTTTCACATAAAAGAAAATTCATTTCTGTAAAACCGGCGTGGCATTCAACGTGTTAACATTTGTAATAATATATATAATAATAATATATAATATATATAATAATAATATATATAATATATATAATATATATAATAATAATATACATAATATATATAATATATATAATAATAATATACATAATATATATAATATATATAATAATAATATACATAATATATATAATATATATAATAATAATAACATGTTACAATGAATACGTTGTAAGTAACATATGAATTGAATAAATAACTCATAAATATGTATCTTTATGATATGAATAATCGAAAATTATAAAATTAGCGACCCGTCATTTTGACGCGTTTCGTAAATCTAGTGTTAATTACAAGATAGGACACCGCGTGTCGCGGTGAGATCTAGATTTACGGCATTATCGGACTGCGGATCTTTGCGCGAGATAAAGATTGTCTGCATCTGTTGCAATAAAATAAGAGCAACTTGAACGTTGTGTTTTTTTCTCAATGATTTTAATAGGTCGAGAATAACGTATCGACGCTGTTAAGTGCTTTTGATCTTTCGACAGCTTGTCGTTCGAAATGCTCATTTTTCACACAAATGCGTACAATCTAGTAATTAAAAGCTAGTAATTATTATTGCGTACAGCGAAAACTGTTTCTACTTGTTTCGATTGTTCGAAGAAGAATAATATTTGTATCTAATTTCTATTTATTGTAATTATGATGCCATGAAAATCGCAGACAGTGTCTGAACCGAATGAAAAATTATAATTTTTGTTAAATAAGGTATTCTAATACTTTTGGAGGGGAGTGTAGCTCGATCAAGGAACAATGGAGCAGATTCAAAGTGCGGCGTTTTCAAAAGACTTAAATATACAGTAAATTCTCCCTAACTTCCCCTCAGCTTATAAACAAAAACGGATAATTAGGGAAGAAAAAATACGATTATTTGAGCCTCGCTGCTCATTTCTATACTTGCCGATTGTCAATAATTATGAGAACGAGGTGCAAGGCACAAATAATCGTGTCTTTTCTTCCCGAATTGTCCATTTTTGTACACAATCTGTCGTAAAATTGAGCAGAATTCGCTGTACCCTAACAACAGAATCAAAAGTCTCGGGCGCGCTGCCGATAATATTGATGACACGAGTGTAAAAGCTGAGGCAAAGGTAACAATTAGCTCGAACCGGCGTCGAGGGCCAGCCCGAACGGCGCACGAAACACCGGGCGGCGGCGCGAGTTCTTTCGAAACGAGTTTTAGGTTACAAAGGACAGATGGTCCGAAGGGACCGGCGAACATGGGCCGCTGGGAGCGTCATTAAGGAATATTGTTCGAACCGGGGCACCCCAGGGAACAGGTCGAGGAACGGGACGAGAGCTGGACAGTCGCTCGCGTCGCGAAGATGCGACATTTCTTTGCGCGGCGCGTCTCGCGTCGTTTCAACCCTTGCAGGACGAACGTCGGTCACTCGATGAAAAAAATCACACCTTGGAATCTGTTCGCGCTTGATTTCATCGTGGGTCAGAGAATGACCCTGCTTCGAGCTTCGCAAGGCCCGTCCTCCAAGGATAAAAATCATCGCAGAACGCGAAACCGCGAGCGGCGCGCTCGCGTTTTGCATTTGCTTTTTGCGTTCGCGATCGCGTTCACGCTCGCGTTCGCGGCCGGGAAAGTTTTACGGTAGCGTGCAGCCGTGAGATCATCGATGGAATTATCGGTGGCATTAGCCTGGATCGGCGAGGCTTGCCCCGACGAGGCTCGCTGTACAAAAATGCCGCGCGATACCTTCGGTGATAAAGTTTGTTACTGTTCGCGTGCGCGCTCGGCTTAAGAGATTTTTGTAGCTCGACCGGGTTAGAGCCGCGCGGCTTGTTCTGGGTATCAGCGTCGACACTTTTCAGCCGATAAACTGGTTGCAAGAGCGACGTCGCGGAACGGCTTACTCTCGCGGCTGGCCCGCCGCGGACCCGTCGATCCTCGTCGCCGAGAGACTCTCGTCTTCGACGGCTCGCTGCGGGAGCAGCGCCCGGATCACCGAGAACCGTGATCCTCTAGGTATGTAGGTTGGCAAACGTCCGATAGGAGCCGATGACCGTGGCCAGACTCTATCGAACGGGCTCTCTCGTTATCTGCGTTCTAATTACAGACGGCTGCAGAGAACGACCTATCCTCCGTCTCTCCGCGTGCGCTGGACAAAGGGGAGATATACGGACCGCGATCGACCCTCGGGCCTGCCACAGCGTCGCGACGCGACGTCACGTCGAGCCGAGCCGCGACCCTCACCCTTCCCCGTCGACGAAATTAACGATCCATTCTTCGGCGAAACGAATTCAACCGGCTGCCATTGTACCGGAAAACCGGAGCGCAGACCGCGGAGTTACAGCGGACGTGCTGTAGGAAATCCGCTTAACGTGTGTCCAAAATTGTTTTAGCGTTATCGCGAAGTTTACGGTCGTGGTATGGTATACGGTGTGTCCCAAAAATGTCTCGCAATCCGAAAGTAGCGGGTTCCTCGGATCATTTTGAAGGAATTTCTTCCTTTACAAAAATTTTCTCCGAGGCACCGTTAACGAGTTATTAACAAAAAACAGTGACCAATAAGAATCGAGTACGGCTGATGCGAGGCGGCCCAGCCAACCAACGCACGAAGCCCATTGGCTCGGTCGCCTCGCGCCAGCTGAGCTCGCCTCTCATTGGTCACTGTTTCTCGTTAATAACTCGTTAACGGAGCCTCGGAGAAAATTTTTGTAAAGGAAGAAATTCCTTCAAAATTTCATTTTTGGCACACCCTGTATATCGTTGAATTCGTCTCGGCGCCGGCTAGAACATTGCGAGGAGACTGTAGATTTTCATGAAAAATAGAGTTTCTTTTCGCCAATTGCGACAAAGATGAGTGAAAGAAAAATTTCTTTCCTTCTTTAGTAATTTCATTGCGTTGAAAATAATGGTACCTTTTCGCAGGTATCCTTAAATTCTTTTAATATTTTGTCATTGTTCGAAGTTTCACCTAAACGTTTTTATTATAAATGCATAAAATCTGCGGTCTAGTTATGAGGTCAAAGATTTATATTATTATTTTTAAAAAAAGTTGAAATGACTTCAATTATTTCCAACGAAAGTTTGGTTTCTGGGATTCTATGTATTAAGATATTTGTGAAAAAATGGATACTGATGGACTGTTTTAAGAAACGGTGAAGGAAGCGCGATCTACATTTGTTACAAAATAATACAAATGCAGTGGACGTATATATAATCCAGATTGTATGTGTCATTAACTGCATTATATTCTATTATGTTAAATAATGACGACTTTTATTGGAATCATTTTGTTGCCAGATCATTGGAAATGTGTGAAAAATCGTTAAAAGTATCAATCCGGCTGTAGGTTTTTGCACTTAAAAGTTACGTATACAAATAATAGTGCACAAATAATAATTGTACAAAAAATAGTGCAAGCTTTTATGTAAACGACTATCAACAAATGACTATCACTTTTAATCACTTTTTTTATAAGCTTTTTCAAACATCAAATTAGTAAAACCTTAAG
This sequence comes from Megalopta genalis, assembly GCF_051020955.1. NCBI lineage: Eukaryota > Metazoa > Arthropoda > Insecta > Hymenoptera > Halictidae > Megalopta > Megalopta genalis. The sequence continues at coordinate 11,921,306 of NC_135016.1, forward strand.
ATTTTTACTTCATAAGTTAACAAATTCTTATGGAATGCATAAATAACTGAAATATAGTTGTGATACGTACAAATGTCTCCTCCTTCTTTCCTCACCCTGCCCTTTCAATTTATACTAATCTCATTTCTTGTTACTATAATAATCTCACACCGTATTCTTCTCTATTATTTCCTCAATTTTTTTCACTTTATTTAATAATTATTTTGATCACTTAATTCATCTTCCACTGTACCTTTTTTATTGTCACTACTTTTCTTTTCTTTTTTCTTTTTGATATGCCACTTGTGCGACATATTGTTATATCGTTGTAATACAAGGACTTTCTCCAATTGATCAAATAAATATATTATTATTGTCATTCTTATTATATATTATTCTTATTACTATTATTATTATCATTATTACTATTATATAGGACTAGTAAAAATAATTAATCTTAGAATAATTAGATCAGAAGACTAATTAATTTTAATTAATCTCTAAAAAAAATATTTGTCAAAAATCGAAGAGTTGTCTTTTGGCCAGAAATAACCGCTTGCTGGACCGCTGCGCAGCGATCAGTTCGATTCGATTCGATTCGATTCGATTCGATTCGTCGACGGAGTAACGAGGCCTCGCGCTCCCCGATGGAAAGCCAATCGTTTCCAGGGAACGGAGGATCGCGATAATTGGCGGTCTCCGCGGACTCCCATTTATCCGAGGGTTTTAATTTCCCAGCGATGTCGCGGATCGCATCGCGATAATAATAGCGTGCCGGGTAGTCGTTGTCGCCGTAATATCGGATTTACAGTTGCGCCATTAGACGGCGCGTGATCGCGAACGGACCGTTCCAGGAAGGGCACATCATCGTCGCCCCTTGTCTCTGGACCACTCGCTGGTTCCCTTCGGGATGCCGATCCGTCGGCGTCGGGTTCACCGTACACGCGATTTGTCTCGCGAGTCGTTTACGTAATCGACGCGAACGCCGTGGAACAAGTTCAGAAGTCGAGGAAGCGGACGCGGCGGCGGCGGGCCGCCGCGCGCTTGTTCGCCTCGCCTCCGACTCGGCTAAGAGCGTCGTGGCTGCATTACTATGCGCGTGATCTCGATTTCCCTGGTCGAGCCCCAGGTCGAACTCCCACGCTCCGCCGTTGTTGCCGCGCGTATGCACGATTCTCGTAAAGATCGCGCGCGATCGCCGAACAAATCGCATCCAGCCGTCGAGCCTAATTTGTCTTGGAAATGCGATGCAACGCGATGGCAACGCGGTGCAACTTGTTGAGCAACCAGCATCCAGCGATCCGCTCGTGATCGCTTTCTGCCGTGGAATCGAGGAGGACGTTCCGAGGAGCGCGCGGCACCCATCGGACCGCGAGCAATTTCGGCCGCGTTCTTCTGCGAGGTCGCAGCACCTGCCGCGAATCTCGAGCCGATTCCCTGCGACTGTGCAAAGGGCAGCTGCACTTGGCGAACAGGTGCTGCGCTCGAGGTGGGAACCGCGGCGCGTCGACGGATCCCGACTCTCGTCGATAACGAGACGATAAGAGCGCGAACGCGAACGCGTCGCGTCGCGTCGGAAGAGATCGCTCGGAACGACCGAACGTTTCTCGATCTGCCGATCTCTCGGCGCGATCCGTCGAGGAGAGAAGACCGAAGAAACTTTCGCGCGCTCGTCACGAGAAGTGCCGTGACGTTAATAGGGTCAGCGCGAGAATCGCTCGAGCGAGATTAATGTTCGACCGCGGTGCGTCGATAAGGCCCCGAGACGCGGTGAATTTTAAGTAGCCGTCAGAGTTCGAGCCCGATCTCGGACCCCGGGACTCGCGTACACGTCCGAGAAAACGAACTCGAGAACGCGCGGAGGCTTCTAACGAGGTGGGTCAGGTGCGCTCCGAGCGATACCCGAGCGAGCCGCGGCGGTTAATTAGTCGGGCCCGCTCGTCGAATCTCTCGAACGCGGAGCCAACAGCCTTATGATCCCATCGCCGGAATCTGTATTTCTGCTAATTTATTTATCGTTTATTTATCGCATCTGTACGGCGGTGTTGACCGTTAGTTGCAACGTTAAAGGGCACAGAGGTCGACGCGCTCGCGGACGGGCGAAAATTTTAATGAACCGTGGGAACTGACAGGCGATTTGTTCTTAAACTAATTGCGGATATAGTATCATATTTTTAATAGTTGTATCTTTCGTAGATAAATGAAAATGATAATAATGGATGAACCGGTTAGCTGTTGCATTAAAGTGTATGATAATTAGCTGTTATGTAAGCGCGCAATGTTATTAGTCGTTACATTAAAGTGCATAATAATTACATTTATTTCGCAAACGCTATGGAGAATTGAGTTTATGATAATGCGGCTTGCAAGATTGAATAATACTGTAGTGTCCATGTAATTTCGTATCACAATGAAAATGAATGCTGTAGCATTCGGGTCCGTGAACGTCTGCAGTAAAAATTTAATAGCCATCGTCGTGTTTACTACCAATTTCATACATCATTTCAGATAAATACCGTTCCGCACAGTTTCTATGAAAATCACTATCTATTTTAATGCGCTCTTCTCTAAGATTATAAAACTGTGGCATGCGCCTGTTCACCACGAAGCCCAATCCTAAAATGCAACGCTTCTCGAAATTCTTGCATTTCTTGCATCTTGCATTGCTCTTCGGCCCGTTGTGGCTCTGATTAATATTTGGACATCTTTTAAAACGTAATAACTAACTAAAACGTAATTTTAGACTAATTTTCAACATAACTTACCGAGATTTTTTAATATAATTAACCTCATTTTTTAAATGTTCGTCATAGGCTCGGATAAAAAAGTTAGAAAATGAGAGCTTTTATTTTCCCTTTGTCATTTTAACCATTTGCACTCGAGTGGCGACTCTGAGGCACCATTAAAATTGTTACATCACGTTCCAAGATAACTTTTATATTATAAAAGCGCAAACGTAAAAAATTGTTGAAAGTCTAACTGTCGTACGAGTCGCAAGACTACAAATTTCATACGCATAAAATGCGCTTTGTCATATAAAATGGAAATACCGTAGGTCGGAAAAGTTAATTTAGATTTACAGTTAAAATGGCTTCGAGTGCAAAGGGTTAAGCGACAACAAAATTTTAAAAAAGCATTTCAGTTATGGTCTGATAGACTGGTCCCTCTATTCATCTAAAAAGAAAAATTCAAGTCCTTTGATCCGCTTATATAAAATTTATCGCGTTTCGAAAGGTGTCCGGATATTAATCAGAGTAATTATATATATATTAGGTCTACCGGAAAGTTCTATCTGATAATGTCATTGCAAATTTCAACAGATATGCACATATTCATTTGAGACATATATTTTTTTTAAATGTTGCTCACAAATTACCATCACGCTGGCAAGAGGTCACATAAGTAACGACGGAAATTATATAATTACAATAAATATATAATACAATTATAATATATATATATATAATATATATATATATATATATATAATATATATATATAATATAATATATAATATAAAATATGAATATATAATACAACAATATATAAATACAATAATTATATTTATTGTACATAATTGTACAATAAATATTACTAAATTTATGAAAAATCTATTATTTCCTTTCATTTCTTAAACAGACAGAACTTTCCGGTAGACCTAATATAAATAAGTAAATAAAAAGTTGGCTCGTCCTGGACACAAGGAAATCGCGAATCCCGCGTTCGAGTCGAAAGGATAGGCGCTCTCGGATTCTCGATCTGCGGGTTCTGACGAGAAATCGCGAGAGTCGGACAGCGTCGCGTCGAGTCGCGTCGCGTCGCGGTGGCCCGCGCTTCGGATTTCTCCGCGAAAATGCAAAGTAGCTGGACGAAGGCAGCCGATGTGTGCGCAAGGCTCGATTCCTCTAACGAGCTCTCGACGGTCGTATCGGTCCGCGTGTTCGCCTTTAACGAGCGAGCCAGAAGAAACGTCGTTCAAGGTTCCGGTTCGATCGAAAACGTCGGCGCTGCTACCGTTTTCCATTTCGATCTTTGTCCATACGACGCTGCGACAACTCATTCGTTGCTCCGACCTTTGTCAAAAAAATATCCACCTGCGCGTCCCAACACGGTCTCTCTTAGGTGACGTTTTTATTTCTAGCCGAAGAATTCTTCCACCGGTACGCTTTATGCCGGCAATAAATCTATAATCGTTTTATTGCTTCTGCGGATCTTTCTTGCGGCTCATTTTACACCTTTAGAAATTAGTCATTGTGCGCGGTATGCCGTGCTTTTGACGCTTTTCGCTTATCTTCGGAAACCCGGATCTCTGTTACTTTACTCTATTATGTCATGCATAGACTGCGGATTTCTATGCCAGATAAAAATTATTTACATTTGTTCCAAGAATTCGCTTAGGAATTTGTTCCTTTCTCTAATCATTGTAGTAGGTTGAAAGCAATGTGTCGATACTTTTTAATATTTTTACTTTTGCTTTCCTATGAAATTACAGATACTCATTTTTGTCATAAATGCATGAAATCCGCAGTCTCTCTAGTTATATCATAACCATATCATTTGTTATAAATAACACATCACTTTTTCTTCTTTGTTTGCACTTTGTTATCGATTTGGTCGAATTCGACTATTATTGTATTTTTATACTGTACAATAAATATATAATAATAAAAATATCAAATAAAATAATAATACAATATAATAAAATAAAATAAAATATATATATTTTTTTATTTTTTTTATATTTTTATTAATATATTTTTATTGTACAGTATAAAAATACAATAATAGTCGAATTCGATTATATATATATAATAATAATAATAATAAATAAATATATTATACTAAATAATAACTTTATTGATTAACCGAATGAACCCTTTGTTACAATAGGAGAGGATAAAGAAAGAAAAAGAAAAGAAAAAGAAGAAAAGAAAGAAAACGAAGAAAAAAAAAAGAAAAAAACAAACTTAAACACTTGAGACTTCTTTTCCCTTTTTTTCATAACAAAGGTCTAATCCCGCTTCCTATCTCGGTCTTCCAGATCGTTGTTCCCATATCGAAAGATCGCTCGTCCGACCAGAAGCCGCCAATGACGTCCGCGATTCGAGCCATTGACTTTTGCGAACGAAGAAACCTCGGTAATCGAGTCGAAAAGTCAGCGAGCTGGAATCGCCGGTGATTCGGCTCGGGCGGAAACGGAAAGGCGAATCATCGTCGAAGAAACGACGGATTTACTGGAATCGGCGCGTCGCCCGACGGGGAAGGGCCCTGTTCGGGGAGGTCTAATCGCGAAGAGGCGCGCCGTGGCAACGCGGTCTCGAGGCTCTACGAGCAGCACCTTCCGAGAAGCAAACGAAGAAACGGCTTATCGCGAAGGAAGCAACGATTACGAGTCGACGACAGAGCGGAGCAGGAGCTCGCGGGAAGGCCACCGTGGCAGCGACGCGGTAGTTTGCACGGTTTAAAGATTCGACCGGCACCGCAAGACCCAATTTTCCGCGCCAAGAGGCAAGTCGGAAGCCGGGTCGAAGGAGCAGCCGATCGAAGAAGCGGTCGCGATGCTCTGTTTTCCGGGAGCCATCAACATCAACGTCGCGCCGAGCCTCGGATTTACGAGCTCCTCGAATCGCGGGAGCTAAAGTCGTCGGTTACGGCGCGGCGTCCCTCTCTTACCTCGCCGCTCCGCTCCGCTCGAAAGTGTACCGAGCAGGAAACTGGACCGTTCCACGGTCGTGCTTCTTCGCTCGAAGAAACTCGCGGTCGCTTCCTGCTCTTCAATCTACGCGTCCGATACGTTTGACAGATAGCGGCCAGCTGCGTGAACCGTCCCGAATCGACGGGAAGACTCGAAAAATCTCTCGCCCGCCGCACCCGCGGGACTCAACTCCCGTTTATGACCTGTGGACCCAAATCTGGATCTCATTGGTCAGTATTTGAATACACGGGGTGCCCCAAAATTATGAGACTTTTGGGAAATGAGGGGTTCCTGGGGTCATTTGAAGTAAAATTTTCCTCAGCGAAAATGTAATCCGCGACTTCGTTTACGAGTTATTAACGAGAAACAGTGACTAATTCGAAGCAACTTTTTCCTTTACAAAAAATCTCTCCGAGGCGTCGTTAACGAGTTATTAACGAAAAACGCTAGCCAATGAGAGGCGAGCTCCACTGGCGCGAGGCGGGCGCAGCCCGGTTCCGCTGATTGGCCGCCTCGCGCCAGCTGAACTGGCCCCTCATTGGTCAGCGTTTTTCGTTAATAACTCGTTAACTATGTTTCGGAGAAAATTTTTGCAAAGTAAAAAGTTGCTTCGAATGACCTCAAGAGTCTCTAATTTCCCGGAAGTACTATAATTTTAGGACACCTTGCATAGGGTTTTATTGAAGATTTGCTTTATATTATTTGTACATTATTTATTATTCTTTGTTATTTGTGATAATGCATGAAATACTATTTGTTGTATTGCCTGTGTATTTATTATCGCTATTGGATTGCAAATTTTTATGCAAAATAAAAATTGTCATCGTTAATTACAAGATACAGAAACTGCATAGACATTTATTTATGTTCTTAATCATTCTGATGTATTGACAGTAATGTAATAATATTTCCAAACAGTATAAACGTATTGGCTATGTGTTTTGCTAATTATATAAATGCATTTCATCTATCCAGTTTCGTTATAAATGCATAAAATCCGCAGTCTACTTTTTCCACGTTTTTGACGATTTGGTACACGATTCCCTAATTCTATGGAATTTTTGACTGGCAGCTTCAATGGCACGTACAGCATGAGATCGAACTACCATCTCTGTGTTAAAAAAAAAAAAAAAAAACAGCGCGTCGGTTAACATTTTTACGCGACATACAACGACAGCTGTCCCACGGAATATGAGTTAGAGCAAGGGTAACATGTTAACCGCGATGCTGGCCGCAACTGCATTTCGCGGCACGCGTAAACATAAACATTGCATGGATCCGCATGGACCACTGGTCAGCCAGGCAAGGATTAAAGCGCTGTCGGGACCGCGTCCGTTTTCGCGGGAAGAATGTCCTGATGCGAGACCCGCGATCGATTCGCGTGCGGCCGACGAATCCTCGATCGCGGCTCGTCGACGAGGATCGAATCCCTCGACTGCGTTTTCGCCTCTTCGTCGCGGGAATAAAGTTCTAACCGAGACTGAAAGCGGTAGCCTCCCGAACTCCATAGAAAGTGTACACTTTCACCGTGATGTCTCTCGTGCACACGGTTCGCGCGCGACGCGAGAGGCGCCCCTTTCGGGTTCGCCGTCGCGAAAAGGACGAGGCTGTTCCTCGGCCGCAAACCGTTCGGGTGTCGTTCAGTGCAGTCAGGAGAAGTGACTACGCAAGGCGTAGTCCTCGCGTGCGCGGGGTGTCTCGCGCAGCGGCGTGGCACGTCTACCGGGTGGGCATTGTAATTCTGAACTGCGACGGCGACGCGACGCAGAGACTCTGTCTGATCGTAGTTTGGAATCGTAAAGGCGGAGGAGGAATCATCATCGGAGAGTTAAACTCTCGACAGTTGCTCTACAGGGTGTTCCAAAATTATTGTACAAACGAGAAATTAGGGATTCATGAGGTCATTTGAAGCAACTTTTCGAGATTAGGCCGAAGAAGCCGAGTCAACAAGCGGTTGTAGTTCAGTTTCAGTTTTTAGAACTGAACTAAACGACTTGAATTTTTTTTTAAATGATAGAGCGTCCAGTTTACTATAATTAGAATTCTTTTTTAAAAGGTTACTATTGCTTAGAACGACAGAAGAAAAAGTGCGTGTTAAAAATTTCATCGAAATCGGTCGATGATCGGAAGATGATCAGCTAAATCCTAATCTAACACGAGCTTAACTAATTAGTTATGTTTTTATATTTGGCCCGACGAACCACGGCTCTCATTACTGGCCCGATTTTTTACCACGTCTCTCAGACGTGATAGTTATTTCTGGTCTGATTTTTTACCACGTCTCTCAGACATGATATTCATTTCTGGCCCGATTATCCGACCACATCTCTCAGATGTGATAATCATTTCTGGCCCGACTTTCTGACCACGTCTCTTATGCGTGATAATAATTTCTGGTCCGATTTTTTACCACGTCTCTCAGACGTAATAATCATTTCCGACCCGTTTATCTGACCACATCTCTCAGATGTGATAATCATTTCTGGCCCGATTATCTGACCACGTCTCTCACACGTGGTTGTAGGCCAAAGAGATAACATTGGCCCTCCGGTAGACGCCCCACGCAGCTGTACGGGACTCCTAGCGCACCCGTTGCCCTGCGTAGCTACTTTTCCCGACGGCACCGGTGCCGGCCATATTCGTCACAGCAGGCGAGCCCGCCGCCTTCGGGCTTCCGAATCGCGGCGTTTCTGACTCGCGTGTGTCGTTGCCGCGAGATTCGTATCGCCCGGAGGTTTCGGCGGCCGTGCCCGCCGAAATGGGAAGCGCCTCTCGTTTCTTCCCACGACCAGCCATCGACCGGGATTGGCGTGTTACTTAAAACTGCCGAGCGTAGACCCATTAAAACTGTATACGCAGCTCGGTGGAAGATCAACGACCCAGGGTCAAGGGAAGAGGTAGAGAGAAGTCGGGTATAGCGCTAAGTGCCTCGTTGCCCTCTGGCTAAGCGTGGCTTAGCGTGGCGGACCAGGAAATCGGTGCGCGAACACCGGGATCCGAAGAGTCCGCGTCGTGCAACACAACCTTGTGTATCCATCGTCCTTTAAGGCATCCATTAGCTTCCTAACTACTAAACACACCGGTCGGTCCGACGACCCCGCTCGTACCCGGCGACCAGTCCACGAGAGGAACCTTCTTCTTCTTCTTCCACCGCTTCCACAGAGAGCTCAGCTTTTTTTACTTTTCTTACTGTTGCCATCTTCTTCGTCCCGTGTCCTCTTCTCGCTCTCCGCATCTCTCCCCCCTTCCCTCCGCCAGGTATCCGCCAACCCCCTCGTTCCGATACCGACGTTCGACACAGGGTCATCGACACACGCGCCCGGAGACACTCTGTTATATGCCGGCCGAAGACGATCGGACACTGTTTCGTTACAGCTTAACTCTTTTCGGCCCTGTGTTATGCGCCATGGAACAGCGCCGCTTTTATCTTCGAAACTTGCGAAAATAAATCCGGCCTCTGCCGAGGAGACTGCTTTACAAGATAACAAACGTTGGGCAAATTTTCAAAAGCTGCGAGCTATTGGGTTGGCAACTAAATAATTGCCGATTTCAGTTACAGATGTCTCTCACTCCCATTTTTATGATATCCGTAAATGTTATATTATAAAATTATTATTATTATTATGTTATTTTTTATTATCCGTGAATGTTAGCAACTGGGCAAATTGAATGCAGCGGTCAAGGAAAAGCGACCAGAATTGGTCCATCGTAAAGGTGTCATTTTCCAGCAGGACAATGCTAGGCCACACACGTCTTTGTCCACTCGGCAAAAATTGATGGATATTGGTTGGGAATTGATGTTACACCCACCATATAGTCCTGATCTCGCGCCATCGGATTATCACTTATTTCGATCCCTGGACAACTCCCTTCGTGGTAAAACTTTTAATGATGATGACGCTGTAAAATCTCACTTAACTCAGTTTTTGGCCGAAAAGGGTCAGACTTTCTACGAGCGTGGAATTTTCAAGTTGTCAGAGAGATGGCAAAAGGTCATCGAACAAAATGGAAAATACATTACAGATTATACTTCATTTCAAGTAAAAAGAAATTTTTTATTTCATTGAACAAATCGGCAATTACTTAGTTGCCAACACAATAATAAAAGCTTTAGATATTTTCGATAGAGAGAGAGAGAGAGAGAGAGAGAGAGAGAGAGAGAAAACAGGCGAACGAATTCGATTTTCTCTAATTTTGTCGATTTAGCTGTGTAAATATAATTAAAATGGAATTAAAACGGTGAAAATGTTCTCTGAAAGATTTTTCGTTGCAAGTAATAAGAATTATGTAAATCAAACTGGTAATATGTGGTGACCCAGCCTGTATACAGGGTGTCCAGGAAGGTTGGGACTGAAATTGTACTCTGTGTTACTTAAGTCGAACAGATGAGAAACGTTCATGTACAGTAATTTCTTTCAGAAATGTTCGGAGATCGCAATTGAAACCGGCAGATCTGAGAATTCTAAGACACGATTTTTCGGGCCCCGCGGCTCGTTTTTATAGAAATTCGGAGCAGTCGGCAAAAAAGACAGCGGCCATTACATTACGTTACATTACATTAATATGAATACACAGTAAAATGCTAGAATAAAAACGATGACTTAACTATTTTATTTCTAATTTTTTGCCACGATTCGAAAGCAATTCAGAGACCACATGACACGATTCGAAGACAATTCGGAGACTCGATCTGACCATTTTGCGTTGTCTTCCGGAAATTCTCGTAATCAGATTCCCGGATTACGCGCTTGACCAACTCCGACGTAGCAATAAATTGCATAGGCGTAGCACAGGGAAATTCACAGCGACCCGAAATTTGGCAATTCTGGGAGAAATTACTGTATATTCGTTTCTTTCAAATCGAAATAACGTCTAATTATTCTGTTATCAAACTGTACGAATGAAAATGTACATAGAAAATGGAAATCTGTACATGAAAATGTACCGGACAGAAAAATTGCATCGTTCGATTAGGGACGATGTATTAATCAACGTAACTGCGAATAAGATTATGGTGCAAGGTGTCCGTTGTGTAATTAACCAATGTTTTCCCCGAGCAGACTGCAGATCTTGATGCAAATTTTCATTTTCATACGTTACATTAAAAAAGAAAAAAGAAAAATAGAATTAAGGAAAAGTTTCCTTCATTTCTTTACATTTGAAAAATGATCGCATACTCATATCAGAAAATGCCTTATTAAAATATTTATGATTTATCGTGACAGTCAAAAGAAATGTTCGAAAATTCATCGTGCAAAAAATGCAGACTTACATTCGTCGAATTGGTAATTATCGAACTCTTTCAACTATTCCAACTGTATCGGAAATGATAGTAAATGTATTTCGAATACATCCTCAAAGTTGATCTTATGTTCCTATCGTTTCTTTTTTACAAAATCATTTTACTTATATAAATTTTATTTTTACTTTCTAATTTTACTTCTTCGATAAAACATTTCTGGACATAAGTTTCTACGAACATGTTTCATCCGTTCGACCTCAGTAACAGGTCTCAATAACTGGTCCCAACCTTTCTGGGAATTCTGTAAAAAGGGCTACGCCCGTCGAGTACCAAATAAACCAATAAATATTCTAACAAATCTCACGCGAGAGATTTCCTTAATAAAAGAAAAGAAATCGATAAATAAACAGCCGGCTCTCCGAATACACGGAGCGCGCGTTAGGCCCTCGAACGGTATTACCCAACGTTGTATAATCGAGCAACGAGCCGCGAACGCAACTGGAACGAATTTCACCGCGTTCTCCTAGTCCTGGCCCGCAGCAGTAGTTGCAGTAGTTGCACAATGAGGATTTGCATTCGAGGAGGTCCGAAAGGAGTCGGTGGACGGCGCAGCCGGTGCTCGGCTGGCCGGCGCGCCGCGCCGCGTCTACTAGGCATCCGCTAATTTCTTTAATCACCGACCGAGTCGGGGCATAATTAATGGCAGGGACCAAGGGGAGAGAGAGAGAGAGAGAGAGAGAGCGAGTCGGTTCGGTTTCCGTGTTGCCGGGCCCCGTCATAATGAGATAAACTCGGGCATCGCGTGGCTGCGAGAGAGTGGCTGCATCGTGAATTAAGTGGTTCGCGTGGATTCAGGAACCTTTCGAGCGCGAAACATCGTCCAACCAGGAAGCCTATAAAAATGTCTGCAGCCGGCCGGTCAGCCGCGACATTTTACGAGCGATCTCGCGTGGTTTCGTGCCGGCCGCGTAATTACCGCGGGGCCCGACGACGAAGCATCCTCGCCGAGAAAACCGACCGGCATTCCTGCCAACAGTTTAGGAATCGCTGCGAGATGGATGCTGTTCCACCTTTCCACCGGACATCACAGGCGGTTCGGGCCGCGTGGTTACGCAATGCCATCGCACCCGACACGAGTCGCGACTTTGCGGCGCGGTTTAAATCCCGCGGATATCGCGCGTCCCGTTCCGAGCGTCGTCGAACGGCAGCCGCCGCCGCGTACTCGATGGAACGCGATTTCTTCGAAAGATGCAAAAGAAGTCGCGGCCAGAAGGGACGGGGAGGAGGAGACAGCAATTTTCTGTGGCGCGCTTGTGTTTTCTGACCGCCGGCCACGCTCGGCGTCCGCCGGCTTTCGATTCCCCGCGAATGTCACACGCGGGAGAACAAAGGAGCGCTTGCTTGGGACGAGCTCTTAAGCAGGCATTTGGATTCCGTGGTCTGCTTCAGGGTCGCGGCGCATTCGCCGGCAAGAATTCAGCTACCGTAATGACTCGGGAGCGAATCGAGAAAGCAACGAATCGCGCGATTCAGCGACCGCGAACCACGACGGGACAGGACGGGACGGGACGGGACGGGACGACGACGACGAGCCCGCTCGTAAAAATGTATTTCGCTGCGTGCTCTCCGCACGGAGCCTAGGAGAGCTCTCGCAATTTTTGCCGAACCGACTGCATTCCCGCAAACCGCTTCGAATCGTTTCATTTGAAACCTCGTGCGGTCGGCAGCCGCAGCAACAACTTTTATCGCTCCGCCGAGGACGATCGTCGTTGCGACGCTCGACCCGAGAGTCTCGGCCTATTTTTCCGGCGAGCGAATCGCCGGCTTCCCCTCGCGGCCGGCTGCGACGCGAAACGGAACTCGGGCAATCTTTGTCCGATTGTTTTTCGTTGCGGCGGGACCTTCGAGGCGACGTCCGAAACGAGAGTTTAGGCGTGCCGCCGCTCGCGGACCATTTGCAAGCCAAATGAGAAGCGGCGAGGTCAAGAAGCTCGTTCTCCACGACGAAGAGTTATGGTACGCGCGACGCTTTTCGCGTACGAGATATCTCCTGCTCGCGTAACACAGCGAACCATCGCGGCTCTCGCTGCCAGCTTTCGATGGTTATTAGCGACTCGGTGGTAGCCGAGGCAAACTAGGCGCGTTCGATCGGAAACGAAAGCAGCGGACCGTTGATTGGGTGGATCTCCGAGAACGTGGATACCGTGAAAGGAAACGAACAAAGGAGAGAGGTTCGACCCGATCGGTCAACGATCGTTCGTCTTCGCCGTGCCGCGACTTCCTCCTGTCGATCCTTGAACACGGCTGGACAGGTTCCGGACCGATCCGACGACCGCCAACGAAACGGAGAAAAGACGATGGGGGAGAGACGCTTCCGGAGATGCGATGGAATTACGGGGAGACGCGGTTTCGCGTTATTCTCGTGTCGATAAGTGTGGACAAATCTGGGGTGAAACTGTTTTTTAGTGAATCCAAGAGATCAATTATCGATGCGGTATTTTTATATGAAATAATAAATGGAATGATTAGTTGTAATGATAATAATTAGACCGCGGATCTTTATGCAATATAAGAATTGTCTTCATCGATTGCAACAAAGATGAGTCAGTCTATGGGCGTTTTTGACGTTGTTCAGTAATTTCGGTCAGTTGAAAATAACTCGTAGGTGTCTATAAATTCTTTTAACGTTCTCATTGTTTCAAATTTCGTCTAAACATTTTTATTGTACAATTGTGAAGACGTAACATGAATTTAATGATATCGTTGCGGTATCTTCAAGTCAACAAAACCTGATCCGGGGAAACAATTTATTTTGCATAAAGATCCAGAGTCTAATAATAACAATATGAATAACAATAATAATAATAGTAATTTGATAATTGCTGTGGCAGAGTGTTTGAACGAAGTAAAGGAATTACAGAAGAAGTCGAAAATATGTCAATAATGATTGACGTTGATAAGTATAGTAAATTCTCCTCAATTGTTCCTCAGCTTCTCAAACAAAAATATTTGTTGATTGTTCGAGCCTCGTGGCTTGTTTGTGTAGCCGCCGATTGTCAACAACTATAAAAACGAAGTACAGGGCCCGAATAATCGTGGTTTTGTCCCAAACTGTCCATCTTTGTTTACAAGCTGAGATAAAATTCGGGAGAATTTACTACAAGATGTCCTAAAATTGTGGCACTTCCGGGAAATGAGCGATTCCTGAGGTCATTCGAAGCAACTTTTTCCTCAGCGAAAATGCAATCCGCGGCTTTGTTTGCGAGTTATCAAAGAAAAACAGTGACCAATGAGAAACGAGATCAACTGGCGCGAGGCGACCGAGTCAATACGCGGAACTGTGATTCGTCCGCTCGTTGACTCAGCTGGCGCAAGGCAGCCGAGCTCGTCTCTCATTGGTCACAGTTTTTCGTTAATAACTCGTGAACGAAGCCGCGGATTGCATTTTTGCTGAGGAAAAAGTTATTCCAAACGACCTCAGGAACCCGAAAATACTATAATATTGGGACAGCCTGTAAAATCGGTTTAAACGGTTATGATGGCCACAGTGTTCGACGATAGTCAAATTTATGAATCCTTTCTTTATTAATGTATGACTTCCACGGAAGAACGAATAAATAAATAAATAAATAAATAAATAAAAATGGACCGAGTCGTCGGGCATCGCTTCCGATAGCGTTTCAGGCTCGCGGTCGGTTCGTCCGACGGTTCCCGATTTAGCCGCGGAACGGCGAGGACCGACGTTAAAAAGCTAGCTCGTTGGCTGCCGGAATTAATGCGCGTCACGATCAAACAAGGAGACGAGCGTCGACTTCCAAATTTCGCGAGTAAGAAAAACAAGCCGGCCGAAAGAAGATGAGAGGAAGGAAGACTAAGAGAGGAGGACACGAAGGAGCCGGGGAGAAGGGGGGGGTCGAGGCGTTCGCCGGGCGTACGAAAGCGGCCGAAAAGGAGGAAGCCATCGGGCAAAAAGGAGAGAAGAACACCCTCGGCGTCCTTCGTCGGCCGCCACAGTTTGCTGACCCGGTTCGAAAAGAAGAAAAATCAACGGCGGTCCGAGAAGGACGAGAACGGGGAGGGACTCTCGGACGCGGCCAAAATCGAAGGACCGGTCATCGAGCGGTTCTCCGAACGCTTTCCTAAGCGGCGCCGGCGACGACGACGCTCGCGCTCGCGCTCGCGCTCTCGTCTCGCTCTCGTCCAGCTCTCCCGGCTCGCGGCGAGAGTTTCCCCATAAACGTCGCAGCTAATCGATGGCCACTGTCGATGAATCATCAATTAACCCGGGGGAAGATGTTGCGTCGATACGAATGAAAACCAAATCAAGTCGCGTGAGTCACGGCGGCTCTGTGTACCACGCATCTCGGTCTCCGCGGCTCGAAGCGCGAAGCGTGGGCGACTCGCGGCGCGGCTCGGCTCGGCGCGGCGTCCTCGCGAAAGGCCGCTGCCTCCGCGTGCAAGTTTCGCCGCGTTCGCTGCAACCGAGCCGGGATTGCGTAAATCGCGACCGACGGGCCCGCGATTTCTCGCATCCGAAGTTTCTCGTTCCGCGAAGCTTTCCGGCGAGGGAAACGATTGCGGCGCAGTGGGTGGGTGATCGCCGTTGCGCAAACACAACGGACGTTAAGTGGGTGCCGTTAAAGCCCTCCCGTCGGTTGTTTTCGAAAGGAAGAGAGGACGAGACCGCGCGGGCCCCGTGTGCCGCGCGCGGCCTTGCGAGATCCCGTTGCCAGAAATCGTTGACTAATATAAATTAACACCCACCGGCGTTGCGTCAGACGCCGAAGAAAAACAGGGGCCGCGGGGCGGGCCAGGAGAAAACTCGTTTGTAACCTTTCACTCGGCGCACACCGCGCAGAGAGATAATCGTGAAGCAATCTACAGACGCCTTCCGTGCGCAACGATAACGACTTATCAGCCGCGACTAATCGTACGTACTTTCTCACAATGGGGAACCCTGTTGCCCTATCTCCGGCAAATAAGTTCGAGCGATACGTACCTGCGACGACGAGGCGGCGGGAACATTCCCGTCCCGTCCCGTCTCGTCTCGTGGTTCGCGATCAGGCGGAACCTCGATGAAAAGTAGCGATTGGCTAAAAGCTGGCCGCAGAAAGGGTAAACGTTCGGTTCGTCGAACTTCGAAGCTGTCGCGGCGGCGCGAAGAGCGAGGCTCGTTCGCGCGAGAAGAGAACGTCGGGGATCCACAACGACGACGACGACGGCGACGGCTTCTATCTATCCTATGTACGTACGTGTAGGACGGAGCTATCGAAAATCTCAAATCCCACTAACCTCGTTGGCGAGCTCCCAAGCCGATGGTGCGCGCCTTCGGTACGGATTTCTTTACGGCCCGCTGGGAATTTATTTCTTCTTTACGTGCGACGGATATATATTCGCGATAGCCGCCGCCGCAGGTAGCCGCTCGCGAAGGGAACGCGGCGCGGCGAGAGGCCGGCTCCAGGTGTTCCTCGGCTCGAAACGCGGCGGGCCGCGAGAGGATCTGCGGAACCGGCCGGCTGCGGCGCGGCGCGGTGCGGCGATTCGTCGCGGCTCCTACGGTTCGCTTCGGAAAGTAATCTGCAACGCGTTCCAGCAACGCCGAGCCCGAGCAGATGCACCCGATCGCGATGCCGTGACTAACAAACCGCGCGCGCACGAGAAAAATGAAAGTGCGCGCCGAAGGCGAAGACAAACGCGCGGGGGAAGATCGATTCGCCAGAAAATCGCGGCGCGGACCCGTCCGCGTTGCCGGAGAAGATCCGCGCGCGTTCAACAGATTCTAGAAACTCGGTCGTGTGACGTAACTCTGCTCGAGACTAACGATTATTATCTTCCCCCCTCGTGGCTGTCGTTCGTCGCCTTCGTCGCCTTCGTCGTCGTCGTCGTCGTCGCGATCGTGGCCGTTGGCCGGCAGCGAAAGCAACCGACCACGTGAAATTGTGACAAGCGTTGAAGCATTAAAGCGTGTCGCAATTACTCGGACGACGCTCCGCCGCGAATCCACTCGACGCATTTGTATCGCGGCCGCTCTACAATTTTCTTGATCGCTCGAAACACGAGGACGCATTCGAGACACGCGCGCGCGCGCCGTCGCTCGAACAAGAGCCGGTCGAATTCGTTCGAACGATCGTTCGAACGAACGCCGGTAAAATCGGCACACGACCGTTCGTTCGATTCGAGCCGAGAGAGGCTCGCGGTGGACTCGTAGAGAGCGATCCTCCCGAGAGCGTTTATCCGAACGTTATTCGAGATCTGGGTTATCGCGATCGCGGGACCGCACCCGCGGTGTTATCCGAGGCCGAGGCGCGATTTATTCGCGAGCAGCGTGTAATTTCGCCGCGTTCGATCCGATATCGTTGGACGCGCCGCGAATCTTGTTCCCCTGGGAAAAGCGGTTGCGAGAGCCGCAATGCAACGTGCTCTCCAACGAGCAAAAATACCATCGCGATAATAGCGTGTCGGCGCGGCGGCAGCGGCAACGGCGGCGAACGTGGCACGATTTGTTCGCCGTTTGCCGATGCGATGGCCGAGAACTCGAGAACTCGAGAGCCCGAGAGAGCTCGAGGAGCTGGCGACGCGAGGAGCAGGCCGTGCCGGGCCGCTTCGTTTCACACGTCCCCGTTGGCCGGCCGGCTCGATGGGAAACCAGGATGAAAAGCTGAAGATGGCATTCCAGGTGGGGTTAGCCTCCTTAAGGACGCTCTATTCTTGGAAGTTGAATCTACTCGGCGGCCGATTCGCAGCCCGTTAGCCGCGATAGCCTCCTTCCCCGATGAATCCGCCGCGATAGTTCGCTCTAAGTCGACTTTAATCGCTTCCCGACCGGCGAACGGAGGATTCGAGAACGGGTCGCCTCGCCATCTCGCCGGGGCACGCGATCTCGTGATTTATAGTCCTCGGGAACGAGTCGAAAAAGACGCGTGGATCGCGTGGGCGTTTCGCGTTAGGTGGACGCGAACGACCGGGGCCCCGGTTGCGACCGATCGAACGAAAAAACGAGGACGAACGGACGGACGAACGCTTCCTTCGTCGTCTTTGTCCTCGTCGTCCTCGCGCGTTCGCCGCGTTTCCTCGGCCTCGTCGAATTTACGACGTCCGTCTCGATCGCGCTCAAGAGGCTTCGACAGAAGTCTCTCGACGGTGGTAGTCCTCTCTCGGTCGGAGAGACAACGGAGGCGTTCGAGATAGATGGAAAAAGGGCCTAGGAGCCGGTGCGGCGAAGGGCCGCATCCGGCGCGAGGCGGGTCCCGGCCCCGACATCCGGCCTGAAAACGGATGAGACCGGGCATTCAAGTGCAAATCGTTTCGCAGCATTGTGCTCGGGAGACCTCGAGACCAAGCGCCTAACGATGCAGTCCTTGCAGTCGCAACAGTCCACCGAATTTTCCAGGAATAGGGTGCAACTTGAAAGCGTGCCGCCGCACGGTGCTCTGGCCGAGAAGCGTTCCGTGGCCAAAATTCGATTTCTTATGTTTAACCCCTTAAATTGTACGCTCGAGTTAATTCGAGCCCGCTGAACGAGGCCAAACTGTGCACACACGAGATAATTCGAGCGGCGTTGTGTTTTATGCTGCTGTAATTTTTCACACTCGAATGTAATCGAGAACTGAAAATAATAATGTGAAAGCAAGGAAGAAATATCGTTTTATTGATATTTATCATTTACATGAGATTGTAAGCTATAACGCTTATTTATTCAAGAATAAAATATAGCTTTTTCCATGGAACAAAAGCGCAGTATATCAAAATTGTGTTTTTTTTACATAAAAAAAAAATTGATTTCTTTTGGTCGGTTTTTAAAAAAAAAAAACTGTGCGTTTAGGGGTTGATAGATATATTTGACGGAATTCGCTTTGCTGTGAACCCTTTGAAGCTACCAAATCCAAAGTATTATTCGTTTCAGATGATACTCCGCTGAGAATAGACGGATGCAATGCAAAGTAGTACAGATAATATTAAAACTATTAAAGAAATTTAAGATCGTTATAATTAGACTGATTTTCTGCATTTGTAACAAAAATGTAACAAAAACTGAAACACGAAACGGTGAGACTATTAAAAGAATTCTACAATTGAATTATATTGTTTATAACTCATTAAAGTTATTCAAGACAGGAATAAATAATGTCTAAGCATTATTCATGTCCTTGTTTATTGCAATCGATGTACAACATTTTTATTTTGCATGAAGATCCGCAGTTTGATTGTAATTTAATATTATTTTCAATTTATTAAAACACTTAATGCAATGAAATCAATTTTTTTCTAGCTCCTATTTCTTGTAACCGTTGCAACAAATTTTTATCTTACATAAAGACTACTTTTTTTTCCTGAATCCCATCGCACTCTCTATACGGTTGTGTTGCAACTGTTCGAACCGCTTAATTACAAAACTAACCTTTTTTGCGACACGCTAGACCTCTTTAATAGCTCTTTCACCTCGTTCAGAACTTCTACTTTCACTGAGGTTCACCGCTTATCTTGACATTTTAACCGTCTTAGTCTTAGTCTTCAGCGATGGCTCTTAGTTTAAATCTATTAATTCTTTTGATAATATATTCTTAAATAATACCACAAAAATAAACACTTGAAACAAAGGGTTACAGCGGGTTTTCCCGTTGAATACGCCAAATGAATAAACAATTTTCTTAAAAATTGCGCTTCATTTACGAGAAAATCGAGTTTGGAAACGTGTAGACAATACATTTATTATTAGTTACTACTAATAACTAAATATTCGATATAACTACCCTGTGTAACTAATAATAAACGTATTATCTACACATTTCCGAAGTTGATTTTCTCGTAAACGAAACTTCAAACGGAACAATTTTATTCCTTTTTTTAGACAATTCTATCATCGGTCCGATAACATCCTGTATATTTATTTAATTATTTATATATGTATGTACGAGTAAAAAAGGATTTTTACAATAAAGAAAAAAAACAAAAAGCTAATATTAACATTAATAGAGAACCAGCGAATCAGTGTTTTGAGTGAATAATTTATGTAAACTCATCTCAAATTTTGCAATATTGGCTGCGAATACGACTGTATTATCGCTATTGTCATTAACAAATTGAAGTGTCCTGCAAAAAGAGCGAATAGCGCTAAATCTCGACGAATAGAAGCAGATCCTAAAGGGCAGAGCCGTCTAAACGAACAAACAGCTCGTAAATGTATCTTCGCAATCAAACTAATCGCGAACAAAAATAAAACAGAAAGCAAAAAAAAAATAAATTAAAGTACCCCGTCGTTTCGACGGGTCCCGTGAACCGAGCGTGAACAATCGCAACAACCCTGAAACAATGTCGCTCGCAGAAACCGAATTCCCAGACACCGCAGCGCGACGGCGCTCGTCGTTCTCGTTAGTCCCAAGGATTTTCGAGCTTCCTGCCGATGAAATTATCACGTCGTTCGGACGGAATTAACGCGGTGAATCGCGGCGCGCGCCGTCCCTTCGATCCCTTAACGAGACAAATTTTCTTTCTATTACGAAATTGCGCATAATCGCGCGCGGAGGCTAGGTGGGCAGCCTCCGCACGACGGCGGCGTGCATTTAAATAATCGGTACAAGCACACCGGCATTCCCCGTGCACCGTACGCCGGACTTAATTGGAATACTCTTGTTTCATTATTGCGGCGAGGTCCGGCTCGGCTTAATCTTGCCATCTTCCTGGCAAAATATTTACATAATGCCGGCAATTGACCGTTCGATCGAGATCCCGGCGCGCAAGGCTTATAATTTCAGCGGAGAGCGCGCGCTGAGAAAACGCCGGCGGCCCCGCGCGCCGAGGATCCAAGCGGAACGCGCGCGCGCGAGCATAGAAGAGCTCGTGGAAGAACCGCCGGGTCGGCCCACGATCCTTGTTCTCGCCCCGTTGCATATCCCGATGGAAGAGGCTCGAACCTTGGTACGAGCGGTTCGGTTTTATCGGTGACACGCCGCGGGTTCAAATTCCTCGCTGAAATCGGCGCTGCGCGGCATGGCGCGCGGAATGGCGGAAGCACGGCCGTGAGAATCGAACGGATTTTTCTCGGTCGACGTTCGGTAATGACGCCGATAATTAGCGAGCGTTGCTCGTTTAACCGAGGATGCAGATAACGATGGAATTTGATGCAGCCTCCGCCGGACCGTGCCGAGCCGCGCGGCAGCTTTTCATAGGCCGCTAATGAACGCGGCTCGAACACGCCGGGATCGATCAACGTCGATCGGCCGTGGCGAGGATTACGCGCGCGATCGATGCATCCGAATCGATTTGCAGTAATTCAATTGCCGCGGTGCCAGCGCCGGCTGGGCTGCGCCGATAGCGGGTGCTCGGTCGCTTGGAAACAGCGAGGGTACGCGCTGGGAGAAAGAGGAAGATGGAGAGAGTGACGGGGAAAGAGAAAAAGTAACAGAGAGAGAGAGAGAGAGAGAGAGAGAGAGAGAGAGAGAGAGAGAGAGAAAGGGAGAGCCAAGAATGAAAGTAGTATGCACGAGCGAGGGAGGAAGAAGATGGGATAAGGCAAGGGCAAGCGGCGAACCTTCCGTGGAATAGCTTCACGCATGCTTCCCACGTGACTCAGCCGGTCGAGCATAGATACGCATCGTTCGTGAGCCCTCCGCGTTCAACCTGCACGCACAATGCGTGGCAAACGACGCCGTTTCAACGGACATGGCAAGCACCGCCTGCCTCGTGACTCAACCTGCTCGAGCCACTAACCTTCCATCGCGTTTTTCCGTTTCCCTTCGTCCCTCGACCTTTGAACCTTTGCCTCCGACGAGCAACCAGTTCCCCGGCAGCGGAGGCTAGAAGCTCGGTCGCGTGGGACTCTCTGTGCTCGCTCGAAAATTACAAAACAAAAGCTCTCCTCTCTCTCTCTCTCTCTCTCTCTCTCTCTCTCGCGTTCTCTCTCATTTCTGTCGAGAAAGTCCATGGGGCTTATGGCTTGCGGCAAGCATTATGGTTTCACGAGGCGACCGCGCGAGATCGCGGAGCGTGAGTCACGTCTCGAAGCGGGTTCGCGTCCGCGTGATTCAACGTCGCCTGGGCCCATCCTGGACGAAATTCCTCGGCGCAGTCCCGCCGCATGCCTTCGCTCGCTTCTGAATACTAAATGCCGGCTCGTGAGAACCGAGGCTCGCGCGCCGCCCCGACGCTCTTCGAGGAAACCGTGGATCCTGGAACGGCGCGATTCGGGGATCCCGATTCACCCTCGTAGGAGAACAGGGTGCGGGAAATCAGGTGCCGGGGAACAGGTGCTAGTGAACAGGATGCCGGGGAACAGGGTGCTAGGGAACAGCGTACCGGGGACGAGGGTGCTAGAGAACAGGGTGCTGGGGAACAGGGTGTCGGGGAACAGGGTGCTAGGGAACAGGGTGCTAGGGAACAGGGTGTCGGGGAACAGAGTGCTAAAGAATAGGGTGCCGGGGAAAAGGGTGCTAGGGAACAGGGTGCTAAGGAACAGAGTGCTAAGGAACAGGGTGCTAAGGAACAGGGTGCTAAGGAACAGGGTGCCGGGGAAAAGGGTGCTAGGGAACAGCGTGCCAGGGAACAGGATGCTAGAGAACAGTGTGCTGGGGAACAGGGTGCCGGGAAACGGGGTGCCGGGGAACAGGGTGCCGGGGAACAGGGTGACGGGGAACAGAGTGTTAAGGAACAGAGTGCTAAGGAACAGAGTGCTAAGGAACAGAGTGCTAAGGAACAGAGTGCTAAGGAACAGAGTGCTAAGGAACAAGGTGCCGGTGAACAGGGTGCCTGGTAATAGAGTGTCGGGAACAGGGTGCCGGAGATGCCGAGACTGCGGGACGCTACTGGATTAGGGGCAATTCGACCGGCTCGCGTCGTAGGATTACGGGGAGCGAACCGTGATTTACGGCCGGTTCTCTCGGACTCTCGTTAAAAACGCCGTGATGGAAAGTGTCGCAATTCTCGCGGCACGGCGCGGCGCGGCGCGACGTTGCGCGGAGCGGAGCGGAATAAGGTCGTCACCGAAAGCGAGGCACGAGCTGCAACGGACTCCGTGCTCCGCGCTGGAAGGATTATTATTTCCTCGATCGCAGCGGCGATACCCGGTCGAAGGATACCGAGGCCGTAAATCGAGCAGCTTTCAAAACTGGTTACGCGCAACGGACATGCTGTCATTAATACCGCGCTTCGGTCACGGTTATTTATTTATTTATTTATTCATTGTACCGGCGAGAACCTATTAGCGCATGGTACAGAAAGGCATCTGTTCTGTCGCACTGGACAGATTTTACAAGAGAAGGAAGAAATGTGATTGAATTACTAAATTCGCGTCGTAGGTTAAATGGATATTAACTCTTAACCCTTTGGAGTATGATTTATTTTTCGTTAATTTGCGTTATATCTGAAGTCAAGTTTCACGTACACATAGATGCTGATAACAAGAAATGTTGATTTTATTAGTGTGGGTTATCTCTTTTAGACGCTAAGGGCTGGGACACACGTG
The DNA here is from genome assembly GCF_051020955.1 of Megalopta genalis. NCBI lineage: Eukaryota > Metazoa > Arthropoda > Insecta > Hymenoptera > Halictidae > Megalopta > Megalopta genalis. Next base: position 11,944,679 of record NC_135016.1, read on the forward strand.
TCCTATTGGTTACATGTGAACAAATATGTGCGTGGTATGCATTCTAAGACTGGGGTATTCGTAAATTGGGGAAAAAACGGGATTCATTTCTCCCAATAGGCGTATGAAATACATATAGGTGGGACACATATAGTATTTCATATAGTATTTTTTTTATAATAGTCCTCATAGACTCCAAAGGGTTAACCACTATCGCTGGTCTGTGAGAATGCTACCAATTACATATTCATTCGCATTGATAATTCTTACCAATAACAGTAACAAAAATTGTAAAGGAAAGAACGTTTCCAACCCCTTGCCATACTTTCACGAGTTTGCCTCGCAATGGAGATTACTATTAATAACTTGTTAAGTACGAAAATTTTATTCTGTTCTTTTAAGTCGGAATAAATTTTTATTCTATTGTGGCTTGAAATATTTAATTATTCCAGCAAATGTGGGCGCGCAATAAATAAACGCATTCTTTTTCTTCAAAGAAATTATTACAATTGAAAATAAATCTAATCATTGCAACTGTGAAGGTAACAATGATATGACGAGGGATTAACACGCTTGCTCGACCAAATCGAACTTGGACCTTTTCATTATGGTCGTGCAAAGTAAGTACAATTGATTTTGATATTTCATTTAACGCTTTTATGCCAGCTTGGTGACTTTGTGTTAGAACGATGAGAGTAAAATAAAGTAATTAATATCGTACAACGTAGCTCTGCAATTTTAATTTAACTCTAACTTAGTGAAATGTCTTAAGTGTTTTGGCACGGTCGTCAAAGTGTTAAACATCGCTTGTCCCAGTGATTAGATCGCAGAGGCGTCCCCCTTAGTGTCTTGGCTACGCCTCTGCGATCTGATCACTGGGACAAGCGATGCTTAACGCTTCGACGGCCACGCCAAAAACACTTAAAACGTTCCAGAAAATTAAATCGACCTTTAATTAACCTAACTAATGTGCAGAGGAATACCGTTACCTGAAATTGACAGTACAGTAAATTCTCACAAATTGTTCCCCGGCTTGCGAACAAAAATAGATAATTTGAGAGAATTTACTTGTACGTCGAATAACGAAGCCAAACGTTTTATAAAATTATTGACTAAATTATCAGATTATTATTGGATAAATTATCGGATATCGATCCGACAGCGTCGAGGTGCGGGGGTGTCGCGACTCGATCATCCTCGGCGAACCTGCCGCCTCGCGGAAACAGAAAGGGAGTCGGAACTCCGATTCGTCGCGATCGCGTCAGCCGGTGAACGCGGAGGCGCTATCCGCTAGCACAATAATTTATCTCGTTGGTCCGCGAGAGACTCGCCCCGAGATTGTTACGCGTGCGAAACAGCGAGCTAGCCAGCAAGCGAGCGAGCGAGCGAGCGAGGGAGTCAGCGCGGCGATCCGCTCTCCCGGAAACGCTCGCGGAATAACCCGGGAGATTTATCGTCGGACGTCGGTCCGTGACGGAGGAGAATGTCTCGGCGGAATAAATGACTCGCGGGAGGAGCACACGCCTTCTGAACTTTGCACTTTGATCCCATTAAGAGAGCCGATGAGATGCCGCGGGACGGGACGCGCAGGTATTCTCTCCACTCTCCGCCTTTCGAGCGTCCGTCCGCCGCGTTCTAGAACGCGCCGGAACGCGGCGAGAATCGCGCTTCGCTTCGGCGAAGCACGAGGGTGAAAGAAGAGACGCGACGCGGCGCGTCTTCGCTCGCGAGGAGGCCTACTTTGCGCGTGGCCTACTTGCGGAAGACCGACGGTCACGCGAGAAGGCATCGAGAGCCGGCACACGCGTGTGTCTCGCCGGCTTTGACCTCGAACCATCTCGCAGGAACGTTCGATTATATTGGTCCTCGCCGCGTGGACGGCGAGCCTTCTCGCCGAGAGACGGACGCCGCCGTCGGAGACGAGCTGCGGGGAATCGCGACGAGAATCGCTCGCGGAGAATCGCTCGAGAGGAATCGCTCGAGAGGAATCGCTCGCGGAGAATCACTCGAGAAGAATCGCGCGTCGGCAAGGAGGCTGGCTCGTCCCGCGTCTCGAGACGTCGACTCGGTGTCGCGACGATCGGGGACCCAGAGACCTGAATAGCCGTAGCCGGCGGGCCCGACAGGGCAGAGTAACGGTCCCCGGATGAAGGTTAGTCGCATTATCCGCGAAACGTCGTCCGTCCGGCAGTGATCGCGGGACCCAGGGTGGGCCCGAACCCACGTTTTTCGAACCGCCCGAGGCTCTCCGTTCAGATCGAACTCTCGCGCGACCCCGGCCTCGAGTGCGGCCAGTATCGACCCGCGTTCGGAAACTTATGGCTCCGGGCTGCTCGGAGTGTGCCGACGAGAGTTTGAAAGCGTCTGGAAACGGTAGGGGTGCATTTTCTTTTCTGGCGAGGTTCCAGCGGTCGGCGCTTCGCGCGGCCCACTCGGAAAAAAAGAAACAGGGATCAGAGGCAAGAGAAGAGAGCGGACGCGACGGCCGTGTTCGGAGGCTGCTGGTCCGTTTCACAGAGAAGCCTCTTTTCGAGCGAAATTCCGAAGGGATTACTCACCGACACACAACAGCCGGGCGGCCGGAACCGGACGCGTAAAAGCCAGGCCCGTCTCTCGGTTCTTTCAGGTAGAGAGCCTCGAAAACGGCGTCTCGTCCGCGGGAGGCTCTCACCGACAAAAGGCGAAAACCCTCGACGGGACGCGTTCCTCGAACCGAGAAAAGGCGAGCGTTTTTACGGATCCAGTTCGAACCCCAGTTCGCTTCGCTCCTTGCACCGTCTTTTCGCGGCCCCCCTCGGTGTCGACCGGCTCGGTTGAAATTTCGTACGAAACATTGGAAAATTCTGTAAGTTGTTCTCTAGGCGTAAATTGATACGGTCCGTTGCCTCGGTTCCCTCAGTATGGGTGAGAGTCATTTTTAAGCATGGGTGACACTAATTTTTAACTATGGGTGATACTAATTTTTAACTATGGCCGACAATAATTTTTAACTATGGCCGACACTAATTTTTACGAAATTTCGTACGAAACATTGGAAAATCCTGTCAGTTGTCTTCTGGGCGTAATTTAATACGGTCGATTGCCTCAGTTCCCTCAGTATGGGTGAGAGTCATTTTTAACTATGGGCGACACTAATTTTTAACTATGGCCGATACCAATTTTTACTATGGCCGACACTAATCTTTACTATGGCCGACATTAATCTTTACTATGGCCGACATTAATCTTTACTATGGCCGACATTAATCTTTACTATGGCCGACACTAATTTTTAACTGTGGCTGACACTGATTTTTAACTATGGTCGACACTAATTTTTAACTATGGCTGACACTAATTTTTGTTCAATTTTTTGAAATTAATTTCTATTATAATATATTGCACAAATTGAATGTTACTAGGATTTGTAGAATTCAAAATAGCTGAACTAATATTTCCTACGGAAAATTTTCACTTTCTAGTTTCGGTTTCATTGATTAAATGACTTTGATATTCTGTGAATTTTTTGAGTTGATAGTCGGCACTTAATGTGTTAAAGCGGGTGTCCATCTGAGAGTAAAACTCTCGACACTTGCTCTATAGTTTCGTATACGCGGGGCCCAGCAGGCCCCTTCCCCTTCCCCGCGTCCTACCCAGCTGTATGCGGAGTCTCGAGACTCGTGTCGTACCAGGGCTACTGTCAGATAACTGCTCTCAAAAAACGCATCGATTTCGAACTGTGAGAGTAGCTTATCTGGTAGTGGCTCTAGTGCGACTCTAGTCACAAGACTCCACAAAACAGCTGGGCAAGACGCGAGAAGGAGTAAAGGGCCTGTCGGGGCCTGTCGGGACCTGACGGATCCTGCATATACTAAACTGTACAGAGACCAACTGTCGGAAATTTTACTTTCAGATAGACTGGCTATTGCCATCAGTTATACTGCCATCAATAAATATCGCATGTTTCCAAATTAGTAAAGCGCGAGTCGATTTACGTTGCAACATTGCGAACTTGACGAGTTAATAGAGGATTGCATGAATTTTTACATAATTACATCAAAGTATATTAATACACGACTGGTTCAACGTTGCGTGGGACCGCTGCGACCACCATGATCCGGTTAGGGGCTAAACACGTTTTACACACCAATTACGGAATATTAGAGAACAGGTCTTAACGATGCTTTTGTATATATTAGCCGGTGCACCTGAAGTGTTGAAAACTAGTTCGAATCATTTTTCAAAACATATACAAACAGCTTCCAATTAGCAACAATTCATACCGCTAGCAATTAGTCGAGGAAGAATCGTGAAATGACTTTGTCTGCTGCATAAGATTGTACGTGGCAGAGTGAACAACCCTATTGTCACCACAACGATTAATTTTATTCCTTATCGGTCGTATGTCGCGTCCCACGTGACACTGTACATTAGGCCTGAATATCTGGCGTCCGATAAGGGTTAACAAGTCCCAATCTTTTACGAGAACCCTGTTCTTGTGCCTCGTCTCTCTCTCTCTCTCACCGTGTCTCTCGTTTTCTCTACATCGATCCTTTGAATAGGATTCCGAATTCGGCTATCACTTGTGCTAACGACGTTGGCTTCTTCATTGACGATTTTAACCCTTTGCGCTCGAGTGGTGACTCTGAGGCACCGCTAAAAAATTGTTACATCGCGTTCCAAGATAATTTTTATATTATCAAAGTTTAGATGTAACAGATTGTTAAAAGTTATATGCACAGTTCATATGCACAAAATGCACTTTGTCGCATAAAATGGGAGTACCATAAGTCGGAAAAATTAATTTAGATTTACGGTTAAAATGGCTTCGAGTGCGAAGGGTTAATAAATTTAAAGATCAACTATATAATGTTATCGGAAGCCAGCATGTTTTTATTATTATTACTATTAGCGCATATAAAATGTCGGATTTTCTTTACATGCGAACGTTTGTCTCCCTGTTTTCGTAATGTTTTTGCTTTTGACATAACCTCGTTTATAGTCGTACCATCCATTGCCAGAGTTACGTTTCAACAAACAAGATTTTCTCAAAAGTGTTCCACCTTGTTGTTTGTTTTGAATTTCGTAAGGATATGAATGCAACCGATATTGATGTAATTTTTTTATATGAGTGTAAACTTGGTAATAATGCTGCAAAAGCTGCACGCGATATAAACCAGGCGTTTGGGGAGAATACTGTTAACGATCGAAAAGTGCGGCGTTGCTTTGGAAATTTTCGGTCTTCTGATTTTTCCTTGCAAAATAAACCGCGTGGAAGACCCGAAACGTCTGTGAAAAATGATGCTCTGAAAGCGTTGATGGAAACGAATGTGACCGGAGCAATTCGCTACTCGTTCCTTCGAACTGTGAAGACAATTACAGACGAAAAGTACTGCCGGTACATCGGTGAAATGCGTGAAAAATTGAAAATTATACGCCCGTCGCTTGTTAATTGGCATGGCCCAATACTTCTCCGCGACAACGCTCGGTCGCATACGTCGTACAAAACAATCGAGAAATTAAATGAATTAAAGTACGAAATTTTGCAGCGCCCAGCTTATTCGCCGGATCTTTCGCCAACCGACTTTCATTTTAACATTCAGAACAGTTTTTACGGGCTAAACGGTACGAAAATGAAGACAGTCTGAAAAATTCCATATCAGAGTTTATCGATTCTAAAGATCAGAATTTCTTTGAGACAGGCATCTATGCATGAAAATCTCATTGGGAAAAGTGTATTGAAGTAAACGGAGCATATTTCGATTAAATAAACAGCTTTTGCAAAAAGATACGCAGTTTTCTATATTCGCTTAAAAGTCCGACATTTCATACGCGCCAACCTAATATTATCATTGCGTTGAATTTTCGTAGAAAACTGAAAAGAACGTCTGACCCGTTCGTGCTAAATAATTTAAACGAAAACCAGACGACCCACCGCGGAGAAGGCTGACCCGCAACGGTCATAGGTCGCGACGCGAGTTTCGTTTTTCTCGCGGCTCGACTGCCCCGCATCCATCGCCTACTTCCTGCGGCACAACACGGCCACCGTGTTCTTTTACATCCTCGTTCTTCTCGCCTCTGGCTATTCGCGGGCCGAACGACGCGTCCAGCCGTTTTCTACGCCGACGACACACTTTTGCCCTTTGTCCGAAAACTTGCTCGCCTAGTCTCGCGATCGCGCGCGCGCACACGCTATCGAAAGCTCGAGGTAATCGGCGCGGCCGCGGCTGAGTCACGGCCTTGGAATTTTCGGACGAAAGTGTTCTCGAAAAGCCGGGAGGTGTGGGAAACGGTTATCGAACGGTCGCTAACTCGATAAGGCTACCGTCGGCCAAGGTCCATCGCACTCGAACGCGGTGACACTGCGACTTCGACAGCTGTCGAGCGATAAGGAGAACATTCGAGGGTCCGTCGACCCGTGCGCTCAGCTGGGCCAATTTCACAGCGGGCAAGGCGGAGATAGAGGACGCGAAAAAAAGAGAAAAAGCGAGAGAGAGAGAGAGAGAGAGAGAGAGAGAGAAGCCGTCCGCGATGCCGCGGCCTCGATGGAGCCGCAAAAACAGTTTTTCCGTCTAGGGTGCATCGCTGCTTGTTCACCAGTTAAAGAAGCACTGGCGCCAGCGCCAACGGGGCCTGCACTCCTCAGGAATGCGCCGCTGTCGCAGCCAAGGAGCCGAGGGAATGCATGTGTGCAAGCATTCGCGATACATTTGCGTACGGTACTAGCCCGGGACGAATCTGGAAGCGAGCCGAGACCCCAGCTTTCGAATCTTTCGATCTTTAATTTTAGTCGTCGCCCGTCCCGTGGTCCACTCTATTCGATATTTCGATGCGCGCCGCAGCACAGCGGGCCATTTACCCCGAAAACGCGCGAAACATTTTATAAAAATATCCCTATGACGAACGATTTGTTCGGTAACAGGCAATTGTACGTATTGGTTGTAATTTACGATCATTTTTTGTACCATCTGTTCATTTTGGACACGAAGTGGCAGCTTCGAAGTGACCTAACTCCAAATCACCCGACGCTGTTAATATTGTTTGTAACTGTTTTATTTATTTTAATTTTATCTTAACCATTTGCACTCGAAGCTATTTCAACTGTAAATCTAAAATAATTTTTCTGACTTATAGTATTTTTATTTCACACGACAACGTGCATTTAATGCACATGAAATCGACTCTTGTGACTCACGCAACGGTTTACGCTCTTGACAATCTTTTTCAATCGAAACTTTGCTAATGTAAAAATTATTTTAGAACGCGACATCGTAAATTTCAACGGTGCCTCAGAGTCACCAATCGAGTGCAAAGGGTTTAATTTATTACTTTATTATATTTATTTATTATTTTATTTTAATAAAAATCGACTTTCTTCTGTTTCCAAATTGTCCATTTTTGTGTACAATTTGAGTATCAATTAGGGGGAATTTACTGTACTTAGATCGTGCCATATTTTTTGATCATATTGACCATATTTTTTGAGTTATATCCAATTAAGTACGTTCAATTTGCATTTTATTTTTTAGTCACGAGTGCCGCGATGTGCAGTTTTGCTTCGTTTTGGTCACAATTCCAAGGATAGAATATTATCTTTCTTCTAAAAAAAAAGATTGGCTTTAAAAAAGTCGGTTCAATTGGAGAAACTAACGAAATCCTGATTTTCTCGTCGGAATAATTTGATATCCGGCTGATTATACTTGAAAATCCTGAAGCGGTGAATATATTTTCCGACACTGATTTACAATCGGCGTGTGAAAATCCACGTGAAACGATGCATAGTATGTCATTAAAAAAAAGTCCAATTGTACATGTCATCGAATAAATCTAAATTTCGTTGGAATACTTCAAGTTTAACATAAACGTTCAATGTTAAAACACGTTCCTTGCCACGTTTCCTTATTCCACAACATTCTGATTTCCACGAGAAGTCCTCCGATTCGGACACAACCTCGTCACTTCGCCCCACCGTCCGGCGCCGCGGCGGCAGTGAACGTTTCTCTCGGGAAAGGTGATTCTCCTCTGATCGGTTAGAATTTCCGGTGACTGGGCGTCGGTCCTCCTTCTCGGAAGACGGACGAACAAAGGGACCAAAGCGGGAATATCCGCGCAGTAATGTTTGGTCGTCAAACAGGATATCCGATTAAAATGCCTGAGACGAGAATAAGCAAACCGACCTAAGAATAGCGTGCGGCTCGCCACGCCACGCCACGGTTCGGTTCGTTCCCTCCTGCTATTAGCGTAACTGCCTTCTCCGCCGACAGAAGACCGACCAAATTCTTGGCGATGGCGCGCGAGCTCTCGGGCCGGCCGATTCGCCGCGGATTATTTTTCAGGGAATCTTCTGTGGGTCGGTCGACGGCGGCCGCGATATCTCGGGGGACTCGCCGGAAGATACGCGCGGACACGCGAGAGACAGCGAGAGGTAGCAGGTTCGATCGAAAAGGCATGCAAACGGTGAAAGGCGGTAAAATTTCACTCCTCGATTCGTTTGAGTATTCCCTCCTTCTCTCTCTCTCTCCCTCGCCCGCGCCGTCTCTCTCTCTCTCTCTCTCTCTCTCTCTCTTTCTCTCTCGCTCTCTCTATCTCTCTCGCCGTCTCTCTTTCTGCCAGTCGCGCGTCGAAGGCGTTTATATGCCGATTTCGCGGCGTTCAGACCGAACCGAGAGAGAAGTTTCGCGTCAACAACAGGGACTGGTTTGGCTTCGCTTTTTAATCGGCTCGATCTTCTCGTTAGCCGGCTCGAGGATGGAATCTAGGTTTGTAGAGCTGCGACCAACACGGTCGCGACAGGGTTGACGGAAAGCGCAGCCCTATCCGTCCACTTTCGTTCCCGCGAGCCTGGACAGGACGAATCCGGAGCCGCGGCCGAGGAAAGTGACGAGGCATGCCGGGATGGAGGAGCCAATTGCTGTGCCCTGTTTGTGGACTTCAGGAGTTTTCACTGTTGAAAACAGCTTTGGCAATTTTACCCTTTGCAGTCGGGTACATTTTAACTGGAAGTCTAAATTAACCAACTGTAATTACTACCTTATTATCGGCAATCCCTTACATTGGACGAATATTAGTAGAATGAATTTGGGGGGGCTTCTCTATTAATAACGCTACATTAAATCGTTTCTATATTTTACATTTTATTTTACCATTTATTATTTTATTATTAGTAATTATTCATTTATTTTTTCTACATACAAAAGGATCATCAAACCCACTAGGAATAAATAATAAATATTACTTAACAAGGTTATATCCATATTTTTTATTAAGGATATTTTTGGATATATATTAATTATTAATATTTTTATTGTTATTATTATAAAATATCCATATATCCTTTCAGATCCAGATAATTTTATTCTAGCTAATCCAATAATTACACTATAGTGTTTCAGTTTTATATTACCTGATGCATTTTGTTCGAATGCATTTGTGCATATTGTTCGAATTTTTTCCGACTCGTGCAACGGTTTTAATAGTTTTTAAGATACAAGCAAATTTTATGTAATTATTAATATTATATATTAAGTAATACAATAATTAATTATATATTAATTAATGCAGTAATTATATATATAATAATAATTATATAATATAAATATATATTAATTATTACGTAATTTTGAAACGTGATACAACAATTTTGGATGGTGTCTTGAAGTAGCCACTCTGCTGCAGAGGGTTAATTGACATTTCATGAGTACTTAAAAGTAAATTTCGAAGTTTCTTTCGCGATATAAATTTTTTTTATGAAAGGAATATTAAATCTTCTTTGAATATTAGAGGAAAGGGAAAAAAGTCCAGGAACCAGTTAATGTGCCTGTGAGATACGAATATCAGTTACTGTGTCGCAGTTACTGTGCCGCAGTTACTATGCTCCTTCTCTAAATACTAAGCCTCAATAAAAAGGATTACTGCATACAATAAAAATTCAATACCTACCATATTTTCATAAATTTTATATCCTACAAAAAAAATTTAATATCTTTATGCAAAATCGAATTATGTTGGATCGATTGCAAGACAAACGAGCCACGTATAATTTTCTTTCTTTCTTTAATAATTTCAATATATTGAAATTAATATACCAACATGCTTAGTTCATTTTAATCTACAGTCTAATCCACAGTCTAATGATAAGTCATAATTAAAAGTGTCCATTAGGGATGACTGATTTAACAAAATTTCATATTTACGTTTCTCCCCTTTAAAAATATGACAGACACGATTTGAGATTCGAGGTTATGGAGGCCTATTCCGTGGTAAGTAGCACAGTAACTAACACATCGAGTGAAAAATAGATTCAATTACTGTACACAGTAAATAAACTACTGAAATTGAAGCTGAACACGAAAAGTCAATTAAATAATCATTGTTTTGTTTCTCCGTAATCTTAATACGTTTTACCAATACAATTAACACTGTGATATTTTACCCCGTGGTAATTGGCCCTGCTACCCTACGCGCGGCCCAATTAGAAGCTGCGCGCAAACAGAGTGGGAAAAGCAAACGTTTCCAGGTGCGTTCGTTCGCAGGGTTCCGTTTGTTCCCTTCGTTAGGGATCGGAGGTAATCGGCCACGTGGCGCTCTCGAGACTCCCTTTTAACGACCTCTCGTAGCTCTGTGTAGTTATTACTCACGACGACACCATGACAACGACGGAGACACAAAGCCCGTCGCCGTGACGAATCGAGCCGTATCGAACGGAGACGAGATCGTAAGGGAAAGGGCGACTCGATTGAACGAACGTTGTTGGAGATGCGATCATGCAGGGCGTCCCATAGTTATGTCAACACACGGGGTGATTCCTGAGGTAATTTGAAGTAACTTTTTCCTTAGCGAAAATGCAATCCGCGGCTCCGTTTACGAGTTATTAACAAAAAACAGTGACCAATGAGAGGCGAGCACGCTTAGTGGGAGGCGGCCGAGCTAATCAGCGGAACTAGGCTGCGAGCGCTCGTTGGCTGGGCCGCCTCGCGCCAGCTGAGCTCGCCGCTCATTGGTCACTGTTTTTTGTTAATAACTCATAAATGAAACCGCAGATTGCATTTTCGCTAAGGAAAAAGTTACTTCAAATGATCTCAAGAATCGTCCCTTTACGTGTAATAATCGTTATTAATATATCGAGTAATATATCATAATTATGGAACACCTTGTACATACCGCCGAAACGATGCTAACTATAGTAGACTCTCATATAACACGAATTCCTACAATTTGAATTCGTATAATGCGGACAAAAATTCTGCGGCCGCCATTTCAAAAGAACGCGATTCCTCGTACAACGCGCTTTATAATAAAATTAAAAAATAACTGTACCGTAATTGTTATTTTTGATAGCTCTGTTACCAAATGTCGAAATCACATAAGAAATCTATTGTAATATCTTGTAATATTGTAATATCTTCTGTTATGTACTCCAACAGGTTCTTTCAATTTTTGAAGAAGTAAATAAATAAAGAAAAATGTATAAATATCAACAGCTGATTAGATTGGAACGAAGATGTTAGAACATAAATTCGAACGATTTGGACAATGATATTGATCTATTAACACTATAAAAGCGTCTTTTTGGTTTCGAATGGTTCACGAATGAATTTTCAAAATCGTTAGCGCTAACCGTCACGAGACCCTAAAGGAGACAGGTAGGTGTAATCTTATAATAGTTGCAAGATCGAATATACTTTGATTTCTTGCAATCTTCATATGTGTTCGAACGAAGAAATTTATTTAACGATTTCCGGTGAAAGTATGTTCATAATTTCGATAATTGTAAAATAAAGATCGGCAAGCCGGTCATTTAACTGGCGACAGTATGATTAGTGTTAATTTTACAGGTCTATAAAATTAAACGTCAATTTTCTTTCATTAAATCAAGACTATTCAACTACCATGCCGATGAAAATAAGCTCTCGGATGATTGCAGTAGAGGCACGAGAGTATCCAATAAAAATAAATCCCACCGCAATCTCTACGGTCGTTTCAGTTGTTTAAATCGGTTAATTAGAAATTGTAACCTTTCTTGCGACTTCTGTAACAATTATTTCACCTCGTTTAGAACCTCTGCCATCGCTGTGGTTCATGACTTATCTTAACGTTTTAACCGTCCTAGTTCTAGTCTTTAGCACTGGCTCCTAATTTCCTTTCCTTGTCTTAAGTAACAAAAGATTTTCTCGTTGTAATCACCAAATAAATAAATAAATAAATAAGTAAATAAAAATAATGTTAGATTCGACAAAATATTATCTCGCTATTTATTTCTCAATCATTTTTAAAGAATTCAATTTTCTGTACCAAGGAAATATGTAAAATTTTGAGAATTTTAAAAAAATTCGAGGACATGGTCCCAAGTGTCTCACGCGCCGATCAATTTTTAAAAATGCGGACAAAAAGAGTCTCGCGCACCTGAACGAAAAGTATCAAACCTGTTTGATGCAGTTTGATGGTGTTTCGGAGAGAAATCATAAAAATGTTGTAAAACCCGATAATTGGAAAATTTAAGAAGGAACATAAATTGAGAAATATAAAGCTGTTATTATTATATATTAAAAGTATGTATTATGAGAACGTCATTTCCTCCGGTACGGCCAGCAACCATGTACTGTTGTTCGCCATTGGAATTGTTCAAATTAAAGAAATTAAAAACGAATTCGAAGTGTACTCCGCATCGTTCTATAATGAGCGGCCGACTAAAGTACGGTGTAAGCAGTGTTCGAGCGTCGGCACATTTGCCGTTATTAAATCATGTGCGCGACCGCCACAGGATCTGACATCGTGAACAGTTACCGGGAAACTAGCATTTCGCCAATATAATATCAACATTCGGATGGCGGTGTCCGGGTCCATTTTGACTCCGAGTTCAAAACATCGTTATTACAAAAATGGTAATAATGTAATGTAATGTCTGCAAAAATGAAGCAACTTTTTCCTTTACAAAAATTTTCTCCGAGGCACCATTAACGAGTTATTAACGAAAAACAGTGACCAATGAGAGGCGAGCTCAGCTGGCGCGAGGCGACCGAGCCAATGAGCGAAACTGGGCTTCGTGCGCTCGATGGCATAGTCTGTAGATACTCTATGGTGAAACGTATACCGCTGGTGGCTTTTGCTTTAGAGACTTAGAGATAGAGACACCACAAAGAAACCAGAAATATTAAGTTGCATAGCAGATGCATAGGAGATAGACTTAAGAATAATAATAAAAAACTATAATAAATTGTTAATTTTAGCGACATTTTTAGCAAAAGTAATCATAACGTTTACAAAAAATCGATCTACACTCGCACCCCAACCTATCCGGAAATTCATCCTATTAGTCTCAGTAACTGGTCCAAAATTTTGCTATGGACCTAGGTGGACCAGTTACTGAGACTAGTGGGATTCATTTTTCGAATTTTTGTGATCTGTCCGGAAATCCATTCCACTAGTCTCAGTAACTGGTCCACTTAGGTCTAAAGCAAAATTTTGGACGAGTTACTGAGACTAGTGGAATTCATTTTCCGGATTTTTGAGAATGGGAAGCTATGTCATTACTTCATCTGGACACGACACTAAAATGAAGTCTTTTTACTCAGTAACTGATCCACCTAGGTCCATAGCAAAATTTTGGACCAGTTACTGAGACTAGTGGAATTCATTTTCCGGATTTTTGGGATCTGTTTGGAAATTAATCCCACTAGACTCAGTAACTGGTCCACCTAGGTCCATATCAAAATTTCGGGAGGCGACCGACCGAAATGATCGGCCTTCCTTCGCTCGTTGAAGCGTTCGCCTTGCGCCAACCGAGCTGTCCTCTGATTGGTCAGTGTTTTTCGTTAATAACTCGTTAACGGTGCCTCGGAGAACATTTTTGTAATGGAAGAAGTTGCTTCAAATGATCCGAGGAACCCGTCGTTTCCGGATTGCGAGACATTTTTGGGGCACCCTGTATAATATAATAATAAATTTTAACTTTCCAGTTTCGGTATAATTTAACTTTGACTCTGCGGGAATTTTAATGGTTGATTGTCGGCGCTGAACGCGTTAACAAAATATGTTGAAAAAAGTTCTTAAATAAAAATATTAACGATTCTGAACAAGAAGTCCGTCTTCGAAAACCGAGTGTATTATCTTCCGGTCTACCGACCAGGACCGAAATCCGCTCCGTTCAATACCCGACGGACGCATTGAGCCGAGTTTTCGCGGAACGAGCATAAGGAAAGGACACGCGAACACCGAAGTTGCAGAACGTATTTTGCAATGCGGCGCGGGAGATCGAGCGTGTCTATAAATCGCGCGGCTCGAGGGGCCGGGGCTGATCGGTGCGAGCAACGGTGCGCGGCGTTCAGTCCGAGCGGAACGGAGAAACGTTTAGATCGGCGCCGCGTCTGCGGCCTCGACCACGTTCACCGTCCCAGAGAGAAAACTGTGCTAACTAAATGTAATCCGTCGAGCGGCGGCGGTGGCGATCGTCCGCCGGTTCTTAGAGCCGAGGCGGCGCCCGGCTATTTCCGTGTTCGGCGTTTGGTTCGCGCAAAATCCAATCGGTCCTTCGCCCCGGTCGCGATCTCGTCGCAGGCTCGCGGTCGGTCACCAGCAAACACGGATGAATCGCCGGTTATTTCGCTCGGCGGAGCGTTAAATGAATACGTGTCGCGGGACATCGGGGCTCGTAAGAACGAGAGTGTCGTCGCGTTGTGTAACTGGATAGTCGAGGCGAAAAACCGACCTCGCGGGATCTTGACCGGGCGTGTTCTACAGGGTGTCCCAAAAATGTCTCGCAATCCGAACGTAGGGGATTCCTGAGATCATTTGAAGCAACTTTTTCCTTTGCGAAAATGCAATCCGCGGCTGCGTTAACGAGTTATTAACGAAAAACAGTGACCAATGAGAGGCGAGCTCAGCTGGCGTGAAGCGACCGAACCAATGAGCGGAACTGGGCTCTGTGCGCTCGTTGGCTGGGCCGCCGCGCGCCAGCCGAGCTCGCCTCTTATTGGTCAGTGTTTTTCGTTAATAACTCGTAAACGAAGCCTCGGAGAACATTTTCGCAAAGGAAAAAGTTGCTTCAAATGACCTCAGGAACCTCCCATTTCCGGATTGCGAGACATTTTCGGGACACCCTGTAGAGTCGCTCGGCTCAGCTCGCTCGCTCGCTAGCGGTCGATAATTCTACGGAATAGCGATCGTTCGGCTGCGTGGAACCGGCCGAAAGGCCCGCGAGCGACTCGCGTCCCACACGCCGATTTCACGGCATTCAGGTCATCGCGGACTAACCGTCCCACGTCAACGCGTTTCGTGTACGCGTGGAAGTCCGATGCGTTTCGCGGCTCCGCCTACGGTAACCGATCGGGAGCCGTCCTAGGCGACGCCGAGATCATCGAGATTCGGCTAGAGAAATTGATTCTGTCCGGGCGGAAACGAGGTTGCGCGATCGCCGTCGCCGCGCAAGATCGCGCGCGTTCGACGCGTGCGAAAGCACGCCAGCTCGCTCGCTCGCTCGTTCGTCCGGCCGTCGGAAGAGGAAACGGCGGGATCGCGCGATTTCAAAGGAGGAGGCACCTCTGCCGTGAAACGGGGACACGTCCCAACCTCGCAAACGGGAACACCAAAGCGCGTGTGCTTGACTCGCGAACGAGGAAGCGACAGTTAGGCAGTCGCCGGTCCCGGTGTCATCGCGTCCTCGCCGCCGTGTGGAAGTCAGCAGAGCGGCGGCAAAAGTAGCGGAGGTGGCCACCGGAGGAGGCAGCAAGAGGAAGAAGAGGCCACCTTTCGGCCGAGCGAGCCTCGAGCCGAGTCGAGCCGAGCCGAATGGCTCGCTTCCGATCCACTTTCGTCGGCGGCCTCCCGGCGGCTCCGTGATTTTCTCTTTCCTTCTTTCGGGGCCGGCTTTTGTGTCCGGCGAGACGGCCGCGCGCGCGCGCGCCTGCTCGAGCTCGATCCCCGCGGCTCGAACGGAGATAAAGTCTAGCAGACGGAAAAATCGTAAAGACGTGGGTCGAGGGAGCTGTCGTTACGGCACTGCCAATATCTTTCGGTATGCAGCAATAAACGAAGAGGGCAATAAATCGAGCGGAATAACTGGCCACACCTGTGCACGGTGCCGACGACGGTAGGTGGGCACGTAAAAGTCCCGAGAGCAGCGCGATCGCGCGCGCGCGCTCGAATCGCCTCTCGCAACACTTCTGCAAAACTGTATTTCACGTCGCGTCTCGCAACGTCTCCCCTCGCGCCCCGGATCGCGGATCTATCCGGCCGGCCGGCCGTCGTCCCACGGATCCATTTCGTCCATGGATCCTCGCGCGCGGCTTGTTCGCCGATGGCTCGGCTGCGGCTTCTCGCTCGGAACCGCCTGAGAAACGCGAACGAACGAGATTCCACCCCTCGGCAGAGTGTCCGCCGCGCGTTCCGCCCACTCGCGCAATATCGAGCAGCTATTCCATCCGCGGGCCGGCTCGTTCTTTCCGCTGGAATGCGGTGCACTTACGACGGAACGTCATATCCTGCGTCACCGCAGGTGTGACCGCGGCGGGTTCACGTTTTTCTCCGCGTTCCCCCCACGGCCGAAACGAAAACGGCTCGACACGCGTTTTCGCGATACGCGGCCTCGCCGCGCGAGCTCCGATTTCGTGCGAGCCGGCCTGGGAACCGGATGGGAAACGTCGGACAAGCCGCGTCGGGTTTTATCGAGCCGAGGAAATCGCGTGAAAGGCTCGCGGCACAGGCCGGCTCGTCGGCTGTCAAGTGTTCTTGCGGCGAAGAATGCGCGTGTCGAGGGGAACGAATTCTCGCGTTTCTGCCGACGAACGAGAGCTCCGCCGTGCCCGAACGTCGCGCGAACCAACGCGTCGACTGTTTATCGGCTCGGCTTTCCGCGGCAGCGCGCGCCGGCATCGCGTTGCGAAAACCGGCCGCGGCCGTTATCGGATGCGCCATCGTTGTCCAGCGATTTCGTGGGAGCGAGCGATCCAAATGAAACGCGCGCTCGCGCGCGGAAAGCTTTCCGGGCTTCTTCCGCTTTCCCTGCGATCGGTTTCCTGGATCGAAGATACGGCGCGCGCGCGCGGCTTCGCGCTAAATCGCGCTCCGGACGGGCCGACGCGCGATTTAATCGCGTTACGAGTTACGCGCAAAGACTTTCACGGCACTGACGTCATTAGCGTAACGTCGAAACGCGAGGATATCGAAAGGCGCGCACACGCTTCGGAGAAGCCTGAACCGGCACGCCGTTTCATTATCGTCCGTAAAGCGGTTTCGTAACGAGCCTAGTAGTCATAGACTTCTACGAATCCGCATGCCCCACATACCTCGTGAATCACGAATTCGTGCCGCGTTTAGACCGCCTTTAAAAATCGTTCCTCGGGCCTCCGTAGACCGGTAGGATCGCCTCGACGCGACCGGTCACCAGGACCAGTCATCTGGACGGACATCGTCGCCGACAGGTAGAGAAGGAAACCGCGCGGCGAGGTCTCGCGTGCGACCGGCTTCTTGTCGTGTCGGGAACGGTTCCGATCGATTCGGGACCCCGGTTTCTCGATCGATTGACCCGCATTACGTTACGAGAGCCGCGCGCAGCTGGCCCTTGGCCGATGTTTACAGCCGTGTATCGCGATGTACGTGCGAGCTGAATCTGGGACACCGGAGAAGAGAGAGAACGCGTAAGGCGAACGCGCGGAGTTTGAGGACAGTCCCTCGGTCACGCGAAACTTACCCCTGGCCCCAGCCGCGGCTGCTTTCGCGATTTTTCGAATCGGCCGCGGTATGGCACGACGGTGATAGCAACGATCCTGATCGCTGGATCGCGGGTCTTTATGCAGAATAAAGGTCGTTCGAGTTCATTGAAAGAAATATGGGTTATAGATGCGAACGGCTTTTCTTGTTCGATCATTGTAATATGTTGTTGTTATTATTATTTATACTACTACTATTATTAGTTCTATTATAATTATTATCATTATTATTATGATAATTATCGTTATCATTATCATAATTATCATAATTATCATTATCACCTTGTATTATTATGTAACTGACCCTGATCTCATTTTTAACGAATAATTTTTTGTTAACAGTTTGATGAAATTTAGACGGTTTTTAAACATTTAAATATGCGATAGCTGCGTGAAATTCGAGTTTGATGCGGGAAATGTTTCCTGGCAAGACTCGACGTTTCCACTTAATTTAATGTAATTTAATGTAATTTAATGTAATTTAATTCATTTATGCATTACTCATTTTTACAATGAAGAACCAAAACATATGATATTAATACTGGCAGAGAATCAGCGAATCAGCAGTTTAGATGAACAATTTATGTAAATTCGTATGAATTCTGTGATATTGACTGCAAATACGTCTATTTTGTCGTTGTAAAAAGGTAACAAAAATCGCTGTAAAGACCTAAAATGTTGAAAATAATACAACAATATGTTCCGTATTGACACTAAAGACTACACGCCAAGACTAAATTTATTTGAACTTCCTATGATTTATACTATAATATATTTATGTGATAATTTATATTTATATTATAAATCAAGAAAAAACAAAAGTATAGCCACAAAATTTCTCCTAGAAATATTTCCATAATATCAGGAAGTGTAAAAGAAAAAATCAGATATCGGTCATTTTGACTGTTTCGTTAGTTCTAATGTTAATACAAACATTACCTTTTTATTCTTTATTGTAAAAATGGATTTGTACCTGTATATAAGTAAATAAATAAACAAATAAATATCCTCTTAAATCCTTGTAACATCCCGACAGTACTGCTGCCCTTCGCTTAGTCATTTTCCTCGTAGGCACATAAAATCCGCTCCGTCCAGTGATTAAAGATCGCGGAGTATCGCAGAGTAATTGTGGTTGATTGCGAAAGGGAAGTCGTGGAATGCAACGGACGCGGACGACACGAAATCGTTGGTGATTCATCGGCGTTAGCCGGTTGTCCTGGTCACCGTGGACGGTGATTTCGACGGACGGTAACGAGAGAACCCTGGATAGGATTAATCGGCCCAGGAAACGAGATATATATATATATATATATATATATATATATATATATATATATATATATACATATATCTGCTTAGGGACTTAGGGACGCGGAGGCTGGCTCCGTTCGCGCGAATCGAGAGACACACGCACAGGGGGTGGCTGCGTTGCGACACGATAGAGAAAATGCGGGCAAGGTTATTCCCTTTCCAATGCACGCCACAATGGATACACGGAACCGCAGCGATCGCCGATATGGCCCGCGAAGTAGGACGCCTCGAGGTGGGATAGCTAGATCGAGTGTTACTTTCGAGCGATTTCTGGACTTGGCCGTTCGTCCAGCCGAGACAAATTCGAACGTCGGGAGCAAACCAGTCGCTGGAAACCCGTACCGCGAGATCTCTTCGACCGCTCGGCCATTAGATCGCCATTGCGCGCTCCGCGTTGCTCGATTACTTATTTATTCATTTATTTCTTCGTTTACTTTTGTTACGGACAGGCGCGAGGTTGTGCGAAAAATCGCAAGATATAACCGCAATTTCTTAAATTACTACGGTGGCCCACAAAAGTGTTCGTACAGCTTTTAAAACGCGATAACTATTTTAATACTGAACTAAATGACTTGAATTGTTTTTTAGATGATAGAAGGACTAGTCTACTAGACGATGACTGAAATGCTCCCTTTTCTTTTTAATTTTGTTATTACTTAAAAATTACTACAAAAAGAAATCCCTCGTTTTTTAACTTTTTTATCTGCACCTATAACGAATATTTAAAAAATGCCTTTCGTAGATCTCGGTAACTAATATGCTTGAAAATTTTATCGAAATCGGTTCACGTTGTTACGAGTTACGACAAATTAGAGATCGCAGAAATCGCAGTTTTATTACGATTTTGACCAAAAACTGGAAGAAATCTGCAGTTTTCGAATCGACTCTGAATTAACTAATTTCGATCAAATTTTCAGCACGCATACGAGTTACCGAGATCTACAAGACATTTCTTAAATTTAGCAGACTGGTGTCTCTATCATCTAAAAAAAAAGTTCAAGTCATATAGTTCAGTTTTGAAGAATTTATTGCGTTTCGAAAGGTGCGCGAACACTTTTGTGGCCCACTGTATGTCAAATTTATTCAGACTATGATACGCTCGTAGAATTACATTCGGCGAATATAATTGTCTTAATCGAATACGTGCAAACGCTAACCGTTATTGCGACACCTTAGACTTCTATTGTAACTCGCTTCTTGGCCTTAAACGCGCTGTCACGAATGCGATACGATGGATCTGACTTTTCTGTAATATTATATCGTCCGTTTTTATCTTCTCTTGTGTTATTCACGGTTAAACAATAACGCAAGAGAAGATAAAAACGGATCGTTGCATTTTCTTTATCTTCGTGAGAAAGGATTTTCATCGAGACGAAATAAAAATTAAATCAGTAAATAACGTTGCGAAATTATTTCACATTATACGCGTCCGATTCTGTTTCAAAGGGTGCAGTGAATGATTGGTGAAATCGATGCATGTACACTTCAATTTCCATTGAAGAACATCGTGGAGAAGTTCTTTGAATTTGATATAAAGTTGTTGAAGAAACAAAGTTGCCGAAGAAACAATGAGCCTATTAAGGGAGGGGGCGTTCAGGCAAAAATCAACTACCAGTAATCTCGCGGACAACATTTTGAAAATATGCATTTTGATAGCATTTTTTACGCTGATTCGAATTATGTGCAAATTATTTTGTCGATTAATTTTTTTGGCTATACGATTGGCTATATGATAAAAGAATCGAATCGAAAAATCTGTAATCAATTGTCTTCCGCATCGTGTACACAAACTGCCGTAAACATTTCACTTGGGAGATTTTAGTATTGTTCCAGTTATTTCAATTTTAGTAATAATTATCTCTATTGGGAAAAATTATATTTTTTAATTATATATACAATATATTTGTGAAACTGTGTGGAATGGACGCTGTTCGTAATTCTTATCTCTTAAAATCTAAAAATATTGTAGAATTAAGAAAAAAAGATATATATATATATATATTAAAAAATATATATTATATATATTTATTAATATTTATTATATATATATATTTATTTATTAAAAAATATATATTATATATTATATTATATATAAATATATATTAAATATATATTATATATTATATTATATATAAATATATATTAAATATATATTATATATATATATTTTTTAATTCTATAATACTTCTAAATTCTAAGAGATAAAAATTAACGAACAACGTTTTATTGCACACAATCGAATAAATATCCAATCGAATACAAATTTATCTATATAAAAATGTATCCATTATCAATATATTGATATTTGTCTTAACGCCATCCCTTAACATCCCTTAAATAAACCTACCAATCCCTAAAAGTAACTAACCTGCATTACTTTGCAACGACGACGAGACTGTATCTGTATATTCAGACCATTCGCTATCTTTCTTAAAACGTCTGTTTCAATTAAGAAATTTCTTTAGCGATTTTCTCCGAAAGCATTTTTACGATATCGTACTTCTCTTGCTCCGCTATAATCGAGCTTAGAAAGGTGAGCCCAGGACACGTCGCATGTTGCACATATTGCACACGAGCGAGAGTTTCTCGAAACCAAAGAAAGCGAAAATAAGAAAAAAAAAGAAAAAAGAAGAAAAAAAGTGTGGCGCTCGCGCCGTGACTCGAAAGATGATCGAATCTGCATATCGGCATTCTCGATCGCAGTTTCGTCTTTCGCCACGACCGCCGCAGCCAACCAAAGACAGGGTTGCCTATATATCTGTTGATCGGTCGCTCGATATAGCAGCGAATCGAATCGGCGTCGATTTTTCGATCCCGTGGCTCGATTCCGCGGGGCGAGTTCCTCGTACTCGAGTTTCGTCGGCAGAAACGTACGAAACGGGGCGAAAGAAAACAGTCCGTAGGATTGAGAGTCGAGTCGGGTCGAGTCGGGCCGAGCCGAGCCACATCGATTCGATTCCACTCGATTCGATTCGTAGCGTCGCTCGCTCGACTTGGCCGACCTTCACCCGGCTACCGTCGCCATTATGCTGGTTACACACCGGTCGTGGCTGTAATTTACGGTTAACCGAACGGAAACCGAAGGGGAGCGACCGCGTTGGAGTAACGAGGTCGTCGCGCATAGGGTCTTAACGAACAAGCTACGACTCCCTCTTTCTCTTCTTTTTTCTTTTTTTGTTTCCTCCTGATCGGTAAAGAGAATATCGTCGAGCAAAAGTAACGCCGAGCCGATAAACCGAATCCTTTTGCTTGCGAAAGCATACTGCGACAGGGTGGACTTCTTCGGCCGGAGCGCGGAGATCTTCGAAAAACGAAGTCGTAACCCTTCGTTCGTTTTTGTCACGCTTCGGTTTATTTGATTTATTTACGGGCGAATGCTCGTTACTAAGTAAAACGAAACAAATCGGGACGGAACGAGTATAGCAACAGCGAGTACATGGTAGAGAAAATGTAGCGAAGGAGTGGAAGGATAATTGTGGTAGATGTGAAGTAAATGGACGATATAGTTAAGATATAACAATATATAATAATATAATATATATAATATATAATATATATATATATAATATATAATATAATATAAGATATAATAATAATAATAAATATTAATAACCAGAGCTAATTTTAGTTTCAATAATTATTGTTTTTCCTTTTCACTCACGTGTATTATTTTCTGTGCTGAGGTCCCTTTGGTCCGTTTGTAAATAAATAAGAGACGTAAATAAATATAAATAAATAAGAGAAATAAATAAATTAGAGATGGGTCGTAAGCTGACGTTTAGATTCGCGATGCTCGAATCAGAAACTTTGCGAGATCTCGAACTTAGTCTTCTGCTTCCTTTTTTTAAGGAATATCTATTTTATTTTAATTTATTACAATAATGCAATTACATATTACATTATAAATTTAGCCTACGTTTTAACGTTTTAGCTTTCGCTTTAATCGTAACATATTAGTCATCGGGGTAAACTGCTGATTTTACGTATTTATCGCAAAAATGTCCAGATAAAATATCAAAGTGCAAACACTTTCGAAATTTTATATAAAAACATTTTCGTCTTCTCTTCATTTACTAAAATTATTAAAAGTAAAAATACACTTTTATCGAATTTCTGTTTCTCACGATCGAGTTAGACAATTGTTACTCTGCATAAAAATCCCACAGTCTAGTCATTGTTATACGTTCGAATTTTATACTTTAGCTTGTATTTTCCATTAGTTTCGATCTTAATGTTTCAGTTATTCCACAGCTTTCCAACATTTTTAATCTTCCTACGTATACGTACGGCCTCGTATTCCCCGGACAACGATACAATCGAATCGAATAATGTAATTTTCTCTGGATACAGACGATTGTAATGAACCGGTGAAATCGCGCCAATTAAAACGCGTCTAAAATTCAAAGCACGAACGCAATCGTATTATCATCGGCGAAACAAAAATTAATTCATATCGTCACAATATTCTCGTAAGTTGTTCGTGCAATTCTCTCTCTCTCTCTCTCTCTCTCTCCCTCTCTCTCTCTATGTTCTACCTTCAAGATAACTGCCACGGACGCTGTACTCGCCGCTCGTTCCCATTTCCGCTCGCATAAAAATTCTTTTTTCTCTCAAGTTTCTATATTTAAGGTTTCCATCTCTTTCTGCAGTTTCAAGTTTTTGTATTTCATCCGTCTTTGCGTGACTGCTGCCATATTATTGTCACTAGACACTGTGGATTTTATAGGTTCGCGATAAATATTAATAGATCAATTGCAAAACTAAAATGACCTGGGAAGAATTTAAGGATATTGTTGACATTAATGTCAACTTGTTACGATTGTAACAGAAATAATAATTTATATTTCTTACAATTAACTTAGACAGTCTTTATTTTGCAGGAAGATCTGCGAACTAATTATTAGCGTAACGAAGGTTTTATTATGATAAATAAAGTTGTTATTATTATTACTATTATTATTGTTGTTGTTATTATTGGTATTACTATTGGTATTATTATTGGTACTACAGTAATGTCTCTCTAATTGACGCTCAGATTGTCCACAAAAGTGGACAATTTGGGAAGAGCAGATACGATTATTCGAGCTCGTTTTTATAGTCGTTGACAATTCGTAACTATAAAAATGAACCACAAGGCTCGAATAATCGTATCTCCTGTTCCCAAATTGTCAATCTTTATGCACAATCTGAGCGTCAGTTAGGGAGACATTACTGTATTATTGGTATTACTATTGTTATTATTATTGTTTTTATTATTATTATTTGTATTACTATTGTTGTTGTTATTAGTATTGTCATTAGCGTCATTATTGTTGTTACAAATGATTATTTACGAGAAATCCGAATTTTTTGTGTACCGAGTCGTTCCCGAGTGTCCTATTATCGCCTCTCGAGAGAAGCGGACAGGAGAAAAAGGCGGCGCCGCGCGAGTTTCGCGAGGCGCGTGGGCGTCGAACAGGCCACGGAAGGTCGCGCAATCTGATTTTCGAGGATAGAACTCGTTGCGGCGAGACAGGCGGCGCGCGATAGCGGCCGAACGAAAAACGCGATTCTGCGTTTTCAAATGGGCCGCCCACGCGGCCGATGTTTCGCGACGCGAAACGCTCCGGAGTCGGGATCGCCGGGCCTCCTCGCGCAGCAAACGGATCGTGACCCACGGATCATCGCGATCGCGAGCGAGATCCATTTGCCCTTCCCCGTCGGGGCCCGACTCTGCCTGTAGCGGTTGTGTCGTAATATCTCCACCTTCGGTACCGGCTTTCGCCTCGCGATCGATCTCGATCCATAGATCATTCCATCGAGAAACGTTCCTCCTCTCTCGCTCGCTGCCCGGCTCGAGAGATCCGCTGATTTTCCATCTCTCGGACAGGCATCGCGATCGAGCGATTTTTCGCCGCGGACGGAGGTCGTGCCGCGATCTCGATCGCGAAACGATTTCGTCGAGTCATCCGTCGCGATTCGAGAGACACGCGCACGGATCCGGAACGAGATCTCGATCCCGGTTTTTCGCCGCGGCGCGTCGCGACGGCGACGACCGCGTATACGTATACGCGAAAGGGATCGTCGAAACGAATTCCCGCTGTTTCATCGAGCTCGAAGGACAAATCGGAGCAAGATATAGCTCGAGGGGAGGAAGGGGGCGACCAGCGAGTAACGATCGGCGGAATTTCTCGTTATTCCTTCGGAGTCCGCAGCCCCTGTTCGCGACTCTGGGTGGCTTCCTTCGAGCCTAAGAACACGAACTCGGGAAGAGAGTTATTGATCGGATGAGCGAGCAGCGCGGCACTGAACGGGCAATGATCACGACGACCTTGAGAAGAAGGCAACGTTTGTTCGGCGATGCAACGCGCGCGCGGCATACCATCGTATTTTCTCACCCGTGAAGATCGAGCCACTGCACTTTTTTTTACTCTCTTGCTCCCTCGCCGGGTGCCAGAGAGGGACAGAGACCGGGTGCCAGCGAGAGAGAGAGAGAGAGAGAGAGAGAGAGAGAGAGAGAGAGAGAGAGAGAGAGAGAGAGTTCGCGACGATCCGACAGTGATCACCGTTGGCGACCGTTCCGATCGAACGAACCGATAAATATAATTAAGGCGACGGGAAGCTGAAGAGCCCTCGACACGGAACGCCACGACCGCTTTATCATCCGCTGTATCTGTATCGGCGATAATCGCCGTCATCGCGCAGAAGGGATGTTAATAAGACGTCGTGCTCGCAGCCCGAACCTAGCCGAGTCACGATGTCCTCCACGAACGCACGACCGAACAGTCAAAACAGGAAACCCATCGACGTGCTCTCGGCGCGGTCGTCTCGATATTTATTCGTTTACGGGACCAAATCCCTTTGGACAACAAACGAAAGATTACGAGCTATCGGTTAACGGTTAGAGTCGAGGAGACGATGCACCTGACGCACAAAACGCGATGGGGTAGAAAAGAAGTCCAACTGTTTGTTAGTAGATGTTAACCCATTGCACTCGAAAATATTTTAATTGTAAATCTGAAATAATTTCTCCGACTTGTAATATTTTCATTTTGTATGACAGTGTAACTTTTAACAATTTTTTAAATCTAAGCTTTGATCATGTAAAAAATTATCTTGGAACGCGGTAGAGTATATAATATAATATAATATAATATAATATAATATAATATAATATAATATAATATAATATAATATAATATAATATAATATAATATAATATATCATAATATAATAGTTATCGATTGCTAACAACTATACAAATGAGTCACAAGGCTCGAATAATCGGATCACCTCTTACCAAATTGTCCATTTTTGTGCATAATCTGAGCTGTGAATTAAGGAGAATTTACTGTATAACAATAGAGTCACCACTCGAGTGCAAAGGGTTAATTATTTATTAGGGTTAATTATTTTATTTCTAAAAATCTTGTTTAAACTCTTATTGTCACCCTATAAAGTGATATGATTATCTTGTTTTAACACTTGGATAGCAATGCCCGGGGCCATTTGGACCCAGATTATAAATGTACTATCATTTAATCATCTAGTTTCTGACAGTTAATTTCACTTTTCGCATGTTTCATTACTGTCCATAAAAAATTTAACGTGTCTCCTTAAAAAATGAGTATATATATATATATATATAAAAGAGAATTTCTAAATAAAATTATAAAAAATCCTAACTATACTCAGTTAAATTTTCGACAAAATAATCCGCCAGATGAGATCAAATGAAAACGATCTAGTAATAACGGGTACAAGATGGGGCCATCGACGATTTTAAACGAAAATAAGAGATCGAGTAAAGTATAATGTGCTTGAAAAGAACAAAGTTGAATACAGAGTAGTCATAAAATGCCACAGTAATAATAATAATAATAGTTTTGCTGTGTCTCTATTGTTAAATGTCGCAACCGAATGAGAAATCCACTGTAACCACCGCGTTAATACCTTCAATTATGTACTCGAATGGGCTTCCCCCCGTTCATAAATAAACAAACAAATAAATCAATAATAATGGTCATCGAATGGCATTGGACAGCCCTCGATACGGCATTTAAACGGGCCGCTGCTGGAAGGAAACGCGAGCGTCGAACAAGGACATACAAAACCTGCATCCTTCGTCTCAAAGGGGAGTATTGTTATGTTAAGTGAAAAGACGCGCCCCGGTACGGCATGGGAAGCATCCTGAAAGGCAAAGGACGCCTTTCAGGGAAGGGAGGCCGAAGTAGCAGCGACAGACAGACAGAT
Organism: Megalopta genalis; assembly: GCF_051020955.1. Taxonomy (NCBI): domain Eukaryota; kingdom Metazoa; phylum Arthropoda; class Insecta; order Hymenoptera; family Halictidae; genus Megalopta; species Megalopta genalis. Next base: position 11,971,882 of record NC_135016.1, read on the forward strand.
AAAGAGGGAACGAGAGAGAGAGAGAGAGAGAGAGAGAGAGAGAGAGAGAGAGAGGGAGAGAGAGAGCGTCGAGGGCACAGCTGTTGCTCGTCTGGAGGCAGCTGCGTCCTACGGATCGCGCGCCGCACGGTGGTCGATATTCTTTCTAAAAATGGGACCAAAATCATTTACGACTTGGAAACATAATTATTGACAAGTAACAGGATCCAACATCTTCTCAAACGCACGGTGTCATTTCTCTCAAGTAACGACAATACGTCGTTATCGATTTTTACGTTTCCTTTTATTGCTACAAAAATGAGACCTGTTATTAGAAGGTCCGATGTTATGCAAAGCGTGACATTGTGTACGACTTTCAAACAATAGAACTAAGAAATTCGCAACAATTCGTAGCTGTTCGTAGATTTTGCAGTTGCAAGAAAAGAAATAATTCTAAGAGATTCCAAAAAAAGAGACTTAGACTAAAGTTTTCCTAATTGACGCTCAGTTTGCGCACAAAATTGATTGACTGTACACAAAAAATTTCGGAAGAGAAGATACGATTATTCGAGCCTTGCGGCTCATTTTTATAGTTGTTGACGGTCGGTTACTATAAAAACGAGTCGAAAGGATCAAATAATCGTATCTCCACTTCCTAAATTGACCATTTTTTTGTACAATCTGAGCGCCAATTAGGGAGAATTTACTATCACGAATTTCATCCGTTATCGAAATAATTATTTTATTATTATAATTAGACTGCGGATTTTTACGCGAGATAAAAATTGTTTGCATTCGTTGTATAAAGCAGAAGTTAAATAAAGATGCACCTGTGCTTTTAATAATTTCAACAAATTGTGAATAGTCCAATAGGATTCTTAAAAATTCATCTAATTATATATATTACATGTATATTATATATTATTATATATTATATCTCTCTAAAATTATATTATATATAATATATTATTATTATATATATATATATATCATTTATTTTATATCTTTATATTATGTATTATTATATTATTCTTCTATTATTATGACACTTTGAAACCACACTTCGGGTTTTCAAACAATTAAAAGCATGCTTATTTTAATAGAACAGAAACGTTGCAGTCAAAATTTCTATAATTTTGAGTTGCTTCAATATTTTCAAATTACAAGCAAAATTAAATGTATAAAACCTAACGATTACACGGATTCGACAATAATAAATCAAACTCCCCAACAATGTTCCGCTTGCAAAACAATGTTTTCTTCGTCCTGTTTCCATTATGTAAGAAAATCGGCCACCGTTCGCCGCAACGGGACGCGTTCCGAGACCGTCGCGAGGATAAAGAAAAGTCTCGGATCGATCCTCGAACGGTGGTCCTGAAAGGAAATCCGACGAGAGCGCGAGTCGCGTGTTGAGAAAGCGGAGCCTCGAAATTGGAAGAGAGACCGCGGGAACGCGGCAAACCGGATGCCGCGCGATTATTTAGCGGGCAGATCGGGTAACCGCGATGCACCCTGGGATCTCGTTTTCCCCCCTCGACGGAAGGTCATCGACGACCGGATCGCGAACGCTCCAACAAGTAGGCACACGGCCGGGCTGTCGCGCTAATTGCAGGTGCCGTTACCGTTACTTTCCAGATGGCATGCCCGTTTCTGTCGCGCTGCCTCGTCCGCTCCAATCGGAGCGCGTTCCTCTCTGCGAGGCGCGACGAGAGCCGCCGATCTGGTTCTACGACGCGATCTATCTCCCGATCTATCCACGCGATCCTATCCGTCGCGCGTTTTCGCCGAACGGCCTCGCCGAATTCGCGAAACGGATTGCTGCTCGCCGGCTCGCTCGCTACCGTGGAAATGTCGAGCGGCGAGCGCATTGCTCGCGGTCTCCGCATTCCCGGCTCGTAGCAGAATCTATTTTCAAGCGACGCTAAACTCCTCCGGTCTGCTTCGTCCCCCACCTGTCTCCTGTCTCCGTGTATTCTAAGACGCGACCCGACACCGTAAAAAGCAACAGCCGGCACCGCGTCCCGCTTCTCCGCAACTAAAAAGTATCGTTCCGCCGATCGAATTTGCTCGGGCTTGCTGCTCTCTTCTTGGCTCCGGCGTGGCCGGCCCTCTCACGACTCGTCTCGTCGCGGCTCGTTAAAACGCGCTCGACTCGGAGCCACGTAATAAGATTGCGCGGAAAAACCGTGTCATGCTCTGCTCGCCTCTTATGCCCCGCGCGCATCCTTCGGCATCGCCGCGCGGAGATTGCGCAGCTTTCGGAGATAGCCGCGCGAAATGGAACACCGATGCAGCGTTCCCCGAACGCTTCAGAAATTCCTGTCGCGTCGACTGGCAATGCTCGTCATGGGGTTTCGTCATGGGAGCCGGATTATTGTAATAATAATGGTAATAATAATTGATTCGAGTATACTGCTAAAAAATCCTTCGTTAAGGAAGAAAAATTAGAAAAAAAGATTTCTCTCGTGTAACCGTCACGCGCGAGTACTAAAAAAAATAAAAAAGAGGAAGACAAAAATATTTAATATACATATATATTATATATTAAATATTATACTATATATTAAATTAAATAAATATAATTATTTTATATTATATTTTATATTAATTATTTTTTATATATATTTAATATAAAAGACTATATATTAAATATACATTTTTTCTTCCTCTTTTTTTTATAAATAATAATACGAATTTTATATAATATATATTATATAAATTTTATATAATAATAGTAAGAAGAAAAAGCAAGGAATAGTATAGTGTATATAACATTGGGTTATTGCAAAAGTAATTTCGGTTTTCCAATGTAGATATTTTCCAAAAGAAAACGAAATTGTCTTTGCAATAACCTAATGGATATACATATAGCAGAACATAAAAAATATGTACAACACAGTCAAATATAATAGTCGAGAGATTATCAGACATTTATAACATATAAATAATAATTTATCATTTATAAGTAATACCGTTGCTAAGAAGAAGAATGCAAAAGGAAGATTGATAGAAAAACAGAGAAAAATTATGTCGCGCATCGATGAATCACAACCGTGACAACTGCAGCGTATGCGAAAGACAACGTCCGTCATGTTAATTCTTAGCTATTTACGACATCGTCTCTCATACTAATTCTTATCTGTAACAAACGGTGTTCCGTATCATTCGCATGCCTTCTCTAAACGAATTTGAGAAATGAGAAACATATTTCAGAAAATGTGTAGCGCATCGCGTCATAGTGTAGCAAAAAACGGAGGCTTTTTCTTGATCGCGTGCAACCGCCCTCAAAACAACGTCCTTCGGGAAGACGTCACCGGGCGCCATACGCGCGGATTTCCAGCGGAACAACGCGGCGATGCAAGCGATGCAAGCGATGCGAAGTGCCACTTAATTTCGTTAAAATGCAACGAAACAAATCACACATTGTGAGATTAGATGCTATTAATTACCTTTTTATAATTTCACGTCGATAAATTGAATTTTGAACCTTTAAAAAAATGTAAAATTCATTCATCTATTTCCTCATACACAGAATTTTAAACGGAATTTTAAAATGCCATAGGCGACGCAGCTGTGAATTTCGGGAGGACCCGGGGGGATCCAAAAATTCGTTTGCATCGTGAGTCACCGGTTTCGGAAGGAATTCGTTCGTCCCGGCACTGGAGCCTCGCGAGAGTATCGATGTTTGCGCATGGAAATACCGCGGCAGTGATTCACGGTTCCGACTCTGCTCGATCCCATAGATCTTCGCGCAAAGTTTGGAACACGTTCCTCCGAGACGCGGGAAGCGTCCGTCGTCCCCCGTCGACGATAACTGTACCCTGAGTCACCGCGAGGCGAAACGGATGAACGGAAAGTAAACCTCTCTCGAGCGCGCGCGCGCGATCTTGACCTTCGCGGTGATCTACGTCGAACGCGCGTGATCGCGTTAACGATCCAGATGGGGGCAACTAAATGTTCCCTTTGTTCCAGGCGGGTCCGGGGCGAGAAGGCGCCGCTTTACTTCGCCGATCGCGCGGCGAAGCTGGATAAACGTCTAGCGACTTCCTCTCCGCGGTTCTCCCTCGGCTACGCGTTCGCGGCTCGCGAAAGGCAAAAGTAAATCGACGTGAAATGCCAAGACCGTGACGAACGCGGGAGACGTTCGAGGAGCCGAGACTCGAGAGGGCAAACGTTGCGGGCAATAAAGTGCCGGCACACGGACCGGGGCCCGGTATCGAACGTTCGCGCAGGCAGAATCGCTTAATTGGTAGAAAAGGAACGGGCGAGCGCGCGCGAAACGTTTGCTCCAGTTTATTTACATTCGCGAATAACGACCTATACGCCGATATAGCCATAATATTTACACCGGGACCCCTTTCCAGCGAACGTTTATGGCGTCGGTACGTCGATTCGCGGCTCTCGATTCCCGTTTCCACTTATCTACGGTTCGCCGAACAAAAGATCGGTCTCTGGAAAGTGAGCGATACACACTCGATAGACGAATGCTGCGCCAGTTGCATGCATGCAACTGCGCCGGTGCAGTCGGCTCGCGCGACATCGACCACGGGACGCGACGCGACGCTCTGCGATGCGACGCTTGCTTTGCATTTAATTCGTTACGAATGGTTACGCAATTAAGACATTTCCAAGGAATCGCGACGTCGGTTGTTTGAATTCCAGCGTGCCGTAACAGCCGCCGTTGGGCAAACAATCTGAACAAAAAAGCGTTCCCTTGGACCGCGAATCCGATTAACACGAAGTAATTGTTATTGTTTATTAGCGGACGGACTGGAAGCCCCTTGTGTACATAACAGTTTAACGCGTCGACTGACAACGACGCCAAAAATGTCGCGACGTCGAAGTATTTTATTCGAGCGAATTAAGCGAGCTTAAGTAGAGTTAGACGACGGCTGTTACTTTTTCGACGTACGTGCGTTTCGTGATAATTGTATTTATTTGTTTTATTATGTTTATTATATATTTCTACGTTTTTTTTCGTATATAATTGATTCGCGTACTAATTAATTTTCCAATCCGAGCAAATCGTTTCGTCGCTCTCGAAATGATTGTTATTAACACTTTGACGACTACGCCAAGAACCTCAAAAATTTCATAAAATTAAAGTACTTTATTCTATATTGTACTTATTGTATATATATAAAGTACTTAATTAAATTTAAATTGCAGAGCAAAGTTGTGCGACATCGATTACTGATTCAACGATCTTACCACTTGCGAATGCTAATAAAATTAAGAGATTCTATTGGATCAGCGTAAAAATTAATTTAAAAAAATGAGATTTTAAGTAATTCTGTCACGCACATATGTGTGATGCAACGGTCAAAGTGTTAGCAGTAAAAAAAGAAGGTAACACGTAGAGGAAAGCGAAATAAAAATCATGCGAAAGAAAATATTGTCGCTTACGAAAGGTAGTAAAATGATTGTTGTACAATATGCAACGATAATTTTAGGCTTCCTAGCGGGTGTTTTTTCACGTGTACAGAGTGGCGAGCACGATTAATTATTCTATTAATAGAATTTTCAGATTCATACGTTGTGCGATTCTTTAAATGTTTAATGCTGCATGCAAGGCGGACAATTACTGGAGATAAAATGTGACCTCCGATTACTTCAGCTACAAACAAAATGTCGATAATTGTCTTCTACATTATTTTCTAGAATGTACGATTGTTGTACAATTTTTAATATTTTTGGTGCGCCAGAGTATTCAGAACCTGTGTATATAAATAAATTCTAAGCTCTATATTTACATAGATATTACATAGATACGAATATAAATAATATTTATAATTTATTATTTGTTAATTTACATATAGATAATATTACAATATTATATTATATTATATAAATAATATTATAATATTATATTATATAGAGATAATGTTATAATATTATATTATATATAAATAATATTATAATATTATATTATGTAGAGATAATGTTATAATATTATATTATATAGAGATAATGTTATAATATTATATATAAATAATATTATAATATTATATTATATAGATAATGTTATAATATTATATATAAATAATATTATAATATTATATTATATAGATAATGTTATAATATTATATATAAATAATATTATAATATTATATTATATAGATAATGTTATAATATTATATTATATATATAAATATAAATTCTAAGCTCTATCATGCAGTGTTTGAGAAAGCGTATTTTCAAGCGAGTCTCCACAGTCATGCGAGTTAAAAGGCAAACATAAAATAAAGACTTTGTTCTGCGATTTTTCTACGCTCTGACAACGTACACAAGTCGATCGCATTGAATGTTATCGGTTAATCGTGACTGCATTGACACCTGTCATTTACAGATATAAATCGCCTAACGATTTCCTAACAATTTGTTAATCTCCTCCAACCTCGTTATACGCATATTTTCCTTTTTTAACCTAGCATCGCGTCCGGCCTGGTACAAATAAAATAAACGAATAAATACAAGCCGAGATGCGTGCGATATCGGCAAAACTCGCTAGCGCGTGCACGCGCGGATCCGACGCGAGAACGGCTGCCCTCCGCCCGAATTAAATTCGGAGCGTGCCGCAGGTGTTTGCCGGCGAGCAGCTGTTATTTAGCATTTGCAGGGAGCGCATAGCGACCGGGGCGGCTGCAGAAATCTTTGCAACGGTGCAACGCGTTCAAAAGGGAGACGCGGCGCGGCCTAACGTGCTTACGTGCTCCGAAACAGAGAGAATGAGTATGTCGTCGTTGCCGCCGGAGAGCCTCGGCGAGCATAATCGCGACGCTGCGACAAATATTAATGTTCCGCGATAATTTACCGTGCGAAAAATCCCGCGTCGCGGCGCAACCGCGCGCGTGTATAGTCGATATCGGTGCAGCGTTTAACGTGCGATCCGCGACGTACACCGCGTACGGTACGTGCAACGACGACAACAAACATCGCAGCCGGTGGCCTATATTATCGCGGCCAGCAACGAGAGTACGCTCGCTGGCCACTTCCAGCGCGCGATTGGCGAACAAAAAGATCGCCGAGGAAAACGGCACTCGGACAAAATGGAGGATGAACGCGCGATTGGCCGTGACCAGAATGCAGCGAGCGACCCGGTGGTGGTGCATCCTCGTCTCGTCTCTTTTCCTTTTCTTTTCTTTTCCTTTTTCTCTCTCTCTCTCTCTTCGCGGGGAATTTCCGACGGAAGCGCCTCGGGCGAGCGACTGTTGCTTTCGCGAAGAAATCGGACCGTGAGTCTGCCGCGACCTGTTGCCGCCGCTCCGAAAGGAATTTCGTAAACATCGCGGCGCACGTGCCTTCTTTGTCACGCGATTTCGCAACGTTTGCCGACCTTTCCGAATCGTGTGTGTGTTATGGTTTCGTTTCCTCGCTCGCGCGCGGGGCCACCACCCCTCTCTCTCTCTCTCGCGAAAGAAAGTAGCGCGCGTTCGCGCGATCGTTTCGGAGCGGCCGATAGATCGGATCGATCCCGCCGCGGCGCAGGATCGCCGATGGATCGGCATCCGCCGCGGATGATTAATATTAGAAGCGAATTAACTGTGTCGCGCGCGACCCGATTCCGCGATTTCTCCTCGACGGTTTCTTACGATCGGCGAGTCATTCGGGACACGCGCCGGGCCATCTTCCTTCCGCGGATGGTCCTCGACCTTGCACGGTTTCGGAGGAGCGTTCCGTGCCGCTCGCAGCCTCCTCTTTTCAGCTCTCTCCGCCGCTCGGCCGGAGGAGCGACGGAATCCACGAGAGCAGGATCGACGGAGACGGGCGAAGACGGTGCTGCGAGGACCGCGGGGGGAGAGAGAGAGAGGGGGAGAGATACGCCGCCGTGTCGGTAGACCGAGGTCGTAAAAGAGTATCGGCGTGCGCGAAGTCTCGACCTCGATCTCTCGCGGTAGGGGCACTTTCTTTCTCCGGCAGGACACAGCCAGGATGCGGACCGGACCGAGAAATTAGGGGTGCCCTGACCACGATATCTTGCACCGGCCGAAGGACCGCTCCTTTTTTCTCTCCACGGTTCGACAGCCGTTTCGAAGAACCGCTTGCACGCCCTGGTCCGCTCCGTTCGAAACGGAAGACCGGGAACGGATCGGAGCGGAGCGGAGCGAAAGCAAATAGACGATTTTAATTAGCGCGACGGGAACCGCGTGGCGAATCGGCGACCTCGCGAGGTCGTCGCTGGAATGCGGTGCTATTTCAAGTCGGAAGCATAGGCGACGCGGTAACCTCGTTACACAAAGAGACGAGCAGATAGGATGTTGAGGCGACGGGCCGAGGAGCGTGGCGCGGGGAGGCGAAGGTGGACGAGGGAAGCCGAGGAGGCGCGGTGGAACCGAGCGGACAGAGGGAAGAGAACAGCGGGGAAAGGTGGAAGAAGGCGAAGAAGACGACGACGACGAAGAAGAAGAAGAAGAAGAAGAGAAAGAGAGGAGTCGGACTCACCGTGCGAAAGGTTGTTCCTCGACCTCATACAGCTCCTCGAGGGTCTGTTTCGAGAGAAGCCTCTCCAGTCTCTGGGGCGTGGGAGCGAGATGCCCTGGGATGCTGGTAGTCTCGAATTGGCTGTCCGCCGTCATGGCCGCTGCCGATTCGACGACGCGTCAATCGTAACAACAACTCCAAACGGTGGGCCGCGCGGATAATCCACAACAGACTATCGAAAATTTCACTCGGAACTGATGATCACAGCCAGCTATTATCCTCGTTGCAAAGTATCCGTGTGTGGTGCACGAGATAAGGGGGTGGGTGCGCCGATGCGGCTTTTTCAAATCGGAACGGGACAACAGGGGGGGAAACGACGATTTCTCCGGTACGGTTCACTGGGTGCTGCTTCACGGGGGTGTAAATCAATCGCGGCGACAACGCAACGGCGAACGGATCACTATGTCACTGGCGCGACAGTTCGCGGCACGCATCTCTCCGTTATCCGGCCGATCTTCTCTCCTCGCGGACGTGTCTCGCGACTACGAAAATCCGGGTATCGGGGACGAGGGCACGGGTCTCTGCCACGAAGACTCGCACGCACCGATCGCTAGCCGCGATACAAGGCAGGCACGCGCTTCTATCGTGCAAGCCTTACCACGCGCGACCGCTCGTCGCGACGGTTCACCAACAATTGAAACCTTCCGCCGTGGCTTCGCGCGATCCCCACTCTACCGTGGTGCCCCGAGCCCCTTCGCTATCTCCGCGCCATGGTGGGGAAAGTACATCCCCTCTACCGCGGCGGCGACCGGTGACAGTCGACAGTGTACGGAACCGAACCGGGCCGAACCGAACCGAAACGAGCCGAACAACCTTCGCCGCACCGCAACACTCCGCCGCTGCGGCGAGCCAACCGTGCACCGAACAACTGCGAAAGGCGAAAGAAAGATGCACCCCGACAGGCATGCACCGACCGCCACTTCCTCTTCTCTTCTCTTTGCACGGCTCTCGGGGACACTGCGACCGTGCTCGTCCCGATTCGCTCGCTCTCGCGCTCGGTCCTCTCTTCGCCTCGGTTCCCGCTTCTCTGTTCCTACGAATTCTTCGAAAACGAAAAAAAATCCCGACGCTGCACGCGACGCAGACCGCGCTTCGATTACCCAAGACGAGAACCGTCTACTCGCGGAGTGCATACGTGTTGTATGCACGTTCGCGAGGTCTCGCGGCGTGATCGATTTTAGCCGAGAGGAACGCCGCCGTCCCGTTTGCGACAGACATTGTTGCGGAACAGGGTTGCTGCGCGGTGACTTGAACGCCGCGGCAGGACAGGAACGTTTCGTGCGAAACCGAGCGCGCGCGGTGGTCCCTCTCTCTCTCTCTCTGATTATTTTCGGTAGTTAAACAACCGTTTTGCAAGACGTAGCGGAGCGGCGGTTTCGCGTCGGACGCGTGAGAAAACCGTGCGCGCCGGTAGATCGACCGGCTTACGGTCGGACGAATAAACGGATCTCGCGGGGCCTTGGGCCCCGGCGAGCAAACGCGGAGAGCCAGAAGGCTTGTAAAGTGTGCCAGGATCTTGTCAACCACCGTGCATGATTACGGCGAGCGAGCATGAATAATTGAATGCATAATTTATCGATTTCGCGGCGAAAGAGCGGCTGCGGCGCGCCGTCCGGAGAAAGAGAGGGGCCGCCGCGCGATCGCGGCTACGCGCGCACCTCTGCATTATAGATCTCCTAATAAGTCCGGTGCAGCTTCCAATGCCGAGATAAATCAGCTAATCTCGATAAGGACAACCGTTGTTTCGACGCCGCGGCATCGGCGCAGTTATTCCCGGCGGCCGGGACGCGTCGCCTCGTGTCACGCGATCGCGGATGCACACCGTACGTAAGTACCATTTCGGACGGCCGCGGTTGTCCTTGTTCTTCGTTCTTCGTTCCTCCTCGTCCGCGCGATTCTCCGCCGAGGAAGAATCGGCCGGCGAGGCGCCGCGCCGATCGCGTTTCCCAACAGGATCTTGCGAGACTTCGGGACAAGTTTCTTAATCGAGTTATCACGCGCTTCCGATGAGCCCTGGACTGACGCAATTAATGCACGGCCGTTCAGATAATATTTCCGCGCGAACGAAATTGTTTTGTAAAATACGAGAAGCGGCCCGCGCGCGCAGCGGCCCGGTCATACCAGAATCAAGTGGGTTACAGATAGCGCGGACGCGATGGTTAATAGACTATTCGGTGGCCGGGAGCTGGTTTCCCGGCACTTATCTAAATCCTTCGACGCGTTTGACCACCCATTTCGAGAAGGATCGCGTCGTGTTCTAGCCAATTAAGAAGGGAAAAGGACAAGGTAAAAGCGCCGGATAATGCGCCGGCCGGTGCCGAGGTATACGGCGCGCGTGCTAAAGCATTTATAATTGGACTGGTGTGTGGACCGGTGATTGCTAGCCGTGATCCCGGTGGAACAGGGAAAAGACGCCGACGCGAGTCGAGTCGAGTCGAGTCAGCTCGACGAAAGAGGATTCCGTGGACCGCGAACTCGGTGTATACCCGGCGTTATCGCGCGACGAGACCAGAGGAGCCGCGTCGAAAAGCGCCTTCGACTGGGATTTCGAGGGAAGATCGTACACGAGAGAAACGGCTCCCGATGATGCGCCGCTGATTCATCGGCCGGCGAGTAATCCGCGCGGCGCGCAACCAGTTTTCTAGGATAGCAGTCGTAATCGATGATCCTGGGAAGCGATGCGGCACACGCTGTATCATCGGGCCGAACGATGAAACGTCGTTTCCTTCCCGTCGTCGATTTCACGGGCATTCGAGTCCATTAATACCGGCGAGCGGCGCAGCACCGCGCCGCGGTAACGAATGCTCGCAACGATGATTAGCTCTCCTCGGACTGGCCGCTTATCGAAACAAGGCGAACGCGCGTCTAGGCTCTACGTATGCGCGTATATTCTTTCGGAAAGAATCGGCCGGGGCAACCTCGGGTGCCTCCTTTCTCTCGTTTCTTTTCTAACCCGCGTCAGCGATCTATACACGCTCGCGATCCCTCAAGGATAATTTGACACGCGATCCCATTCGTTCGAGAGCGAAGGACAACGAACGCGGCTCGAAACCACTTACCTACCCGTTTCCGGCCGTTCCCTCGATTTTCTAGGACCGCGGCGGCGCGCGGACCCGTTCGGCCGGGGTCCGAGAGCACGTTCCGGTCCGGCTTTTTGCCCGCAGATGTCGATCGTCCGGAGGCACAGCTTCCTTCGGAAAGCGCGCAGCAGGAGGAGCAAGGAGGAGCAAGGCGGCGGCGGTGGGCCAGGCGGAGCGGTGGGGGGCAGGGGGCCTGGTAACTTTCCCTCCTACGCACGTAACGCGACGAGGAGGGCCCCCGGGAGAAAAGAAGGATCGAGAGAGAGAGGAACAGGGGGAGACGAGAAGAAGGCACTGGCATGCGAGAGAGCCTTTCTAATCCGTCCGACCAGCTGATGTTTTCGTGCCAGTTAGTAGATGGAAACGTCGTGGTGCCTAACGCGAGGGGCAAGGACGGCCGAGGCCGCAACGCGAACATGCCCAGGAAGTCAACCCGGAGAAAGAAAGAGAGGAAGCCGATCGAGAGACCAATGCACACCGACACCGCTCTGCTTGTATTTTCATGTCCTACGCAACTTTACGCCGATGCGAGGCGAGACTGACAAGGGAAGGCACCGCCGCGTATGAAACTGCTTTCGGAGTGGCGATACGTACATTCAAGTCCGTTTCTCCACGGTAGCTTTGAACGCGGTGCTCTTTTACGCGATATTTTTTTATACACGGTATTTGTTTTTTTTACAGGATTTTTTCACGGTATTTTTTTTACACGGAAACATTGTCGACGTTGTTCCATTACCGGAGTATAGTGATTTCTCCCTAATTGAAGCACAGATTGCGGCATAAAAATGGGTAATTTGGGAAGAGCTAGTTAATTATAGTCAATGATTATCAACAACTATGAAAACAGTCCGCAAGGCTCGAATAATCGTATCTTCCCAGTCGAAATTGTTCATTTTTATGTACAGTACATGATCTGAGCGTCGATTAGGGGGAATATACACACCGGGTACCCCTACGATAAGTTCCTGTGTTAAGTTACTATTTTACATAACATTCGCATAATCATATAAGCACTCATTTTTATTTATTTTATATTTATTATCGCAATAGAATATTATTTTTATCGATTCTTTGGAGAATTTCTATTCTTTAGCTTCTCTCCCCCTTATTCTCTTCTTCCATAAGGGTGCTCGTGCACCCCGGTTATTGAGCTAATGTATATCAAGACATAATCATCCAATTTTAGCACGTTTCCGAAAATAAGTCGGTTCATATAAGCTTTAACCCACGCAAAAACACGTTCCTCGGTGAAGATAAATGGTACAACAATTCCATAAAAGGAATCGGTTAAATATCTCGAAATGATTCTAGGCAGGAGACTAATCGTTGTGAAAGAACACATTTAAATGAAATCTGCTCAGCTTAACGTGAAAAAGGTGAAAAAACTGTACTGGCTGATAAGAGAATATTTTAAATTAAAATTAGAAAGCAAATTACTCATATGTAAGGTTATCATAAAACCTGTTTCGACATATGGAGTACAGTTATGGGGCACAGCCAGCAACTCGAATATAGAAATCTTGTAAAGATTTTGGTTAAGAACTCTTCGAAACGTATGCAGTGTTCATGTGGTACGTTTCTAATGACAATACAGAACGACCTGGTAATAATTACTGTCAAAGAAGAAATATAGAACTATAAACACCATATACGACTGTTATCACAACAACAAAAAACCCATTAGCTATTTAATTAATTATTTTAATTATTAATAATTATATTTAATCAATTATTTTAATTATTAATTGCTATATTTAATCAATTATTTTAATGATTAATTGTTATATGTAATTAATTATTTTTATTATTAATATTGCACCGATACTAACAATTTTAGATCAAAGGCCTATAAACCCATAAACCTGACAAACAGATTCTCCAAATAAATATAATATTATTACAAACATAACAGGCAAGTCACGCACAAGTTATGATGCTATAATGTACAGTGATCTAATGTAACCATATAAGTTACTCCTCACGTCACAGTAAACCGTTAACGAAACTTATAATTCTATGAGGGAATTGATCGCAAATGCTCTAGGTCGATTAAAAAAAAGTTTTAGTACGTTTCTTATAACAAAATCGCAGACTCGAAACAGGTATCGATAGGAAGTGTGCCAAATAACGACAATCTCTGGCCGGGTATGGAAATACTTTACCGGGAACAAAAAAAATATTTCGAAGAGAATGAGCAAAATTCTATTATCTTAATTTGCTCACTATTCGAAATTGTTCCTACTCATTTTTATTATTTTTATACATTTTATAAGGCATATTATAAGGCCAGTAAATAATAATAACTAGACTACGGATTTTATGCATTTATAATAAAAAAAGGATAGGTGAAATTTCAAACAATGAGAATATTGAAAGAATTTAAGGAGATCTATCTATTATTTTCAACTCAGTGAAATTATTAAAAGAAGAAATGTTTATTTGACTAAACCAGACGACGGATTTTAAACATTTATAATAAAAAAAAGGGTAGGTAAAACTTCAAACCATGAAAATATTGAAAGAATTTAAGGACATATATGTATTATTTTCAACTCACTGCAATTATTAAAAGGAGAAAT